>NC_139619.1:38372234-39009109 GCF_964270895.1 Podarcis filfolensis
CCCGGCAAGACAAGGCGAGGTCTCTATCGGCCGATCCTCCTCAACGTGAGAAGAACACAACCACTCCCCCCTGCCATCCCCAGGGAGGGGAGAGAGACAGACAGAAATGTATTTACATGCCTTTATTTCTGTCTTTCAGCAGTGCAGAGGAAACATGTCTGCACCCTCTCACATCAGCAGCCACAGCAGAGAGAAAATAACTCCACCCATGTACTTCCAGTACAGGGTCATGTGACACTCTGAGCTAACATCCGGTGCTCAGTGCACAGAATAGACTGTCCCTTGTTCCCACGGTACAGTCTCATAACATCAACATCCTGTTTGGCTTTCCAGCCATCTGGAGCACTCAGCAGCATTGCTCCTTTTTCGTAACAACCTCCCCCAAAAGAATCAATGCGTGTTGCGGCATGCATAGCGTGATCCAGAGAAGAAAACAAACAGTTGTTATACACATAACACTCCCCTGTTGTTTCAGTTCCACCCTTGGAACTACCCGCCACTGGTTTCCCCAGTGTACCTCTCTGGTTGTCTGGCTTCCAAGGAATGAGTGCATCTGCATTCCCTTGGCTAGCAACTCTCTGTTGTGTCTTTGTCTCTGACTTAGACACAGCTCCAACCTGTCCTCGGTTGTGTACAACAGCAACACATGCAACAGCTAAGTTGGCAAACTCTTCTGAGTACCTTTTGGGTGGTTCACCCTTTGTGACTCTCTCAGACCTGCGTATGAGGTGCTGGTCCTCTCTGCTCACTGGTTCTGTCTCAGGACTCTTAGGAGAACCAGTTCCAATAGCAAACAGTGGCTCATCCTTCACCTGTGAAGGTCTATCCAATGTGTGAGATTTCCTCTCAATGACTGTGACAACTGAGCTCTCTGAGCTATCAGTGTCGCTCTCAGTACCACTGTAATCTGTGAAATCATCATCATCATCTGAATCGTCCTCTGTGGGAAATGTGTGTACTTTCACTCTCTCCTGTTCAGGAGCACTCTCTAGAAATTTTGTGAGAATCACCTGACCAGATTCAGACAAAATTACTCTGTAGAGACCCTTTTCATATCCCACAAAAATGCCTCTGGCATTCTTTACTCCACCTGGAGCTTCTGTCCTCACATGAGACCCAAAAACCTTGAAATGGGCAACAGAAGGTTTTCTCTTGAACAGTTTCTCAAAAGGAGAACTTCCCAACTCTCTTGAAACCTTTCTCACTTTCGTATAACAATACGACATTAGAGACTCGGCCCAGTACTCATGTGGCAGATGTGAACTAAGCAATTGCGCATTCATCCCCTTTTGCAATTCTTTGTTCACCCGTACACAGACACCCCTGTTCCACGCTTCCGCTGAAACAGCAACCTTGTGTCTTATTCCTTCCTTCTGCAGGAACCTCTGGAAATCCTGTAAAAGAAAAATCTGCTTCTCATCTGTCAAAAGACAATTAATGTTAGCACCATGCACATTCTTAACCTTGTCACAAAACTCCTGAAACCTTTCCAAGGCTTCCTGTGGCCTCTTTAACACATAAACCCAGACAAAGTTAGAGAAATGATCCACACACACAAGATAAAATCTTGCATTGCCTCTAGATGGTTCTAGAGGACCAATCACATCAGCATACACCCGCTGAAACGCTCTGTCGACCCTGGCCACCTTCTTGGCGCTCGTCTTGGTCACACCTGCAAGAGAAATCATGTTAGACTCAGAATTACATTCCATGTAATCACTTTGCTTAAAGTCCAACAAATACAGTCCACCTTTCTCTCTGGCAGAAAGATACAACTCTCCATCTTTGAAGATCTTGCAGCTCTCAGCATCATAGGACAGTTTCAGTCCTTTCTTTGCAATCTGCGAAACACTCAGCAGATTGAACTTCAATTCAGGAACCAAGTAAACATTGTGTATAGTCAGGTTCAGACTCTTTAGATACACAGTTCCAACCCCGGTCGCCTCCAGCTCCTGACCGTTGGCTTGTTCCACAGCGAAGCTTTGCTTCTTAAACGTTGAAAAGAGCGCCTTGTGTGGGGACATATGAAAATTACAGCCCGTATCGATCACAAACGAGTGTCCAACATCTGGCGTGGTTCCTTTCGCCATCAGGGCCTTTGCAGGTTTCACCGAAGACTTGGTATGACCTTTGCCTGCTGCCTCAGGCTTTGCTGAGCGGCCCTTCGCTCCTTTCGGCTGGCGTGGCTTCTTGCAGCTCCGCTGAAGATGCCCAGCCTGTCCGCAATTGTAACATCGGACAGCGTTCAAAGCTACAGCATCCTCTCCAGTAGCAACATCAGTGGGGGAATTAGAACTCCGTTCTTCCCTCCCCCTGTCCTTCACCTCCAGTGCAGCAAGCCTGTTGTGTTCATTCAAAACAATGGCAGTCACCCTCTCCGCGGTCAATTCGTTCGCCGGAAGGGAACCCAGCTGACTGGCAACCGTTTTGTAAGTCCGATTTAAGCTGTTTATCATCATGAAGCAAAACACTTCCTCCTGCAGACGGAAATTGCGTTCCACCATCTGTTGGCGCAGATATTTCATTTCCGTCAGGTGCGCTTGAACATCTCCATCAGGCGCAAGCCTCAGATTGGTCAGCTTCTCAAAATACAACAACGCTGAAGAACCAGCATCTCTCTGGTGTGTTCTACGCAGCGTTTCCCAAATCTCACGCGCATATTCCAAATCCTGAATATGCACAAGTTGATCATCCGAGACACACAGAATTATAGCCGTCCTGGCCTTCACATTCTGTGATTCCCAACCTCGGGTTGGTGCTTGAGGGATGGGGTTCTCAATCACCCCAAAAATCCTCTGATTCTGCAGCAGGGCCTTCATCTTTACAGACCAAGATGAATAATTGTCATTAGTCAGGGGAGGCGGGTAAGGCAAGGCTCCCCCCTTCTTGGGATCCATTTTGAATCCAAGTCTCAGCTCTCTTTCTCGAGCTAGTAAAATCCAAAAGCTCCTTTTTGAGCTGTCTTTCTGCCTCTCTCAGGCAGGCAATCTCCAAGCTGTCTCACAGTCAAAACAACTTTCGCTTTCCCGGCTCTGACTGAGCCAGCCCCAGGTGTCAGTAACTTTCCAAGCCAACTGACCGTCGTTGCTTAGCAACTGTGCATACTTCTCTTTCTTATCTCACCGCAAATATGCCTGGTATGCAGGCTTAGCTCTCAGAGCTGTTTTTCCAAACGCAGCTCTCGTGAACCAGAGAATAAATCAATCTGCATTCACACTTTTAGCCCGATATTCAGCATACCTTTTTGGGGCTCCATTGCTTGGAAAACACCCCCTCTTGGTGTCCAGCCGTCTGTTCAGCTTCTGGCTGCAATGCAGACGTTATCTTCTTTCCTTGGTGCAGAGGATGGCACACGATCCATCAACCTCTCACCTCTCATGCTGATTCCCATGGATCAGATAACCAGCAGCTTCTGCTACCATATGTTAAATCAAGCCTTGTCAGAGGAACTTGGCCACTCTCCAGGTGCCCGGCTTGATTCCATGTTGGCCTCCCCCGTCAGCGACTCCCGGCAAGACAAGGCGAGGTCTCTATCGGCCGATCCTCCTCAACGTGAGAAGAACACAACCACTCCCCCCTGCCATCCCCAGGGAGGGGAGAGAGACAGACAGAAATGTATTTACATGCCTTTATTTCTGTCTTTCAGCAGTGCAGAGGAAACATGTCTGCACCCTCTCACATCAGCAGCCACAGCAGAGAGAAAATAACTCCACCCATGTACTTCCAGTACAGGGTCATGTGACACTCTGAGCTAACATCCGGTGCTCAGTGCACAGAATAGACTGTCCCTTGTTCCCACGGTACAGTCTCATAACATCAACATCCTGTTTGGCTTTCCAGCCATCTGGAGCACTCAGCAGCATTGCTCCTTTTTCGTAACAGAACTCACCTGAAGGCCGACTAGAGATTCTTCAGTCTTCTTGAGGGAAGGGGAGGGGATTTTCTGCTCCTTGCTGATGATTTGCCTCCGAATGCCTTCCCGCTGGGCAATGCTGCCTTCCTGCCCTGCCCTGGGCTTCGCCAAGGATGCAGTCAGGCCTCCTTCTGACATGAGCCAGTCTCTTAACCAAGCTTCTCTTCCGGTTCCCTCCACAACTTCTGGGTGGATCCCCTTCCCCATAGATCCTGATCGGCCCAAAATGGTGCTCGGTCACAGTGACCAAAGAGCAAGACAGAGGGACTCATCCAGACCGCGCCACCTTCTCCACTCACAATCCCATATGGCCAGACGTACAAGTGCTTCTGAACGCCCTCTTTAAGGAGGCGGAGAAAGCTGACATACTGGCAAAGGCAGGAGAAGCCCTATTACGGAATGATTGCCAGATGTCCCCGTCTCCCGGGGACAGTCCCTGGATTTACAAATCTGTCCCCAACAGATTGTAGATTTGTAGATTTATTAGTAGGGAAGGAATGTTGCGTGATTGGTTCAACGGCACAAGACACATCATATGGGGACTTATGACTAGGCAAAATGGCGGGTGCCACGGCAATGAGAAGCTCCTGAAGCCAGCCAGAGCCAAGTGCACTACCAGGCTGGCTCCGAGCTGCTGAGACTACCGCTGCCACTGCCGAGGGGGAACCAGGGATGCCCAGCGCGCCAACTGGGGGAACCGCTGACACCCCCGCAGGACCCAAATCGAGGCGGGAGCGAGAGCGCCCGGCCACGTGGCCGACTCCCCAGCGTCGCTCCAGGGCCAGTAAAACCCCGGAGCCAACCCAGGGAGAAGGAGAAGGAAGAGAGAGAAAGAGGAAGGAGAAAAAAGAGGGGAGCCCCGACCTTGCGGCCGCTGAGGAAGAAAGGTAGGAGAGCACCAGGAGGGCAAGGACACGGGGCCGAGCCAAGGCCCGACCCGAGCCTACTCCAGGGCAGATAGCACTCCAAGAGATCAGGCTGGGGTCCAGAGGAAGGCCACGCGACAGAGGAGACCCAGAAGAGAAGATATTACTTGTTATTTTTTTAAAAAATTATTTTTTAAAAATAACATTTGTTTCTCTTTTGGAAAAAAAAAATGTCCCCGGATTCTTTGAAAAAAAAATCTGGTAACCTTACCTTAAATCCTAACCTTCTAATTCCAAGTCTCTTCTTTCTCAATATCCCCATTCCGTTAACCGCACCAAGCAACAAGCTGTCAAATACAAGTTTAAAACACAAGCATTCCTTTGCATCTCGCAGAACTTTAAATGTAATTCGTGGTTTTTTTCAACTGTGCTCCAAACTTAGGTCGTTTTGCCTTCCTTTAAATGGGAAATCAGTAGTCGAGCCATACTTTTTGGTAAAAGGTTCGTCTGGATCCCGGAAGTCCTACCTGAGAAGAACAATGGGAGTTTCCGCTAGCGCCAGCCGCTTCTCCTTCTGCAAGCAGCACCACCCGAATTCCCACCTGGGATGAGCCGCTTGGCGCACTAAACTGAGCCGCCGGAGAAAGACTGGGGCGGGCGGCAAGTGGGAGGGGGAAGTCGTGCGCTTCTGTCCCGTGAGAAAAGTGCTGGGCTCTGTCTCTCCAGTTGCTCTTCCTCGGTTCAGAGATGGACTATAGCAGCTGGGCTGGGCTGCCACAAAGCCCATCAAGGTCACAGGCTGCTAGCATGACTCATCCCGGCTTTCTCATCTGAGGGGAAAGGATGCGCGGTCTTAAATGCTGGCCTTGGCAACTTGGCTGAGCTACCTTGGGCCAGTCCTTGGGCCAGCTTAGCCTCCCACCCCAGCCGCTCCGGGATGGGAAGTGCGTCCCGGGGGAAGCGGGATTCAGGCGGAGGAGGACGTCGGGTTGGGTGGGGGTTGCCAGGAACAGCACGATGTCCCTCCAACCCCCGGCTTCCTCTCTCCAGGCAGGCGCCCAACGTGGCCAGCTGGCAAGGGCTCTTTCTTACTCCAGCCTTGGCGTGCAGATCCCGGGTTCAGCCCCAGATCTCTGGAGCGGAAAGGCCCTTGGGCGTGAATATGAAAGGCAGAATCTGTCAGAATAGGTCATACTGAGCCAGTACAGATGAACGTGACTATTGGTTCGCTTCCTCGGCATCCCAGAACTGTGAAGGTTGCCTCAAATGTTGAGCCGCACAGCTAAGCAAGAAGGAGTGGAGTGTCTCCGGGGGGAGCATAGCTCCCATTCCCTTCCAAACACACAGACAGGACAGTGTGATGGCACCCAGGGAATAGTTGCAGCAGCCGGATGGCTGGCTGAAACACACACCATTGCACTCTTTTTGAATGGGATTCAATTTGAGTCAGCCAGTTAGTGAACTTGGTGCTCCTGTGCAACAAAGCCACTACAAAATTGCTCTTCCCCACACACTTCCAGGTCTCTCTAGCTGGGCTTTTCGAGTGTGATGGGTTTTTCTCACTCCAGAGCAGTTTGTCTTCAAGCTGAAGGTCAGCAGGAAAGCAAGGGAGACTAAAATTTTTGCATTTGTTGATATAATAAGGTTTTAATAACTCTAATAATGACTAACTGTGTGGAAATGACTGGAAAAAAGAAAAAAAAGGGAAAATCAAGGCTTTCGACTCTTGGTTTCCTGGAAGAAGATCAAAAGACTCCCCTGGACTAGAAGAGACATCTCATTAACAACTGGAGAAATGCCAAAGAACTTTGGATATCTGCTTGGGAGGTTTCTGATGCAGTATTAATTTAACAAGGAGCCAGGAGTGAAACCGAAAGTAGACTGACCAGCTAGCTGAATCCAATTATATTGCTATGGGGTGGGGGGGAACCTCTAACATTTTACTTTTCTATTCTTGTACTTCCAGGGTGAATTGAATGGGTGGAGGGGGGGTGGAGGAGAGGCAGAAAGAAGAGCTAACTTGTCCGTGGCTAGGGGGCGCAATCTGGACCTAACTACTGCTCTGCGCCTCTGGACCAGGGGTGGATGGTGCTCATTGGGACTGGGAGGGTGGAAGGCAAGGAGGCCAACAGTAGGTGGCGCCCGAGCCAAGGAGTGGCAGAGCAAATGCGTTCTGTATCTGAGATGGAGTGGGAAGGGGCTGGCAGCCACCGCAGCCATCCCCTGTCTGCCCTCATGGAGCGGCCAGAATCCACTGGGCAAATGCTCATCTTGCCAGAGTCTGGGTCTTCTGCTGTTGCTCTCTCAGAAACCGTGCCCAGGTGGGATGTTTCGTTTTTCGTAGCTGCTTCATCCCTGAGGAAGTTGGAGGTGACGCAACTCCTGCATCTCTGACGTGGGAAGGTTTGGAGGTATTTCAAATTCCCCCCTTCTCCCTTGGCTCCCTGGAAAGAAGGCATCTTTACATTTTGAGCGCATTTCACAGGCCAGGAGCCAAGCACCCCTTCCTGAGGGGGAGAAGAGGCCCAGAAAAGATGAGCCCTTCCCAGCCCAAAGGCGTTCCCCTGAGATTCAGCTTCCGGGCTATGGCTAACCATGTTAGGAGCAGGAATATTGGGAGCGGGAAGGAACTGATGTCATCTGCCAGAGCAGCTGGCTAATTGAAGGGAATGAGGTGATAACAAGGCTTTCAAATCTGAACTCTTGTTTGCGGCTGATTAGGATAGAGGGAGGTGGAGAACAAGGGCAATCGGAAGCAGACTCTGTGTAGTTGGTTCCTTTTCTTTGTTCGGGTTCCTACGTCACACCAGCAGTTTAAATAGCAACACTCCTTTGCAAGATTGTCCGCCTTTTTAATTGCTTGTTATGGAAAATCAATAAAATGATAAGTTGCCCCTGCCCAAGGGTTGCATGACATCTGGCTGAAGACTTTTTGTGCTAAAAGTTGAACCTATGCTGGTGTGTGTGTGTGTGTGCGTCCGTCCGTGTGGCCGATGTCTATTCAACATTCCACCCCCTCCAAAGAGTCCTAAGAACCTTAGTTTTCCTTTCACAGTGCTACGATTCCCAGCACCCTTAACAAACCATTGTTCCCAGGACTTTTTGGGTGTGGGTGGGAGGAGATGTGCTTTACGTGTGTGGTGTGCAGGCATCTCCCAGCACATGTGTGTGGGGATTCAAGGCTAAATCTTATGCTTTTTTTCCTTAGACCAGCTTGACGTTGAAAAAGAGGTTCTCTGGGTTGAGGAACACACGCAATTTCACAGCGAAGCAGAACACGGCCCGAATGGTCACTCTGCCATTGCATTTGGTGAAGTCAGACTGGGTTTGCAAAGGAGCTTGCCCCTGAAGCCAGTTGGTTGCCTGCCTCTGGCTGGCTGGCGGCTTGCCATCACCAAAACACAAAGAGACAGCCCCATGCAACCTCACACCCAAAGGTTTCTGCCCATGCTTCAGACATGCAGCCCTAAGAGCAGCTCCGACTCCCACTCTAAGCCCCTCTGCCCCAGTCTCCCTCCTGATGTAGGCTACAGGATCTGGGAAGTCTGATCCAGCTTTGAGGTGTGGTTCCATATGGCTTTAGTACTGTTGTGTTTTTGCCAGAGAGCCACGTGGTAAGGAAGATCTCCAAGCACGCTTCCTAGGGGGTCCTCTTTAATCCTCAGATGTGCCCACAAAGGCATGATCCAGCACCCTCATGCCACAGCTGCCTCTGGAGTGACCCTCCCTCCGGTAAGAGGTGTGCCTCACAGCTGAGTGCCTGGTTGTTTGTCTAGGGCAGAGGCTGGGAATCTTGTGGGCTCCCAGATATTGCCAGATCCAATGGCCTTCTGCCTCAGCCAGCATGGCCGACGGTCAGGGGTGATGGAATCCAACAACATCTAGAGGGCCACACAATTCCCCATCCCTGGTCTAGTGAATTTGAGGCTCTTGGTTTCTCTCCCTCTGCCCCCTTTTGCCTGGAAAAGCACTTTGGCAGATTCCTTTGGAGGATTTGGGTGTGACAAGCTGTAGCAGTGCACTGAATAAAACAACTCTGAGAAGCTGAAACACCGGGCTGTTTTCTTTTCTAATAAAAATATTCACTGTGCAGTTCACAGGCACAAAACAGAATGTTGATATTGTCCAGGAAATGGGTTTTCAGTTGGAGGGCATGGGTTGCGTGAGAGCATGTTGTGCGGGATAACCAGTCTCATATAACCAACATGCTTCAGTCTAATTAGTGCATGAAGGGGTTAACACCATAGAGTAAGCTGTCCTGCCATCTTAGCCATGTCTCTTCCCCTTACCTTGGGAGTGAGTTCTGATCTATTCTGGTATTCACTTTTTCAGCGTTTAATGTACTGTAGGTTTTTCCTGATTTTATGGTTTTAACCTTCTGTAAACGGCTTTGATGTTTCCTACCATCTGGTGTGTATAAATTTTATGAAATAAATAAATAATTTCAAACAAACAAACAAACAAATAAATAAATAAATAAATAAATAGGAAGATGTAAAACCACAACCTCCGAAATGAAAGCTACTGTCCCGCCAGACAGATGTTTTTGCCTGGAGGGGAGCCGTATTCTGCAATGTGCTATCGATGCAATAATAGTGCAGCTTTCTAATGGACTGTCCACGCAAACATCATTCTGCTTTCTCAGTTGCTCTGCAATGCTTCGCCAGGGTTACCACATCATGGCCACCTGGGGGTGCGCTCCTGTGTTGTAGCTCAGCAAAAGCAGGACAAAATTCCTCTAGTATGGCTCACAGTGAGGGCTGCTGAGAGTTGGGAGAGATATTGGAGGCCAAAGAGTTTGCTTTTCTGCTCAGTACAGGGGATCTTGCCAGCTCTTCACCCCTGACTGGCCAAAGATGCCCATCTCTCATCCATGCAGCTCCACAGCGTGCCTGGATGATGACTCAGATGGAGCTAGACACACCATTCCTGAAGGATGCAATAATCTTGCAATTGTGGTGGACCAACTACATGTCATTTTGCTTTGCAAGTTGTTCTGTGATGCGTCCCCTGTGCTACTATATTATTATCAGCCAGAGGGGCCCTCTTGAGCTATAAAGTGCAACTTAAGTGGGACAAATCCCCCCCATAACATTTAGGTGGATTTAGGGGAGTGCAACTGGTTTGGTCACACTGGCATGAAGCCTTGCGGAATTTGAGATGCCATGGTTCACCACTGAAGAACATTTGTGGTATGAAACAGGTACCTGGTTTCAGCTGGAAGTTAGGGGGCACTGGTTGGAAGGGTCGGAGTATGTCTGTCCCGAAAGCTTTGCAGGCACGAACAGTACTGAATACAATCTTGCAGATAACTGCCCTCCTACTGTCATGAATAGAAACAATCATGAATCGACAAAAACGGGCATCTGGAAGGAACCACTATGCCAACAGGATGTCAGACTGAATGGGCCTTGGCCTGACCCAGCAAGACTCTTCAAATGCGCTTATGTTCCCCTGACTTTGGGGACGCCTTGCAGGAGTCTCACCCGTCTCATGGCTATTCTTCTAGTGTGGACCAGTTCGACAAGCTCTCCCCCGAAAGCAGGTGCACCATCCAGAACATGCTGGCGCTGTACCTGAAGAAGAAAGCGAACACAGACCAGGAGGCAGGGACTTCTAGGGGAAGCGAGGCCTTCATGCGGGAAGCCTTGATTCCTCACGTGCTCCACGGGATCAGCTTCGACCCCACCACCCAGTCTTCTGCTGCAGCAGATGAGGATGGGCATTCCTCCCCTTTCAACCATCTGGCGGAGTCACTCTTCCCCCTGGCCCAGAACAGGAGGCTCCTTCCCAACACGCAGAATGCCTTGCACGTGATCGATGGGCCTGTGCTCACTGTGACATAGGCAGGGCCGGATTTATGTATAGGCTAAGTAGGCAGAAGCCTAGGGCCTCTAGATCTAGGGGGCCTCGCCAGCCTGCCCGTTCCCCAGCGCTGCAGACAGTCTTCCCTCTCCCCAAATTGCAAACCCAAGACTTCATGCAGGGCATTTCTCCCCCATTTCAATGACATTTTGCTTCAAAAGGAAAGGTGGACTTGGAGAAGGCAAGCAAAATGCGAGGGAGATAGTGAAAGATACAGGAAATTGAATGCAGATTTCCAAAAAATAGCAAGGAGAGACAAGAGGACCTTCTTAAACGAGCAATGCAAAGAAATAGAGGAAAACAACAGAATGGGAAGAACCAGAGATCTGTTCAAGAAAACCGGAGCTATGAAAGGAACATTTCATACAAAGAGTACCATAATAAAGGACAAAGTTGGAAAGGACCTAACAGAAGCAGAAGACGTCAAGAAGAGGTGGCAAGTATACACAGAGGAATTATACCAGAAAGATATGGATGTCTCATACACCCCAGGTAGTGTGGTTGCTGACCTTGAGCCTGACATCCTGGAGAGCAAAGTCAAATGGGCCTTAGAAAGCACTGCTAATAACAAGGCCAGTGGAAGTGATGATATTCCAGCTGAACTATTAAATTTTGTTAAAGATGATGCTGTTAAGGTGCTACACGCAATATGCCAGCAAGTTTGGAAAACTCAGCAGTGGCCAGAGGATTGGAGAAGACCAGTCTACCTCCTTTAGAGGAAAAGGCCTTGAGGGGAGGACCTGTTGCCTCCACAATCCTTCCTAAACGTGCATAAGCTGAGAGGCAATTGTCCGGCAATTGTGGTGCTGTGGGGAGGCAGGAACATTTTCCTGCAGTTAAGTATTTTCTAAGTTCCTTTCCCAAAACTTCCCCAAACGGTTCTGAAGCCTCTCTAACCTCAGAAGTCTTTTCCTCTCTCCGGAATTCTGGGATTCGAGGATAACTTCATGGAGAAGGAAAGAAACCTGCAGAATCAGCAAATGAGTGCCCGCCGGGAGCCTCCACCCCCACCGCTGCCACCAAGCAGGCTGTAAGTTGCCTTAGAGGTGTACTGTGCCCTCCCGCCTCCTTGCTTTTAAGGACTACTTGAGTTCTGTTCTCATCTCCCTGAGGCGTATCCATGACAAGGAGAGCATGAGCAAGAAGCAACCCCAATGACTCACACTATGCGCCAGCTCTTTGTGCCTTCCACACATCCGCAGTCCGGACAGAGAGAGGGACTCATCAAGCACGTCCTCACCAAGAGAGAGAAGGAATATGTCAACACCCAGAATTTCAGGTCAGATCATGCAAAAGTGCAAAGACCAGTGGAACCTGTATCAAAGTTGGGGCTGGAGAAAGCGACGTCTACATGACAGCTTTATTGTTGGGTGCCAGGCAAAGTCTGTCCTGTTCACTCAGGCCACATGGGTGGGTAATTGAAAGTATTAGTTGTTCCAGCCCCAGATCCAGCTGGATCAAAGAGTGGATAACTTTGGAAAATACTGACTTATTAGACCTAGAAGGGTTCAACAATAGGTTCGGCTGGCACGCCTACTTGTGGTTAAATAAAGAAAAGGTACATAAAGGGTTTTCAAGCCACATCATTAGAGGACCACTATATGAAGTTTGGGAGAAAAATAAAAAACTCCTAGAATGGAAAACACCCTGGTGGTTATCGCCAACGGATATTTTAATAACTAAGAAAACAAATATGGAAGGAGAAAGATTAACCTAAGAAGACCTACTGATACGATCAGAAAGCGGCTGGAAATTGAGAACATATGAGGATCTGAAAGAAAAATTAACAGGCTGGCTACAATATCATCAAATAAATGCAATGTGGATGGAAGATAAAAAAGTAGGGATGAGTGAAAAAAAATCCAAATTTCAGATAGAAATAATTGAAGGTAAAACCAAGTTATTATCCAAAATGTATGATATATTATTGGAATGGGACTCCAAAGATGAAGAAATAAAGGAGGTTATGACAAAATGGGCAATGGACTTGGGATATAATATAGAATACGAAAAATGGTCGAAATTATGGAACAATGGAATAAAATTTACGGCAAGTGTTACCCTTAGAGAAAATCTGGAGAAGATGATATATAGGTGGTACATCAACCAGCAAAATTAGGAAAAATGTACAAAACAGGAAATAAGGCCTGCTGGAAGTGTAAAATCAAAGAAGGCAATTTCTACCATATGTGGTGGACTTGTGAGGAAATGAAGAAATTTTGGGATTTGATTTATAATGAGTTAAAAAAAATATTTAAATATACTTTCCATAAAAGACCAGAGGCCTTTTTACTAGGTATAATTGGGGATGAAATTAAAAAGGAAGATAAGATTTTATTCCAATATTCGACAGCAGCGGCCAGAATACTAATTGCACAAAATTGGAAAAGTACAAATATACCAACGGTTAGGGATTGGCAAACAAGATTATTTGAATATGTTGAATTAGCAAAAATGACGCAAAAAATTAGAAACCAAAAAAATACAAAGTTTATTAGTGATTGGAATAAATTTATGGTATACATTGAAGGAAACTATAGAAATCTAAAAACTATAGCAGGTCTGTTATAAAACGTACGATGCGCAAACCATCAATAATTATTAGCTGCAGAAAATGGAAAATTTCCTTTCATCAAGAAGCCCGAAATCGGGAGGGAAGGAGGTCAACAGGGGTGTAGAAGAAAGATCTAAATATCTAATTATATAAAGTTTTAAAGAATAAGATATAGAATTGTAACAGAGATTGTTGCTTTCTGGTGTTAGATGTGGATATTTTTTTTTCTTTTCTTCTTGTTTTCCCTTTTTCTTTTTGAAATTGTTGTCTTGTCTTTTGTGTTCTTTTTTGGTTTTCTTTCTTTCTTTTTCTTTCTTTCTTTCTTTCTTTCTTTCTTTGATGTTGTAACTGAAAATCAATAAAAAGAATAAAAAAAAAGAAAGTATTAGTTGTGGTGGGCAATTTCCCTTGGTGCCACATACTGAACCGTGGCTTCATATTATGAGCAGGACGGCAGCCTCTCCTCCAGGTTTGCACACCTCTCCCCCACCCCAAGCCTATTGGGAAGCTTCCACTTGGATTTTAAATTAACCACAGTTTGGTGTGTCCAGATCCTATGGTGGTTCATTTTACCAGCTTTGTAAACCCACGATTGGAAGTTGGCTTGTTTCAATGAGCCATGGTTCAAATGAAGCGGTTTGTGCAGCTTCAGACATTGTGACAAGATGCAGTTAATCCAAAACTGAAGCAAAACCTTTGGAACTCCTCCTAAAAGCTGTGCTGGAGGACAGGGAGGTGTGACCCCCCCCCCCAACACTTGGTGTGGGTCATCCTTATAATGCTAAGCTTACTACTTCAAACAAAGTTTTTGAGTTTTTGCTTTGGTTATTTCCTCGTACTGTTAGTAGTAAGGTCAAGGTAAAGGGACCCCTGACCATTAGGTCCAGTCGTGGCCGACTCTGGGGTTGTGGCGCTCATCTCGCTTTATTGGCCGAGGGAGCCGGCGTGCAGCTTCTGGGTCATGTGGCCAGCAGGACTAAGCTGCTTCTGGCGAACCAGAGCAGCACACGGAAACACCGTTTACCTTCCCACCAGAGCGGCACGTATTGATCTACTTGCACTTGGACGTGCTTTCGAACTGCTAGGTTGGCAGGAGCAGGGACCAAGCAACGGGAGCTCACCCCGTCGTGGGGATTCGAACCGCCGACCTTCTGATCTGCAAGTCCTAGGCTCTGTGGTTTAACCCACAGCGCCACCCATGTCCCACTGTTAGTAGTACCCAGTGGCCATTTGTTTTTCATGTCTGCTTTTATGATATGTTTATCAGTATGTGGTTAGCAGCTTCAGATGCTACTGTTTTACAGAGGCTGTTTCGCTTGCTCTTTTTACCCCTTTACTAGACAGGCTGTATTTCTGTGCTGTTTTCTGAGTCGGGAATGCCCATTCCTTCATGGCCAGCATGGAAACACAGAAGGCTAGCCATTTAGGAGGTTTGCAAAGAGGACAAGGGTGTTACGGGGTAATCTTCTAGCAAACAAGCTTGGCACAGCAGATCTGAGAGGTGGGTTTCTGCTCCCGGAAAGCCAGCCTGGAAACCAGGTTGCCAGGTGAAGGAAGAATGGAGAGATCAACCAACTCACTTGCCTTCAAAGAGTGTCTGGTTGCCTGTGGCTACTGAGATAGTGCTTAGATATCAGGCTGGCTGACACATCTTAAAAAATACAAGGAAAAAGCTTTTTTTCTTTCATTAGCAAAGCTCCTTTGGGGCCCCGAATAGCTAAGCTGAGGAGGAAGTGGCTGGTATTACTTGTTTGTTCTTGGTCCTGATCTTGCCTGCCCTTGCACACTCCTGTTGTCTTTGCATATTTAACCAGCACGTCTGTTCCGATGGGAGTCCTATTCCTGCAGTTCCACATCCTTCTCTTTGGCACTTGGGCATTCGGTTCCAGGAGCTGGACCTGAGCACAGAGGCTTTCTTCTACTTGGACTTGACAAAGGAGCAAGAGTGGCTGTGGAAAAGGCTTTGCATTCCAAATCCAAGTACAAGAAAGTAAGTCCAACCCCACCCATTTCTTCAGCAGCCAGACAGCTGTCAGGAGCTGGAGTGAGGAGGAGGAGGAGGAGGTCAGCAAGAAAAAACTCCTGGTGTCAGTGGTGTTTTATTCAAAAGAAGCCAACATTCTTTATTCAAAGAAACCCAAACCGTGCAGGCCTAGTGATCACAGAAACCTTTCCCAACAGGTCTTGCCCCAGTGAGGTAGTTGTGAAGGCTGAAGGTTGCTACCCTCCCACCACTCTCTTAAGTCTCCTCCTCCCCCTGGTCCTTCCCAAGCAACCTGAGACTCTGACACCTTGCCTGTCTTTGCTCCCTCCTCTTAATTTCTCTGTGTTCTGGGAGACCAGCAGGGAGGGGAGCTGATCGCAGCAGGATGGGGAGACCCCCTGGCTTCTTCAGCAGCCTGCCTGATCTCTGCCTCTTGACCCCCGCCTCCAGCCTCCACTTCTGCCTCGGATTCTGGGCTGCTGTTTGCCGCAGAATCTTCCTGCCCTCCTGCCTCTTCAGTTTCCAACACCTCCTCTTGCTCACAGTCTGCTCCCTCTTCTCCCTCTGACGACCCCCCACCAGTTCCCTGGCTCTGAGCCTTCTTCCCTTGGGGGATCCCCAGTTGGTGCCACCTGCCACTCCTATCTGCATCCAGCCGGCCCAGGACAGCAAGCAATGAACAGAGCTGGTAGACATCCCAGTACCTTGCATCTTCTAGGTGCAGCTGGTGCTCATCTTTGTCAGGAAGGACCAGCTCAGCCGCATCAAGGAAGTGATGAGGGAGACAGTGGGCACAGGCACCATGGGGAAGATGGGGAGTAGACCCTGACAGCGGAATTCCCCACGTCCATCTTTCTGTCTGTCTATCTGTTTTTCTAATCTCTGCCAACCAGTTCCCCCCTCTTTCCTGCTTGCTCACTAACAGCCATTGTGATGGGATGTTGAGCTGCTTGTGCGTAAAGTTCCTAGTCCCTCAGTGTTTGGCTAAGTCCACAAACCACTGTCTGTAACGGAGCGCCATAAGCATGGCTCCATCAGTCGCTGGCAGAATCCGACAGTGGGCGTTTACGGAATTTCTTCCAGCATAACAGCTCCTTAACGGAAACACGTCTTCTGGACTCTCTACGTGACAATTTCCGGCGAGGAGTGGGTGTCCCTATAGGAGATCCTGAAACCTCCTCGCTGTTCTCGCTGGAATTGTCTCTGAGCCATTCTTCTGACTCGCTTTCCCTTGGAGCTCTTTCTCGCCCCCTGCTGGTTCCCTCCTCCGCTGATAAGTCTCTCTCAACCTCTGGGAGCCCTTGCACCACCGGTTCTTCCGATGACAGTTCCCTGACATCCACCTCCCCTCCAGGGCCCCCTCCACCCCCTCCCCTCCCTTCCTCTGCTGGAGGCGAGGGAGCAAAACCCCTGAAAGAACTTCCCTCATCTTCCGAAGTCTCGAACATTTTCCTCCACCGGTTGCTGTTTCGGGTTTCTAAGTACTCACCCTCCTCGGAATCTATTCCTTCTTCCCACTCAGACCCCGTGAATCCTTCCAATTCCTCCTCCTCGTCGGTGGTGCCAAAGTACTCCCTCCGGAACCTCGCTACTGACTGAGGTTTCCTGGGGAACCTTTGATGGAACGCTTCGATCAAGACCTCGTCATTGACTTCCTCTGCCGTTACCCAGGTGTTTTCTGACTCCGGTTCCCCTTCCCACGCTACCAAATACTCCACCTGATGACCCTTCCACCTGGAGTCGAGGATTTCCGCCACATGGTTGCTGCTTTCCCTCTCTTCTAAGACTGGTCCCTGTGGGGAAACCCCTTCTTTCCCCCCCCTATACGGTGACAGTAATGACCTGTGGAATACTGGGTGCAGTTTCATGTGGTTCGGTAACCGGAGTCTGAAAGCTACGGGGTTAACCTGTTGAATGACCTCAAATGGTCCCAATCTTTTGGGTCTCAATTTCTTGCAACCCCCCTTGAACGGCAGTCCTTGGGTGGACAGCCACACCTGATCCCCCACCCTTATGGTTTCACCTTCCCTTCTGTTCTTGTCTGCCTGCTTCTTATATTGTTCTTTGGCCCTTTCTAAGTTGAGTTGGAGTTGACGATGGATCGCTTCCATTTCTTCTACAAAAAGTTCTGCGGCTGGGACGCTCCATCTCTCCCCTCCTCCCCCTGGAAATGCCCTGGGGTGGCACCCATAATTAGCCAAAAAGGGGCTTATCCCGGTGGACACATTCTCCGCATTATTGTAGGCAAATTCCGCCACCGCCAACTTTTCCACCCAATCGTTCTCTCTGTCATTGACATAACACCTCAGGTATTGTTGGAGGATACCGTTTGCTCTTTCCGCCTGCCCGTTGGTTTCTGGGTGCCGGGCAGTCGAAAAATTGACCTCCACGTGCAGTAAGCTCATGAGCTTCCTCCAGAACCTGGACGTGAATTGTTTGCCCCGGTCTGTGACCACCCTCAAGGGGGCGCCATGCAGTCTAAAAATATGTTCTACAAACAATTTAGCTGTCTCTTCCGCCGTGACTGCATGTGAGCAAGCTACAAAGTGGCCCATCTTAGTTAACAGGTCTACTACTACCAGTATGGCGGTTTTCCCCTTGGATTTCGGCAGATCAGTCATAAAATCTATCGATACCGCCTCCCATGGCCTCTCTGGTGTGGGCAACGGTTCTAACAACCCCGCCGGCGCCCGTCTTTCTCCCTTGGCTCGCTGGCATTGGTCACACCCTCTTACATACTCCCTTACATCTTCCCTCACCCTGGGCCACCAAAATTCCCTGGTAACCAACCACATGGTTTTGTGTTGCCCAAAATGCCCTGCTGTAGGGCTGTCGTGCATCTGTTTGAGTACTCTCCCTCTCAATTCCCCTTCGGGTATATATAGTGCCCCTTTGTAATACAATGCCCCGTTTCTTTCTTCAAAACCTCCGGAGTTTTCTCCCTCCCTCCTTAGACCTCGGAGCTTATTCTGGGCGTATTCATCATTCTGCGTCTCCTCTACCAGTTCCCTTTGCCCCACCAACGCCGCCCCACACACCCAGCGGTCCTCTGGGATGATATGTCTCTCTTCGGGTGCTCCCTCCCCCTCCAAATACTCTGGTTTGCGTGAGAGAGTGTCCGCCCTGACGTTTTCTGGGCCTGGCACATAGCAAATTTCAAAATAAAATTTGGAGAACTCCTGTGCCCATCTCACTTGCCGTTGGTTGAGCACTCGTGCCGTTCTCCAGTACTCTAAATTCTTGTGGTCCGTGTATACTTGCACCTTGTGTTGTGCACCAATTAGTAAGTGTCTCCATTTCCGGAACGCTTCGTGAATGGCGAGTAGTTCTCGGTCATATACCGTGTAGTTCCTCTCGGATTTGTTTAACTTCCGCGAGAAGAAGGCACACGGTCTCCACTCCGACTTATCCTTCCCCGGCTGAAGAAGCACCGCCCCCACCGCCCGGTCTGATGCGTCAGTTTCCACTCTCATGGGTTTTTGTAAATCCACGTGCAGGAGCTGTTCTTCCGAAGCGAAGGCCTTTTTCAATTCTTCGAATGCTTGCTCCGCTTCTGCCGTCCAAACAAATTTCTTCTTGCTGCTGAGACAGTCCGTGATGGGAGCCGTTAAATGGGCAAAGTTCTTGATGAACTTCCGATAAAAGTTCCCAAACCCTAAGAATCTTTGCACCTCTTTTTTCGTTTTCGGTGTCTTCCATTCCAGTACCGCCTGGACCTTGCCTGGATCCATGGCTAATCCCTTGTCTGACAAGCGGTACCCCAGGAATTCCACCTCCTTGGTGTGAAACTGACACTTCTCTAATTTCACCCACAGTTGGTTTGCTTGCAGTCGGCTCAACACTTCTCTGACGTCCTTTACATGCTGCTCCTCATTCTCTGAATAGACTAATACGTCATCTAGGAAGGCCACACAATTCTTGTAGAGCAGAGGTCCCAGGACGTGGTTCATGAACGATTGAAAACATGCTGAGCCTGCTTGTAATCCAAAAGGCATAACGAGATATTCGAAAGCCCCTAGAGGGGTGAACATCGTTGTCTTCCATTCATCCCCCTTCCTTATCCGTATCAGGTTGTATGCCCCCCTTAGGTCCAGTTTAGTGAAAATTTTTCCCTTCCTCACCCGGGTCAAAATGTCATCAATCCTGGGCATGGGGAAAGCCACTGGTTCCGACACTGCATTTAGGGCCCGGTAGTCCACTACAAGTCTAGGTTTATCCGTGTTTTTTTTGTCCACAAAAAACACTGGGCTGCCCCCCACCGCTCTGGACTCTCTGATGAAACCTCTCTTCAGGTTTTTGTCAATAAACTCCCTCAACTCCTGCATTTCCCTGTCTGACATGGCATACAGCTTGCCCACAGGGAGCTGGGCTCCAGGGACTAGATTGATCTGGCAGTCAAAGGGTCTATGCGGTGGTAGTTTGTCTGCTTCCCTTTCGCTTAAGACATTGCTCAGGTCAGCGTATTGTTTGGGCACCTTTCCTTTGTCCGTTACTTCTGTTCCTGCTAGAAAGGCCTTTGCCCCTTCTGGAGCCTTGCCCTCTTTGCAATGTTCTAGGCAATGTGCTGACCCAAAGGAGACCACTCTCTGATGCCAGCCCACTAGCGGATCATGCAACGCTAGCCAGCTCATCCCCAAAATAATGGGAGCCCCTCCCAAGGTGGCCACATTGAACGCTATTCTTTCGGTGTGCCTGGCTACCCTCATTACCATTGGGACGGTCTGTAAGCTGACTTCTCATCCCAACAGCTCTCTCCCATCGATCGTGGTCACCTGCAAGGGGTTGCTTAAAGGGATAGTCTGTATCTGGTGTTCTGCTGCAAACTCCTTGCTCATAAAATTACAGGAGCTGCCTGAGTCCAATAGCGCCCTTATCTTTAAGGGATGTCCGTTTGGCAGCTCTAGCAACACCTCTATCACTAGGGCTGGTCTCGGAGGTTCCGGCGTGGGCACTTTTACTGCTCCTTGGCCTGACTGCTGTGCCCTGATGGTGGCAGTCAGGCGCTGGCTTTTACTTGGTCCTGCCCTTCCTCCTCCTTCCCCCCAACAGCTCCTGCCATCCCTTGCCATTCCTTTCTTTGTGGACAGACTCTGGCAAAATGACCTGGCTGCTGGCAGAGATAACATTTCTTGGGGCTCTTCCCCTCCTTCTTCCGCCCTTCACTGGGATTTGAAACTGCCCCCGCGCGCGCTGTTCCAACTTCCATCGGCTCTGCGGGCGGGAAAGTTGGCTCCGGAATCTCTGGAATGCGGAAATCCCTCCAACGCTCCCCTTTCCCTTCCCGCTTCTCCAAGGCTCTAGCCTCCTTGCGTGCTCCAATGGTCAGCGCTGTTTTGGTCAGCTGGTCCATAGACTCCGCCCTGGGCGCCCGGGAAAGTTCGTCTTTCACAGCCGAAGAAAGTCCCTCTTCGAAAAGCATTTGAATGGGTTCCGCTGACAGATCCCACCCCAATTTGTGTATCAACATAGTAAACTCAGTCCAGTACTCACGGACAGATCGGCTCCCCTGTTTACAAGCCATCAACTGTCTGCGCACCACTCCCTGTTCAATGTCGCTGGAAAACATCAGGTCCATGGCGCGAAAAAACTTCCGTGCGTCTTTCAAGACTTCATTATGCCCTGCCATCAGGGGTCTAACCCAGTCTCTCGCCCCCCCCCCTTCGAGATGGCTAACCACAAACGCCACTCGCGATTCCTCGTCGGGAAAGTCATCAAACTGCAGATTAAGAGCATACTGCATCTCTGTCCTAAAGGCTTGATAGTTCCTGGGATCCCCCCCCAAACTTCTGCACCAATCCTGGCATCTTTCTTGCTTGTGGGGGGGCCTTTGCCTTTTCTGCATCCTGAGCCCTCCTCTCATCGAGCCTCGCCGTTTGCAGCGCTAGCTGGACCTCCAACACCCGGTACCTTTCTTCCAGGCTTAGACCCGCTCCAGCTCCTCCTGCTTCTCCGGTTCCGGCTGGGTTGCTCATGATGCCTTCTCTGCACAAGCTGCTTTCAGGGACTGTCGGATTGCTGTGATGGGATGTTGAGCTGCTTGTGCGTAAAGTTCCTAGTCCCTCAGTGTTTGGCTAAGTCCACAAACCACTGTCTGTAACGGAGCTCCATAAGCATGGCTCCGTCAGTCGCTGGCAGAATCCGACAGTGGGCGTTTACGGAATTTCTTCCAGCATAACAGCTCCTTAACGGAAACACGTCTTCTGGACTCTCTACGTGACAATTTCCGGCGAGGAGTGGGTGTCCCTATAGGAGGTCCTGAAACCTCCTCGCTGTTCTCGCTGGAATTGTCTCTGAGCCATTCTTCTGACTCGCTTTCCCTTGGAGCTCTTTCTCGCCCCCTGCTGGTTCCCTCCTCCGCTGATAAGTCTCTCTCAACCTCTGGGAGCCCTTGCACCACCGGTTCTTCCGATGACAGTTCCCTGACAGCCATCTTTGCTCCGTCCCTGCAGGGTAACAAGGGGTGTGTGGCCGTGAGGTTTGTCTGCAACAATACCAGCTTCTGCATGGTCAATTCCCACCTTGCTGCCCACGTGGAAGATTCTGAGCGCCGAAACCAGGATTACAAGGATATCTGTGCCCAGATGAGCTTCCTGCCCCCTGACCAGGGTCTGCCACAGCTGACAATCATGAAAACGAGTGCGTTTTGAGGGCTTGGAGGGAGAGAGCCTTGGCTGATATAACTTGTTGGTCTCCGCTATCTGGAGAAGCAAACTGAGTCATGTTTCTGTAACTTTCCTGCCTGTGTGTAGCTCAGGGTAGGCAGCATTTGTTGTTGTTTAGTTGTTTAGTCATGTCTCCCTCTTCGTGACCCCCTGAACCAGAGCACGCCAGGCACTCCTGTCTTCCTCTGCCTCCCGCAGTTTGGTCAAACTCATGCTGGTAGCTTCGAGAACACGGTCCAACCATCTTGTCCTCTGTCGTCCCCTTCTCCTTGTGCCCTCCATCTTTCCCAACATCAGGGTCTTTTCAGTCTTCTCTTCTCATGAGGTGGCCCAAGTCTTGGAGCCTCACCTTCACGATCTGTCCTTCCAGTGAGCACTCAGGGCTGATTTCCTTCAGAATGGAGAGGTTTGATCTTCTTGCAGTCCATGGGACTCTCAAGAGTCTCCTCCGGCACCAGAATTCAAAAGCATCAATTCTTCGGTGATCAGCCTTCTTTATGGCAGGTAGAATAGTGCTCTCCAAATGTTGATAGACCAAAATTCCCATAATTGCTAAGAATTGGCCTTGCTGACTGGGGCTCATGAGAGTTCCACTTCAGCAACACCAGGAGGGTGCAGTGTCGGCGATCCCTGCTGCTGCAGCTGCACCACTAATGTTTCTACTAGAGCAGCCAGTAGAGAGCAGCATAAAGCGAGTGGCAGAGATGTATTAGATTAGATTATAGCAAATGTGGGCAACTTCTCCAGTGATCGGGGTGGGAGTTGCAGTTTGTTAAGGGCAGTAACGCGAAAGCAGAGCAGCCATTTTGCATGGAGAAGGTTCCAGGCTCAGTCACCAGTGTGTGCAGATCGGGCTGGGCATGATCTCTGCCTGAAAGCTGCTGCCAGTCCATGTAGTCAGTCCTGAGCTTGATGGGTCAATGGTCTGCCTCAATATAAGGTAGCTTCCTATGTTCCTGTGTACTACAGCAGGGTTTGGAGGGCCACAAGCCCATGAATTAACGAACCAGGGGAAATTCTAAAAGTCTTTGCTGAAAGGACATCAAAGCAGGGGCCAGGTGAACCTCTTTGGGAGATTATTCTGAAAGGTTGGGTGCCATGACTGAAAAGGCCCTGCCATGCTTGAAAGAGCAGGAGTTCCCTGGGAAAGGGATTCTAGTCAGTGGAGAGGCAGTGCAAACATAAGTGGGCCTTCTTCTGGTACCCTTTTCCCAAACCTTGAAACACTTGAAATGCCAAATGGGATGCTCTGAATTGGGCCTGGAAGCAGTTCAAGAGCCAGTCTAGTTCACAGAGCACTAGCCTAATATGATCATACTGCCCAATCCTAGTTATCAGTCTTACTACATATTGCAGGAAGTGGCAGCAGGCTGCCCCCCGCCCCCCGACCCCGTGAGCTAGCCTGTAGCTGTGGTTGCTTTGCTTTTTTCCAGCATTGTCATCTGATCACTAAAAATGAGCTTCAGAGACTTCTGACCTACGACCAGGTGAGAGACATCTTTGTGTTATATGTGGTGGTTTAGGATATTGCCCTGTTTATTTCCTTTGTCTGGGATACCCCAGCCTAGGCTAGAGAAGCCACTTTCAGGCAGTTAGGAGCAAAGAACATAGGATGACTGCGACTTCTACAAATGCTTTTTAAGGTTGCAGGTTTGTGCAACCTGAATTAGAAGCAAGTCCCAATTAAGTTGGAGGATTGCCTTGGAATAAGTAGGACTGCTCTGCATTTCCCAGTTAGAGGGCTTTCCTAGCTCAGCACACGCTCCAGATGTTGTTGGACTCCCATCAGCCCCAGCTCTAGGTTTTGCATCTGTCTGGAAAATCTGCGTTGCTCACATGTTCTTATCAGCAGAGACTTCCATTAAGTCCAATTAAATTGCTGGTGCTTTTTGTTTTACATTTTTCTCTCCAAGGTTTGTGTGTTCATCATGTTGACGACCTTTCTCCCACTTGGCATAAGGATCATTGGTATTTTGTGTTGAAACAGAGGCCTGATTGCTGCACCTTATGGTGGATTTAAACTCTGTGAGCGTAGTCATGCCTTAGCCCTTTGAGAAGGATGCTGCAAGGAAGGCAAGGGGGGGCAGCCTCAGACTTCCAACATATGCAAAACCATCATAAAACATTAAAAACTTCCCTAAAGGCTGTATAGTTACTTATCTCCTTGACATCTGACGGGAGGGTGTCCCACAGGGCAGGTGCCACTACTCAGAAGGCCCTCTGCCTGGTTCCCTGTAACTTCACTTCTCACAGTGAGGAAACCGCCAGAAGGCCCTCGGTGCTGGACCCTGATGCCTGGGCTGAAGAATGGGGATGGAGACACTCTTTCAGGGCTGAGGCCATTTAGGGCTTTAAAGGTTGGCACCAACACTCAGAATTGTGCTCAGAAACGTCCTGGGAGCCAACGTAGGATGCAAAATAATAATAATAATAATATAATAATAATTTATTATTTGTAACCCGCCCATCTGGCTGGGTTTCCCCAGCCACTCTGGGTGGCTTCCATAGAAACCAAAAATACACAAAAATATGACAGATTAAAAGCTTCCCTGAACAGGGCTGCCTTAAGATGTCTTCTGAATGTCAGGTAGTTATTTATCACTTTTACATCTGATGGGAGGGCGTTCCACAGGGCGGGCGCCACTACCGAGAAGGCCCTCTGCCTGGTTCCCTGTAGCTTTGCTTCTCGCAATGAGGGAACCGCCAGAAGGCCCTCGGCGCTGGACCTCAGCGTCCGGGCAAAACGATGGGGGTGGAGACGCTCCTTCAGGTATACTGGGCCGAGGCCGTTTAGGGCTTTAAAGGTCAACACCAGCACTTTGAATTGTGCTCGGAAACGTACTGGGAGCCAATGTAGGTCTTTCAAGACCAGTGTTATGTGGTCTCGGCGGCCGCCCCCAGTCACCAGTCTAGCTGCCGGATTCTGGATTAGTTGTAGTTCCGAGTCACCTTCAAAGGTAGCCCCACGTAGAGCGCATTGCAGTAGTCCAAGCACGAGATAACTAGAGCATGCACCACTCTGGTGAGACAGTCCGCGGGCAGGTAGGGTCTCAGCCTGCGTACCAGGTGGAGTTGGTAGACAGCTGCCCTGGATACAGAATTGACCTGCGCCTCCATGGACAGCTGTGAGTCCAAAATGACTCCCAGGCTGCGCACCTGGTCCTTCAGGGGGCACCGTTAACCTATTCAGGACCAGGGAGTCCTCCACACCAGCCCGCCCCCTGTCCCCCAAAAACAGTACTTCTGTCTTGTCAGGATTCAACTTCAATCCATTAGCCGCCATCCATCCTCCAACCGCCTCCACGCACTCACACAGGACCTTCACTGCCTTCACTGGTTCTGATTTGAAAGAGAGGTAGAGCTGGGTATCATGGTTTTGCAGTTGCTCATAGTGTCGGGGTGTATTCTGGTGGTTGTTAACAGTTTGTATGGATTATTGGTACATATAACATTGCATATTGTAGGTATGGCTAACCTGTGGTCTGCCAGATGTTACTGAGCTGCAGTTCCTGTTGGCTCCAGCCATCATGGCCAGTAATCAGGGATGATGGGAATTGTAGTTCTGCAGCATTGTGAGGGCCACGTGTCTGCTGCTCCTGAGTTAGAGGATTTTCCTGTCGTGTGATGCAGCAAAGTAATTTAAGATGACATGGGGCAAAAATGCACAAGCATCCTGTACCTTTAATAATTGTGTATAAGATAGGATTTCAGCAGGTATACCCCTTTTTTTGCACTTGGCTAACCTACTAGTAGGGACGCGGGTGGCGCTGTGGGTTAAACCACAGAGCCTAGGGCTTGACGATCAGAAGGTCGGCAGTTCGAATCCCCGCGATGGGGTGAGCTTCCCTTGCTCTGTCCCTGTTCCTGCCAACCTAGCAGTTCGAAAGCACGTCTAAGTGCAAGTAGATAAATAGGTAAACTCTGGCGGGAAGGTAAACACCGTTTCTGTGTGCTGCTCTGGTTCACCAGAAGCGGCTTAGTCATGCTGGCCACATGACCCGGAAGCTGTACGCCGGCTCCCTTGGCCAATAAAGCGAGATGAGCGCCGCAACCCCAGAGTCGGTCACAACTGGACCCAATGGTCAGGGGTCCCTTTGTTGTTGTTGTTTAGTCGTTTAGTCATTTCTGCCTCTTCGTGACCCCATGGACCAGAGCACGCCAGGCACTCCTGTCTTCCACTGCCTCCCGCAGTTTGGTCAGACTCATGTTTGTAGCTTTGAGAACACTGTCCAACCAGGGGTCCCTTTACGTTTACCTTTACCTTTAACCTACTAGTACTTCACCTTGGTCTTCCAGCACAACAGTGGCTGTTAATAGACTCCATTGTCAGGCAACAGGGGGTCTTTTGCTTCTCTGCTGATAAGCGATTTCTTTTTGGCTTTAGCTAAACATTCAGCGTACCCAAAAGACAGCTTTTGCTGATTTCACAGAGGGAGAGATCAAGTTCATCCCTACGTACAAATTTGACTCTAAAACAGATCCTGCTTGATAGTTGAGCCTTTGTAAGTAAGTCCTCTCAAACATTCTTCTGCAAGGCTTGTTTGTTTTTCCTAGTCTGCCGAGATGCTAGTAGTGTCCTGCTTTTCCATCCTCCTGAGCAGGCTAGTAAAAAATATATTTTAAACATGGCTTTCTGCTAAGCAAGCTGTTGGAGGAGGGCTAGAGTTGAGGGCTGGACGGACTTCCTTTCCTCTGCAGCCGGAATGGACACCAAGCCACGGAGGAAGAGAGAGATCCAGCTCTCCTTCACCTGCTCACTTTGCTTGCATGGAATTCCGGGTTGCCAAACGCTGCTAGGCGAGTTGTGAAATGCAAGGCTGTGATATGTTGTCTTCCTCAAGCCATCCCTGCTCTGGAAATGTTTTGGCTCCTTTCCCCCACATTTGTCCTGATAACCAGCATCCTCTCTTTCGTGGTGTGTATAAGCGGTGTTGCAGTTCCTTGAAAGGTGCAACAGGCTGAATGAGAATCCTCTTTGTGTCAAGGAAGTCTGGGAATTAGACTTGGTGCTCTCTCATAAGAGCATGAGAGCAGCCCTGCTGGATCAGGCCATTGGTCCATCTGGCCCAGCATCCTGTTCTCACATTGGCCAATGAGATGCCTCTTGGGGAGCCCACAAACAGGACCTGGGTGCAACAGCACGCTCCCCTCCTCCAAGCCATACTGCTTCTCTTGGTGGAGTATGTTCTGTGGCCATTATGGCTAGTAGCCATTGAGCCTCACCATCCATGATTTGGCATATTCTTGTGGTTCTTGACAACTGTCAGAAGCCACCTAGGCCTGCTAGTTTCAGTGCTCTTGCTGTGGTAATGGGGAAATCAAAAGGACAGGCGGAACATGTAGTGACGAAGCCGGAAAACGGCAGGCTCGTTTGGGCAGCATTTCAGGTGCCAGAAAGGGTCTTTTGGATCACTGAAAAAATAGTGTCTGAACAAGAATAATGGGGCCCCTTGCTTTGGGGAAGGATCATCATTTGGTGGTGTGCCATATGCTTTGTATGCAGAGTCTCAAGTTGAAAGGCACCTCCACCTGAAAAAGGATTGGGCCACAGAGAGCTGCTGCCAGCCAGAGGAGACTTAATTAATGAATTGTGGGGTTGGAAGGGATCACGAGGGTCATCTAGTCCAACCCCCTGCAATGTAGGAATCCAAACTGGGGGAGGTCAGAAATTCATTCTGACCTGGTAGATGGCAGCTTTTGATTTCCTGACAACTCTCTCCATGAGGCAAAATGCCTGCACACCTGCAAGGTCCGCCCCTTCAGAAGTTGGACTCCCAAGCCCCATCATCTCCAGCTCTTGACCGTGGTCAAGATCACAGGCCGTGTGTGGAGCCAAAGTTGGACTGTGTGAGCCTTGTGTTTTGCCTCAGCCAGTCCAACTGTCTCCTTGCAGTGGGAAGTGCCGTGTGCCAGCATGGTGTGAGCCAATCCTCTGGAGAGGAGGCAGCGTGAATCAACTCAGCTACCGAAGCCACATGGAATTGAAAAGGAGTAACCACAAGCCCGTCAGCTCCCTCTTCCTCACAGGGGTAACACCTGCCCTGGCCAGGGCTATCGTCTATTCAGGGTTTTTAGTTGCCTGCTATGTGGCACCTCCTCGAATCTGGGCAGGCCCTGACCAACAACCAGGCCCCTTTCCACAGAGCTCCTCCTTGGCCAATGACTTCCGGTGCAAGGAGTGGGCAGGTTTTGGCTCTGTTAAATCCCTAGGCTTCCATTCTCCACTCTTCTGAGTACACGCTGCTCCTGCAGGCATGGCAGACCACATGGGATGAACTGTATACCTTAACCGTTGGCTCCATTCATGCAATGGAGCTTCTGTGGTACTTGACTTGGAGCATTTGGCTTCAGCCCTGTTATGTACTGAGTTGAATAGGATCCAAACTGCAGCAGTCTGATTGGTCCTAGAACAATAGGATCCAAAAGGCAGCAGTCTGATTGGTCCTAGAACAATAGGATTCAGAATGCAGCAGTCTGATTGGTCCTAGAACAATGCAGCAGTATGATTGGTTGGCAGGAACCACCCAATCATGCTCCAGATAGAAGTGAATCCACAACTTGATTGGCTTACAGTAGAATTCCGGAATTAGCCAATCATGTGCAGCCCATTGTGTAAATAATGTATATAAAGCAGATACTTTGAGGGGACTTTCATTCATTCCTCCTCACCACTATGAGCTGAATAAAGAGCATGAAATCACTTTGCGACTCTGAGTATATTTCACTGGCGACAAGGATGGGATCCCGCTGAGCTGACTGCCACACACAGCACCGCAGCACCACCACCTGCCGCACCGCTGCCTCGCACCGTGTATCCAGGCTTCAGCTCCGGGACACAAGGAACTCAGAATGGCAACTGACAGCAGCTTCTCGCCGTTCAACCCAGCATCTGGAGACTGGGAAGCGTACGCCTCCCGTTTCACCTTCCTCCTAGAAGCCAAAGGGGTCACCGATGAAGAAGACGCCAAGAAGAGGGCAATATTCTTCAGCATCTGCGGAGAGGAGACGTTTGAAATCGCCCGGGCTCTCCTTGCACCTGAAGACGTCGCTACTGTTCCATACAAAACAATAATGGAACAGCTGAAGGGGCACTTTTCGCCACAGCCCTCTGTGGTGGCTCGTCGAAATGCCTTCTATGCAAAGCGGCAAGCCCCTGGGGAAACCATAACTGGGTTTGTGACCTCTCTCCGCCAAGCTGCCCAGTTCTGCAACTTCTCAGAGCTGGAGAACAGGCTTCGTGACCGCCTCGTCGGTGGCCTGAAGGATGAGAAGCTGCAACGACGCCTCTACGCTAAGAAGGACCTAACGTTCCAGGTTGCTCTGGAGGAGGCCCTGGCAACGGAAGCTGCCGAGAGGTCGACGCAAGAGGCACGGCCGAGCCAGCCGTCCCAACCGAGGGTCCACCACGAAGACCTCACCGACGACTCAGGATCCAACAGGGAGGAGGTGCACCGAGTACAGCAGCGCACTCAAGCAGCCCACATGCCACAGCTGCCTCGACGAGAAGCAGGGAACTGCGCAAGCTGTGGAGACAGTCACGAGAGGAGGACCTGCCGTTTCCACAACGCAGAGTGCAGGCAGTGCAGAAAATTGGGACACATCGCCCGGGTGTGTCGAGCTCGGCCCACCCGACGCCAGGCATCAGATGACCAATCCAAGAGCCCCAGGTCCCGGGGCCCAACACACCAAGGCAACTCGACGGAGCTCACGGACTTCCAGGTATACCAGTTGCCCCACCACAAAGTAGAGAAAATTTATGTAGAGGTACAGATAGAGGGGGCCCCATGCCGCATGGAGCTTGACACGGGTTCAACTCTATCCATAATCTCGGCAAGGACCTTAAGGAAACTGTGTCCTACTGGGGGTCCCAAACTCAGGCCGGCCCCATTCACCCTCCGGGACTTCCAGAAACGTAAGGTCCCCACAATGGGGGTGGGGACCTTCAGGGTGCAATACCGAGGGCGGACGCGGCAACTGGACTTACTTGTGGTCAAGGGCCCCTACATTAGCTTACTGGGATTGGCATGGTTTGGACCACTGGGGCTAGCCGGCACCGGGGTGAACCACACGAGCTTACAAGTGGACGTGGACGCCATATGCAAGGAATTTCCGGGGGTTTTTGATGGGAAATTGGGACAGTATACGGGCCCCCCCATTGCTCTACAGCTTGACCCCGCAGTACGACCGGTCAGGCTCAAGGCCCGCCGGGTCCCGTGCGCCCTGAAACCCCGTATAGACGAGGAATTGGACCGACTCGTGGAGCAAGGAGTGCTGGAGCCGGTGCCTAATGCCCCCTGGGAAACCCCAATCGTCACACCCGTCAAGCCTAATGGTTCGGTCCGCATCTGCGCAGACTACAAATGTACCATAAACAAGGCCCTCACAGCCCATGCATACCCAGTGCCAGTGGTCAGCCATGTCCTTGCCACCCTGGCTGGGTCGAAAATTTTTGGCAAGCTGGACTTGGCCCAAGCATATCAACAACTGCCAGTAGATGAGGCCACAGCAGAGGCACAGACGATTGTGACGCACAGAGGAGCGTTCAGGGTAAAGCGGCTGCAATTCGGTGTCAGCGTGGCACCAGGCATATTCCAGAATCTAATAGACTCTCTCCTTAAAGGGATTCCTGGCGTCACCCCCTTCTTCGATGATGTGTTGATTGCCGGGCCCACACCAGAGGAGTTTGAGGACCGCCTCCGCACCGTTCTGCACCGTTTCCAGACGGCGGGTCTCAAGGTGAAGCGGGAAAAATGTCTACTAGGAGTGCCTCAGGTGGACTTTCTGGGATTCATGGTGGACGCAGAAGGGGTCCACCCGACTGGGGACAAGGTACGGGCCATTTGTGATGCCCCAGCACCCAAGAACAAGACTGAACTTCAGGCCTTCTTGGGACTATTGAACTTTTACCATTCCTTCCTTCCCCACAAGGCGGCGGTAGCGGAGCCCCTACACAGACTCCTGGACAAGCGGGCCCCTTGGGTGTGGGGCCAGCGCCAGGAGGCCGCATTCCAGGCAGTCAAGGACTTGCTTGTCTCAAACTCGGTCTTGGCACACTTCGACGAGAGGCTGCCGGTGGTGCTAGCATGCGACGCCTCACCCTATGGCATTGGCGCTGTCCTGGGACACCAACTCCTGGATGGAAGAGAGGTACCGGTGGCATACTTTTCCCAGACACTCAATGCAACCGAGCGGAACTACTCGCAAATCGACAAGGAGGGTCTGGCAATCGTGAAGGGAGTAAAAAAATTCCATGATTTCTTGTACGGGCGGCCCTTCACCGTGGTGACTGACCACAAGCCCTTGCTTGGCTTGTTTGCCCCCGAAAAGCAGACCCCCCAAGTGCTGTCTCCTCGTGTCCTCAGGTGGTCAATTTTCCTTGCAAGCTACCAGTATGCACTGATTCACCACCCTGGGAAGGCGATGGGCCATGCGGACGCCCTCAGCAGGCTACCACTACCGGAAACAGGCCCCGACCCAGCACCTGCACAAGAGGTTATGAGCCTGGAGCTGCTTCCCGACCGCCCCATTCAGGCACAAGAAGGTGCACACCATTCCAAGAAAGATAGGGTCATCTCCCGGGTCCTGGACTGGGTGTGGAGGGGATGGCCCAGCAGCAGCCCCGGGCCAGAATTCGCCGGCTACACAACCCGCAAACATGAACTGTCGGCCCACAAGGGGTGCCTGTTATGGGGAAGCAGGGTCGTTGTTCCCCAGCCCCTCCGCAAAAGGGTCCTCACAGCCCTACACGAGACACACCCAGGGGTAGTAAGAATGAAGGCCCTTGCCAGGAGTTATGTGTGGTGGCCGGGGATCGACGGAGAGATAGAGGCCTGGGTCAAACACTGCCAGGCCTGCCAAGAATCCCGCCCAGATCCCCCAAGGGCCCCAGTCCAGTCCTGGGAGTCCGCCCGAGCACCATGGTCACGCCTGCATGTGGACTTCGCTGGCCCCTTTCAGGGGAAAACATTCTTCATAGTGGTGGACTCCTACACCAAATGGCTGGAAGTCGCACTGGTACCGTCCACTTCTACGTCCGCAGCCATCCGGGTACTACGCAGGCTGTTTGCAACCCACGGGCTCCCTGACACTCTCGTCTCAGACAACGGAACTGCATTTACGTCAGGAGAATTCCAAACCTTCACAGCGCAGAACGCCATCCGCCACATCCGTTCGGCGCCATTCCACCCTGCCACCAATGGCCAAGCAGAACGCATGGTGCGGACCACCAAGGACACCCTTCGCCGCATGACGCAAGGGGATTGGGAGTACCGCCTTGCCACATTCCTCCTAGCACAACACAGCACCCCCAGCTCAACGACTGGCCGGAGCCCCGCTGAACTACTAATGGGTCGGCGCCTTGCAATCAGATTGGACCGCCTTCACCCCAATAGAGCTCAGGATGAGGTAGTGGTGGGGGAAGGCAGGAACCCCTGGACCTTCGAGGCCCAGGACTCAGTGTACGCAAAGAATTTTGGGGCAGGCCCAGCATGGGTACCCGCCACAGTCACCAGGGTCACTGGTCCCGTGTCGTACGAGGTGCTAACGGATGGGGGGCAATGCTGGCGCCGCCACTGCGACCAGATACGGCGACGATTCCCGGGAGAAAACCAGGAGGAGGAAAGGTCAGAGGAGTCCCAAGGGAACAGAGGGGCAGTGAGGCCCATAGAGCAGGAGGGGCCAGCAGGAGAGGCAGAATCAGTAAATACAGAGAGGACCCGTGAGGCCGAAAGGACACCGGAACCAGAACCACGACTGAGCGAGCCGGTTGCACCAGACCAAACAGGCCCATCACAGCCAGCATCCTTGGAACATGAGCCAGAACCTGAACCCCGGACCAGGGAACACCCCAGGCCGCAACGCACACGTAGGCCACCGGCGTACCTCGAGGACTATGAATGCGACCTCCCGGGCAGGACTGGAACTCAGAGGGGAGGGGTGTTATGTACTGAGTTGAATAGGATCCAAACTGCAGCAGTCTGATTGGTCCTAGAACAATAGGATCCAAAAGGCAGCAGTCTGATTGGTCCTAGAACAATAGGATTCAGAATGCAGCAGTCTGATTGGTCCTAGAACAATGCAGCAGTATGATTGGTTGGCAGGAACCACCCAATCATGCTCCAGATAGAAGTGAATCCACAACTTGATTGGCTTACAGTAGAATTCCGGAATTAGCCAATCATGTGCAGCCCATTGTGTAAATAATGTATATAAAGCAGATACTTTGAGAGGACTTTCATTCATTCATTCCTCCTCACCACTATGAGCTGAATAAAGAGCATGAAATCACTTTGCGACTCTGAGTATATTTCAAGCCCATTGGCTCTGGAAGTCACTGCCGCTGCCATCCTGGGGAAGCTCTCAGAGTTACAGTACTTGCCTCTTTCAGGGCTGGGAACAGGGGGGTGCATCAGGCCTTTCTGCTCTTAACTCATGCCCCCCCCTTTCAGTCCATAGCTCCAACAAATGTGCTCTGCCCCCCCCCCCATAAGTGAAGGTTGTGGCTGACCGACGGTACCGGAAAGTGTTTGAGGATATTGTTCAGTTGATGGACAGGATGGAGAACGAATTCCTTCCCTCCCTGGAGGGAGGTAAAGATGAATAGGATCCTCTCCAACCCCTTAAAGAGGATTTGCTGCAAAAAGACCAGGGGGGAAAGAAGCCCTTGGCCCATCTAGCTCAGTCTTGAGCGGTTCCCCAGGATTTCCGGGGGATCTCTCCCAGCCCTACCTGGAGATGCTGGGGATAGAACCTGGGACCTTTGCATGCAAGGCCGATGCCCTTCCACTGAGCGGCAGCCTCTTCCTCTTCCTCGCAGGCAAAGACTCCAGGGGTAGCCAGCGTGGTGCCCTCCAGATGCTGGACTACAACTCCCATCATCCCCAGCCAACATGGCCAGTGGCAAGTGCAGCAATATCTGGAGAGCCCCACGTGGACCTGGGCCCGGGGCCAAGGACAAACTTCCCCCTGGAGCACATTTCCTTGCCTCTGCTGAAGGCAAGCACTCTCTCCCCCCCCCCCTTTTGCTCTGCAGTTTCCGTTTGAGAATGTGAAGTTCCGGCAGCTGCAGAAGGAGAAGTTCCAGATCACAAACAACGGGCAGGTCACCCTCCACTTCTCCTTTATCCCCAAGCTCAGTGACAGCCAGTATTGGAAGCCATGGCTTTGCGCTGAGCCCTGCGAGGGATACTTGGAGCCCAGCGCGTCTCTCTCTGGAATCAGAGAACTGTAGAGTTGGAAAGGGACCCCAAGGGTCATCTAGGGAAGGCCTTCCTTTTCTCCTCCTCTTCCCAACCCTCCTCCCTCAAACCTTGGGAGTTTGGTAGAGCAGGGGAGGCTTAACATTTGTGGGCTGCATTGCCCCATGCTCAAGCCTCCAAGGGCCACACGTCAAAGCAGCGGAGCCCAAAGTGTAAAAGTGTGTGTGGCCAGCTTTAAACAAACACACACACACACACACACACACACACAAATGAATTGAAGCCAAACAATGCTGGAGGGTCCCCAAACACCTTTTGGCATCGCAGGGAACCAGTGAGAGCAGTCCGTCCAAAAATTACTTTTTTAAAACAATGCGTATTTTTATGTTGTGGCGGCACAAAAATATCTTGGGGAACATATAAAACTAGCCAAACTTTTAAAAACTCAATGAAATGTAAACTAAAAAAGAAAGTTACATTAGGGGCGCAAAAATCCTTTCGGAGACAAATAAATGCTTTCCCTTTTTATATTCTTTTGTTAGGATCACTTTCTCTTACCCCCCCAGTATCCTGTCACCATCTTCTGTGCAGCTGCTGCTTTGGAGGACTAGAGAGGAAAGTGGGGTGGGGGTGGGGGGGGGACTGAGTCGCTTCTTCTCCTAATTCTTGAAGTTAAGGTTTCCCCCATACACCTGTGAGAACAGGATGCTGTACTAGATGGGCCATTGGCCTGATCCAGCAGGCTCGCATTGTGTCCTTCTGTTCAATTCTTCACTGTCTTCACTTTTAATTTACAGACAAGCCAACTTGGCTGTGCCAAAGAGTGTATCTACCTGACCTCCTCCCGTTTTAGGTGAGACGGGGGACATTTCCCTGGATGTGTACGTCAGCAAGGAAGATCAGACTGAGGCTATCTTTGTCCTTCACCTTGACCCTGGCAAGGACTATTTCCTCACCATCAGTGGGAGCTACCTACCAAGCTGCTTCGGGACCTCCTTGGAAGCCTTGTGCTGGATGAGGCAGCCGCTTGGCGAAGTTCCCGTCACCAGACTTATTGACCTGGTAGGGAAAGGGGTTGATTTACCTGGCAGGTTCATGTACTGGATGTCTACCCTTCCCACTCTGCTTGCCTGCTTGAAAAACAGCTGCTCTTCCACTCAGAAATGTGGGGGCTGGGGGTCCTCCGCTGCATTCAGCTTCAGCTTCTGTAGCTGTGCATCCGCTTCCTGTGTGCTGTTCATGCCCTTTGTTTGCCTTGACTGAGTCATCCCAGGTTCTGGTCCTCCCACCTGCCCTTTCTCAGGGCCACTGAACCGTGTGCATTTCCCTGCCATCTGCCCAGATACTGTTCAGCCAACGGGCTGTTTCTTTCTCTTCTCAGGGCATGTGCCATTAACACCCTTGGTTGTCTTTTGCTCTTGCCTTCCTCCTCTGATCTCAGGGAGAAGACAGCTTCCTAGAAAAGGTAACAGTTGGTTTGCTATCCTCTAGATGTTCTTGTAGTGGGCTCAAATCAGGTACAGGCAACGCCCCGTTTACACGGGGGTTGCGTTCCGAGGTACCGTGCGTTTAAATGAAATTGCGTATATTGGGGACAGCATTGGAAAAGCCTGCAAACACCCTCTAAACTTCCGGAAGCCCTTTTGAAAGGCCTTTTGAAAACCAGCAGCCTCCCTGCAAAACTCCTTGCTCCAACTCTCCACAGGCCTGAGAGGTCGGTGCCAAAGCTCCTGGGAGGGAGTCGAGATGCTGTTTCCATGCCACTTTGCCGCTTTTGTGCTCTTGGTGGGGGGGGACATTTTTGCCCCTTCAAGTGCCCCTTCCAGCTTTGCGGCAGTGTGCATGTGCCTCGAAGGCACGTAAATGGAGTTGCCCTTGTCAATGATCAGCAGCTGCTCCATGCAGTGGCAGCTGGTCCCTTAGGGCAAACCAGGCACTACCTTACCAACCTCACCTGCCTGTCTTCTGACTCAAATCCAGTCCAGGTGGTGGCTCTAGCTCTCTGCGTTTTTCTCTTCCCTAGTCTCAACGTGGCCCTTGTAGAACTCGGCAGAGGAGAACGGAGACGAAACCAGAATTTGCCAGCACTGCTTGTAACTGATTTTGCGCTGCTTGACTCTGGGTCCGCTTGCGATTGGCAGCACGGGAGGCAGAAAGCCCAGTCTCATGATGCAGGCGCCAGCCCCCTCTGGCCCCAAGAGCCAGTTTTCTCCTTGTTTCTGTGCTCAGCCACTGCTGCACAGGCTATGCCACTCTGGCTTACTCTTACCACCTGAGCACTGGCATTTGGGAAGCGGTAGTGGCTGCTTTGGGGTGGCTCAGGGAAATGTCACTCCTCTCGAAATCAGATATACTTGGGTGTATTATCCTAGCCACAAGGAGACAGTGGTGACTGTCAATTTGGACAGCTGTAGACATTGAGAATCATGGAGGATATGTTTATCAGTGGCTACCGGTCAGGGCTATTTCTTGCCACTATTATCACAAACCACATGCTTTTGATTACCAGTTTCTGGGGAACATGATGGACAGAGTGCTCTTGTCCCCGTGTCCCTATGGACTCCCAAGGGCATGTGGTTGGCCATTGTGGGAACAAAATGCTGATCTAACCCAGCAAGGCTCCTATGTTCTTTAGCATGCACCAGCTACTCTTGCACTAAAACTCTGATACAGCATGTGTCATTCCCCACACCAATACTCTCTCTCTCTCTCTCTCTCTCTCTCTCTCTCTCTCTCTCACTCAAGACAGGGGCGGGGAGTATTGGTGGCAGGGGGGAGGGGAGGGGGGATGAACTGGGTCCTAATCAACAGCTGCCCTGGGGATGAGGGGATCAAATTCTCCATCCTTGCCAACTCCTTTTAGTGATGGGCTGCTTGCCACTGCTGTGCTCCTAAAGCTCTCTTGCTCCCCCCTCCTCTCTTTCTCTTTCTCTTGAATGTGGTAGCTTGAGATAGAACTAACCACCCTGAACATTTCTGGAGAGGAAGATGGGAAGGAGGCAGGAGGCATGGTTCACCAGCTGCTGTGTGCTGCATTGCCCAAACAAAGTCGTGGGCTGGGGCTCCAGCTGTTGCTCAGTTTCTACCACTGCCTCTGCAACGTACTCTAGACAAGGGGTGGTGAACATGTGACCCCATCATCTCATCATGCTGGCTGGGGCTGCAGCCCATCAACCTATGAAGGCCCATTCATGTTCTGTTTCTGTTTTTGTTACTTATTTCCTGCCCTTCACCTTCACCCTAAGGTCCCAGGGCAGGTTCCAGCAATTTAAATAAAATGTTAGCCAAACCTCATGTCCACAGCTGCATATTCAGTAAGCTTTTGGGTGAACCGCACATCCGGAGTGGGAGGATTACGAGCTGCATATTAATAGGGGGAGGGGGAGCTTGGATTTGGGGTGCGAGCAATTTGTTTTTTGTTTTCCCCCTTGAGGTGCTTGCTGTGGCTAGGGCCGGGCGATACGTCAATATAGATATATTTTCAAATCAGCTTGAAGTCTAGATAGTGAGACTGGTTTCATAATTTCTGACCTGGCAATATATTGCGAATCATGATGTGTGTGTGTACTATGCAAAAATACCATGTGGGGGGAAACTGTGAAGCCAGACAATGCTTCTCTAGATTCCTGCAGCCCCTGTGGACTCTGCCGGTTCAGCTTTCCCCTGCCCTCCTGCAGGGGGCAGCAGAAATCACAATGCGGGGGAAACCGTGAAGCCAGCCAATGCCTCTACATAGCTCCATCTTATTTCAGACATCGTGATATATTGGTGTATTGCAATGTTTAGCTAGTGATATATCACCGTGTTGAAAGCCAGCTATCACCCAGCCCTAGTTGTGGCCTCAGAGGGCAAGACTTGTCCACCCAGCTGGAGCAAGGAAAGAATGCATACAGGCACACATTCTGTCAGGCTCTCATGCCAGTCCCCCTTGTCATTGGACCTCCAGGAGAAGCAGTTTCTGGATATCGTACCCCAGGATGGTGATGACTCCACTGAGCGGCCAAGGAGATCTGGCTTTTGGTGGACCACCTCTTCAAGAATGCCTGCCACCAGGTGAGCTGAGGGGGACGGTACCATTGAAAGGATGGGTGTGGGCTGGAATCCAGTACCAGTTTTGGGGTGTGCAGGTTCCAAACGCCCCAATTGATTTATATCTTAGCTACCAACTCGCTCTTACAAACTCCTGCTGTGAGTATAGTGGCACCTTGGTGGAGCGGCAGCGGGTGGAACATTCAGCATATGGTCTTCCTTAGAGCAGCTCAGAAGAACCCAAGTGTTCCCAACCATTGTCTGTCTCTCCCTAGCAAAGCGGCTCTCTGAGACTGGCCACTAGAAGAAGCGGGGAATGATTTCACTCTCCCATTGCCCCAAATCAGGAGAAGGGTAGTAGGAATGCTACTGTGGAAAGCAGGCGGGATACAATTCTCAGCCCTTGCGCCAGCTCTCTTGGTGATGGGCTTCTCTCCATTGTGGCATTCCTCGACCTCACATTATGCACCCCAGGGCGGGATTGTTCTTCATGCTATCCAGGATGTACCTCATCCCTTCCGAACGCATGGGTGATACTCTGCTTCAGGAGGACCTCTTCCAGACCCCGGGGACGCAGGACGAGCTGCAGGAGATAACTGAGTGCCTGGACGCCAGCATTCCCGAGACGATCCGTATCCTCTTTGGGGGACATTGTTGGGGAGCAGGGCTGCTTGGTGGTTTTCTTTCGCTCTTGGCTGGAGTGGACCTCACTTTTACATACCTGGTGGCTTAGGTTCCTAGGCCAGCCCGTCCTTAAGGCTCTGGGACACAGCACAATGAAATGCCCACAGTCAAGTCCAGTCATGCATCCAAACAGCTTCACAGCTTTAACCCCCATTTGAAAACATCAGCCTGGCTAGATAGAGCAGAGGTGGGGAATCTTGACAGGCCCGCAGGCCCCACATCTAGCATCATACGTGGTGTCAAGGTAAAGACATGGCTGCAAAGGAGCTTCAAGGGTGCGTTCAATTGTTCTTTGGCAAGCAGGGTTTGTTGACCGCACTTTTGGAGTTGACCACTAGTATTTGCTGTTTGGATTGAAACCATGCCTGCAGAAGGACATTTCCTCGGCAGATCAGCTTTGCAGGCAGCTTCGTCAAGAGGGGAGGTGTGGGATAATTACAGTGGGGTGGCTCAGTTGGTAGAGTGTGACACTCTTAATCTCAGGGCTGCGGGTTCAAAATGTGGGGTAATAAGCAAAGGATTTTAGGTATACTAAAAACAACAAGACCACCCATAAAATGTATGCTATTGCCATGCCAAAATGAGAGAAAATTAGTTGGAGGGAGGCAAGGGATGGGGCCACGGACCCCTGATTGGGAATAACGGAACTAGATGGTCCTCGGTGTCCCTTCCAACTCCACAATTCTATGATCCTGTGTCTTAAACACAAATCTTGAGGAATAGTGTGTGTGTGTGTGTGTGTGTGTGTGTGTGTGTGTGTGTGTGTGTCTCTCTGTGTGTGTGTTTCTGTTTGAACTTTCGCAGCCTTTGCTTTATTCTGATTTGCGCTTGAGTCCCTACTCCCCATGTGTAGAATTGCTATACCTTGGGATTTTCCTGGACATTCAAGCGTTTCCCGGATGGACACTTGTTTCCAACGGCCAAATCCCGGCAGATGGCAACCCTACCCAATTGTGCCAGATTGCCTGGCATACATTACAAGCATCTAGTCACATAGATTCTCCAGAATCCCGGGGCTAGCCCACCTGACGGGAAGAGTCCGCGACCAGAAGGAGGAGGAGTACCAGGAAGAATGGACAAAATTCAAAGAATATTTAGCTGAATATGTCAAGATAACCTAATTGGAAAAGCTTGCAAATATGAGATAGGCTTAGGGTTTAAATATGTAAGGATAGGAATTAAGATGTTTCAAGCTAGATTAGAAAGAATGAAAGATGTGAAGTGATCAAGTTAATTTTTTTATTTTTTTTTTGAGAAGATTGATTTTGGAAAACTGTTAAAATGAAATACAATGAAATTCAACCAGGGGGATTTGAGGAAGTCACTTAACAATGTTATCAATATTGGTTTAATTACAATTAGGATGTATGTTTGTTTGTTTGTTTGTTTGTTTGTCTTAAAAAAAATTTGGAAAGTTAATTTAAAAAACTGAAAAGAAAAATACCATAGATTATCCAGAATCCCAAGCAGCGACACTGTGAAACTTGTTGGGAAATTCAAGCCCTTCTCAGGAGAAGCTGGCAGCAGTCCCAGGCACCCGGCTTGATTCCCTGTTGACCTCCCTGGCTGCATTCCCCAGCAGGCGCAGGCAAGGTCTCGATCGGCGATTCTTCTCAAATGTGAGAAGAACACACCCCTCTTTCCTGCCCCACCCCCCGGCAGGGGAAAGAGATAGACAGAAACGTATTTACATGCCTTTATTTCTGTCTTTGCAGCGTTACAAAAAACATGACTGCTCTCTCCAAACTCCAGCAGTGTTGTGACAAACACTTCCTGTACATCCCGGACAGGAATAGATTGAAGAGCTCATATTTCACTCTGAGCTAATTCCGGTGCTTCGCACTGTGAATTGACTGTCCCTCTTTTTCCCACGGGCAGTCCCAACATTCCCATCATGTTTACTTTTCAAGCTAGGACTTTGCAGCAGCATTGCTTCATTATCGTAACAAAACTTTCATAGGAATAAAAGGTAGGGGGAAAGGAGGCACAATGTCAAGCAGGCAGCAGAATAAACCCGAGCACTGTGGGTCTAAAACCAGCCCCTGAATCTCTTGCTCCCCACTCTGCCCTTCTAACAATACCATTTTTTTGCTTGCTGGATGGCTGTGTGCAATGAGACCTCAGTCACTGAGGAAGGGTGCTGGCCCAGTGGTAGAAGTATGTGCTTGGCATGCAGGCGATCCAAAAATCAATTCAAGAGCAAAATTCCAGTTCTCATGTTTTCTGTCGAAATGGCTAATTTAAAGGGGAATAGCATGGTGCCTTCCACAGAGTCAGACCACTGAGCCGCCGAACTCCTTAAGGGAGGACCAGAGCTCGCTGGTGATGCAGGTCCCAGAACAGTCTCCAACATCTCCAGGTGAAACTGAAAACATCACCTGCCTGGAACCTTGTAGAGCCACTGCCAATCAGTACAGACAGTGCTGAGTTAGGTAGCTATGATCCATCCACCATCACCCTTTGCCCGAAGCAAAGGCACATCGCTGGTCCAAATCTTTGAAAGACTTTCCCTGCTCACCAAGCCACCTGCCCTCCTTTATGCATTGCCGATGGCTTATCAAAGGGATCCTCACTGCAAGTCTCATCAAGGCAGACAGCTTGATGAAATCTTGGTGCCCTTTCTTACAAAATGCTAACAGGGACAATGGCACCAGTTGCCCTCTGGACTCACAGAGTGCAGCTTACTTTGGAGCCATCAATTGTACACATTTGGAATGGCCCTTGAAAAAGGATAGTCTGCCTATAGTCAGCAGCTTACCACCTTGTTGTTTGTTAAAAACTTGAATAAAAAGCATGCTTAAAATAAAACAGGAAAAATGAAATTTTGCTGGCTTCTTGAGAAAAGAATAATGCCTCATTATTTGTATCTGCTTTTAAATGTTGTTTCTCTTCTCTTTGTCATGAGTTTTACTGGGTCTGTGGTCATTTTAAGTTGCTTACCTTCACTAAAATATATAAATCTACTCGACTGGAAACTTTTATTATCCAAATTCAAACCCACTTTTCTTTCTTGGACTGTCCTCCATGGAAATGAGATGAGCAACTGGATAGCAAAATTCCTGGAGTGGGGAGGAGGGTTCAGTGTTCTAATAGATTAGATATGGACAGTCCTTCAGTACAGCAAAACTTGACACTTTGAAACCTTTGAGTCCTTTCCAAAAGGACTTCACCCACTATTTAGGGGGGAAGTATGTCAGAACTGACCTTCTGCAGTACTGATTCCACATTCTTGGACTCCTAATCTTACACGTAAATTAGAGCTGGAACCATCTCAGGCCCTATGGCTCTTGAAATGACCATGACCTATTGAGCAAAACCACGGAATCAACCTCTCTGGTGACTAAACCCCACTTGCTTTTACAAAATAAATTAACAACAGAGGAAAACCATGGAAGAAATAAAATGGCTTTTGAAATTAACAAAGGCAATTCCTTTTATCCACATGTATTAAGGGACATGTTCAAAGCGCCCCTAAGGAGAAATTCTGTAAGCAAAGGTAGCAGGCTTTGAAAAGCTTATGCAGATACACAAGGACACATTGCTAAAAGAAACAAAGGGATTTGGAGGGACCATGAGTGAACAGGTAGTACCAGAATGTACAGAATTGTACCTAGAAAAAGGTTACAACTGGATTACCTTTTTGTAAACAAAAACAACAACAACCCCCAAAATAAAACTCGGAAGCAGCAGGACTCATTAGAAACTCTTCAAAAACAAAACACAAAACTGCATATCCCTACCTAGTCACCAAATGTGAGGGGAAACGTAAACCAGCGTCTTACACTGCTTTAAATGATAGCCAGATTCTGCAATTTTTTACCACACCAGAAGTAAAAGCACGGGGCATTAATAAGTTTTTGAAAAATCATGCAGTTCATTTGTAGGCAAGGGAAAGCTTTCTGAAATGTACAAAATCTTACTAAGACACACAATCTGTTGAAATGACCAAGCAGCGGACGAGATTTGGGGACAGTGGTGTGCCGCCTGGGGAAATGTTCCTTTCCATTCACCTTAAGCAAAGATGTGGTGACCTTGTGCATCCATAAATAACTCAGAAATGTATTTCATTACTTCCCAGAGCTTCTCAATGGGCTACCAAATGGCATTTCTTTCTATTTTGGATGAAACTGGGGAAGCAGCTTTAGAAGAAGGGGTTGCTGACATTCACTGGCCTGGAAAACACCTGATGCCAATATGATGGCAAATTGTGGGTGGTGCATTGATGGAGAAACTAAGGCAACAAATGGGGACATGACGCCACCGGTGTTCTAAAGATACATTTCATGTAAAGATTATGATGGGCTTCTTCAAATGCCCATAGCCTCTTACAAGCAGAGGTTTTAGATCAATTTTCTGTAAACCTCTGTCATAAATAGTTGTCACTGGAAATACGACCAAAACAATGCAATGCTGGACTCATCCCTCCCGTCAGCGTGCCTGGAAAGCACGGGTCCCAGTAGTTTCTGCCTCACTCTGCTCCTTTCTCTGTGAAAGCCTGCTCTTTAGCTTTCACATCGGAGCAAACCTCAACCCACCCCCTCCCAAAGAAACCTTTTTTATGAGCCCCCCTACTCTGCGTGTGCTTTCTTTGGCTCCTGTCTCAATGTGCAGAAATTGAGCACATGAATTTTCCAGCATCGGGAGTTTCCCCCAAGACAGTGTTGAGATCAGGCGTGTTTGTGTGCAATAACGCTTGCAGTTATTGGGGCTTTGGCTAAGAGGAGTGCATGCACTTTCAGCAAGACATAGCTAGCTAGCTAGCTAGACAGGTTACCTCCCTTTGCTACAGTTTAAATTTCTGCATGCCATCTGCTGTTGTGGAACAAGTCATCCCCATGATCCCTCTAGCCCAGTGCTCTCTAGGGCGGCCCACAGAAGCTCTCAAGGGTTTCAGACAAAACATTTGTTCACTTCAGCATATAGCAGTCCAAAGAAATGTATGCTCTAGAAGGTCACAGGCTCCCCCGTCTTTGGGGTAGAGGTTTGACGTCTGAGACTAGATCTGCAGGACTCATAAACATTTCACTCTGTAGAGATGAGTAGTCGGCACCGTCCGAGTATAGGAGGAGGGGGGTGGGGGTGGAATACAGGGGTGAGAAATAGAAGAATGTGTTCCATCTCCTACACGAAGCCAGAGCCAATTATGAAGATTGACCAGTTGCTTATAGATCAAATGCCTGGATCATGCAGCTGCAAAGAGGTCTACCCAGCCGCTCCCACAGGCAACATGGAATTCTTCTGTGCAATTTACTGTGTTGTTGTTGTTGTTAAAGATGTAAGACAAGCCTATATTGCACTTCATTAAAAATGCCAGGTCACTTCACAACAATATACTGATGGACTCAGTAGAATCAGCAATCAGTACTGGGGCAGGGGCCTTGGCTGGCACCCTGAAATGCACGGCCCCTGCGCCAGTCCTGAGGAGGCTCAAGGCCAGGGGTCAGCAACCTTTTTCAGCCGTGGGCTGGTCCACCGTCCCTCACAGCATGTGGGGGGCCGGACAATAATTTGGAGAGAGAAAATGAACGAATTCCTATGCCCCACCAAGAACCCAGAGATGCATTTTAAATGAAAGGACACATTCTACTCATGGAAAAACCATTGATTCCCGGACTGTCGGATTGAGAAGACGATTGGGCCGCATCCGGCCCCCGGGCCTTCGGTTGCCTACCCCTGCTCAAGGCAATCACTTCCTGCACTTCACGTTAACGCAGAAGACGGCCCAGTTGTGCTCAGATGCTCAAAATTCCCTTTTCACCTTTGAATCTTTGGAGGGTCTGTTTCAGTTGGCATCGGGACAGCTCACCTAGCAGTGCAGCTGCCTTTATTGTAGAGGCAGGAAGTTTCCTTCCTTTCATATTCAGGATTTCTGTACTCACATAGAAATAATAAAATGGTTTCTGCTGTTTGTTAAAAGTCATGAATGAACTCTCACAACTCGTTGATAAGGTAGCTTGCTTGTGTTTCGAGAAATCGTATAAGAGGAGCATTCATAGGAAGTTGCACTTGACAGAGTCAATCTAGCCTAGCACTTCCTACACTGACTGGCAGCAGCGCTGCAGGGTTTTCAAACAGGGGGCAGTCCCAGCCCTGTCTGGTGGAGATCCTGGACTGAACCTGGGATCTCCTGCATGCAAAGCAAGGCCTCCCTCAACTCGGGAGGCGTGAGTTCTCTATTGTATTTCAACAAATGCTTTCACTTTATCATTTCATTTTCATCTGTATATTTTGTGCACATATTTTCCTGTATGTTTTAGACAGAGAGGAGTAGCAATAGGGTTAGAGGCAAGGGTCAGAGTTAGTGTTGTGTGAGCATTTTAAAGCAGCTGAGTTTAAACAGGAGGGGATTTCACCTGAAGAGATGGCCAGCATCGTGAATCTGTAAGTAGGATTTTGTCTGCTTCTTTTTTGTAATCTTCTGGGGCGAGGGCTTGGGGTCCCCCACACGGCCAGCATCCCCATGGAATTCAACCCCTTCCTGAACAGCTTAACTTCTCTTCCCACCCGCCTTCCCATTCTCCCTCAAATCTCACTGCAGCTCAGCTGGTTAGAGGGAGCTGCAGATAGCACCAAGGTTGCAGGTTCAATTCCCATAAGGTACAGCTGCATATTCCTGCATTGCAGGGGGTTGGACTAGATGATCCCCAGGGTACCTTCCATGATCATTATTTTGGGATGCTTTTTATTACATTCACAGCCCACTTTTCATCCAAGCAGTTCAAGGTGGCATTTATGGCTTGCCTTTCCCCCTGTTTTCCCCTTCACAACAAACCTGTTAGGCAGGCTAGGATGAGAGTGACTGGACCCAACATCAAACAGTGCACTTCATGACTGAGTGGGGATTTGCACTCGGATCTCCTAGGTCCTCCTAGTCCAGAATTCTAGCCACTATACACACCCCCTCTCTCTACCCCTTCTCCGTTTCTCAACTCTTCAGCCATCAACTGCAACAGACAGGGGTTCTGTCAGTCTTCCTGTCAGTCACTCTGACTCTAAGAGAGTTTTCATTGCATTCTTTGGCTCATCTATGCCTTGATGCTTTGACGACCTTCCTAGCAGCCCCCTTCCCTCTCCAGGCAGGGCTGCTGTCCTAACAGCATTATGCTCTTTTAAATGCTGCTCTTTTAAATGCTGGAAAAGAGCATTATGCTCTTTTAAATGTTGCTCTTTTAAATGCTGGAAATGCTTCCCTTATCTTTCCTTTGCTGGGGATGGGGGTGGGGGGAGTGTTGGAATCCCCCCCCCCCACATACATGAGATGCACCACTGTGTTCCTGTGGAGAGCCGTTTGGGGTCTGTGGGTGCACAAAAAAAACAAAAAGAGCCCTATTGCGTGGCGAGTTCCCGCCCCCCCAAGTGGAAATAAAGACACATGACACAATTATTTCAGGTTAATGGGCTAAATATGGCCACAACTTTATTGGTTACAGGTGATGAGTGGTATTGGCTTAGGCATTGGTCCTAACTGACTATCCGGCTTCAGCCCGTCCGCTTGAAGTCCGGGAAGCGTTAACCACCAGTAGGGGGAGTCCTGCTGATGCACATCAACTCGCAAACCCCCCCCCCCAGGTAGGCGAAAAACCAAGTCCGGCAAAAGAGGGCGATCCCCGGCCGCGCCAGCGATAAATAGGGCTGGTCACGCCCCCTGAGCCAGCCGATTCCCTCAGTCGCACTTTCCAGACTAAGGAGAGCCCACTCAGTAGCTGCAGCATCCTTGCTTGATGCAGACCTCCTGGGTCATGTGGCTGTGAAATCCTGCCACAGCACAAAGATGGCCAAACTGCAGGCTTGGAAGGAGTCGTTGCCACCAAAGACAGGATCCATAAAGCCTCCTTGTAAATAGGGTGGAATGGGGGCCAGGTCAATTTGGTGAATCAGTAAATGTGGCAGAAATTCATCTCTCTTCTCCTTCATTCTCTTCCAGATGACATAAGACTTGATGTCAGTTTCGATTATGGGGAGAAGACAGAAGTTTCAAGGCTCAGCGATGATGGAGTGGCAATTTTTGCTTGCTGTTTCATTTTCTCTTGTTGCTAATTGTGATCATTGCTGTTGTTTTAGAATTCTTTCCTATGCAATATTACTTTTTTATTGCTTTTAAATTGTTGCCTTTTAAATTGTCCTTGTAAAGGAAAGTGTTCTGCTAATGTTGATTGTATTCTGAATTGTTTCAAGAAGCCTCATAACAATGAACACTATTAAGAGTAATAATTATTTTACCTGCCTTAATTATAATAAAGCATTGACATGCATATTTTAAATTAGCGGTTAAGGTCTTAAACTACACATTTTAATAGTTTCACATCTGTATTCTTTACTGTGTTCTAGCGTATAGATTTTGATTTTAACCTACATATATATGAGAGCCAGTGTGGTGTAGTGGTTAAGAGCGGTAGTCTCGTAATCTGGGGAACCGGGTTCGCGTCTCCGCTCCTCCACATGCAGCTGCTGGGTGACCTTGGGCCAGTCACACTTCTCTGAAGTCTCTCAGCCCCACTCACCTGTTTGTTGTGGTGGAGGAAGGGAAAGGAGATTGTTAGCCGCTTTGAGACTCCTTAGGGTAGTGATAAAGCGGGATATCAAATGCAAACTCTTCTTCTTCTTCTACATGTTCTCTATCTCTGTATAAGTCCATATTCTGGTTTGTGACTGTAATAAATTGATTCGTTCATTCAATAAAGCTTCGGTGATTTTGAAATTCAGTAAATTGTCTCTGCCTCCATTTTTTGGTATTGAGGGAAACGCTCTATAAAATAATCAGAAAACATCAGGGTTGTAGTCAACATCAGTCCTTTCCACAGCAGACCTATTTAAATTGATGGGCACAAATTACGTGGCTGTGTTGATTTTGACGCATCTCTTCTGAGTAAAAGTCAGTTGACTACTGTAGGGATAATCGTGGAGTGGGCAGTGGGGTCCGGAGGGAGCACACTCCCCACCAGCAGGCAGCCACAGTCTGCCTGCACGCGTGACCCTGGGGTGCGTAGCATACTCCCCCTCACAGACAAAGTCATGGCTGTCTGGAACATCGTTCCCTCTGTCTGACCTTTTGCGGTCCCAGCAGTCTGCGGTGTCCTGTCTGTAACCTTTGTCCCTGAGACCATTTGTCTCCTTCGTCATACACTGTGCAAGGGGAAAATGACGCGGTGGAGACAGGTGCCAAAATAACTTTGTACCACCCCACGATCTCGGGACCAAAGGTGTGTAAAGGTCACAGCCCAAAATGTATCTGCCTAGCATCTCTCAGCACCCTTGGCAAACTACAGTTCCCAGGATTCTTGAGGGAAAGCCTGGACTCTTTCAAGTGGTGTAAGAGCTTTAAATGTGTGGTGTGGAATTCCTCCAAAATAATCGGGGAACTGTGCAAACCTCTCTCTCTCAGGCTACGGTCCTGCCCCAGGCTCAGGAGGAGGAGAAGGAGGAGGAGGGCTCTTTATTAGATTAGGTTTGTATCCTGCCTTTCTATTTTCATGCTCAAGGCAGCTAAACCGTCAGAACTACATAAATCAATTATAATAATCAATACAATAAGAATAGCAATAAGAATTATTTACCAAATCTAAATAATCTGATAGAAAATTGAGGGAGGGGTGATCTCTCCATCGGCTGCAGTCTTTGGGCACAACATTTCAATGAACATTATTGTTGTTATTGTTATTATTATTATTATTATTATTATTATTATTATTATTATTATTTATTTCATTTCTATAGTGCTTTATATTTTCAAGAAAAAATTAAAAGCAGTTTACAGCATATTAAAACATAAATAAAACAATCTGAAGAATGTCAAATATAGAGTATACAGTTAAAGCAACATAGTTAACCAAAAACTGAAATATTAAAGATTTCAAAATAAAACATTACAAAGGAAGTCAACTACAGAATACATATTTAACACAAAGTTAACAAAAACAAAACAAAAAACTTAAGCATTCCCCCCCCCCCAAAAAAAACCAACATTGCTAAGTAAAGTCAAATATTAAATGCACATTTAAAACAGCAGAATTCCCAAGAGAATAAAATATGATCATAAGCATGACACGGCTGTTTAGCAGGCACAAAAAGATGGGGCAAAAGAATCCAATAGTTTGGGTTTCTTGTCAGGCCAAGCGATGTCCCTCTGGTCTCACCAGGAGCCTCTTTAGTAGAGCTGGTGTCTGGGCCCTGCCCCCCAGGCCAGGTGGAAAGGGCCTTGCAGGAAGTGGCCTTCACAACTCACAACCGGCCAAGGCCATCATGATGACACACAGTTCAATAGGGCAAGGTTTCTGGCAGGTGGGCATCTAAAGCCTACCAGACTGTCCACGCAGACCTTGTTGGTCCACTTGCAACCTCTCTAGGTGGAGCAAAGTACTTCATGGTATTGATTGATGCTTTTTCCAGGAACATTCATGTGTTCATGCTCAAGCAGAAATCAGAAGCGTTTCCGAGGTTCAAGGAATTCTGTGTTTGGTTGCAAAATGTCCATGGAAAGCAACTGCAAAACCATTGGTTGGCTTTGTGGGAATGTTCAGGGATGCAGGAGAGGATATATTGTGAGATTATATCCTAGTCCAACTTGTGCTAACAAGTTCCCAAAATATCAGCAGAGTTTATAACATTCCCCCTTTTAAGTTCGCAACGGTAACGTCTGCACAGGTTCTCTAGAACCTCTATAATAATTACTCTGGTAATTTTCCCCTTTTGATCCCTCTTAAAATACAAGACACGACACAGTCTTTATAAAAGTATAAAAGAGTTTACTCACGTTCTGTTCACAATATGATCCCAGAAGGCAGACAGGCTTAAAAAGGTAAAATACATTTAGAATCTATCTTATAGCAAGATAGTCCTATCCTCCTCTCTTGGCTGAGAGCCAAGAGGGCATCCTGCTTCTTTGAAAGATGAAGATGAGAGAGGCAAGAGGTAAGAGAGAGAGATGGCTGCCTGCCCTGTGCTTTTATCATTTACCTGCACAGGTGAGGCCACACCCACCTCTGGTCACATGCGGAGGAAGTCCGTCCCCAGGAAGTTTACCTGCTTGCTGGACAGACATCCCTCCCCATGTTCTAACATGTACACTCTAGGAATGTTGTCATTGACTGCTCCTGTGTTTACATCCCACAGGCTTTCATTGAGTTCTGTGGACACAGTAAAAAAAAGCTGCCATCTGGTTTCTCTCGGGATGTTCGGATTGTGGAACACGGATTTGCTCTCCACCGTAACCATGTCTCTCAGCATACCACTTTATTTCCCCCCAGATAGGTGGCTACTATTCACTTGTAGGAAGATGTGCTTATTTAGATTACAACATTGCAGTGGGAGCAAAAGCCACCTTTCTTCTCTCAAGAGGGTTAGTCGAGTTTCTGTTGTTACGGAAAAATCCAGATGGGAGGCTGCTCAGAGCCCGTGGGTCCCTGCGGAACAAAGAAGGAGTCCAGCCACCAACCGGAGCAAATAGCAGAGACCAAAGTTTATCGCGCAACAGGTTCAGAGAGGAATTGAACCCCGAGAACGGGGTGACAAGGACTTTTAAAAGTTCCTATCTTATCCCAGCAGACAGTTCGCTAAACATCACCACTCCATCAGAAAAGGGGAGGGTTATACATGGTTAACATAAGAGGAATGTGTTGGGGTAACATGCAAATACAGGATATGTCTTGGGAAATCTGCTCCACTTCCCTGTGGGGAGGAGTTGTGGTGGACCACGTGGCCACCCACTCCCCACCAGGGGCGGGGGACTCTGTCCCCCGTTGCCTATGGGATCCTGCCCACATCAGAGCCGGGCCAGCCAACCCCCAGAGAACTTCCTCTTTGGCTCGCGTCCTCAATCACCCGCCCTCCCTCCCTATTTTGCAGGTTAGGCAATGGTCTTGCTATGGACTTTGGTTGGTCGCCTTGGTTGTCTGAGGGGCCTGGTAGGAATTTTACCACTTGGCAAATTGGCACTGGACACTTGGTTTTCGCCTACCTCGTAGCAATCATCACAACTTTGTTAGGGTTGCGGTTAGGCATTGTTTGACCTTGTGTGGGGGAGGGGAGGTGTGGCCATCACCTGCCCCTCCATGCTTAAGGGTATTCCGTTAAAGGAATCCGGGGGTGTTGATCTAGTCTGAAGCCCGGCTGGGGCACTAAGGCCTTGACACGACCCCGATGGGAGCACCAGGGGGAGCTTGAGTTGGTTCGCATCGACAGGGCTCCCCCTACCGGTGGATTACCCTTACTGGGACTTCCTGCACAATGGGCAGGAGTCAGATATAGTCAGGTCCAATCAATGCCTAAGCCAATACCGCTCACATCTGGCGAAGAATTGATGCTTTTGAATTCTGCTGCTGGAGGAGACTCTTGAGAGTCCCATGGACTGCAAGAAGATCAAACCTCTCCATTCTGAAGGAAATCAGCCCTGAGTGCTCACTGGAAGGACAGATCCTGAAGCTGAGGCTCCAAGACTTTGGCCACCTCAGGAGAAGAGAAGACTCCCTGGAAAAGACCCTGATGTTGGGAAAGATGGGGGGCACTAGGAGAAGGGGACGGCAGATGACGAGATGGTGGGACAGTGTTCTCGAAGCTACCAGCATGAGTTTGAGCAAAGTGCGGGAGGCAGTGGAAGACAGGAGGGCCTGGCGTGGTGTAGTGGTTAAGAGCAGTAGTCACGTAATCTGGGGGACCGGGTTCGAGTCTCCGCTCCTTCACATGCAGCTGCTGGGTGACCTTGGGCCAGTCACACTTCTTTGAAGTCTCTCAGCCCCACTCACCTCACAGAGTGTTTGTTGTGGGGGAGGAAGGGAAAGGAGATTGTTAGCTGCTTTGAGACTCCTGAAGGGGAGTGAAAGGCGGGATATGAAATCCAAACTCTTCTTCTTCTTCTCTGGTCCAGGGGGTCACGCAGAGGTGGACATGACTAAACAACATCTAGTTTTGATTGGATTAACAGGGTAAGGAGGTTTCGATTGACTCAGTCCGTTGTTCTCGCAGCAGGAGCTATCATCACCTTGTCAGCGCTCAGTGGAGCGTGCAAAAAAGCTGGAGCTGAGCTGCCTCTGCAGAGCCATGGCATTGCTGCGATTGGCTGAAGGGCTACATTCAACGCCATCTTATTGGCTAGAGCGCATCCTCATGCAAATACATTGTTCATTCATCAAACACATCGATCGTGTATAGCATCGGAATACGCGGGCAGAAATGGCACTTTCTTCTCGGAGTTTTGGACTTTTGTGCGGTGCTTGGTACAACGTTGTGACGGGGCGAGGGGAGTCCTAGTGTGGCAGGGTTCCCTTGAGGTCATCGCCTCGGGCTCTACGTCTCTTACTCGGGAGTAAGACTTCGTTCATATGCCCCCCCTCCATTCCGTAACACTCTTCATATGGACTTCATGGAGTGTGCACTCTTGCAGGGTCTGCTTCCAGAAACTACTATTGCAGATGGATATATTTTGGCAGAAATGGTTTACAAATATGCATGATGGCAAGCAGGCAGACAGGAACAGTTACAAATCAACCTTGGTCCTGCCTAGCCTGGAAGCTGTTTCCAACTAGTGAACTAGAAACCTTTCAGCAACCTTTACAACCTTCTTACAAACCCCGAAGTTTGTAGGATTCTCTTCTTTCAGCTGTGTCTTGGCTCTGTGCTCGCAAGTGTTCTACTGACTTTCAGGTAACTTGGAAAGCATGGTAATGATGTCTTGGTTCTGAAGAATGATATTTCCCCCAGTCTGACGTAGTTATCCTGGTGATGATTCAGCTAGATGTTGTACACGCTGAGCATATTCCAGAAGGGGTTTGTTGTCTTGGCCTTGCTTTGGCTTACTGAGATCTGTCTTCTCCCTATAGGTGCTCATTCTAAAATGGATAATTGTAATGTTTGACTTCATTGATCAGAAGGAAAATATGAATGCTCTCTATGGTTTCTTCTTCTGCTTTTTACAATATGAGAAATTGGTAAGATAAAAAGGAATGTGTTATTTTGAAGGAACTCGCTTTTATTCTGACATTAACCCAAATCAAACAATAAAGAGTACTTTCCGAACACACAACAGGACACCATGTGAAAAGTGGGGCCTTAAATACATTTGTATCAAATACATTTGGAACAAGTGATTGTTACATTTAAGGAACATTCTCTAGGCGATGAGATTGGGGGGAAATACAAAAACCCATTCGGATACATTTGGATACATTTAGAAATGTACAGCATTTTGAGGAAAAATACATTCAGATCCATTCTTAAAGTCAATGAGAAAGATACAGCAAAAAGGATACGATTTGATACAGCGAAAAACGATACATACATCACAGAAGGGGCGGCCTAGAACAGACTCCTGTCTGACAGGAAACCTGTTGATGGGTTTACCTGTCTGTTCATGGGTTTACCTGCATATTCTTTTGTGATGAGAACTACTTACGGTATTTATGTATGTGTTTATATCTTAGACCTTCTAATTCTCCTAACACCAGGAATTGACCAGATGGTGCAGGATGCCCCCCCCATTATCTGTTGGAAGCAGATTTAGGAGTGGGGGGTGGAAGCACCTACTGGTGGGGAGCACACTTCTTCTGGGGATGCTTCCTCCTCCTCCTCTTCCCACTTCTCGCTGGGGCCTCAAGATGAGAAGTCAGGCTGGAAGTCTCCTCGGAGAAGACAAAGGAGCAAGCATGGCTGCCTTCCCTCTTCTCCAGACCAGTTAGTTGGACTAGAAACCTTTCCCATCCCAGTTCTGCAGTGGTTTTCAAGCAGTGTGCTGTGGCAGCTGGGGTGCCTTGAATGATGGTCAGGGGTGCCGCGGGAGACACTGGCCTCTGTCCCTCTTTCCTTCTCTCCCTCTTTGGATGCCATCTCTGCCTCCCCAAGGCTTGCCCAGCTGTTCTCCCCCAGAGAATGGTGCCTCTGGGGCTGGCCAGGGGGTGTGGGCTGCCAGGAGCTGAGACAGCCTCAGAGGAAGCAAGCCAACTGGCGAGGGGCCCTTGCTGTTGGGAATGGACAGGCAAGTCCCAGGCCCCTTTAATATCCCAGGCCCCTTTAATATATCAATAACAAATCAACACAATGACGCTATAATGATACAATCTGAATCATTAGGGGTGCATTGCAGCAGTCAGTGCAAATCTCCACGAGTCGCCTTTCAGCCAGAAGCTCTGCAGCACAGGTGGTTCTGATGATTCCCCTGTAAGGAAGGCTTAAAATGTAGGAGGCTTTGGGGCTTTGCGAGAGGGGGGAAAGTGGGGACATCATAGAAGTATGCATGATGTGGGAAAGGTGCAGAGCGATGTTTCCTCCTCATAATATCAGAACCTGGATCTCTTTAAGAAAGCGGAATGATGGCAGATTCAGGCCAGACACAGAGTGCCTAGTGACACTGAAATTTCCTCCTTCCAGAGGCACTGACAGGGATGGCTTTAAGAAAGGATTCGTCAAATTCATGGAGGGTTAGACCATGTTGCACCTCCAGCCGCAGAGGCACTCTACCTCTGCTTACCAGCTGCGGGTGTCCCCAGTGGGGAGAGTGGGGCTGCATTTGGAGTCTGCTTGGGGCTTCCCTTGGACATCTGCTGGACTGATGAGAGCTGGACTAGATGGGCCTTGGTCTGATCTTGAAACAGTCCATCTTATCCAAAATTTGCAATGTTTGAAACAAAAACAACATCCTTGGCAACACATTCATTTTTATCACAGCAATTCGGCCTAACAATGATAACTTCAAATTTGTCCATATTTCTAAATCCTTTTTCACTTCAATCCAACATTTTTCATAATTATCCTTATATAAATTCACATTTTTGGCAGTCATGTTAACCCCTAGATATTTCACTTTCTTAACCAATGTTAGTCCTGTCTCCTCCTGAAACTTCTCTCTCTCATTCACAGTTAGGTTTTTCTCTAAAACTTTAGTTTTCATCTTATTCAACTTAAAACCTGCTACCTAATCATGTTTAACAAAACCTCAAGGACCGATATAAAGAGCAATGGAGAAATTGGGCAGCCTTGTTGTGTCCCTTTCTCAATCTTAAACTCTTCTGTCACTACATTGTTCACAATTAATTGTGCCTTTTGTTCTGAATAAATTGCACCTATACCATTTTCAAAACCTTGACCTACCCCCATCCCCTGTAGATTCTTCTTCATAAAACTTCAAGAAATATTGTCAAAGGCTTTCTCTGCATCCAGAAATATCAAAACTGCCTTAGTATTGATATTCACTTGTAGTTTTTCTAGAATATTAATTATATTCCTCATGTTATCAGACAAATGTCTGCCCGGGAGAAAGCCCGCTTGGTCTTTATGAATTTCTTCTACTAACACCTTTGTTAATCTTTTAGCCAGAATGTCTGCAAAGATTTTATAATCCACATTAAGCAGCGATATGGGGCGGTAATTTTTGAGCTGTGTCTTTTCAGTCTCTGTTTTCGGTATATGTGTAATGTAAGCTTCCTTCCACGACTCTGGTGCCCTTCTCCCTTCCAATATTTCATTACAGACTTCCTTCAATGGTTGTATTATCCATTCTTTCAAAGATCTGTAATATCTTGAAGTCAAACCATCTGGTCCTGGAGATTTACCTAATTGCATGTTCTGGATGGCCCCTTCCACCTCCTGATCCGTTATTTTGTAATTCAACATTAGCTGTTTTTCCTGAGAGATTTTGTGTAGTCCCTTTATTTTCAAAAATCGATCAATATCCATTTCTTTCTGCTTCTCCTGTGTATAAAGTTGTTTAAAGTACCTCTGAAAACACTTCCTAATCTCCATTGGGTTCTGTATATTCTTTCCTTCCACTTCCAAATTCGTGATGGTATTAAGTTTCTGTCTTTTTTTCATTTCCCAGGCCAACAGTTTTCCACACTTATTTGCCGATTCAAATGACTTTTGCCTCATCTGTTTAATCTTCCATTCTATTTCCTGATTCATTAACTTCGTATATTGTACTTGATATAACTTTATCTCTTTCAGGATCTCCTGTGACTTTGGTTTTGCTCTCAGTTTCTTCTCTCCTTCCTTTATTTTCCCCAGAATCTTATCCTTTTTTTCATTCTGAATTCTCTTCTTAATTGCATTCTGTTGTATTAAGAATCCTCTCATAACTGCTTTACTTGCGTCCCAAATTACTCTTTTTTCCACTGTAGTATTCATATTTATCTCGAAATAGTCTCTTAGAGTTTTTTGGGCCTTCTTAGTCACCTCTTCATTCCTAAACAGAGTATCGTTCATCCTCCATCTAAAGGAACCAATTGGCGTCAATTTCATTTCCATCTTCACAGCATTATGGTCAGAACAGGTTTTGGGGCAGATCTCCACTTTGCTGATCTTCGGAGCCATTCCCCTGGTTACCCAGATTTGGTCAATTCTTGTCCATGTCATTTTAGCCTCAGAGAAGAAAGTTCCCTCTCTTCCCAGAGGGTTCTTCATTCTCCAAATGTCAACTAAGTCCATATTTTCAGTCATGTCAAAAAAGGTTTTTGGTAGTCTACCATCTTTGGTGACTACCTGTCTCTGTGCCTTGTCCATATTTGTAGACACCACTCCATTCATGTCTCCCATCAAGATCATATTATAGTCCATATACTCCATCAGAGTCTCATGTAGCTTCTTAAAAAACTCCGATTTTCCTTCATTTGGTGCATAAGTACCTACGATCAAAAATTTCTCTCCTTGTGATTGAATTTCAATTGCAACAAATCTTCCTTGGTCATCTTTAAATATGAATTTCGGTGATAGGCTCTCCTTTGCATAAAGAGCCACTCCTCTTTTTTTAACTTTATCTGATGAAATAAATTCTTGGCCCAGTCTTTTATTACTCAATATCTTCCTGTGTAGCCTTATCACATGTGTTTCTTGCAAACAAATCAAGTCCAAATGTTCTTTTTTCAATAAATGAAAGACTCTCCGCCTATTTTCTGCGGAATTTAGTCCATTAACATTCCAGCTCAAGACCTGCAACGCCATCGTGTAATTACGCTGATTTTCCTCCAACTGCACCCAATGCTTGCTCCTCTTCTGTTGGTGGTGGTGATGAAACGTTCACTGGGAGATCCAATCCAAAAGATAATGCTGATATGTCCAATATTGCCCTGTTTGGTGATCTTCTATCCGATGCTCTTTGCTCTAGTCCTCTATCTGGTGATCTTCTATCCGATGCTCTTGGCTCTTTTCCAAGTCCCTTCTTATACAAAAACTTTAGTTTATCTTCTACTGATCTTATTTTTATTTTCCTTCCTTTGAAGCTGAAGGATAGACCTTGGGGAAACTCCCACCTGAAAATGATTTTATTCCTTCTCAGCAGGGCTACCAAATCTCCGTAGTTAGGCCTAAGATCCAAAAGATATTTCAGAACGTCTTTAAAAATTTCCACTCTTGACTGTTGTACTTCTAGGTTCTTCTGGTAGTGCCAGCTCAATATTCTATCTCTCTCTTCTTTAGTTCGAAGGGTGATCAAGCAGTCTCTTATTGTATTCTTCTCTTTTTTCCCTCCTCTTCCAAGTCTGAAGGCCCTCACAATTCTAAACTCTTCTTGACCCAAGTCCAGGTCCCAAAAGCTGGCAGTTTCCTGTGTAAGAAAGTCTATCAAGCTTTCCTTCTCCAATTCCGGTAGGGCTCTGATCCTCAGATTAGTCTGTTTTTCTTTAAGTTCGATCATAGCAAGCGTCAACTTGTGCTCATCAAGTTGCCTCTGTAGGGCTGGGAGTCTCTCTTTCTCCAGTTGTGTTACTTTACATTCAGCAGCAACGGCTTTTTCCCTAGCTTCCTCCGCAGTCTGCCGTATCAAAGTAGATTCCTGTATCAATTTCTGAATAGTTTCTGTATTGGTATTTACCTTTTGTCCCAGATTATTTATACTTTCTGTATTTAAATCAATTTTAGTAGTTGCAGCATCCACTTTCTAGTTAAGCTGTTCCAGTGAATCATTTATCTTATTTCATGCAACCGCTAAGGCCTCTTCTGTCGACATTCCTCTTGATTTTGAGTAAGCTGGTACAGAAGCAGCAGCAGAAGAGGCAGGGGGACCTAATGTTGAGCCTCTCCTGGATTCCTGCCAAGTCCTCCCAGACCTTAATTTTTTTTCAGTAGTTGACTGGTCTGTTTTTTCCTTTCCATTTGCCATAACACTTAGAAAATTCAAGGTCAGTCCCAGAGTCTCACAGTTCTTTATCTTGCAGCTGGAAATTCCCCTAGCCCAGCTCTTGTAAAGCAACCAGTTTCAAAGGCTTCCACTAGGGGGAAACAGTTTCTATTTATATTAGTCAATAATGTCCTCTTTTAAACACAGTTTCAAACAATCCAAAGTTAGTTTCAATTTTCAGTTACTTTTACTCCTTTTAAAAGCAACTGGAGACAGTAGAAACAATGTATTTCTCTTATTTAGCGAGCTGTCAATGAACGTTCTAAATGCTGTCAATGAACATTGCAAGAAACGTCAGTCCTGCTAGCAGCCCGTTTCCAGAGTCAGAGCAGCAGTATTTTTTCTCTCTTCGCTCTCTCCTGCAGGCATACTCAATCCACAACTCCCCCCCCTCTTCTCCTGCCTCCAAGGGGGGGTTTAATGTTCTTTACCAATGGAAATTTAGTCTTTTACAAAAGGCTTTCCAAGACTTCAGCTTGCAGCCTCATTGCTTCAATCTATTTACAAAAGGGGAAGGCGGACTTCCTGTTTTGAACCTCCCCGTTACGATACCAAATTAGACGTTTAAAAATCCAATTCTCCCGCTTCAGCTCTACTCACGGGTAATTACTTTGAAATCAAATTGTCCACAAGAAAAAGCCAGCGCTCTCCGGCAACAGCTATGCGGCTTCGCTCCGTGGAAAAAGCAGACGATTCGAAGCACCGCGCCGCTCACCCCACGTCGCTCCAGACCCCCGAAACCGGGTTTCCCCGCGAGTAGGGGAGGCGCAAAAGGTGCCCGCCAAATCCCACGCTCACAGGTTTCACCCGCCTGTGATTTTTTGCGGGTCTCCGCCTTCGCCATGGCGGCCAGACCCAAATTCCCACGGGGCAAATTCCTCCCGATCAGAGGAATTCCGCCATTGCCAGAGGCACCAACCCGGAAGTCCTATTAAGAATCTGAAAATAGATATAAAGTTAGTTTATACGCAAAGGCTCTGTCTCACCAGAAGACCCTTTTTATAGACAAAAGGGTGACAGATAAAGAGAAATGGTTAATCTACTGAGAGTTCTTAAAGTGGAAACGGGGAGATTGTAAATTTAAAACAAGGGGTTTCTCTTTTACACTTAATAAAAGAGGGTTGGGGTGTTGTTTATGCGTTCTTTTTCCGGGGAGATGGTTTGCTGTTGCTGATGTTAATTTTTTTTTCTCTTTAGCTTGGATTATATGATTTACGTGGAATCTTATTATTTATGTGGATTTTTTTTCAATTTCGTTGTGTACTTTTTGATATTTTGTTCATTGTTTACGACTAGTTTTGTTATGTTTGAAGTTATGTAATGTTTTAATTTTTTTGTAAGCTGCCTTGCACATGGTTTGAAATTTGGAAAGGCAACATACAAATAAATGATTGATTGATTGATTGAGAGATTCTAGTTGGAAATGAAGACTTGGGGTATGGAAGAGTGGAAGACGGGTTTTGAGATCAATTGTGCACATCATGTGATATCAAAAATGTACCAACTTTTGTTGAAATCCTAAATGGAAGAGGAACAGATTAAAAAGTGCATGATTAAAGGGGCAAGGTTTTCTCTTTTTTTGGTTATATTGTACAGTTGGAATAGTGGTAACATATGTGGACTAAAGAGTTAAAATATACATTGAGTTATGACTTAAAATAGACGTTTAAATATATATATGTATTTCAGTATTGTTGGTATCTAACTCCCGAGAAGTTATTTAGAATACATGAAAACATACCAAATATTTGTTGGAAATGTCAAGAAGATGAAGGGACATTTGCTCGTGCTTGGTGGACATGTGAAATAGCTTAAAACATATGAGATACAAATACATACATTGTTTTTGAAGGTTCCTATTCAACTATTGGGACTTACCGATATACAGAAAGCCTTTCCTGACTATAGCGCTGGAGCAGCTCCCAGCCAAGTGCTAGGAAATGTTCCCCAGCAGATGGCATGCTAGGAGGTCCTGCACCACTGGGTTTTTCAGGCATTCAGAGAAATTGTGGATTTTAGGACTTAGAAATGGGTCAGCAGCTTCATTTGGCAATGCCAGAAAAGACTGCCCCTTCAAATTCTGTTTCTAACGCGTATAATAATTTAATAATTATATTTTTTAATTATTTCTACCCGGCCCATCTGGCTGGGTTTCCTAGCCACTCTGGGCGGCTTCCAGCAAAAGATTAAAAATACATTAAAACATCAGTCATTAAAAGCTTCCCTAAACAGGGCTGCCTTCAGATGTCTTCTAAATGTCATATAGTTGTTTATTTCTTTGGCATCTGGTGGGAGGGCATTCCACAGGGCGGGCGCCACTACCGAGAAGCCCTCTGCCTGGTTCCCTGTAACTTCGCTTCTCACAATGAGGGAACCACCAGAAGGCCCTCAGCGCTGGACCTCAGTGTCCAGGCTGACCGATGGGGCTGTATTGAAGCACAATAGGGGGTGGCATAGGGACTTTGCACAGGTGCTCGATGGTCAAGAAAAGGCAACATTTGTGCTGTTTTATGTCAGGAGTTGGGAATTCTAGAAGTAGTACTCCTTTTTGCACGTTCTTACTTCCTGTACTGCTTGAATGGAAGAGGTGGTTCCCTCCCCGCAAGAAGCGAGGTTGCAGGGAACCAGGCAGAGGGAGGGCCTTCTCGGTGGTGGCAGCCTCTCTGTGGAACGCCCTCCCTACAGGTGACAAGGAGATGAGCAACTATCAAACCTCTGGAAGGCAGCCCTTTATAGGGAGGCTTTGAATGTTTGTTGTTTTAATATGTGTTGGAAGCCGCCCAGAGAGGCTGGGGAAACCCAGTGAGGTGGGTGGGGTACAAATAACACAATTACATTTATAGCCCCCATTTCCTGCAAGGAGGTCCAGTTGGTGTGCAGAGTTCTCCCCCCCCCCCCCATTTTTTTGCGTAAAAAAATCCTGCGTCCAGTCAGGCTTCCCTGCGTGGCTCTGCTTGGGAGCTGACCTGGCAGGAGAGCAGAGTAGCAGCGGTCCTGTGTCCGTGTGAGATGAGGGATAAATCAAGTCCAGAGACAGTTCGGTTCTTATCTCTAGAAGCGTTTATTTACAAAGCAGTAAATCCATCAGAACTTGGAGGCATTCTCTGTGCCGGAGCACAAAACACACGCAGCCTTCGAGCTGAGCTGCGTCTCAGTCAGAATCGAAAGCAAGTCTGAATGCAGACACACACTGTGACTCACTTCTCTGCTTCAAGCTCCTCCCAGATACAGGACACCACGGAGTTTTAATCCTGTCAGTTCCAAACTCCACACCCCCTCTTGTCCTGCATCTGGGGACAATAGCCAACAATGCTTTCCCCATACACAGACCCTCACAGAACTCCTTGTGCTTCTGGAAGGTTAATGGTTTTGTGAAACCATCAGCGAGGTTCTTGGTTGAGGGACAGTATTTTAGAGCAACTAGCCCCTCATGAACGCTCTGACATACATTCCGGAACCGTATGTCCAAATGTTTTGTCCTCGCCTTGAATTGCCCTGTCTCAGCCAATTTGAGGCATGGTTGATTGTCTTCATGCACCACAACGGGCAGACAATTCTCTCCACAGATTTCCTCGACCAAACACACATAGAACTCCAGTTCTCTGCAAACCTCTGATAGCGCACTGAACTCAGCTTCAGTAGATGAAAGCGCTATGAGACTTTGCTTCCGGGACCTCCACCCAATCACTGAGCCCCCAAACTTCACCACTAGGCCTGATACTGATTTGCGGTCCTCAAGGTTAGCCCAATCCGAATCCACCCAGGTGGTCAGCTTGACACCACCCTTAGCTGACATCTTGAGGCAAAAGTCTTTGGTATCTTGCAGGTAACGTAGCACCCGTTTAATACCATTCCAGGCCTGCACACTAGGACTTGAAGCCTCTCTACTGAGCAGATTGACAGCAAACGCTATGTCTGGTCTGCTCCACTGTGACAGATACAACAGACTACCCAGAGCTGACTGAAAGAGTTCAGTATTTTCGAACACCACGCGTTCTACTTGCTGACACTCCTTCACGTACCCAGTCTCCATGGGTGATCTGGCACCTGCACAATCAGACATCCTGAACTTCTCAAGCAACTGTTCAATCTTACCTTTCTGGCGAAGCAAAAAGCTTCCATCACTTGCTTTTGTGATCTCTACGCCTAGATAGGACTTGACATCTCCAAGCCGCTTTAGCTTGAACCGCTTTCCAAGCTCCTTAGCAAACTTCTCTACCTGTTCACCTGTCTGTGCCATGAGCAAGATATCATCAACGAACACTTGGACCACTTGCTGTTGCAGGCCTGAATCTCTAATGTAAAGACAACTGTCTGCAAGAGATCTCTTAAAACCTAGCTCTTCTAAGGCTTCATGTAGGCACACATTCCAATTCCTGGCAGATTGGCGTAATCCATAGATGGATTTGTGCAACCGCCACACGACGCCTGGCTCACTGACTTCAAACCCTGGAGGAGGAAGCATGTACAACTCCTCCTGGAGATCTGAGTTCAGGTAGGCGACATCTACATCAAAATGGTTCACCTTCCAACCTCTCTGTGCTGCTATCGCCAAAAGCGTTCTCAAAGTCTCCGCTCTCGAGGTCGGCGAATATACCTCTGTGAAGTGGACACCCTTTCTCTGTGTGAATCCTCGGGCCACTAACCTCGCTTTATACTGTGGTTCTCCTGCTTCTGTGGGTTTAAGTCGGTAAACCCATCTGCAGCTCACAGCTTGCTGGTTAGCCGGCAGCTGAGTGAGTGAGAACACTCCAAGAGACTCCATTGAGTTCATCTCCTTCTGCATCGCCTCATGCCATTTGCTGGCTTCTTCCCGAGGCAAGTTCTGAACATCCTCAAAGGATTCAGGTTCACATCTAGCCACACCAACCCAGACACTCGTGGCTTCATACCTTTCAGGTGGCTTCCCTTTGGTTGATCTTGCTGACCTCCTCAGCGTGAATTCTGGAACTGCGCCTGAATCACCTGGATCAACCCTACCACCCACTGTGTCAGAAACATCCCCCTCTGACCTGCTGCGCCGTTTAGGACAAACAGCTGGTTCCGCTGGCGAGGATGATTCACTCCCTAGCTCAGACTTGACAGAGACCTTTGGAGGGGTCCTGGGACTCCCCTTTGGAGAGATACGGAGCCTCTCCCTTGGAGATCCCGGCTCTGGACTCTGTGGCTGTGGACTGTGCACCTCAGCAACAGGTTCAGCCTCGTCCTCCTCCTCTTCCTCATCTGAGTCTAACAGAACATCTGGATTCCCGTGAAGACGCTTCCACCCACTCTGCTCGCAAAACTCAGCACTGCCGCTAATAAGCAGCTTGGACTGGTTGCCAGTAGGGTATGCGAAACGCCACGCCTTTGAACCCGGCTCATAGCCTACAAAGATCATCTTCCTGGACCTTGGCTCACCCTTTCTGCGCATGGCCTTTGGAATGAGAACCCAAGCCTCACAGCCAAACACATGTAAGAAATCCACTTTCGGTTTCTTCCCATGCAGCAGAAAGTACGGTGTGTCTCCCACACTTGAATTGAACACCCTGTTCTGAACAAAGCATGCCGTCTTATAACTCTCGGCCCAAAAGCGCTGTGGCAAACCCGAGTCTGCCAACATAGCATTCGCTGACTCCTGTAGTGTGCGAAATTTTCTCTCTGCAACCCCATTCTGTTGCGGACTGTAGGGGGCAGTCAGTCGATGACTGATACCCTTCTGCCTGAAAAACGATTGCAGCGCAGAACCTGTGAACTCCCCCCCGCGATCAGATTGAAAGGAAATCACCCTGGTAGAGAACCATAGCTCTACCGCTGTGATCCAATCCCTGATCAATGCAGCTGCCTCTGACTTCTGTTTAAGTGAAAAAACCCAAGAATGTTTCGAAAAATCGTCAATCAGAACCAAAACCCACTTAGACCCAGCTAAAGAAGGTGTCGGCATGGGGCCTGACAAATCTGCATGCACAAGTTCGAAGGGTTTGCTGGTTCTCCTCTCTGACCTGGGGTATGTGCATGTTGTGACCTTCGACTGCTTACAGGCTTGACAATCTAGGTATCTGTCACATGCCTTGAACCTACACCCAATGGTGTTGCCTGTGGCTTTCCTCACATATGACCACCCAACGTGTCCAAACCTCCTGTGCCATAAGTGTATACAATCATGGTGTGGTGGGACATTAGCACACTGCCCTTGGGCGTCTTCAATGGACTCTCCACTAGCCCCATTTTCCACCAGCCCCATTTTCCCACCAGTCCCATTTTCAATGGGCATCTCCACCAGAAAGAGCCTGTCTTTTCTCTTGGCACTGTAGATCTTCTTCCCATCCCTGTAGAAGGAACACAAATTGTTAGAGAACAGAACATCGAACCCAGCAGCCATCAGAGTTGGCACACTTAAAAGAGAGTGGGCAAGCTCGGGGACCACATAAGCTTGCACCCAATGATCTATAAAAGAACAATATAGAAACCCAGATTCAGTCAGTGGTCTTTGAGACCCATCTGCTAAGGTGACATAATGTCTAGTTTTAATTGTCTTGCAGTTCCGCAGGAGCTCTCGGGATTTCACGAGGCAATGAGAAGCGCCTGAGTCGATAACAAGAGATAAAGAGTGTCTCTGGCTGTCTTCCGAAGCTGCCATGGCGTTGCTCGCACTCCCATCGGTTGCCATGGCCACAGCCTCCCCCCGACTGAGGCTTTTGCTTTTTCTCAGAGACACCATCGCAGCTGTGAGGTGATAAGACGCCTTGTTTTCCTTTTCCTCCTGGCCTGCTGCTTTCCCACGTCTTTGCTGGGAACTGGCCTTGGGAACCTGCTTTGTTGACATTCCACGCCGGCCGGTGTCCTTGGCAGCCTGGGCCTCTAGCGGATGCTTCCCAGCGCTGTTGGATGTCGTCTCAAAGCACAAACAACTTTCGAAGCCTTTGGCTTTCCCAGAGCTCTTGGAATGGCCTGTCTGGCCTGCCCCCCCACTCCTTCTTGGGGTGCAGCCTGTGCCCTCTTTCTTTTTTTTTTTATAAAATATTTATTGAAGTTTTCAAAAAGTTTAAAGAAAAACAAAACACACACACAAAAGAAAAAAACCAAAAACAAACATATACCTTTCAATAACATTTTTCCTTGACTTCCCCACATCTCCTCTTCTTGTATTCCAATTCAATTTTTAATTCAACAAGTTCCTGTCCCCAAATTTTACCTTATTATATTTAAATCCTTTTTGTTTAACCAATTTTCACATAAATCTCAATCTTGATACATCAAATCTTATTCTTAATACCTTTTTCTAAAGTCGACCCCAATTCCATTTCACGATTTCCCCATTTTAATCTAAAATAGCAAAACAGATTATTTACAAGAAAGAAAAAAAAGAATATATTTATACCGCCTTTGGATACCCAAAACCCCACTCCCCGCTTTTCCCGGTTTCAATCTCCAACCAATGTCCATCAATCCATCTGGTATCAGCCTGGTGATCTCACATCCGAGGCCCTTAAGTCTCTCTCCTTTCCTCTCTGCCGGTTTTTTTGATAGTCCTTTATGTTAAACGCCAGATCTCGGAGAAGCTCTGTCCCCATAAGGTCCATACTTCTTCCTGCCAGGCCACCATATTTAAAATTGTAATCCAAATCTTGTTTTTTACTTCTTTTAAGTCCAAATGTCCCAGAAACTCCTGCTTCCACTTTGGTCAAATTTGTCTTTCCCTTTAAATCCATCTTTACAGGCCTCTGGCCTGCCAGGTCTCCATATTTATGATTGTAATCCAAATCTTGTTTTTTGCTTCTTTCTTTAATCCTCTGCTGCATTATAGCTCCTCCTTCCTTTCCCTCTAAGTTGTCATATGTAGCTTCTTCAAATTTCTCAAATTCCTTTTCTTGTTCAGCTGCAAGAGTTTTTAGTTCAAGGGCACAGTCTTTTTGTTCTGGTACAGAGACTTGAGTCAAGTCCCTTCCAATTTCCGCAGGTTTGTTTGCTTTTTCATTCAATATTATAACATTTTTAGCCAAAACAGTGCTTTGTTCATGAAGTTTTCCCAGGCTACGAAAGATCTTCTCAAGTGCCGTCTGTATTTTTCCACTTACAGCCATTCTGTAATGTCCCAGAGCCCCCTCTAGGGGAGTACTGGTTACTTAGTATTCCTTCCAGTTGTAAATCCAAAAGTCCTTTATTTTCCTTGATTTTCGACAATTTGTTACCTAAATGTAACAAATATGACCAGCCGAGGCAATAGAAACAAAGTTCTCTCTCTTTTTTTCCCCTCTCAGCTTTGACAGCTAGTTTGACAGCTGTCAAAGTCTTTTAAATCTCTCCAACAGGCTCCCTCACGGATCGCTCCCGGGTCCTGGGGGAGGGGTAACAATCCACTTTCAGAATTAATTCTTATCCTCCAGCACATTCACTTATACTGCCAAAACGTGAAATTAGTTACTTTTGACTTCTCACGAAGAAGATGTTCTTTTCAACCTTAGTTATCTAGTCCTTGCTTTAAAATGTTTACAAAAGGGGGAGACGGACTTCCTCTTTGCGCCTTCCCCGCTCGTGCCGAATCAAAAAAGGTGATTTTTAATATCCAATTTCCGTAATACTCACGGGTTGTTACTTTTAGTCCAAATTTCAAAGGAAGAAGTCAGCGCTCTCCAACCATGGCATGCGGCTTCGCTTCGCGGAGACGGGTAGACAGCTCTCAACTCCGCGCCGCTCACCCCCGGTATGTTCCGGAGCCTTTAAAAAGGCTCCTTTGCAGCGGGGGGGGGGACGCAAATGGAGCCCGCCGAGCCTTCAGTTCACAGGCTTCCCAGCCTGTGATTTTTTTCGGGTCCCCGCTTCGCCGTAGCGGTAGAACCCTGGCTCCACGAAGCAGATTTCCTCCGGAGATTGGAGGAAATCCGCCATTACAGTTGCTGGCGCTGACCGGAAGTCCCTCCAGCCTGTGCCCTCTTTCACAGCTCTCAGCCTCTCTCCCGGACCATCACACAGACGTGTCGAAGCATGGAAACAGCTTCCCGGAACAGCCCCCTCTGGTCTGGCTCTCACTTCGGCCTGAGGCTTGCTCCCTTGGCCCTCGGCTTCCTCCCGGCCCGTGGCTCCTGCTGAGCTTTCGCACAGACTCCTCAGCACCTGCCAGGCGGCCTGAGCCGATTTAACACCCTCCAGGTGGGGCAACAGCAAAGCGTCCACACTTGCTTTCAAGATGCAGAGCTCTCTCTGCTCTCTCTCACTCAGCAGAGCAGCAGTATGCATGGGTGGGGCCGGCTCCTTCTGGACTGGACTCCAGAGCCCTGTGGCCACAAACCACCCCCTTGCTCTTCTTGACCAGGCCTCCCAGTTGGCCCCATTCAGTCTCTCACTGGGGTAGCTGTCATGGCCTTGCTGTTCCTGAGCAGCAGCCATCTTCCTCCCCCCGGGGCTTCAGCGTACTCACAAGTCTGCCAACAAGCTTGACCTCTGAAGCAGCCGCCCGTCTTGGCCTTTGGCTCCTCTCTCCAGCATCTCCCACTGCCCTTCTTGGCAGGAGATCACAGCAACTCGACGCTGGCAGTCTTCTCCCTTCTCACACTTGTCAGGAAACGCAAAACTTCCATAACCTTTGCGTAAAAAAATCCTGCGTCCAGTCAGGCTTCCCTGCGTGGCTCTGCTTGGGAGCTGACCTGGCAGGAGAGCAGAGTAGCAGCGGTCCTGTGTCCGTGTGAGATGAGGGATAAATCAAGTCCAGAGACAGTTCGGTTCTTATCTCTAGAAGCGTTTATTTACAAAGCAGTAAATCCATCAGAACTTGGAGGCATTCTCTGTGCCGGAGCACAAAACACACGCAGCCTTCGAGCTGAGCTGCGTCTCAGTCAGAATCGAAAGCAAGTCTGAATGCAGACACACACTGTGACTCACTTCTCTGCTTCAAGCTCCTCCCAGATACAGGACACCACGGAGTTTTAACCCTGTCAGTTCCAAACTCCACAATTTTATCCTCACAACAACCCTTTGAGGTAGGTTAGGCTGAGCGTGAGTGCCTGGCCCAGGGTCACCCAGTGAGCTTCAGGGCTGAGTTTGAATGCCTGCCCCCAGCATTCCTCCTCTGCAAGGCCTGCCTCCTCCCATGACAAAGTCTGCTCACACACTCTCAAGCCCCCATGGATGGCTGAGGCAGGTAAGGTTGTGTGTGTTGGAGGAGGGCAGGAGCAGGCAAGGTGAGCCATGCCCCCAAAGGAGGCAGCTGCAGCAGCCCCCTCCTCCTGCTGCCCTCCAGGAACAGGGCGGGGAGGGACCAGCCCCCAGGAAGGACATGTTTGCCTCCCTCTGCAGTGCTCAGAACAAGAGGGGAATGAGGCCACCCAGGCCCTCTGGAGCACAGAAGGGCTCACCATCCTTGACTTTCCCCCTTCAACTGCCTTTTTACCCAATCCCTCATTTTGAGGAAGTCTCCTCTTTTGAAGTCAAATGTGACTGTTCTGGATTTCCTTAGCAATTGTCCACTTCCATACTGTGTATGTTGAATTTGATAGCACTGTGGTCACTGTTCCCATTTGATTCAACCACACCTACATCTTGTCAGTTGAGAGCATCAGGCAGAGCACCCAGCACCTACCGAATCCTTTTTTTATGCCAGCAGGTCTTTTTAACGGAAGTCTGATGTCATCAGTGTTAACTTTTTCTGCAATGTATTTCTCGTGTGTCACTTCAGAGATGATTATAGTCAAGTGGTGTATAAGCTGTTTAAATAGTAAATAGTTGAATGCAATTTTAAAAATAATAATTGTATAACAAGGGGGAAAGCATACTTGTATCTGACCATATCTTAATGGACAGAGACTTTGATAAATAGCATCCTAGCCATAGGCTAATTTTTTGGAGTTTAAAGCTAAGCATACAAGTTCCCAAAGCATGCTTTGAAATCCGTATGAACTCTAGTATGCTGTCGGGGGAAGAGAAAGGATGTGGTTGGCTGAAATGAAGTCCGATCCTGTACAGATAAATCACTAGTGGAAGCGCCAACAGAAACGTGTACAGATTCCACACGATCATGAGGAAGCCTGAATCTGGGCAGGACCTTGTCTCTTTGCCTGTCATTTGTGGCTGCTCCACCCAGGTCTGAGACGCCTTCCGGAGTGAAACAGTGATCGGGGGGCGGGGGAGGCAAGAGGATGGAGCCGTCTAAACCCCTCTGCGGGTACTTTGAAAACAGACTCCTTTTGTCTGGATCTTCCCCTCGCAAAGATGGGTCTGTATGCATTTTGAGCAGTGGAGGAGGGTCTGTGGAACTGCCCACCACTGCGGTGTACTGTTCCCAGGATATTAAAAAATAAATAAATATTCTAAGTTACAAGAAGACATATTATCCCAAAACATATCCTTATTCCCCCCCCCCATTTTTTCTCCCTCCCCCTCCCCCCCAGAACCCACCCCCCACCCCACCTCCCGACTTCCCTCAGTTCCAGTCTTTGGTTTCTCTAATATTGCTATTTTCTGCATGTTACAAAGTTGTATAGATCCTCAAACTGTATAGCTGATTATTATCAGTAAAAAAAAAAAAAAAATGTGGATGTTTATTCAAAACCTGCCAAGGAGTCCAATTCACTTTGTTGCGTCTTCAGAGACTTTGTGAAAGGTTCCCATTCATCCTTAAAGTCATAGTTATCCTTGTCCTGTAGCTTATATGTCAATTTTGCCACTTCTGCATAGTCCATCAACTTTTCTTGCCATGATTCTTTAGTTGGGGTTTCTTCAGTCTTCCATCCTTGCGCAACCAGAACTCTCGTGGCCGTTGTCGCATACATGAAGATGTTTTTCAACTTTTTTGGCAGATCTTTCCCTACAATCCCCAACAAAAATGCCTCGGGTTTTTTAATAAATGTTAAATGGGGCATTTTATTCAATTCATTGTATATCATTTCCCAAAATGTTTTAATTACCTTACACTCCCACCACATATGATAAAATGTTCCCTCCTTTTCCTTACACTTCCAACATATATTTGAACTAGTTTTGTACATTTTCCCTAACTGCACTGGTCTTGTATACCATCTGTACATCATCTTCATGTAGTTCTTCATGTACTGTTCCCAGTATAGGTAAAGATAATTCAACAGTTTTCAAATTGAAAAACGGTGTTTCATTTTTAGACCCTTTGTAACACCATCCAGTTCATTTAAGCACAACCTACGACCCTTGAGGTTTTTACTGAAGCAAAAGGATTGATTCCATCCCTGTATCAAACAGCTGTGATTTGAGGATCGTCTGTTTCATAGCAGCTCCTGTGCCCCTTCCCTCTGCTGCATTTGGCATGAAATTGCCGGTGATTTCCCCAGGAGTAAAAAGGCCTACCTACTCTGGGCTTATTCTTGGGCATTACTTTGCAACAAAGAAGAAAGCTTTTCGTCTTCTGTTTCTTTTCATTTTTATGTCTTCAAAATGCTTGATATCTGACACTGATTTCTGTATATTGTGTTTTCTTTGTTTTTCAAGCTTTCATAAAAAATAGCCTTTGAAACCAGCTGGTACAGTGGTCAGAAGACTTGCCTTCGTGTACACAGAATGGAGAAGAAAAGTTCGCCCAACGAATCCCTGGGTGCGACCCCAGAGACCTCCGGCTCCCACCTGGCTGAGCTTTCTCATTGCCAGCTCACTTTGATGCCCTCTGTTCCCAGAGATACCACTGGAAGAGCTGCTTCCCTTAGCCAGGAAGAGTCGCGGTCCCAGCAGCCTTCCCAGCAGGCCTCCCACATTTCCTCCTCCTTGGGCAGTGCTCCACTGCAGCTCCCCGAGCAGCTTTCCAAAGAAAGGCCCCATGGCACTGGCCAAAGTGCTTCCCTCCCATCTGTGGATGAGGTTTCTTCTTCCCAGTGCACCACCCAGGGAACGGGTCACCAGCGTGCAGCGACATTCTCTAGCCTGCAGTCTGGGAGTAGGAAAAGTGTGATCACCTTTGCGGGGACCCAGGCTGTTTCCTCTACCTCTAAGTCTCCAGAGGGGTCTGTCCCAGCTCCGAGCACAGCTGATCTGGCTAAAGGCGGCCAGGGGCAAGGCCAGGTAAGTCCAGATTGAGAGGTAGGGAAAGGGCTTTGAGGCTGTAATGCCCTCCTTGAGTCTCTCCAGCTGCTTTTGACAACTGCCCCCATCCCTGACCCCTGGCCATACTGCTTGGGCCTGGTGAGAGATGGAGCCAGGTAGAGAAGGGGAGCTGTTTGTCTCTTCAGATGCCTGGGAGAAGAGAGCAGTGGGTGGGGGCAGCCTCTGCTCCCCCTTCTAGAAAGGAGGCCTTTGCCAACATGGGTGCAATTCTGCTCCATGTGGGGAAAGTGTTTATCCATCATGGATTTGGGGGGATGCTGCTGCCACCCAATATGGGCTTTGAAGGATTTTGTTTTACTGTAGGCCTGTTTATTCTGCTGCATTTCAATGTTTGCCTATTTTCGGACATAGTTGTAAAGTACCTTGAGATTCCCACATAAGAGGTTGCAGGTAAATACTCTAATAATAATAATAATAATAATAATAATAATAATAATAATAATGCCAACGAGATCTTCTACCAGGAAGTGCAACATCAGCCCTTCAACACATCAGCATGATGTGCAGTTGTCACACGGCTACGACTCATAAGCCATGAATGCAGGTCTGAATAGTGCCCCTTTGGAAACCCCCACCCTCCATGCAGAAAAAGAGCATCTGCCCCTGAAATCCTTTCAATATAAAGTGTATGAATGACAGGCAGCTAAAAAACTGTCTCCTCGGCTATTTGGCTCATGTGTCTCATAGAACAAACTCCGTGGACGAAAACAGCCTTGCCAGAAATGTGAGCCGACTTTAATCCAGCCTGCCCTGAAATATCTCAGAAGTGAAGCAGGAGAAAGAGGCCCAGTTTATGGCGGTGAGCTGACTTGGTTTTGAGTAGGAGGGTGTGCGCTGCAGGGGACTGGTCTGCTTATGTGAATAGGCTGGACTACAAAATCTCTGGCTGCTCTTATATTCTTTTCCTGCAAGCAGTCCTCTACAAGGAGATCCTTGGGCTGGGAGGGGGCTGGAAGTGACCATATTCCAGATGAGGGGGAGCATGAAGCCATGCTCTGGGCTTTCGTTTTGTGTTGTAATGGAGATGTAAAATCACTTCTTTTGTATTCAGGACAGGTCAAGAGATCCACACCTGGGAGCTTGACGGCAACTGAAGGGATCCATGGCGATCCAGGGCAAGCTGCATTTGCTGCTCAGGTAAGGCCAGAAGGAGGCTTACCAGGCGTCCCCGGTTGCCAGGGACAGTCCCCGGATTCAACAATCTGTCCCAAGCAGAAATTTGTCCCCGGAATATCCCCGGATTTAATTAATGTCCCCGGAATTACGCCTGGGGACTTTCTGCGCTGCAACATGGCTGACGCCATGACAGCAAGCAGCATCGGAGGTCCCGACTACATCCGGGGACATTAATTAAATCCGGGGACATTCCAGCCAGTTCCAGCCAACCAATCCGCTGGCTGGGGGGGGGGGTGCCCCGACCTTACTGCAGCCGCCGCCGCTGAAGACAGGGAGAGCCAGACCCGAGAGAGCACACCCACAGGAAGGTATGTCTGCTTTAACGCCTCATTGCTGAGCAAAAAACAGCGTTCTTGGCCGTTCCTGTGGCGTACACCCCTCCCCCCTTTTCTCCAGCTGGACGGCTTGTCTTTGGGGCTGTGAGGCAAAGCACAGCAGAGGGGATCCCCTGTCCCCCCCCCACTTTGTGGGAGAGCTTGTTTGCAGATAGGGATAGCGCACGGTTGGAGAGCCTTTTATTTGTAATTGCTCTGGTTGCTTAGAAGGGTAGTTGGCGGATGAAGTTAATCAAGTCAACTTTAATGGTTTAACCTGCCAGAAAAAGGGCCAGTTTAAAACAGCAGCTGTCTAGTTCACATAGTTCCTGAACAAGTCCCACTTTGGTGGGACGCCTGTTCAGATGAACAAGTCCCACTTTGGTGCAACTTGACCGGAATGACATGCACAGATGCTCCCTTCTTTTTCTCAGTGATAGCAGCTCTTTTGGCTGAGGTGTGGCATGCAGCTGAAACAGTATTTAAGGAAGCTGAAGTATTCCGTGTGAAGCTCCAGGAGCTTGAAGAGAAACTCCAGGCGTTGCCAGCAGCACTCCAGGAGCCGCAAGCCAGAGGTATTTTTGAGAATCCTGTCTTCACATGGCCCTCCCTCCCAATGATGTTGGGTTTCAAGTCCCATCATCCCTGATGAGCGCTGGCCATGTTGGCTGGGGCTTAGGGGAGTCCCACCACAGTCTGGAGCCCAGTTCAGTGCGCCTTTGTGGGCAGCTGGTAGCCATGCCAGGGTCGCCTTCGCTGCGTGGAAGGGGTGGCCTCCCCCCCACCCCATGTGCAGGAGACCAGAGGCCAGTAGCAGACTGCGCATGTGCCTCGGAAGGGCACCAATGTTTGCTGCCTCCTTGTGTGCCCATTTTCTTGCCAAAAAAATAAAAATACAGCATATGGTTGCACATACCAGGCACCAATTTTAATGGTGGTTCTTTGGCTTTTCCTTCAGGTGAGGAACACGAGGAGGAGCAGCAGCAGGAGGAGGAGAAGGAAAAATAAAGAAAATGGGGGGGTATATATTTTCCTATATATTTCTATTCTTAGTTCTATGTATTGCTTCTTTATTTAATAAAATTTATTTTAAAAAGCCTGCAAAGTGGTTTACCAAAACAAAAAAACCACCACAGCAGTAAAATCAAGAAAAATCAACAATCCTACTTTAAAACATAGAAAAGCTAAAATATTAAAAGAGATGAAAATTTCTTCAACTTCCTAAGCTTCTAGGTATGCTTGCCTAAACAAGAATGCTTTTAGTAGGTGCCTGAAAAGCGTCTAGCAAAGGCACATGCTTTGTTGCAAGAGGCGGGGAGTTGCAAAGGGCAGGTGCTGCCACACTAAACCATGCAGTACAGATATTCTGCGGAACCTGTGGTAGCGCTTGAAACTGTTAGAATTCCAGCTCCATGATTGCAGTCATGGGATTGTTCTCTATGTTTTGACTCCACAGAGTGGGAAGTGACGGCGACAGGATGTTTGTGTTCCTGTGTTCCGTGAAGTGGGACTATTGTCCTTTGTTCTTTTTCTCTTTGCTCCGTGTGTGTGTTGATATGTAAATAAAGTCGATTAGCCAAAATGCTAAGTCCGTCCCCAGGAAGTTTACCTGCTTGCTAGACAGACATCCCTCCCCATGTTCTAACATGTACACTCTAGGAATGTTGTCATTGACTGCTCCTGTGTTTACATCCCACACTCCTGGCAGAAACTACGGAAGGGGAGGTTTTAGTCATGGGGATTTCACCATGCTCTGGAAAGGAAAACATCGATTTCAACAGCAGGCCTGCGCAGCAGCAATCTACTTGCCTGCGAGTCTCATCATGATCAGTGGGAATTCTTCCCGAGCCGGCGGTGCATAAGATGGGCTGCACCCCTTGCACCCAACTTGTACCTAAAAGTCTGCACAAGCCTGCACCAGAGAAGAGTGGAGCTGGAAGGGACCCCTGAGGGTCATCAAGCCAACCCCCTGGGGCAATGCAGTAATCTCAAGTACACTATCCCTGACCGATGGCCCCCCGTCTTCTGTTTTTCCTCTCAGCCAGGACCCACAACAACGGAGACTGGAGGTGGGGGGAAAGATAAATTTTGACGAGGGAAAGGCAATGGGGCCGATTTGTCAGGCGCACACAGGCACAGCTTGAAGACTTTACACAGAGAGGAGCCCCACACGGGAGACACAGATACACAAGCACACAGAAGTCAATAACCCAAGAGTGGCTTCTAAGTGGGGGGTTGCTGAGGACAGGGTTTGCTGAGGACAGGGTTGACAGAGGCTGCCTCCTCCAGCCGGGAGCACCCACCCACGAACCCCAGCTCCCCAAGCCTACAGTGAATGCCCCCCCCCCCGCAGGATGACACCCAGTGCGGACCGCCTCCACCCTGCTCCGCCACTGCTCTGGAAGAAGCTGTTCTGCTGAGAGCAGGACATCTCTGAAGACTCGGCTGGGGTTCTGTAATCTCTGGTGATACATCCCACTGGCTGAGGTGTGGTGAGCTACAGACTGACTCCCACAAGTCACCAGCTGAGAGTTCCATGGTCCAGATGCCACTACACCCATAGGTGCTGAAAAGTACCAACTTGAATGGCTCTGAAAGGAAATCAGACAAATTCACTGTTGAGATTTCTATGCTGTCCATCGGACTGGGTTGCCCCAGCCATTCTGGGCGCTCCCAGCAAATTGAAACATCCAATACAGCAAAACACCCCAAAATCTTTCCGGTACCGAAGCCAATTGGATTGACTGTTGAATCTTCTTCCAAGTACTTTGGAAAGGACAGGAGCTTTCCCTGCACTTGAGAGCAGTCAGCTAACGTAGGGGTACAGGACAGGCCACAGGGCACTCCCAGCTCAATCCCCTCACCTCAGCATCGGCCGCCTGAGGCAGCTGCCTCACTCTGGCTCATCAGAGGTCCGGCCCTGCTTGGGAATATGAGTGGGAGAGGGCCATTGCACTCAGGTCCTGCTTATGGGCTTGTTGTGAGCCTCTGCTGGGCAACTATGGGGAACAAGGTGCTGGACTAGATCATCCATTGGTCTAATCCAGAAGGACTGTTCTTACATCCGGGGTGGACTGGAGGCAACTCCAACTTGCAAAAAGCCCTGGAACACCAAGAATTGCAGACTCCCACACTAGCAAGCAAATGAGCTATTGCTTCGCTTCTTAAACCAAAAGAAAAAAACAAACCCACGTCCAGTAGCAAACAGACCAATGAAAGTTGCATTTTTGCATGGGTAGGAAGGGTGTCATTTTCCTTTGGCTGATTTAGGTCCTCGGCTTTTAGACTCCAGAACTGGCACAAACAGGGATGGAAATCTGCTTCAGTTCAAAGGGAGGTATGATTGGCAGGCAAGGTGACACAGCCAGTTATGTGGAAGGGAGGAGGAGGAGGGTGGGGAGGTCACAAGGGAGGAAAGAGCTCTTGCACCTCAGCTCGGAATTCTTTTGGAAGAGTGCAGGGGAACAGAGGAAACCTTTCTTCCCTTTCAGTCTTTTCTCTCCCCCTCCTTTTCCCTTTTTTCTTTCTTTTCTAAGAATATGCTATACGGAATTTCCGAGGGGGAAATTCGCTAGGGATCTCGCCTTCCCCAGAAACCCCTCCACATACCTAGGGCGCGAGACAATGAGCTCGAGAAAGCCCTTTCCTTCCCCTGTTGCACCAAGCACCACATCTTTTTTTATGAATAAAAGACCCTGCTTCCCTCTTTCTGGTATGAAACCGTATCAATATGGCCAATTGGTGCCAAAGAAAGACAGAACGTTTTTTTTTGTATGCCACAACAGCAGCAAGAATACTTATTGCAAAGTACTGGAAGACGCAAGACCTACCCACCAAGGAAGAATGGCAGATGAAACTGATGGACTACATGGAAATGACGGAAATGACTGGCAGAATCCGAGACCAGGGAGAAGAGTCGATGGAAGAAGATTGGAAAAAAAATATACTTAAAAAAACACTGTAAAATTAATGAATGTTAGAAAGATGCTGGAATGGATTTACATGGTCTTAGCAGAAAGGTTACAAAGAATTAAGTAAAAATGGACTGTTAATGGGTTAAAGTGTAAAATTCAAGGTTAAATTGTGTTAAGATAAATTAAGGAACAAAATTTGAGAAAGAGGGAAAGAACTTGCTGGAACAATTATGAAATAGAATACAAAAAGGGAGGTGTGAGGAAGTCAAGGAAATAAGTAAATGAAAGATAATGATATGAAAATACTGGATGTTAATGTTTTTTTTAAAAAAATGTTATTGTTTTGTTGTATTGTTTGTGGGTTTTTTCTTCTTTTCTTTTCTTTTTCTTTTTTCGCTTTAGTGTTGTATTTTATTTTTTTTGAAGTAGTGTAATCTTTTTTATTATTACTGTTTGTTTTTCTTTTTTCTGTAATTGTTAAACTTCAATAAATATCTTATAAAAAAAATGAAACCGTATCAATATGAACGGGGACTTGGGCATGAACTCTGTATTTACATACTGCTGCGTATAGCCCAATCAAAAGCATCGGATTTGGACAGCTAGCCAATAGCGGATAGCGGCCTCTAGTGGACAGAATCTTTCTTGTGCCGCTGCCTGTTTCAGTTTTGCAGATCAGCGGAGCTTCGCCAGCTTGACTGAGCTCCTGAGTGGCCGCCGGCTGAGAGAACAATGGACTCAGTCTATCAAAAGCCCATTAACTGGTTTCTATTGCCAAAAGTGATCCTTTTTTGCAAGAAATCTGTCAAGCCACTTCCCTTATGGAGTGCTATGGAGAGAGTCAGAACTTACAGGGTTAAGAAGTTCTGAGTGACATCTCACATTCTGAGGCGTGGTTTAGTATGCTGAGGGGAGTGTTCTACTGTGTCTCTCAGTGTGTGTGTTGCTCCGTTACCGGGAGAGGAGCAAGATGTGTGCTCTGTCACCAGGAGAGTTATGAACTGTTGTTTTTGCTACGAGAATAAAGCTATTTGTAAGATAAGGAAGACACCGCGTTAAGCCTGATTTATTACGCACACACGGCAACAGCTTCTGTTTCTACGCTGCGTATGCACTCTGCTGAAGCTGTGAGGAGCCCTTTGGAGCAGAGCACCGCAGGGGAAGCGTGTGGACTCCGGGGGCAAGCAAAGCTTCTAATCAATCATCCCATAGGTTATGGAGTTGTCAGCAACGCTGTGAAGCAAGCTGTGTTCGTGCCGGTGTGTGTGCTGCGGCCAGCTGAAGAGACGCTGGAGAAAAAGCTGAAGCCAGCTGGAGCTAAGCCTATGCTTGAGGCAGGGAGCTCGCTGGGAAGATCTGCGCTTGAACCGGGTGCGAGAAGAAACTACTACTGTTCGTAAGTAAGCTGGGCCCCGGGGGAGAAGATGGCAGACAGCCATGAATCGTACTTAGTCCTTTTTGAAAAGGTGGACGGGAAGGAGCCCTGGGTCGCGTGGCAGGCACTGAAGACGGCATGTCAGGCCACAGTGGGAGCCAGACCAGAGGGGGCTAGAAGCTGCCCAGTGGGAGCACCAAGCCCAGAAGGGGCTGAAGGACGCCCAGAAAGCCCAGTGGGGGCTGGGACTGTGTTTGGAAGCTGTTGCAATGCTTCGACACAGCGGCTGAGAGCAAAGAAGAGGAAAGCAGAGGCAAGCTGTTCCTCTGGAAGCTGTGCACCCAGGAGTGGGGGTGCAGGCCAGATAGGCCATTCCAAGGGTCTTGAGAGTGCCCAGGCTGTTTGGCAGGAGCTGGAGAGGGTTTGCAGAGGAACCTCAGCGGCAGCCAAAGGCCACGTCCCCAGTTGCAGAAAAGCCTCAAAGAGGGCTGCTGGCAAGGTTGGGGGGGGGGGCAGAGAAGACCAAAGGCAAGAAGACCAAAGGCAAGTTTGCAAAGTTTTCCACTCGTCGTTGCTTTGTTTGCAATTCCCCTGACCATCTGCGCCGCTGCTGCCCACAGAGAGCAAGGGAGACAGGGCAGGATGTTTCCAAGGTCGCTTCCCATGGGAACCAGCCGAGTTTCCATGGCAACCAGTCCAGCAGAGGAGGCAGGCGTGGGAAGACGCAGAAACGACCAGAGGGGGAAGACGGCGTTTATCAGCTATCTGCTTCGATGGCAGTTTTAGAGAACACCTGCAAAGGCCCCAAGGACGGGGGCAGCGGGAAGTCTGTTGTTATGGCAACGACGAAGGACAGCGCCAGTGAGGACAGAGTGCTGCGTTGGGTTGTAGACTCTGCTGCAAATAAACATCTCATGACTGAGACACCTGGTGTCAAGATAAGGAACTGCAGGGCTGTTTCAGCTGGGAAATCAGTGTGTTTTGCTGATGGGTCACAGAGACGTGTAACCAATGTGGGAAATGTGTTTGTTTCTGTTTTACAGGCGCAGCTGGAAGTCTACGTGTCGCCAGGGATAAAACATTGTCTTTTATCTGTACCTTGTCTCTTACAGGAGGGGTATATGGTTTGTTTTGAGAAGAATGTCTGTACAATTTCCAGAGGGGGGGAGCAGCTAGTACGTGTTGAGAGAAATCAGAACAACCTCTTTGTTCTGGAAACATCTCTGGAGGGTGAGGGGAATGCTGGCAAAGCCACCATTCACACTCATGTTTCATGTGCTTGCGTGTGGCACAAGAGAATGTCACATGGCCCCTGTGAAGACCTTCAGATGTTATCAGAGTGCACTAAAGGGTGCAAGGTAAGAGAATGTGGTGAACTTCTAAATTGCAGGGCTTGCAGGAAAGCCAAGAATAAGGGATACAGTTATCCCAGGGTGGAGAGAGTAACCACAAAGCCTTTTGAGCTTGTGCACGCAGACCTTTTTGGTCCCATGCCACAGCCAAGTCTGGGCAAGGCCAAGTTTCTGCTGACGCTGACAGATGATTTTACGCAGAACTCATGGGCGTTCACGCTGAGAACGAAGGAGGACGCAACGCAACTGATCAAGGATTGGGTTGCAGAGGTGGAACTAAGGTTCTCCACCAAGGTGCAAGGGTTCAAGTGTGACCGAGGTTCAGAGGTCACTGGGTTTGCTCTAAAGAGGTTCTTTCGCCAGAGAGGGATACGTCACAAGGTGACTTCTCCTCAGGAGAGTGGCGTGGCAGAGCTGAGGAGTAAAGCTCTGGTTCAAGCATCAGAGATTCTACTGTGTGACTCTGGTTTGCCTCAAAGTTTTTTGGGGGAGGCGGTAAAGACGGCTAATTTCACGATGAACAGGTGCTACAATTCAGTGGTAGGTGACACCCCGTATTTCTTGCTGAACGGACAGAGACCGCAGGTGCATTTCTTCCGTTCGTTTGGTTGCAGAGCCTTGGTGCCTGTACCAAAGTTTCAGCAGCAAGAGGGTGGCCCAAGGTACCAGGAAATGATCTTCTGTGGGTATGAACCTGCGACAAAGGGGTGGAGATTTGCATGTCCAGAAGGTGATCAGACCAAGCTTCTGATCAGTAAACATGTTGAATTCTAGCAGCAGGATAGTAGGGCAAGGCGCATAGAATCATAGAATCATAGAATCATAGAGTTGGAAGAGACCACAAGGGCCATCGAGTCCAACCCCCTGCCAAGCAGGAAACACCATCAGAACACTCCTGACATATGGTTGTCAAGCCTCTGCTTAAAGACCTCCAAAGAAGGAGACTCCACCACACTCCTTGGCAGCAAATTCCACTGTCGAACAGCTCTTACTGTCAGGAAGTTCTTCCTAATGTTTAGGTGGAATCTTCTTTCTTGTAGTTTGGATCCATTGCTCCGTGTCCGCTTCTCTGGAGCAGCAGAAAACAACCTTTCTCCCTCCTCTATGTGACATCCTTTTAGATATTTGAACATGGCTATCATATCACCCCTTAACCTCCTCTTCTCCAGGCTAAACATGCCCAGCTCCCTTAGCCGTTCCTCATAAGGCATCGTTTCCAGGCCTTTGACCATTTTGGTTGCCCTCCTCTGGACACGTTCCAGTTTGTCAGTGTCCATCTTGAACTGTGGTGCCCAGAACTGGACACAGTACTCCAGGTGAGGTCTGACCAGAGCAGAATACAGTGGCACTATTACTTCCCTTGATCTAGATGCTATACTCCTATTGATGCAGCCCAGAATTGCATTGGCTTTTTTAGCTGCCGCGTCACACTGTTGGCTCATGTCAAGTTTGTGGTCAACCAAGACTCCTAGATCCTTTTCACATGTACTGCTCTCAAGCCAGGTGTCACCCATCTTGTATTTGTGCCTCTCATTTTTTTTGCCCAAGTGCAATACTTTACATTTCTCCCTGTTAAAATTCATCATGTTTGTTTTGGCCCAGTTCTCTAATCTGTCAAGGTCGTTTTGAAGTGTGATCCTGTCCTCTGGGGTGTTAGCCACCCCTCCCAGTTTGGTGTCATCTGCAAATTTGATCAGGATGCCCTTGAGTCCATCATCCAAGTCGTTGATAAAGATGTTGAATAAGACCGGGCCCAAGACAGAACCCTGTGGCACCCCACTAGTCACTCTTCTCCAGGATGAAGAGGAACCATTGATGAGCACCCTTTGGGTTCGGTCAGTCAGCCAGTTACAAATCCACTGAGTGGTAGCATAGTCAAGACCGCATTTTACCAGCTTCTTTACAAGAATATCATGGGGCACCTTGTCAAATGCCTTGCTGAAATCAAGGTAGGCTACATCCACTGTGTTCCCTTCATCTACCAGGCTTGTAATTCTGTCAAAAAACGAGATCAGGTTCGTCTGACATGACTTATTTTTCAGAAATCCATGCTGACTATTGGTGATCACAGCATTCCTTTCTAGGTGCTCACAGACTGTTTGCTTAATGATCTGCTCCAGAATCTTCCCTGGTATTGATGTCAGACTGACTGGGCGGTAATTATTTGGGTCCTCTCTTTTCCCTTTTTTGAAAATAGGGACAACATTTGCCCTCCTCCAGTCTGCCGGGACTTCGCCTGTTCTCCAGGAATTCTCAAAGATGACTGCCAGTGGTTCTGAAATCACATCTGCCAGTTCTTTTAATACTCTTGGATGCAGTTCATCTGGCCCTGGAGACTTGAATACATCTAGACTAGCCAAGTATTCTTGTACTATCTCCTTAGTTATTCTGGGCTGTGTTTCCTCTGCTGAATCATTTGCTCCAAATTCTTCAGGTCGGGCATTGTTTTCTTTATCGGAGAAGACTGAGGCAAAGAAGGCATTGAGGAGTTCAGCCCTTTCTGTGTCCCCTGTTTGCATTTCACCATCTTCTCCTCTGAGTGACCCCACTGTTTCTTTGTTCTTCCTTTTGCTACGAACATACCCATAAAAGCCTTTTTTGTTGCTTTTAACCTCTCTAGCAAGCCTGAGTTCATTCTGTGCTTTAGCTTTTCTGACTTTGTGTCTACACGTGCTGGCTATTTGTTTGAATTCCTCTTTGGTGGTTTCCCCCCTTTTCCATTTTTTGTACACACCCTTTTTTAATCTTAACTCAGTTAAAAGTTCTTTAGATAGCCACCCTGGCTTCTTTAGGCACCTTCCATGTTTCCGTCTCATTGGTATTGCCTGAAGTTGTGCTTTTACTATCTCCCTCTTAACAAACTCCCAGCCATCATGAACTCCCTTTCCTTTTAGTATTACTGTCCATGGGATCTCACCCAGCACTTCCCTAAGTTTTATGAAGTCGGCTTTCTTAAAGTCGAGAAATTGTGTCCTAGTATGCTTGGCGCAAAGCGAGCCCTGACGTTCACTCAGATTGTCTGTCTGAATCTGAGGAGGAGGGAGAGCCAGGTGATGGAGACCAGGTCTATGATCAGGGTCAGCACCAGGGTAGGGCGTCTCCACAGGTTGTTAAAAGAGTGTCCAAGAGTGAGCCCTCATCTCCTGTTTGCGTAAAGGAGAAAGCTCACAGACGGTTCAAGTCAGAGGGGGAGTCGTCTGATGAAGAAGACGCACTTGCTGGCCCCAGTGGGTCAGAAGAAGCACCCCAGTTTGTGCCCAGGCGGTCATCTCGGGCAACAAAGGGAATTCCACCTGAGAGGTTTCAGGTCACAAATGCGTGGGTTGGTCTCGCACAGTGCGAACCTGAGATTTGTGAGGAGGTTCAACAGATGCCTGACAATGGTGCCAGGAAGGCGCGAAAGGCAGTGGAGAAGGTGTTGAACACTCAGAGGTCCTCTCAGAAAGTGATACGAGAGGGGGTATGGAGAGAGTCAGAACTTACAGGGTTAAGAAGTTCTGAGTGACATCTCACATTCTGAGGCGTGGTTTAGTATGCTGAGGGGAGTGTTCTACTGTGTCTCTCAGTGTGTGTGTTGCTCCGTTACCGGGAGAGGAGCAAGATGTGTGCTCTGTCACCAGGAGAGTTATGAACTGTTGTTTTTGCTACGAGAATAAAGCTATTTGTAAGATAAGGAAGACACCGCGTTAAGCCTGATTTATTACGCACACACGGCAACAGCTTCTGTTTCTACGCTGCGTATGCACTCTGCTGAAGCTGTGAGGAGCCCTTTGGAGCAGAGCACCGCAGGGGAAGCGTGTGGACTCCGGGGGCAAGCAAAGCTTCTAATCAATCATCCCATAGTGCCAGCTTAGGAAAAGCCCCTCAATTCAGAAAATCCACCCCCTGCATCAATTTCCTCCATTCCAACGCCATTCTTGCCCTTAAGGAAAGGACTCTTTCCCCCTCTATCTCCCGCCTTAATCCCTCAAGCGTGAGGACACGTGCAAACCCCACCCACCCACCCAGGGAAGTGCCCAAAGGTGACAATTACTGAGCAGTTAGTTGGCCAAAGAAACCAAGAGCCCATCACCAGACTTGCACCAGGGTATGGATGTTCAGGAGTGACGCGGGTGGCGCTGTGGTCTAAACCACAGAGCCTAGGGTTGCTGATCAGAAGGTCGGCAGTTTGAATCCCCGCGACGGGGTGAGCTCCCGTTGCTCGGTCCCTGCTCCTGCCAACCTAGCAGTTCGAAAGCACGTCCAAGTGCAAGTAGATCAATAGGTGCCGCTCCGGCAGGAAGGTAAACGGCGTTTCCGTGCGCAGCTCTGGTTCGCCAGAAGCGGCTTAGTCATGCTGGCCACAACACCCGGAAGCTTTATGCGGGTACGTCGGCGGCCAATAAGGTGAGATGAGCGCTGCAACCCCGAGTCGGTCACGACTGGACCTAATGGTCAGGGGTCCCTTTACCTTTAGCTTTACTTAAGAGGTGCCTGGACATGTTTGCCTGTGTTAAGCTTGTACTGAGTGAGAAGTCTGGACATGTTTGCCTATGGCCTGTCCACCGTCCCTCAGACCTGTGGGAATGTTCAGGGATGCAGGAGAGGATATATTGTCTGATTATATCCTTATCCAACTTGTCTTAACAAGTTCCACAATTTAGCAGAGTAACATTCCCCTCTTCTAAAATTGGCAGCGAATGAGTTTGCTCAGGCTCGCTAAAGCCTCTATAATAACTGTTCTGGTATTTTCCCCTTATTCCCTCATAAAAGATAAGACATGACACAGTCTTCCATAAAAGTATAAAAAGAGTTTACTCACATTCTGTTCACAATCGGATCCCAGAAGGCAGACTTGGCTTAGAAAAGTGACATACACTTGAAAACTATTCCATAAGAAGACAGTCCCTTTGTCCTCTCTTGGCTGGAGGCCAAGAGGGCATCTTTGGCTAAGCAGATGTTGCTTCTTCGATGCATGTGGTGAAAGAGAGAGACAGATGGCTGCCCTGCCCTGTGCTTTTGTCCTTACCTGCACAGGTGAGGCCACACCCACCTTTAGTCACATGTAGAGGAAGTTTGTCCCAGCCCAGAAAGAAACAGGAAGTTTACCTGCTGGCTGGACAAACATTCCTCCCCATGTGTAAACATGTGCACTCTAGGAATGTTGTACTTGACTGCTCTTGTGTTTCACATTCCACAAGAGCATGTGGTGGGCCGCACTATATTTTGAAAAAATATAGTAGCCTCACACCGCGGAATTTTCCTCATCAATGCCAACTCACCCATAGAGGCAGAATAGGAAGCCAGCCCTCCAGGACTTGCTCCTCTGCTGTAAACATAGTTAAAGTTGAGCTGCAGCTAGTAAGACCAAGCACTGGGCGCCTCTCACAGAATCAAAGGCTAAAATTGGGTCGAGTGCTTCTCTCCAGAATCTCTTTCCAGGATGATGGCTTCACATGCCTCCTTCTAATAGCAAATTCATCTGGGGAGACCCGATAGACGGCGGCCAAACACATGGAAAGCACATTTGGTGGTGGGGAATAAGAGGATGCTGCTCCACAAACCTTAAAAAGCACCCTCTCCAATGGCATGGCACTTGGATGACCCAGTGGTTCTACCCCTGGGGCTGAGGGTGATGAAACAATTCCTGAGACAGCTAAAGTGCTGGTGGTGAAAAACCCACTTCAATTGAGACCAAACACGGGTTAGAGCTCAACGTCGAGCCTACCAAGTGGCGATAGCAACGGTGAGGAGGACCATTGTTGCTGGATATGTTGGTGAAAACAGTACCAGGAGACTCTTTCAGGTGGTTCATAGTCTAACAGAACCACCTTTGCCATCAGGGTCTGATACAGAGTCCAAGGTCTCCTGTAATGACTCCTGTCATGAGTTTTTCTGCAGATAAAAAGAGGTCGGCTCCACCAAGGTAGGAGGGTGCCAGAGCTCTGCCTATTCAGAGACATAGTATGGCTTGCCAGTTCCCGGGGCCATGTGGAGGAGGGGGTAGGAGGGAGGGAAACAGACGGAGTATGCATGCGCATTCGACTGCCTAATGGCATCCACATCACCCAGGGGATCACAGCCACAGAGATAAGAAAAGAAGAGCCATCCCATTGTCTGGAGAGGTCACTTACCTGATCGCATGGACAAGCCATTGTCATCGGACCCCAGTGATGGAAGCGTGTAGCTGTATTGAGGCAGCACTAACAATTTTGTGCCTGGGGCGACTGCCCCTGTGCCCCCGCAGCCCACTACGCCACTGGGTCTAGTCAAGTAAAGTGAAGTTGATCCTCCACTATGGGTTACTTTTGTTCAAAGCAAGATTCCTCTGGAGGGAGAGGATGTTGCAAAGTAAGTCAGAGGCAAAGCAGCCCCAAGCCAGGTTCTGTGTTTGCACACATGATTTGCGGTGAGCCAAGGGCTGAATTGCTACTGTTGTTTCATAGCCCAGAACAGCAGGTGTAGGCGAAAGGTCTAAAGTTAGACAACCAGGTCTTGGTCAAGGCATCCGCAGACCAGCAGGCCATAGAGAAGAGGAACGTCAGCATTTCAACTCTGAGCCAAAAGTTTGGCTTTTGCTATTTTTGGACACCCTTGGTCATGAGCCAAGTGTGATTCTTGAACTGTGAATGCTGACTTTGCCAAATCCATACAGGCCCTTTTCATTTCTCATGCTCAGGAAGTAGCAGCCACAGCTGAGGAGAGGATTTTTCATTTGCTCCTTTTCCATGGGGTGGGGAAAACTCAACACTTTTAATCTTGTCTTATTGTTATGCAAATTGGGTGGTCCAAAACAAGGAGAGTTATATCTGCACCCTCTCTTTAGCACAGATGGCCTGCAGGAGAATTTCCTGTCCTTAAAAGTAAAACTGAACTTTTTTGGCAGTGCAACTGCAGGGAAGGCATTGTCTGCCACGTTTGCAGTTGAAGGCAGAGCTTGGGGGGTGGGGGCAGGAATGTTCAGCAGAGGGCAACCAAAATTATCAAGGGGCTGGAGCAACTCCCAGATGAGAAGCTAAAACATTTGGGGCTTTCTAGTTTAGGGGGGAAATGAGTAAGGGAGGACATGGTCAGGGGTACACGCATAGTGTAGAGAAAGTGGAATGCTCACAAGGCTGAGGGACTGGGCAAGACCAAGGCTATTTCAAAACCAGTTTTTAGGTGCATGTAGCTTTGTGTTCTATAGCTTTTAGCCCAATATTGATTGATGGGGAATGTGTGGGAATGTTCTGGGGTGCAGGAGAGGATATGTTGTGAGATTCTATCCTAGTCCAACTTGTGCTAACAAGTTCCCAAAATATCAGCAGAGTTTATAACATCCCCCCTTTTAAGTTCGCAACGGTAACGTCTGCACAGGTTCTCTAGAACCTCTATAATAATTACTCTGGTAATTTTCCCCTTTTGATCCCTCTTAAAATACAAGACACGACACAGTCTTTATAAAAGTATAAAAGAGTTTACTCACGTTCTGTTCACAATATGATCCCAGAAGGCAGACAGGCTTAAAAAGGTAAAATACATTTAGAATCTTTCTTATACGAAGATAGTCCTTTCCTCCTCTCTTGGCTGAGAGCCAAGAGGGCATCCTGCTTCTTAGAAAGATGAAGATGAGAGAGGTAAGAGGCAAGAGAGAGAGATGGCTGCCTGCCCTGTGCTTTTATCATTTACCTGCACAGGTGAGGCCACACCCACCTCTGGTCACATGCAGAGGAAGTCCGTCCCAGGAAGTTTACCTGCTTGCTGGACAGACATCCCTCCCCATGTTCTAACATGTACACTCTAGGAATGTTGTCATTGACTGCTCCTGTGTTTTACATCCCACAGAATGGAGGCTTATTTTGGGATGGTTTGTGGTGCACAGCCCTGTCTGTCTTGTCCTCTTCCGTGTGTGTGTGTGTTTTCAAGGGCTTTTTGCTTGTTCACCAGGATCCTTCAGAAGGAAGAGACAAAAGAGTAGTGGTATTTTAGGACAACATAACAAAAACTTATGCAGGCATAGCCTATTTCATCAGAAGCATGAAGGAGACTGAGGAGGTTGATTGATAGTTTGAGGTATTGGTTGAGGCTAAGGCACCTGAAAAATCATATCACCCCTTATATACCCAATGGATGGCTCTGCTCTGCAGATGACGGCTTCCTGCAGGTACCATCTTATCGGGGGTCCCTTCTCTGCTATCTTTTCAATGCCTACTTCCTCTTCCTCTTTCAAGAAACCTTCTAAGGAGAGATTTTTCTTAGTCTGCTTCTGTGTAGGAACTGTTTTTGGATGTTTTGGTTGTTTAACTGTTGTATCTTTGCTGCCCTGGACTCCTTTGGGAGGAAGGGTGGGATATAAGGATGCCGAGTAGTGCCTCCTGCCCATACCTGAAGGTTTTGTGGAGGCGCCATAGCCTCAGTGTGTCAGCACCTGCATTGCATGCAGAAGGTCCCAGGTGCAGTCCCTAGCACCTGCAGTTAGAAGCTCAATGTAGGTAGGAGCCTCTCTCTGCCCAAGACCTTGGAGAGCTTCTGCCACTCAGGCTGGAAGTGGGCAATACTGGGCTAAATGGATCAATCAGGTTTAGGATCAGGGACTTCCTTCTCTTAAATGAGCTACCTTCCCAGGTGGATGAGCCCCACTGCTCGTCACTTCCCTCTACAGCACGGGCAGAAACCACCTTCTTGACTGTTGGACCCCCTAGTGGTCTCATCTGCTCAATTGTCCGGAGCCTGGCTGTCAGGGCTGATTCAGCTGCAGTTCAGCATCAAAACTCAGAGATGAGCAGTAAGGTGGACTCTTTCTTCAGAGAGACAAAACCCGACAGAGAAACTCCACAGGCAGGACTAGCCCCAGTTGCCAGAACGGAGGATCTTAGCCTCCTCCTAAGGTAGGGCTATCAGACATCAACAGCTTCTGGGCCTTCCTTTAAGAAGCTCAACAATTTGGGGGTCTTCCTAAAAATAGCTCCACAGCTTTCGGGGTGTCTTGGTTTCTACTTTTAGAAATATGGCATCCCTATCCTAAGGCTCCTCCTCAGTCGGCTGACTTTCCAACAGTCATGGAGGGGCTCTCTGTGCCTTTTGTTCTGCTCCATGTAATGACTCCCTTGTTCCTGGGGACAGAGGAGGAGGGGAGAAGGGAACAGTGGACATGGCAGGTGCCTGGGGATCTGTTGCAGCCTCAGCCGCCACCTCCTCCTCCTCCTCCTCCTCAGCTGCCTCAGTCTCCCTTAAACCTGTTGCTTGTTTAGCCTCCAACCCATCTGATCCCCCTTCTTCTTCTTCTTCTGACCTGTCTCCTGCATCCCACCAGCAGTCTCCAGGCTTGGAGCCTTCCCACTTTGATGCTTCCCTGGCTGTAGCCGCCCACCATTCCTCCTCCTCTAGCCAGTACCCAACACTAGCTTTGCATGCAGGGGAAGCCCCTAACTCACTGAGGGTTTGAGACCCATCAAGTCCCCTCACCTGGTTAGCCCGCCAGTTGAAGCCATTCCTGGGGTGTGGCTGCTGCTGCAGACTGACAGTTTCTAAGAGCCGCAGGTGAGAGCTGTAGTGACCAAAGGTGGACAAACTACCCCAGAAGGAGCACAATGTGCCCCCCACCAGAAGTACTACCCCTCCCCTCACAACCTTGAGTCATGAAGGACAGAGAGTGGAGATTTGAATGTGTGTAGAAACCAGCCTCCCTTAGGAAACCAAAGTTTACATTCATCACTCCACCCACTTTCACCTGTGGCCCCTTCCACCACAGGCACACGGCCCCTGGAAGGTTTCCCAGAGGAGAATATGGCCCTTAAGACTGAAAAAGAGTCCCCAACTCCAAACTAGTGACGAACTGCTATTGATGGCTCCAGCTGGATGTTGAAATCTCCCTCTAAGCTCCTTCTCAGATCCATGTTCCCTTTCAACAACTGGCTTCCTCCTGCAGGTCAAACAGTTCCCTCAGTACAAGGACCCATTGTTTCTCCATGTGCATTTTCAGCAGCCTCCCATGTGACTGCCAGTGATATCATTTCCCCCATCCTCAGATTTTGCCCCACCCCCGGCAGCCTAAAATTCTCATTAGCTTATATCTAAAAAGGAAATAAGACAGCTCCAGCTGAGCAAGACCTGGTATTTTCCCCTCTTCAGATAGCTCTGGATCTTCAGCTGCGGAGGGGAAATGCCCACGGTCCTTTCAAAATTTCCAATGTATTCGTAGGAACATCACCTGTCTTGGCAAAAAGGAAGGAACAAATGTCTCAGATGCAAGCCCTTTAATCTGGAATTGCTATTCTTAACTCCATGTGGCTGGGGTATTCTGGGGCTTCTGTACCTTGAACTAATAATTTCTTGTTTGCATGTTCTACCCCAGCTGCTGCTCCCTGTTCAGTTCAGCTGAGGGATTAATTATGCCTTGTCATTTGATTCGTCAGGGTCTGTTCCATACATGCCGGGTGGATAAAACGACTAATTCATGTCATGTCTAACTGGTTTGAGCGAAAGGCTTCTCAGAAGCTAGGGCATGTCATAAAAGACAGCAATGTACAAAAGCGGGTGGAGGGTGGACATTAAAATCAGTCCAAAGAATTCAAATGTCTGGGTGCTCAAGAAATGTTTAAGTGATAGCACAGAGCTGTTGGCATAAAAAAGGTCTTCAAGAGATGCCTGAAAGTCAGCATTTCATTACAGATCAGCCTTCTCACGGATTCAGTCACTTGTGCAGACAGCTCAATTTCTGCAACCAATGACCTCCTGCAGAGTGTAGCCACAAAAGAGAGTTTTGGGAGGACTGTAGGACAGGCTTGCAGTTCATTCAGGGCAGAAGCAATGGGAGAAGGTAAAGCAGCTGCTTACATGCAGAAGCTCTCCGGTTCAATCTGTTGTATCTCCAGCTAGAATGTCCTCTGTCTGAAACCCTGGAGAGTTTTTGCCATCCATTGTGGACAAGACTGAGCTAGATAGAGCCATAGTGGGACTCAGTATAAGGCAGCCTCCTATTGTCCAAGCAACAAGCCTTTGCCACGCACAGAGGACTCCTTAAAGACATGAAATAAATAAAGCTGCCCTGGAAAGGTATGCTGAAAATGAGTCACAATTAGACAGCCCTGACCTGGGACAACAAAACACTCGGACACAGTGCCTTTAAAGCACGGACCTGGGCCTAGGAAGCATGGGGCACCAGGTACCTGTGGCTGAGCCTTGAGAGACTGCTGTCCAAGGTGCTGAAGGGATTGAATACAAAGATGCAACTGTTAGCATGTCAAGGGGCATGATGGTGCTTTGAATGCATAAAGCAGATGCGGCCTAACTTGCACAGTTGCAGAATGAACTGAATTGAGCTAGAAGAAGCAGGACTACATGGGATGTAGAACGCTATACAGGAAATGGCTCTGGGTGGCCCACTGGGAGAGCCACATGATGCAAAAATCGGCAGTTTCAACCCATTCATGGGAAAGAGAGCTCTGAAATCCTGGAGAGCAGCTGCTGGCTGTGGCAGACCATACAGAAGTAGATGGCCCAGTGGTCTCACTGGGTTTTCAAGCCAGAACACAGCTTCAGCGCCCCCAGGACAAACCAATTTTTAATTCCCCAAACTCTTACTAATCAGAGTTTCCTTTTTAAAGCGACAGTAGTTCAAAGCATTGACTAGGGGCTTTTCAATGTTCAAAGGCACTTCGGATGCCTTGACTTGCAATCCTTACAACAACCCTGCAGAGCAGTTCAGTGTTATCTCGAGTTGCAGAATAGCGAGGCGCGATGCCAAGGCGGACGCAGGGTGGCCCACCTAAGGAGTTCATGGTAGGGGGACCTAATGAGGCCAAACTCCGTCTTTTGCTCTTCTTTCAGCTGTGTCTTGGCTCTGTGCTCGCAAGTGTTCTAGTGACTTTCAGGTAACTTGGAAAGCATGGTAATGATGTCTTGGTTCTGAAGAATGATATTTTCCCCAGTCTGACTTAGTTATCCTGGTGATGATTCAGCTAGATGTTTTACACGCTGACCATATTCCAGAAGGGGTTTGCTGTCCTGGCCTTGCTTTGGCTTACTGATATCTGTCTTCTCCCTATAGGTGCTCATTCTAAAATGGATAATTGTAATGTTTGACTTCATTGATCAGAAGGAAAATATGAATGCTCTCTATGGTTTCTTCTTCCGCTTCTTACAATATGAGAAATTGGTAAGATAAAAAGGAATGTCTTATTTTGAAGGAACTCGCTTTTATTCTGACATTAACGCAAATCAAACAATAAAGAGTACTTTCCGAACACACAACAGGACACCATATCCGATGGAGGGAGGGGGGGAAATCCTGTTCTGCATAGCTATCAATTCGGGTGTGATAGTCTTATGTTTGCATACTTATGGGAAAATAAAACTAATTTATTTTAGAGCTTGTATTTGTGTGTATTCATGGTATCATTTGTAGACCCAGTAGATGGCAGTGTGGTGTGGAGAGTGTTTTTGGCAGCTGGTGAAAGGATAGAGGGTGGAACGTTGACCGTTCAAAGGCACTATAAGCAAGATATATATATCTCGCCACATTTTCCTAGCTACGTTTCCCCATAAAAGTATACACTCGAATACATTTGAATCAAATACATTTGGAACAAGTGATTGTTACATTTAAGGAACATTCTCTTGGCGATGAGTTTGGGGGGGAATACAAAAACCCATTCGGATACATTTGGATACATTTAGAAAAGTACAGCATTTTGAGGGAAAATACATTTGAGTCGAAAAGTACATTCAGATCCATTCTTAAAGTCAATGAGAAAGATACAGCAAAAAGGATACAATTCGATACAACGAAAAAGGATCCATTCCCCAAGGCACCATTGACCTTCTTGTAGGGTGTGAAGGCAGAATATGATCTATTTGATATTGGTAGGGTCCTTCTCCTTCATTCCCCTCTCTGACCCTGACTCTCTTACGACAACAGGGACCATCCCAGAGTGTGGGCCCATATAGAGTCCTTTGGTAGCTTCTCTATCGGTAGGAGAAAATAACAGAGGCCAACCAGAGAATACTGAGAAGCAAAGCAGCTAGTAAGCCAGATCTTTATTACCTGTTGCAACAGGGTCTCACCCCCCCCCCATGCAGGAGGGAGGAGGAGACCCCAAACCAAGTCCTTCTATAGACATTTGAAATTGCCCACCCTGGAGCCCAAGACCACCCCTCCATACATCATACATACATCACAGAAGGGGCGCCCTACAACAGACTCCTGTCTGGCAGGAAACCTGTTGATGGGTTTACCTGTCTGTTCATGGGTTTACCTGCATATTCTTTTGTGATGAGAACTACTTACGGTATTTATGTATGTGTTTATATCTTAGACCTTCTAATTCTCCTAACACCAGGAATTGGCCAGATGGTGCAGGATGCCCCCCCCCCCAGTATCTGTTGGAAGCAGATTTAGGAGTGGGGGGTGGAAGCACCTACTGGTGGGGAGCACACTTCTTCTGGGGATGCTTCCTCCTCCTCCTCCTCCTCCTCTTCCCACTTCTCGCTGGGGCCTCAAGATGAGAAGTCAGGCTGGAAGTCTCCTCGGAGAAGACAAAGGAGCAAGCATGGCTGCCTTTCCTCTTCTCCAGACCAGTTAGTTGGACTAGAAACCTTTCTGTTATGTACTGAGTTGAATAGGATCCAAACTGCAGCAGTCTGATTGGTCCTAGAACAATAGGATCCAAAAGGCAGCAGTCTGATTGGTCCTAGAACAATAGGATTCAGAATGCAGCAGTCTGATTGGTCCTAGAACAATGCAGCAGTATGATTGGTTGGCAGGAACCACCCAATCATGCTCCAGATAGAAGTGAATCCACAACCTGATTGGCTTACAGTAGAATTCCGGAATTAGCCAATCATGTGCAGCCCATTGTGTAAATAATGTATATAAAGCAGATACTTTGAGGGGACATTCATTCATTCCTCCTCACCACTATGAGCTGAATAAAGAGCATGAAATCACTTTGCGACTCTGAGTATATTTCACTGGCGACGAGGATGGGATCCCGCTGAGCTGACTGCCACACACAGCACCGCAGCACCGCCACCTGCCGCACCGCTGCCTCGCACCGTGTATCCAGGCTTCAGCTCCGGGACACAAGGAACTCAGAATGGCAACCGACAGCAGCTTCTCGCCGTTCAACCCAGCATCTGGAGACTGGGAAGCGTACGTCTCCCGTTTCACCTTCCTCGTAGAAGCTAAAGGGGTCACCGAGGAAGAAGACGCCAAGAAGAGGGCAATATTCTTCCGCGTCTGCGGAGAGGAAACGTTTGAAATCGCCCGGGCTCTCCTTGCGCCTGAAGACGTTGCTACTGTTCCATACAAAACAATAATGGAACAGCTGGAGGGGCACTTTTTGCCACAGCCCTCAGTGGTGGCTCGTCGAAATTTCTTCTATGCAAAGCGGCAAGCCCCTGGGGAAACCATAACTGGGTTTGTGACCCCTCTCCGCCAAGCCGCCCGGTTCTGCAACTTCTCAGAATTGGAGGACATGCTTCATGACCGCCTCGTCGGTGGCCTGAAGGATGAGAAGCTGCAACGACGCCTCTACGCTAAGAAGAACCTAACATTCCAGGTCGCTCTGGAGGAGGCCCTGGCAACGGAAGCTGCCGAGAGGTCAACGCAAGAGGCACGGCCGAGCCAGCCATCCCAACCGAGGGTCCACCACGAAGACCTCACCGACGACTCAGGATCCAACAGGGAGGAGGTGCACCGAGTACAGCAGCGCACTCAAGCAGCCCACATGCCACAGCTGCCTCGACGAGAAGGAGGGAACTGCGCAAGCTGTGGAGAAAGTCACGAGAGGAGGACCTGCCGTTTCCGCAACGCAGAGTGCAGGCAGTGCAGAAAATTGGGACACATCGCCCGGGTGTGTCGAGCTCGGCCCACCCGACGCCAGGCATCAGATGACCAATCCAAGAGCCCCAGGTCCCGGGGCCCAACGCACCAAGGCAACTCGACGGAGCTCACGGACTTCCAGGTATACCAGTTGCCCCACCCCAACGTAGAGAAAATTTATGTAGAGGTACAGATAGAGGGGGCCCCATGCCGCATGGAGCTTGACACGGGTTCAACTCTATCCATAATCTCGGCAAGGACCTTAAGGAAACTGTGTCCTACTGGGGGTCCCAAACTCAGGCCGGCCCCATTCACCCTCCGGGACTTCCAGAAATGTAAGGTCCCCACAATGGGGATGGGGACCTTCAGGGTGCAATACCGAGGGCGGACGCGGCAACTGGACTTGCTTGTGGTCAAGGGCCCCTACATTAGCTTACTGGGATCGGCATGGTTTGGACCACTGGGGCTAGCCGGCACCGGGGTGAACCACACGAGCTTACAAGTGGACGTGGACGCCATATGCAAGGAATTTCCGGGGGTTTTCGATGGGAAATTGGGACAGTATACGGCCCCCCCATTGCTCTACAGCTTGACCCCGCAGTACGACCGGTCAGGCTCAAGGCCCGCCGGGTCCCGTTCGCCCTGAAACCCTGTATAGACGAGGAATTGGACCGACTCGTGGAGCAAGGAGTGCTGGAGCCGGTGCCTAATGCCCCCTGGGAAACCCCAATCGTCACACCCGTCAAGCCTAATGGTTCGGTCCACATCTGCGCAGACTACAAATGTACCATAAACAAGGCCCTCACGGCCCATGCATACCCAGTGCCAGTGGTCAGCCATGTCCTTGCCACCCTGGCTGGGTCGAAAATTTTTGGCAAGCTGGACTTGGCCCAAGCATATCAACAGCTGCCAGTAGATGAGGCCACAGCAGAGGCACAGACAATTGTGACGCACAGAGGAGCGTTCAGGGTAAAGCGGCTGCAATTCGGTGTCAGCGTGGCACCAGGCATATTCCAGAATCTAATGGACTCTCTACTTAAAGGGATTCCTGGTGTCACCCCCTTCTTCGATGATGTGTTGATTGCCGGGCCCACACCAGAGGAGTTTGAGGACCGCCTCCGCACCGTTCTGCACCGTTTCCAGACGGCGGGTCTCAAGGTGAAGCGGGAAAAATCTCTACTAGGAGTGCCTCAGGTGCACTTTCTGGGATTTATAATAATAATAATAATAATAATAATAATAATAATAATAATAATAATAATAATATAATAATAATATCTTTATTGTCATTGCCCCCTCTCAGGGACTAATTAAAACAATACAGTATAGTACAGCAAGGAAGATTAGATGACTTTCAAAGTCCAGGCTTCCCATTCAGGGCCGAGATCGCTCTGGAGAAGAAGCTGTTCTTAAGACGGCTCGTTCTTGTCTTCATCGTCCTGTATCTCCGACCCGACGGCAGGAGCTCGAAGAGACTGTGACCAGGATGCGATGGATCTTTAACTATGTCCAGTGCCTTCCTATGGCACCTTGTGGCATAAATCTGCTCTAAGGTGGAGAGTGGGCAGCCAACAATGCTCTCTGCTGCCTTAACAACTCTGCACAACCCCATCCTGTCCTGGGTAGTACAGCTTCCATACCACACACATAAGCCATAAGTGAGCACACTCTCAATGGCACAGTGATAGAAGGCAAGCAGCAGTTTCTGCGGAAGATGGTTTTTCCTTAGAATTCTCAAAAAGTACAGTCTCTGCTGCGCCTTCTTCACAAGCCCCCTTGTGTTGACACTCCAGGACAGATCCTCTTGTAATTCAATGCCGAAAAATCTGAACGTTGTTACCCTCTCCACACAGACCCCATCAATCAAAAGTTCGGTCCGCATCTGCGCAGACTACAAATGTACCATAAACAAGGCCCTCACGGCCCATGCATACCCATTACCAGTGGTCAGCCATGTCCTTGCCACCCTGGCAAGGTGAAATTAGCGAAGGCAAAAGGACCACCATTTACACAGACAGCAAATACTGCTTCGGGCTGGTACACACGACCGGCCAGATTTGGCTCCAAAGAGGATTCTTAACTGCAGCCGGCTCTCAAATTTCACATGCCGCCCTGGTGGAAAGACTGCTAACAGCTATCCACTTGCCCACCGCAATAGCTGTCGTCCATTGCAAGGCACACACCAAAGGAAGGGATCCAGTCTCAAGGGGTAACAGACGGGCTGATAAAGCAGCCCAGATGGCTGCGCTTCGCCCCCCAAACAATGAGTCTGAATTCCAAGCCTTACAGTTTCCTGTCGACATTGACCCTACACAAATATACAAATCGGCCCTAGAGGAGGAAAAAACTATGTGGCAATCTATGGGCGCTACTGAACAAAATGGCATCTGGATTCTCCCCGACGGCAGAACCGTCCTGCCAAAAGCCTGGACTCCAAAATTGGTGAAGATCCTTCACCAACAAACACATTGGGGAAAAGAGAGGTTAATAGAGCATGTTAAGAGGTCTTGGTACGCTCCAGGGATAGCAGCCGCAGCTACAGCAGCCTCAAAGAACTGCATCACCTGCCACAACTTCAACCCCAAGCGTGAGCCCAGAAAACTGCCAGGGGCTAGACCATGGGCCTTTGTCCCCTTTGAAAGTTTACAACTGGACTTTATTGATTTGCCCCAATGTCAGGGCTTCAATCATGCCCTAATCATAGTAGACCAATTCTCCTCCTGGGTGGAGGGATTTCCCTGCCGAAAAGCCACCGCGTCAGTAGTTGCTAGGGCCCTCCTACAGGACATTATTCCCTGATATGGAGTGCCCCGCCGGTTGGACAGTGACAGGGGAACCCATTTCACTGCCGATGTAGTACAACAGGTGACCAGGACCCTCCAAATAAAGTGGGATCTCCATACGCCATACCATCCACAATCCTCTGGCCAAGTAGAACGTATGAACCAAGAGATAAAAATACAACTGGGAAAACTTTGCAGGCTCACTGGACTGAAATGGGTAAATGCACTCCCACTGGTCCTCCATAACATACGGAGTGCCCCAACTGGACCTTTGAAACTGTCCCCGTTTGAACTCCTATTCGGGAGACCCCCTCCCGTTTATAACACCTTATTCCCCCTCTCAGAACTCGAGGTGGGGGAAGCAGAACTTACTAACTATATTATTCAGCTTCAGAAACAGCTGCAGCGCCTCCACCAGTACGCGGCTATCGAGGGACAGAACCTGCCCATTGACGTCCAAGCCCACTCCTTCCATCCAGGTGACTGGGTCCTGGTCAAGGTCTATCAGAAGCTACCCCTCCAGCCTGCCTGGGAAGGTCCCTACCAAGTACTTCTGACCTCACCAACTGCTGTGAAAGTGGGGGAGAAAACCGCGTGGCTACATCACACGAGGTGCAAGGCGGCACCGCCACCCCAGGAGACGCAGGAGAGCCTCGGAGAGGATTACACCTTCGAAACCCCACCTCTTTCAGCGACCTCCTACATCGATGACGACGAGGAACAGACCGGACCAGATTGGAGCCAGAATCGGGCTCAACAGACCGGACCAGATCGGGGCCAGAATCGGGCTCAACAGACCGGACCAGATCGGGGCCAGAATCAGGCTCAACAGACCGGACCAGATCGGGGCCAGAATCGGGCCCAACAGACTGGACCAGATCAGAGCCAGAATCGGGCTCAACAGACCGGACCAGATCGGGGCCAGAATCGGGCCCAACAGACCGGACCAGACGCCACATCACCCAACTGGACCTCCGAAATCATCCCAGACACCGACGCCATCAAATTACGCTTTAAACGGGTTTGACAGCTCGTTTGACAGTTCGTTTGACAGCTCGCTTTGACAGCTCGCTTTGACAGCTCCGTAGACCGCTCTAATCCTCGCTTCCTGACAGCTCATTTGACAGCTCCGTAGACCGCTCTAATCCTCACTTCCTAACAGCTCGTTTGACCGTTCGTTTGACAGCTCGTTTGACAGCTCGTTTGACAGCTCGTTTGACAGCTCCATTGACTTCTATGCTCACCACTCCGTTTCCACATTTGACAGCTCGCCTCTTCTTCCCTTCCTTCAGCCTCTCACGACCGCCGACCATGAACCTGATCCCCACCTTTCTTATCCTCACCACCCTGACTGAGATCTCCGTTTTTCCGCCGGACCATTGTACAAACAGACTACCACTTCTTGGATTACCACAGGGTCGAGACCGGCGGAAAGTCCAACCCTGACCGAATGGGGGACTTTGACTTCTGCCTTCCAGAGTCCCGAACCCTGCTGTGCCACTCGCTAGTACCCCGACTCACCAATAATGAATACTGGAAACTTTTTATTTGAGACAAGAACCTGCAACGCATTGGGTCAGCTGCCCTCACCCTTGATCACCCCTACTACCGGCTGAAGTGCTATAATGGGACCTACCTTCTTTATGGCAACGGGGAAGTCTCAAGGAGCCCGAATTGGACCGAGATCGAGGTAGGAGGGGCCACGAATGTGTACACGGACTCAAACCACCCCTCCGAGAACTTGATCTTCGGGTTCCAGTGCCTCCTCATGACCCTGGAACCCCGAAAGCCTCAACTCCAAGGATTCTGCCTGAGGCGGTTCTGCTGCCTGTGGAGCCTTGGGGTCACCCACGATTCCGTTGGAGGAGAACAACAGCATCTCTTACTATCACTCAATATAGCAATATAGAGCTTCCAGGAACAGAGGCACTCTACCTCTAAAGCCCACAGCTAGAGGAGAAGCAGCAGGAGTGGGCTACTGCTTGTGAGTTTGGACTAGACGGGCTTTTCCTCTGATCCAGCAAAGCCACTTCCGCCTACAAAGGAGGTGGAGTTGCGGGCGACTGAGGGAATCCCCGGCTGCGTCAGCCCCTGGACAGCCAATCGGCTGGCTCAGGGGGCGTGACCAGCCCTATTTATTGGTGGCGCGGCTGGTTTTTCGCCTACCTCGTAGCAAATCGTCACAACTTTCTGGGTATTGGCGGTTGGGCATTGGTATTGGTATTGTTCTGTAGATGGAAGAGGGGAGGAAGCGCCATCACCTGCCCCGCATATTGAAAGGTAGTCCGATAAAGGGTTCCGGGGTGTGTGGCCCTGTCTGAAGCCTATGGAGGTGAGGGCCTAAGGCACGCCCCTGAGCGGTGACCCCCGGGGGGGCGGGTTCCGAGTTGATGTGCATCAGCACGACTCCCCCTACTGGTGGTTAACCCTTCCCGGACTTCAAGCGGACGGGCTGAAGCCGGATAGTCAGTTAGGACCAATGCCTAAGCCAATACCACTCATCACCTGTAACCAATAAAGTTGTGGCCATATTTAGCCCATTAACCTGAAATAATTCATAGAATCATAGAATCATAGAGTTGGAAGAGACCACAAGGGCCTCTGCTTAAAGACCTCCAAAGAAGGAGACTCCACCACACTCCTTGGCAGCAAATTCCACTGTCGAACAGCTCTTACTGTCAGGAAGTTCTTCCTAATGTTTAGGTGGAATCTTCTTTCTTGTAGTTTGGATCCATTGCTCCGTGTCCGCTTCTCTGGAGCAGCAGAAAACAACCTTTCTCCCTCCTCTATGTGACATCCTTTTAGATATTTGAACATGGCTATCATATCACCCCTTAACCTCCTCTTCTCCAGGCTAAACATGCCCAGCTCCCTTAGCCATTCCTCATAAGGCATTGTTTCCAGGCCTTTGACCATTTTGGTTGCCCTCCTCTGGACACGTTCCAGTTTGTCAGTGTCCTTCTTGAACTGTGGTGCCCAGAACTGGACACAGTACTCCAGGTGAGGTCTGACCAGAGCAGAATACAGTGGCACTATTACTTCCCTTGATAATAATAATAATAATAATAATAATAATAATAATAATAATAATAATTATTATTATTATTTATTATTTATACCCCGCCCATCTGGCTGGGCCTCCCCAGCCACTCTGGGCGGCTTCCATAGAAACCAAAAATACAGTAAAATATCACACGTTAAAAACTTCCCTGAACAGGGCTGCCTTAAGATGTCTTCTGAATGTCAGGTAGTTGTTTATCGCTTTGACATCTGCTGGAAGGGCGTTCCACAGGGCGGGCGCCACTACCGAGAAGGCCCTCTGCCTGGTTCCCTGTAGCTTTGCTTCTCGCAATGAGGGAACTGCCAGAAGGCCCTCGGCGCTGGACCTCAGCATCTGGGCAGAATGATGGGGGTGGAGACGCTCCTTCAGGTATACTGGACCGAGGCCGTTTAGGGCTTTAAAGGTCAGCACCAACACTTTGAATTGTGCTCGGAAACGTACTGGGAGCCAATGTAGGTCTTTCAAGACCGGTGTTATATGGTCTCGGTGGCCACCCCCAGTCAGCAGTCTAGCTGCCGCATTCTGGATTAGTTGTAGTTTCCGAGTCACCTTCAAAGGTAGCCCCACGCAGAGTGCATTGCAGTAGTCCAAGCGGGAGATAACCAGAGCATGCACCACTCTTGCGAGACAGTCCGCAGGCAGATAGGGTCTCAGCCTACGTACCAGATGGAGCTGGTAAACAGCTGCCCTGGACACAGATTTGACCTGTGCCTCCATGGACAGCTGTGAGTCCAAAATGACTCCCAGGCTGCGCACCTGGTCCTTCAGGGGCACAGTTACCCCATTCAGGACCAGGGAATCCTCCACACCTGCCCGCCTCCTGTCCCCCCAAAACAGTACTTCTGTCTTGTCAGGATTCAACCTCAATCTGTTAGCCACCATCCATCCTCCAACCGCCTCCAGAAACTCACACAGGACCTTCACTGCCCTCACTGGTTCTGATTTAAAAGAGAGGTAGAGCTGGGTATCATCCACATACTGATGAACACCCAGCCCAAACCTCCTGATGATCTCTCCCAGCGGCTGCATGTAAATGTTGAAAAGCATGGGGGAGAGGACAGAACCCTGAGGCACCCCACAAGTGAGAGCCCAGGGGTCTGAACACTCATCCCCCACCACCACTTTCTGAACACGGCCCAGGAGGAAGGAGCGGAACCACTGTATGACAGTGCCCCCAGCTCCCAGCCCCTCAAGACGGTCCAGAAGGATGTTATGGTCGATGGCATCAAACGCCACTGAGAGATCCAGCAGAACTAGGAAACAGCTCTCACCTTTGTCCCTAGCCCGCCGGAGATCATCAACCAGTGCGACCAAGGCAGTTTCAGTCCCATGATGAGGCCTGAATCCCGACTGGAAGTGATCCAAATGATCCGCTTCTTCCAGGCGTGCCTGGAGTTGTTCGGCAACCGCTCGCTCAATCACCTTGCCCAAGAATGGAAGATTTGAGACTGGGCAATAGTTGGCCATCGTGGCCGCATCTAAAGATGGTTTTTTAAGAAGCGGTTTAATAACCGCCTCTTTCAGCGGGTCTGGGAAGGCTCCCTCATGGAGGGAAGCATTCACCACCCCACGAAGCCCATCGCCCAGTCCTTCCCGGCTAGCTTTTATAAGCCAGGATGGGCAAGGATCCAGGAGACAGGTGGTTGGTTTCACTCGTCCAAGCAGCCTGTCCACATCCTCGGAGGTAACAGACTGGAAATGATCCCACTCAACTTGACTAGACAGAGCTCTAGCACTCTCCCGCCCCGGCCCTGCTCCCATGGTGGAGTCTACTTCTTCCCGAATCTGAGCGATTTTATCTGCAAAAAACTTTGCAAAATCATTGCAGGAGAACATGTGGCCCGTACTGGGCCCCGATGTTGCAGGTGGTTCCGCTAAATTGTGAACCACCTGAAAAAGTCTCCTGCTGCTGTTTTCTGCAGATGCAATAGAGGCGGTGAAGAAATTCTTCTTCGCTGTCGCTATCGCCACTTGGTAGGCTCGACGTTGAGCTCTAACCTGTGTCCGGTCAGATTCGGAATGAGTTATCCGCCACCGGCGCTCTAGCCGACTCAACGATTGTTTCATTGCCCTCAGATCCGTGGAAAACCACGGGGCTGTCCGGGCTCCATGCAATCGGAGAGGGCGCTTTGGAGCCAAACAGTCAATAGCCCTGGTTAACTCCACATTCCAGCGGGCCACCAGGGAATCAGCTGAAAGGCCATCAACATGGGATAAAGCATCCCCTACCACTCTCTGGAAACCTTTTGGATCCATTAAGTGGTGGGGGCGGACCATCCGAATTGGTCCCACCTCCCTGCAGAGGGGATGGGTCGCAGAGAAGTCCAGTTGCATCAGGAAGTGATCTGACCATGGCACTTCTTTCGTTTCGCTTTTACTTAGTGTCAGATCACCAACACCCATAGAGGTAAACACCAGGTCCAAGGCATGATCTAGATGCTATACTCCTATTGATGCAGCCCAGAATTGCATTGGCTTTTTTAGCTGCCGCGTCACACTGTTGGCTCATGTCAAGTTTGTGGTCGACCAAGACTCCTAGATCCTTTTCACATGTACTGCTCTCAAGCCAGGTGTCACCCATCTTGTATTTGTGCCTCTCATTTTTTTTGCCCAAGTGCAATACTTTACATTTCTCCCTGTTAAAATTCATCTTGTTTATTTTGGCCCAGTTCTCTAATCTGTCAAGGTCGTTTTGAAGTGTGATCCTGTCCTCTGGGGTGTTAGCCACCCCTCCCAGTTTGGTGTCATCTGCAAATTTGATCAGGATGCCCTTGAGTCCATCATCCAAGTCGTTGATAAAGATGTTGAATAAGACCGGGCCCAAGACAGAATCCTGTGGCACCCCACTAGTCACTCTTCTCCAGGATGAAGAGGAACCATTGATGAGCACCCTTTGGGTTCGGTCAGTCAGCCAGTTACAAATCCACTGAGTGGTAGCATAGTCAAGACCGCATTTTACCAGCTTCTTTACAAGAATATCATGGGGCACCTTGTCAAATGCCTTGCTGAAATCAAGGTAGGCCACATCCACTGCGTTCCCTTCATCTACCAGGCTTGTAATTCTGTCAAAAAACGAGATCAGGTTAGTCTGACATGACTTATTTTTCAGAAATCCATGCTGACTATTGGTGATCACAGCATTCCTTTCTAGGTGCTCACAGACTGTTTGCTTAATGATCTGCTCCAGAATCTTCCCTGGTATTGATGTCAGACTGACTGGGCAGTAATTATTTGGGTCCTCTCTTTTCCCCTTTTTGAAAATAGGGACAACATTTGCCCTCCTCCAGTCTGCCGGGACTTCGCCTGTGATCCAGGAATTCTCAAAGATGACTGCCAGTGGTTCTGAGATCACATCTGCCAGTTCTTTTAATACTCTTGGATGCAGTTCATCTGGCCCTGGAGACTTGAATACATCTAAACTAGCCAAGTATTCTTGTACTATCTAATTGTGTCATGTGTCTTTATTTCCACTTTGGGGGGGGGCGGGAACTCGCCATGCAATAGGGCTCTTTTTGTTTTTTTATGCACCCACAGACCCCAAACGGCTCTCCACAGGAACACAGTGCTGCATCTCATGTATGTGGGGGGGGGGGATTCCAACACTCCCCCCACCCCCAACCCCAGCAAAGCAAAGATAAGGGAACCATAAATGCCACCTTGAACTGCTTGGATGAAAAGTGGGCTGTGAATGTAATAAAAAGCATCCCAAAATAATGATCATGGAAGGTACCCTGGGGATCATCTAGTCCAACCCCCTGCAATGCAGGAATATGGAGCTGTACCTTATGGGAATCGAACCTGCAACCTTGGTGCTATCTGCAGCTCCCTCTAACCAGCTGAGCTGCAGTGAGATTTGAGGGAGAATGGGAAGGCGGGTGGGAAGAGAAGTTAAGCTGTTCAGGAAGGGGTTGAATTCCATGGGGATGCTGGCCGTGTGGGGGACCCCAAGCCCTCGCCCCAGAAGATTACAAAAAAGAAGCAGACAAAATCCTACTTACAGATTCACGATGCTGGCCATCTCTTCAGGTGAAATCCCCTCCTGTTTAAACTCAGCTGCTTTAAAATGCTCACACAACACTAACTCTGACCCTTGCCTCTAACCCTATTGCTACTCCTCTCTGTCTAAAACATACAGGAAAATATGTGCACAAAATATACAGATGAAAATGAAATGATAAAGTGAAAGCATTTGTTGAAATACAGTAGAGAACTCACGCCTCCCGAGTTGAGGGAGGCCTTGCTTTGCATGCAGGAGATCCCAGGTTCAGTCCAGGATCTCCACCAGACAGGGCTGGGACTGCCCCCTGTTTGAAAACCCTGCAGCGCTGCTGCCAGTCAGTGTAGGCAGTGCTAGGCTAGATTGACTCTGTCAAGTGCAACTTCCTATGAATGCTCCTCTTATACGATTTCTCGAAACACAAGCAAGCTACCTTATCAACGAGTTGTGAGAGTTCATTCATGACTTTTAACAAACAGCAGAAACCATTTTATTATTTCTATGTGAGTACAGAAATCCTGAATATGAAAGGAAGGAAACTTCCTGCCTCTGCAATAAAGGCAGCTGCACTGCTAGGTGAGCTGTCCCGATGCCAACTGAAACAGACCCTCCAAAGATTCAAAGGTGAAAACAACTGGGCCGTCTTCTGCGTTAACGTGAAGTGCAGGAAGTGATTGCCTTGAGCAGGGGTAGGCAACCGAAGGCCCGGGGGCCGGATGCGGCCCAATCGTCTTCTCAATCCGGCCCACGGACAGTCCGGGAATCAATGTGTTTTTCCATGAGTAGAATGTGTCCTTTCATTTAAAATGCATCTCTGGGTTCTTGGTGGGGCATAGGAATTCGTTCATTTTCTCTCTCCAAATTATAGTCTGGCCCCCCACATGCTGTGAGGGACGGTGGACCAGCCCACGGCTGAAAAAGGTTGCTGACCCCTGGCCTTGAGCCTCCTCAGGACTGGCGCAGGGGCCGTGCATTTCAGGGTGCCAGCCAAGGCCCGTGCCCCAGTATTGATTGCTGATTCTACTGAGTCCATCATTTAAAGCAGTGTAAGACGCTGGTTTACGTTTCCCCTCACATTTGGTGACTAGGTAGGGATATGCAGTTTTGTGTTTTGTTTTTTGAAGAGTTCCTAAGGAGTCCTGCTGCTTCCGAGTTTTATTTTGGGGGTTGTTGTTGTTTTTGTTTACAAAAAGGTAATCCAGTTGTAACCTTTTTCTAGGTACAATTCTGTACATTCTGGTACTACCTGTTCACTCATGGTCCCTCCAAATCCCTTTGTTTCTTTTAGCAATGTGTCCTTGTGTATCTGCTACCTTTGCTTACAGAATTTCTCCTGAGGGGCGCTTTGAACATGTCCCGTAATACATGTGGATAAAAGGAATCGCCTTTGTTAATTTCAAAAGCCATTTTATTTCTTCCATGATTTTCCTCTGTTGTTAATTTATTTTGTAAACGCAAGTGGGGTTTAGTCACCAGAGAGCTGGAGTCTGTGGTTTTGCTCAATAGGTCATGGTCATTTCAAGAGCCATAGGGCCTGAGATGGTTCCAGCTCTAATTTACGTGTAAGATTAGGAGTCCAAGAATGTGGAATCAGTACTGCAGAAGGTCAGTTCTGACATACTTCCCCCCTAAATAGTGGGTGAAGTCCTTTTGGAAAGGACTCAAAGGTTTCAAAGTGTCAAGTTTTGCTGTACTGAAGGACTGTCCATATCTAATCTATTAGAACACTGAACCCTCCTCCCCACTCCAGGAATTTTGCTATCCAGTTGCTCATCTCATTTCCATGGAGGACAGTCCAAGAAAGAAAAGTGGGTTTGAATTTGGATAATAAAAGTTTCCAGTCGAGTAGATTTATATATTTTAGTGAAGGTAAGCAACTTAAAATGACCACAGACCCAGTAAAACTCATGACAAAGAGAAGAGAAACAACATTTAAAAGCAGATACAAATAATGAGGCATTATTCTTTTCTCAAGAAGCCAGCAAAATTTCATTTTTCCTGTTTTATTTTAAGCATGCTTTTTATTCAAGTTTTTAACAAACAACAAGGTGGTAAGCTGCTGACTATAGGCAGACTATCCTTTTTCAAGGGCCATTCCAAATGTGTACAATTGATGGCTCCAAAATCAGCTGCACCCTGTGAGTCCAGAGGGCAACTGGTGCCATTGTCCCTGTTAGCATTTTGTAAGAAAGGGCACCAAGATTTCATCAAGCTGTCTGCCTTGATGAGACTTGCAGTGAGGATCCCTTTGATAAGCCATCGGCAATGCATAAAGGAGGGCAGGTGGCTTGGTGAGCAGGGAAAGTCTTTCAAAGATTTGGACCAGCGATGTGCCTTTGCTTCGGGCAAAGGGTGATGGTGGATGGATCATAGCTACCTAACTCAGCACTGTCTGTACTGATTGGCAGTGGCTCTACAAGGTTCCAGGCAGGTGGTGTTTTCAGTTTCACCTGGAGATGTTGGAGACTGTTCTGGGACCTGCATCACCAGCGAGCTCTGGTCCTCCCTTAAGGAGTTCGGCGGCTCAATGGTCTGACTCTGTGGAAGGCACCATGCTATTCCCCTTTAAATTAGCCATTTCGACAGAAAACATGAGAACTGGAATTTTGCTCTTGAATTGATTTTTGGATCGCCTGCATGCCAAGCACATACTTCTACCACTGGGCCAGCACCCTTCCTCAGTGACTGAGGTCTCATTGCACACAGCCATCCAGCAAGCGAAAAAATGGTATTGTTAGAAGGCCAGAGTGGGGAGCAAGAGATTCAGGGGCCGGTTTTAGACCCACAGCGCTCGGGTTTATTCTGCTGCCTGCTTGACATTGTGCCTCCTTTCCCCCTACCTTTTATTCCTATGAAAGTTTCACAGTGTCGCTGCTTGGGATTCTGGATAATCTATGGTGTTTTTCTTTTCAGTTTTTAAAATTAATTTTCCAAAAAAATTTTAAGACAAACAAACAAACATACATCCTAATTGTAATTAAACCAATCTTGATAACATTGTTAAGTGACTTCCTCAAATCCCCCTGGTTGAATTTCATTGTATTTCATTTTAACAGTTTTCCAAAATCAATCTTCTAAAAAAATAATAATTAACTTGATCACTTCACATCTTTCATTCTTTCTAATCTAGCTTGAAACATCTTAATTCCTATCCTTACATATTTAAATCCTAAGCCTATCTCATATTTGCAGGCTTTTCCACTTAGGTTATCTTGACATATTTAGCTAAATAATCTTTGAATTTTGTCCATTCTTCCTGGTACTCCTCCTCCATCTGGTCTCGGACTCTTCCCGTCAGGTGGGCTAGCCCCGGGATTCTGGAGAATCTATGTGACTAGATGCTTGTAATGTATGCCAGGCAATCTGGCACAATTGGGTAGGGTTGCCATCCGCCGGGATTTGGCCGTTGGAAACAAGTGTCCATGCGGGAAACGCTTGAATGTCCAGGAAAATCCCAAGGTATAGCAATTCTACACGTGGGGAGTAGGGACGCAAGCGCAAATCAGAATAAAGCAAAGGCTGGGAAAGTTCAAACAGAAACACACACACACTATTCCTCAAGATTTGTGTTTAAGACACAGGATCATAGAATTGTGGAGTTGGAAGGGACACCGAGGATCATCTAGTTCCGTTATTCACAATCAGGGGTCCGTGGCCCCATCCATTGCCTCCCTCCAAATAATTTTCTCTCATTTTGGCATGGCAATAGCATACATTTTATGGGCGGTCTTGTTGTTTTTAGTATACCTAAAATCCTTTGCTTATTACCCCACATTTTGAACCCGCAGCCCTGAGATTAAGAGTGTCACGCTCTACCAACTGAGCCACCCCACTGTAATTATCCCACACCTCCCCTCTTGACGAAGCTGCCTGCAAAGCTGATCTGCCGAGGAAATGTCCTTCTGCAGGCATGGTTTCAATCCAAACAGCAAATACTAGTGGTCAACTCCAAAAGTGCGGTCAACAAACCCTGCTTGCCAAAGAACAATTGAACGCACCCTTGAAGCTCCTTTGCAGCCATGTCTTTACCTTGACACCACGTATGATGCTAGATGTGGGTCAAGATTCCCCACCTCTGCTCTATCTAGCCAGGCTGATGTTTTCAAATGGGGGTTAAAGCTGTGAAGCTGTTTGGATGCATGACTGGACTTGACTGTGGGCATTTCATTGTGCTGTGTCCCAGAGCCTTAAGGATGGGCTGGCCTAGGAACCTAAGCCACCAGGTATGTAAAAGTGAGGTCCACTCCAGCCAAGAGCGAAAGAAAACCACCAAGCAGCCCTGCTCCCCAACAATGTCCCCCAAAGAGGATACGGATCATCTTGGGAATGCTGGTGTCCAGGCACTCAGTTATCTCCTGCAGCTCGTCCTGCGTCCCCGGGGTCTGGAAGAGGTCCTCCTGAAGCAGAGTATCACCCATGCGTTCGGAAGGGATGAGGTACATCCTGGATAGCATGAAGAACAATCCCGCCCTGGGGTGCATAATGTGAGGTCGAGGAATGCCACAATGGAGAGAAGCCCATCACCAAGAGAGCTGGCGCAAGGGCTGAGAATTGTATCCTGCCTGCTTTCCACAGTAGCATTCCTACTACCCTTCTCCTGATTTGGGGCAATGGGAGAGTGAAATCATTCCCCGCTTCTTCTAGTGGCGAGTCTCAGAGAGCCGCTTTGCTAGGGAGAGACAGACAATGGTTGGGAACACTTGGGTTCTTCTGAGCCGCTCTAAGGAAGACCGTATGCTGGATGCCGCTCCACCAAGGTGCCACTATACTCACAGCAGGAGTTTGTAAGAGCGAGTCGGTAGCTAAGATATAAATCAATTGGAGCGTTTGGAACCTGCACATCCCAAAACTGGTACTGGATTCCAGCCCACACCCATCCTTTCAATGGTACCGTCCCCCTCAGCTCACCTGGTGGCAGGCATTCTTGAAGAGGTGGTCCACCAAAAGCCAGATCTCCTTGGCCGCTCAGTGGAGTCATCACCATCCTGGGGTACGATATCCAGAAACTGCTTCTCCTGGAGGTCCAATGACAAGGGGGACTGGCATGAGAGCCTGACAGAATGTGTGCCTGTATGCATTCTTTCCTTGCTCCAGCTGGGTGGACAAGTCTTGCCCTCTGAGGCCACAACTAGGGCCAGAAAACTGGCTCTTGGGGCCAGAGGGGGCTGGCGCCTGCATCATGAGACTGGGCTTTCTGCCTCCCGTGCTGCCAATCGCAAGCGGACCCAGAGTCAAGCAGCGCAAAATCAGTTACAAGCAGTGCTGGCAAATTCTGGTTTCGTCTCCGTTCTCCTCTGCCGAGTTCTACAAGGGCCACGTTGAGACTAGGGAAGAGAAAAACGCAGAGAGCTAGAGCCACCACCTGGACTGGATTTGAGTCAGAAGGCAGGCAGGTGAGGTTGGTGGGGTAGTGCCTGGTTTGCCCTAAGGGACCAGCTGCCACTGCATGGAGCAGCTGCTGATCGTTGACAAGGGCAACTCCATTTACGTGCCTTCGAGGCACATGCACACTGCCGCAAAGCTGGAAGGGGCACTTGAAGGGGCAAAAATGTCCCCCCCCCCAGATTTGGGGGCTAATATGACTGCTAAGAACTTAAACTTATTTAAAGATAACTATGAGAAATGTTGGATAGAAGTGACAAAAGACTTGGAAATACGGTCAAATTTGAAGCTTTCCTTGTTGGGTCGAATTGCAGCTATAAAGATGAATGTATTGCCAAAAATGTTGTTTTTGTTTCAATCATTGCAAATATTGGACAGGATGGACTGTTTCAAGAAGTTGCAGAGAGACATTTCCAGATTTGTCTGGCAGGGCAAGGAGCCTAGAATAAAATTTAAAATATTAACTGACGCAAAGGAAAGAGGTGGATTTGTCAGAAAAGCATTGTTTAATGTCTGGATAAGATACAAAGATTTACTGGAAAATAAAACCCCAAGGTGCTTGTCACCAATGGAAGCGAAGGCTCAGAAAAAGCTCAATATGGAGGCCAAATGGCCGAAATATTGGGAAATTTTGGAACAAGAAGGAGACAAATTGAAATTGCAGAGTTTTGAGAAATTAAAAGATAAAGTGCGAGACTGGCTTCATTATTATCAAATAAGAGAGGCCTATAATTTGGATAAAAAAATTGGCTTCCAGGTGGAAAAATCAAAATTGGAAACAGAACTGTTAGATCCCAAAACTAAGATACTTTCAAGAATGTATAACTTGCTGTTAAAATGGAATACGCAGGATGAAACGGTTAAATCTGCTATGATTAAATGGGCACAAGATATTGGTCACAACATTATGTTTGCTGACTGGGAACAGTTGTGGACCACCGGTATGAAATTTACGGCATGTAATGCCTTAAGAGAGAATATTATGAAAATGATTTACAGGTGGTACATGACACCAGTCAAGCTTGCAAAAATATATCATCTGCCCGATAATAAATGTTGGAAATGTAAAGAGACTGAAGGTACATTCTTTCACCTTTGGTGGACGTGCCCAAAGATTAAGGCTTTCTGGGAGATGATCTATAATGAAATGAAAAAGGTATTTAAATATACCTTCCTGAAGAAACCAGAGGCCTTTCTCCTGGGCATAGTCGGCCAATTGGTGCCAAAGAAGGATAGACGTTTCTTTATGTATGCAACAACAGCAGCAAGAATACTTATTGCAAAGTATTGGAAGACACAAGAGCTACCCACCCTGGAAGAGTGGCAGATGAAGGTGACGGATTATATGGAATTGGCGGAAATGACTGGCAGAATCCGAGACCTGGGAGAAGAGTTGGTGGAAGAAGACTGGAAGAAATTTAAAGACTATCTTCAGAAATACTGTAAAATTAATGAATGTTAAAATGATGATGGATTGAGAATAAGTGGCATTAGCAACAAAGTTAACAAGAATATGCAAAAATGAATTGATAATGGATGAAAATATAGAGTTATAATATGTTAAGAATCAGAGTTAAGATAAACGAAAGAGGGTAAGGATTTGCTGATTTGATTATTTAAATAGGAATACAAAAAGGGGAGGTGTGAGGAGGCCAAGGAAATAAGATAATGAGTTTAAAGTTACAAAAAATGGATTTGTTTTTAATTCTTTTTTAGCTATTTGTCTTTTGTATTTTGTATTTTTATTCTTCTTTTTTCTTTTTCATCTATTTTTCTATGTTTTTTTTGTATCTTTTTCTTTTTATATGACCTTTTTTCATTTTGTAAATTTATGTTTTTGTAAAACTTCAATAAATATCTTTTTTTTATATATAAAAAAATGTCCCCCCCAAGAGCACAAAAGCGGCAAAGTGGCATGGAAACAGCATCTCGACTCCCTCCCAGGAGCTTTGGCACCGACCTCTCAGGCCTGTGGAGAGTTGGAGCAAGGAGTTTTGCAGGGAGGCTGCTGGTTTTCAAAAGGCCTTTCAAAAGGGCTTCCGGAAGTTTAGAGGGTGTTTGCAGGCTTTTCCAATGCTGTCCCCAATATACGCAATTTCATTTAAACGCACGGTACCTCGGAACGCAACCCCCGTGTAAACGGGGCGTTGCCTGTACCTGATTTGAGCCCGCTACAAGAACATCTAGAGGATAGCAAACCAACTGTTACCTTTTCTAGGAAGCTGTCTTCTCCCTGAGATCAGAGGAGGAAGGCAAGAGCAAAAGACAACCAAGGGTGTTAATGGCACATGCCCTGAGAAGAGAAAGAAACAGCCCGTTGGCTGAACAGTATCTGGGCAGATGCAGGGAAATGCACACGGTTCAGTGGCCCTGCGAAAGGGCAGGTGGGAGGACCAGAACCTGGGATGACTCAGTCAAGGCAAACAAAGGGCATGAACAGCACACAGGAAGCGGATGCACAGCTACAGAAGCTGAAGCGGAATGCAGCGGAGGACCCCCAGCCCCCACATTTCTGAGTGGAAGAGCAGCTGTTTTTCAAGCAGGCAAGCAGAGTGGGAAGGGTAGACATCCAGCACATGAACCTGCCAGGTAAATCAACCCCTTTCCCTACCAGGTCAGTAAGTCTGGTGACGGGAACTTCGCCAAGCGGCTGCCTCATCCAGCACAAGGCTTCCAAGGAGGTCCCGAAGCAGCTTGGTAGGTAGCTCCCACTGATGGTGAGGAAATAGTCCTTGCCAGGGTCAAGGTGAAGGACAAAGATAGCCTCAGTCTGATCTTCCTTGCTGACGTACACATCCAGGGAAATGTCCCCCGTCTCACCTAAAACGGGAGGAGGTCAGGTAGATACACTCTTTGGCACAGCCAGGTTTGCTTGTCTGTAAATTAAAAGTGAAGACAGTGAAGAATGGAACAGAAGGACACAATGCGAGCCTGCTGGATCAGGCCAATGGCCCATCTAGTACAGCATCCTGTTCTCACAGGTGTATGGGGGAAACCTTAACTTCAAGAATTAGGAGAAGCAGCGACTCAGTCCCCCCCCACCCCCACCCCACTTTCCTCTCTAGTCCTCCAAAGCAGCAGCTGCACAGAAGATGGTGACAGGATACTGGGGGGTGAGAGAAAGTGATCCTAACAAAAGAATATAAAAAGGGAAAGCATTTATTTGTCTCCGAAAGGATTTTTGCGCCCCTAATGTAACTTTCTTTTTTAGTTTACATTTCATTGAGTTTTTAAAAGTTTGGCTAGTTTTATATGTTCCCCAAGATATTTTTGTGCCGCCACAACATAAAAATACGCATTGTTTTAAAAAAGTAATTTTTGGACGGACTGCTCTCACTGGTTCCCTGCGATGCCAAAAGGTGTTTGGGGACCCTCCAGCATTGTTTGGCTTCAATTCATTTGTGTGTGTGTGTGTGTTTGTTTAAAGCTGGCCACACACACTTTTACACTTTGGGCTCCGCTGCTTTGACGTGTGGCCCTTGGAGGCTTGAGCATGGGGCAATGCAGCCCACAAATGTTAAGCCTCCCCTGCTCTACCAAACTCCCAAGGTTTGAGGGAGGAGGGTTGGGAAGAGGAGGAGAAAAGGAAGGCCTTCCCTAGATGACCCTTGGGGTCCCTTTCCAACTCTACAGTTCTCTGATTCCAGAGAGAGACGCGCTGGGCTCCAAGTATCCCTCGCAGGGCTCAGCGCAAAGCCATGGCTTCCAATACTGGCTGTCACTGAGCTTGGGGATAAAGGAGAAGTGGAGGGTGACCTGCCCGTTGTTTGTGATCTGGAACTTCTCCTTCTGCAGCTGCCGGAACTTCACATTCTCAAACGGAAACTGCAGAGCAAAAGGGGGTGGGGGAGGAAAGAGAGTGCTTGCCTTCAGCAGAGGCAAGAAATCCTGCTCCAGGGGGAAGTTTGTCCTTGGCCCCGGGCTCTCATTTAGGGGACTGCACATGCAACAGGTCCACGTGGGGCTCTCCAGATATTGCTGCACTTGCCACTGGCCATGTTGGCTGGGGATGATGGGAGTTGTAGTCCAGCATCTGGAGGGCACCACGCTGGCTACCCCTGGAGTCTTTGCCTGCGAGGAAGAGGAAGAGGCTGCCGCTCAGTGGAAGGGCATCGGCCTTGCATGCAAAGGTCCCAGGTTCTATCCCCAGCATCTCCAGGTAGGGCTGGGAGAGATCCCCCGGAAATCCTGGGGAACCGCTCAAGACTGAGCTAGATGGGCCAAGGGCTTCTTCCCCCCCTGGTCTTTTTGCAGCAAACCCTCTTTAAGGGGTTGGAGAGGATCCTTTTTTTAAAAAAAAAAATTTTATTCAATTTTTTCCAATATAAAATTTATACAGTTCATACATCTTTTTTATATCCATCGGCTGGGTGAGGACTGCAGGGCCTGCTCCATTCCAGGGCCTTTTCCAACTGGCCCAGGGGGCGTGGCCCAGGCCCTCTCTCCCAGCTATAAAGGGACTCCTGCTGCGGGGAAGCCTCGGACCATCGGCTGGGTGAGGACTGCAGGGCCTGCTCCCTTCCAGCGCCTTTTCCAACTGGCCCAGGGGGCGTGGCCCAGGCCCTCTCTCCCAGCTATAAAGGGACTCCTGCTGCAGGGAAGCCTCGGACCATCGGCTGGGTGAGGACTGCAGGGCCTGCTCCATTCCAGGGCCTTTTCCAACTGGCCCAGGGGGCGTGGCCCAGGCCCTCTCTCCCAGCTATAAAGGGACTCCTGCTGCAGGGAAGCCTCGGACCATCGGCTGGGTGAGGACTGCAGGGCCTGCTCCATTCCAGGGCCTTTTCCAACTGGCCCAGGGGGCGTGGCCCAGGCCCTCTCTCCCAGCTATAAAGGGACTCATGCTGCAGGGAAGCCTCGGACCATCGGCTGGGTGAGGACTGCAGGGCCTGCTCCCTTCCAGGGCCTTTTCCAACTGGCCCAGGGGGCGTGGCCCAGGCCCTCTCTCCCAGCTATAAAGGGACTCCTGCTGCAGGGAAGCCTCGGACCATCGGCTGGGTAAGGACTGCAGGGCCTGCTCCATTCCAGGGCCTTTTCCAACTGGCCCAGGGGGCGTGGCCCAGGCCCTTTTTGGAACAAACTTTTTGGGAAGGGTGGGAAGTGTTCTGCCATTGCTTCCCTGTTCCAGGGGGTTAATGTGCTTTAAAATGTCCTCAAGCAGTCGGTGGCAATTTAAATTTTTATTTCTTTTTTTCCTTTTTTCCTTTGTTGGGGGTGGGTGGGGTGGATATTTGGTTGGGGATTAATTTTATTATAATTGTTCTGTTCTTTTTTGTTGTTGTTGTTTTATTGGTTCTGTATAGTTTGCGTTCTGTTTTTAAGGGGCGGGATCAGGGCTGCCTGGGAGTGGGGCCCCAGCCAACACGATGGCTGGGACAAGTTCCACAGGGGGGGAAGCACTGGGACATCCGATCTCGGTGATCATGGGCAGGAGGCGGAGTTACGCTAAGACCAGACCATGTCATTACCGAGGAGGCAGGTTTAGTCGTTGTTTGAAGACTATCCCTGCCTCCGGGTCTGGCCTTGACCGGATGGATACTGGAATCAACAGGGGAAACCTACATGACCTGAAGGTGTTGCTGTGTAATGCCAGGTCAATGATGAATAAAAGCACTGCCATCCACGACCTGATTGTGGATGGAGGATTTGACCTGGCATGTGTGACAGAGACCTGGTTGGAGGAAGCAGATGGGCCTGTCCTTGCTGCTGCTTGCCCACCAGGTTTCTCTTACGCACAGCAACCCAGGTCATGTGGGCGGGGAGGGGGGGTTGCAGTGATTTTTAGGAAGTCACTAGCTTGCACCAGGCGTCCTACTGGGAAGATCCAGTTTTCTGAGTGCATGTTCTGGAAGTTGGGCAATAGGGGCAGTACAGGATTCCTTTCGTGTACCGGCCTCCCCGCTGCACCAAGGATTCCCTGTCTGAGCTGCTTCAGGTCGTGGCGGATTTTCTCCTGGAGACACCTAGTTTGGTTGTCCTAGGGGATTTTAAAATCCATGCCGACACGACCTTACAAGGGGCCGCTCGGGACTTTGTGGAAAGCATGGCCTCCATGGGGCTGTCCCTGAATAAGTTTGGCCCAACTCAGTGTCATGGACATGCCTTAGACCTGGTGTTCATCTCTAGTGACGTGGGTGATTTGACACTAAGTAAAAGTGAAACAAAAGAAGTGCCATGGTCAGATCACTTCCTGGTGCAACTGGACTTCTCCGTGACCCTTCCCCTCTGCAGGGAGGTGGGACCAATTCGGATGGTCCGCCCCCGCCACTTAATGGATCCAAATGGTTTCCAGAGAGTGGTAGGGGATGCTTTATCCCATGTTGATGGCCTTTCAGCTGATTCCCTGGTGGCCCGCTGGAATGCGGAGTTAACCAGGGCTATCGACTGTCTGGCTCCGAAGCGCCCTCTCCGATTGCATGGAGCCCGGACAGCCCCGTGGTTTTCTTCGGAGCTGAGGGCGATGAAACAATCGCTGAGACGGCTAGAGCGTCGGTGGCAAAAAACTCACTCCGAATCTAACCGGACACAGGTTAGAGCTCAACTTCGAGCCTACCAAGTGGCGATAGCGACGGCGAAGAAGACTTTCTTCACCGCCTCTATTGCATCTGCAGAAAATAGTAGCAGGAGACTCTTTCAGGTGGTTCGCAATTTAACGGAACCACCTTTACCACCGGGGCCTTGTAAAGACCCCAAGATCTCCTGCAACGATTTTGCAAAGTTTTTTGCAGATAAAATCACTCATATTCGGAAGGAGCTAGACACCACCGTGGGAGCAGGGCTGGGGCGGGAGAGTGCTAGAGCTCTGTCTGGTCAAGTTGCATGGAATCAATTTCAATCCGTTACCCCCGAGGATGTGGACAGGCTGCTTGGACGCGTGAAACCAACCACCGGTCTCCTTGATCCTTGCCCATCCTGGCTAATAAAAGCAAGCCAGGAAGGGCTGGGCGATGGGCTCTGCGGGGTGGTGAATGCTTCCTTCTGTGAGGGAACATTCCCAGATCCGCTGAAAGAGGCGGTCATTAAACCGCTTCTTAAAAAACCATCTTTAGACCCGGCCAGTATGGCCAACTATCGCCCAGTCTCAAATCTTCCATTCTTGGGCAAGGTGATTGAGCGCGTGGTTGCTGAACAACTCCAGGCACGCCTGGAAGAAGCGGACCATTTGGATCCCTTCCAGTCGGGATTCAGGCCTCATCATGGGACTGAAACTGCCTTGGTCACGCTGGTTGATGATCTCCGGCGGGCTAGGGACAAAGGTGAGAGTTGTTTCCTGGTTCTGCTGGATCTCTCAGCGGCCTTTGATACAATCGACCATAACATCCTTCTGGACCGTCTTGAGGGGCTGGGAGCTGGGGGCACTGTTATGCAGTGGTTTCGCTCCTTCCTCCTGGGCCGTGTTCAGAAAGTGGTGGTGGGGGATGAGTGTTCAGACCCCTGGGCTCTCACTTGTGGGGTGCCTCAGGGTTCTGTCCTCTCCCCCATGCTTTTCAACATTTACATGCAGCCGCTGGGAGAGATCATCAGGAGGTTTGGGCTGGGTGTTCATCAGTATGCGGATGATACCCAGCTCTACCTCTCTTTTAAATCAGAACCAGTGAGGGCGGTGAAGGTCCTGTGTGAGTGTCTGGAAGCGGTTGGAGGATGGATGGCGGCTAACAGATTGAGGTTGAATCCTGACAAGACAGAAGTACTGTTTTTGGGGGACAGGAGGCGGGCAGGTGTGGAGGATTCCCTGGTCCTGAATGGGGTAACTGTGCCCCTGAAGGACCAGGTGCGCAGCCTGGGAGTCATTTTGGACTCACAGCTGTCCATGGAGGCACAGGTCAAATCTGTGTCCAGGGCAGCTGTTTACCAGCTCCATCTGGTACGTAGGCTGAGACCCTATCTGCCTGCGGACTGTCTCGCCAGAGTGGTGCATGCTCTGGTTATCTCCCGCTTGGACTACTGCAATGCACTCTACGTGGGGCTACCTTTGAAGGTGACTCGGAAACTACAACTAATCCAGAATGCGGCAGCTAGACTGGTGACTGGGGGCGGCCGCCGAGACCATATAACACCGGTCTTGAAAGACCTACATTGGCTCCCAGTACGTTTCCGAGCACAATTCAAAGTGTTGGTGCTGACCTTTAAAGCCCTAAACGGCCTCGGTCCAGTATACCTGAAGGAGCGTCTCCACCCCCATCATTCTGCCCGGACGCTGAGGTCCAGCGCCGAGGGCCTTCTGGCGGTTCCCTCATTGCGAGAAGCAAAGCTACAGGGAACCAGGCAGAGGGCCTTCTCGGTAGTGGCGCCCGCCCTGTGGAACGCCCTTCCAGCAGATGTCAAAGCGATAAACAACTACCTGACATTCAGAAGACATCTTAAGGCAGCCCTGTTCAGGGAAGTTTTTAACGTGTGATATTTTATTGTATTTTTGGTTTTTATGGAAGCCGCCCAGAGTGACTGGGGAGGCCCAGCCAGATGGGCGGGGTATAAATAATAAATTATTATTATTATTATTATTATTATTATTATTATTATTATTGAGGTTGAATCCTGACAAGACAGAAGTACTGTTTTTGGGGGACAGGGGGCGGGCTGGTGTGGAGGACTCCCTGGTCCTGAATAGGGTAACTGTGCCCCTGAAGGACCAGGTGCGCAGCCTGGGAGTCATTTTGGACTCACAGCTGTCCATGGAGGCGCAGGTCAATTCTGTGTCCAGGGCAGCTGTCTACCAACTCCACCTGGTACGCAGGCTGAGACCCTACCTGCCCGCGGACTGTCTCGCCAGAGTGGTGCATGCTCTGGTTATCTCCCGCTTGAACTACTGCAATGCGCTCTACGTGGGGCTACCTTTGAAGGTGACTCGGAAACTACAACTAATCCAGAATGCGGCAGCTAGACTGGTGACTGGGGGCGACCGCCGAGACCACATAACACCGGTCTTGAAAGACCTACATTGGCTCCCAGTACGTTTCCGAGCACAATTCAAAGTGCTGGTGTTGACCTTTAAAGCCCTAAACGGCCTCGGCCCAGTATACCTGAAGGAGCGTCTCCACCCCCATCGTTCTGCCCGGATGGTGAGGTCCAGCGTCGAGGGCCTTCTGGCGGTTCCCTCATTGCGAGAAGCAAAGCTACAGGGAACCAGGCAGAGGGCCTTCTCGGTAGTGGCGCCTGCCCTGTGGAACGCCCTCCCATCGGATGTCAAAGCGATAAATAACTACCTGACATTAAGAAGACATCTTAAGGCAGCCCTGTTCAGGGAAGTTTTTAATCTGTGATATTTTAGTGTATTTTTTGTTTTCTATGGAAGCCGCCCAGAGTGGCTGGGGAAACCCAGCCAGATGGGCGGGGTACAAATAATAAATTATTATTATTATTATTATTATTATTATTATTATTATTATTATCCCTTCTCTTTTTTGACTTCCCTCAACCTGGCTGATACTCCTTCCCTTCTTGATTTCTTACACATTTCTAAAACCTTGCTTCTATTATTTTTATAAATTAAATCTTATTTTACTCATATTCTAACATTTCTTTTTACAGAGCTTCATTGAAACTTACAAGCGTTATTTGATTATCACTTAATTTATGCATATACTCTGTAAACTTTTCCCAGTCTTCTATAAATCTCTGATCTCATCGATTTCGGATCCTTCCCGTCAGTCTATCAAGTTCTGCAAAGTCCGTCATCTTCAATCTCCATTCTTCTAATGTAGGTAGCTCCTCTTGCTTCCATTTCTGAGCCATCAGTATTCTTGCTGCAGTCACTGCATATAAAAATAGCTTCCTTTCTTTCTTATTTATCTCATTCCCTGTAATACCAAGTCAAAACGCTTCTGGTTTCTTAACAAAAGTGTACTTAAACATTTTCTTCAATTCGTTATATATCATTTCCCAAAAGCTTTTTACTTTCTTACACTCCCACCACATATGATAGAATGTACCCTCTTTTTCTTTACATTTCCAACATTTGTTACATCCTTTATACATCCTTGCTAACTTCACTGGTGTTACATACCATCGATACATCATTTTCATCACATTTTCTTTTATTGTTGTACATGCAGTGAATCTTAAACCTTCTTTCCATAATTTCTCCCAATCCTCCATTTGTATATTATATCCAAAATATTTGGCCCAGTCAATCATAACCGATTTTACCTCTTCATCCTTTGTATACCATTCTAATAATATCTTATACATTTTAGCCAAAACTTTAATATCACTGTTTATTATTTCTTTCTGAAATTTCGACTCTTTATCCTCAAAACCTCTTAGTTTTAGATCTTTTTAAACATTTCATTGATTTGAAAATAATGCAGCCAATCATTAACATGTTCCTTAACTTCTTCAAACGACTTCAACCTCCATTTACCTTCTGTTTTTATTATTAAATTCTGGTATGTTGCCCACCCCCCTTTCATATTGATTTTTTTCACACTCAGCGCCTCTAGTGGTGACAACCAATACGGAGTTTTTACTTCCAACAAGTTTTTATACTTTTCCCAAACCTCTATCAAAGACCTTCTTATGGTGTGGTTTTCGAAAAACCTTTATGTACTCGCTTTTTGTCATACCATAAATAAGCATGCCACCCAAATCTATTATCAAAACCTTCTAGATCTAGCAAATCAGTGTTTTCTAATTTCATCCATTCCTTCAACCAGCAGAGGCAAGATGCTTCATAATATAATTTCAGGTCCGGCAGGGCGAAGCCTCCTCTTTCTTTTATATCAGTCAGTAGCTTAAACTTTATTCTCGGCTTCTTACCCTGCCATATAAACCTTGAAATTTCTCTTTGCCAATTTTTAAAGATAGCTGCCCCCCTGATTACTGGAACGGTTTGAAATAAAAATAACATCTTTGGTAGCACGTTCATTTTTATTATTGCAATTCTTCCCCAAAATGAGAATTTCATTCTTTCCCACACCTCTAAGTCTTTTTTTAATCTTACTCCAGGTTGGTATGTAGTTATTCTGATACAAATCAATACTTCTGGGGGTTAACCAAACTCCTAAATATTTAACTTTCTTTACCACTTCTATTTCTAATTGTTGCTGCACTTTATCGATAGTTTCTCGATCCATATTTTTACTTAAAATTTTTTCTTTTTCTTATTCAGAATAAATCCCACCAATTGGCCAAACTGTTCTATTTCATTCAAAACTTCTGTTACAGTATTTGTCGAATTTTCCAAAGTTAGTACCAAGTCATCGGCAAAGGCCTTAACCTTATATTGTTTACTTCCTACCGTTATCCCTTTTATCTGTTCATTGCCTCTTATTGCTCTTAAAAGGACTTCCAGTACCGTGATAAATAACAGTGGTGAAAGCGGACATCCTTGCCTAGTACCTTTGGTTATTTTTATGTTTTCTATTACCACATTGTTAACTATTAATTTTGCTCTTTGGTCTCTATATATTGCCCCAATACCATTCATAATTCCTTGTCCAATATCCATCATTTCAAAGTTTTTTAACATAAATTCCCAAGAAATATTATCAAAGGCCTTTTCCGCATCCACAAATATCAACATAGCTTGCTTATCATTCCTGGCATTCAAATATTCCAAAACGTTAATTACATTCCTAATATTATCTTTCATTTGTCTGCCAGAAAGAAAGCCTGCTTGATCTTCATGTATCAAACCCTTCAACACTTTTTTCATCCTATTTGCTAATATATTGGCAGTTTATAATCATTATTTAGAAGCGAAATCGGCCTATAATTCTTAACTTGAGATAAATCTGAGTCTTGCTTGGGTATTAAGGTAATATATGCTTCTTTCCAAGTTTCTGGTATCTCTCTTTTTATTAATATATCATTCATTACTTCTCTCAGTGGTACAACTAGGATGTCCTTCATTTCTTTGTAAAATCTTGCACTGAATCCATCCGGCCCTGGGGTCTTTCCACTTTTTAATTCTTTAATTGCATTTCTTATTTCTTCTATTTCTATTCTCTCATTTAATTTACTTTTCTCTTTCGTCGGAATTTTCTGCACCTCTTTCTCTTTCAAGTATTTTTCTATTTTCTTTAGATTATCTTTCTCCTTCTTCTTGTATAGTTGTCTATAAAAGTCCACAAATCCTTTCCTTATTCCTTTCGGGTCATCAGTCTCTTTATCTTCAACCACAATCTTATGTACCATACTTTGTTCTTTCCTTTTTTTAATCTGCCATGCTAGTAGTTTCCCAGATTTATTTGCATTTTCAAAATTCTTTTGTCTCATCCTTTTGATGTTCCATTCCACTTCCTTGTTTATTATCATAGAGAATTGCGCTTGTAATGTTCTTAGGTTAAGTTTCAATTTTTTATCATTAGGTCTATCAATAAGTTTCTTCTCAATTTCCATAATTTGTTTTAAAATTTCTTTTCCCCCTTTTTCTCTATATTTGTTTTTAATTGCATTCTGTTGTATAAAAAAACCTCTCATGACTGCTTTGCCAGCGTCCCAAACTATACTTGTTTTTGTTCCTTGATTCATATTGTTTATAAAATAATCCCTCATATGTTTTTGCGCATTCTCTACAGTTTTTTTGATCATCACAAAGATTTTCGTTTATTCTCCATCGGAAAGAATTTTCTTCAAATCCTTTTAAGGTACATTTTATTGGATTATGGTCCGAAAGCACCTTAGGTTGTATTTCGATCTTTAAGATTCTTGTTGTAAGGTCATTTGTTATCCATATTTGATTGATTCTTGACATTGATTGATTTGCTTCTGATTGATAGGTAAACTGTTTTTCCAATGGGTGTTTCAATCTCCAGATATCAACTAAATTGCAATTCTCTACCATCGAAAAAAAAGTCTTTGGTAACTTCCCTTCTTTTGATTTTCCTGATGCTCTTAATCTATCCATCTCCACTGAGACCACTGCGTTCATATCACCCATTATTATAATTTTTTGATCAATATATTCAAATAATTTCTCTTCTAAGTCTCTGAAAAAATCCATTTTATTTTCATTAGCTGCATACACTCCGGTGATTATTATTTTTTCACCTTGCCATTTGACTTGTACTGCCACAATTCTACCTTCTTCATCTTTAAAATTCTGGTGGGCTTCTATTTTATTTTTAATATATAGAACCACTCCTCTTTTTTGAATTTTGTCCGATGAAATAAATTCATTCCCTAATTTTTTATTTACCAAAAATTTTCTATGTCTCCTCATCACGAGTCTCTTGCAAACAGATACTGTCCAAATTTTGTTTTTTCAAATATTGTTGAATTTTGTTCCGTTTTTTTTCCTCGTTTATCCCGTTAACATTCCAGGTCCATAATTTCAGCGCCATAATATCTTCTGTTTAGTTTTTAATAATAGTCTTTAATTTATTTTCCCCTCTTCTTCCTCTTCCTCTACCTTCTCCTCATCCGAATCTTGCGAGTCTTCTCCTTCAGCTCCTGCCCCCATTGGTGCAGTTTCTTCACTTCCCAATTCTTTGTACCTTCTCAAAAATTTGTCCAGTTCATCCGGTCTTGTTATTCTGTGTCTTTTCCCTTTGTAAGCAAATGAAAGTCCTTCTGGGAACTCCCATCTAAATTCAATATTGTTTTTCCTGAGAGCTTGCACTAACTGTTGGTATTGATTGCGTTTTTTCAACAAACGAAGTGGGCCATCTTTAAAAATGATTATGTTATTCCCCCCAATATTCAATCTTCTCTCCCTGTTTTTTTTGCAAAATTAAATTTCTCATTTCTCTATCTTTAAATATTACCAAACAATCTCCTGGGAATTTCTTCGCTTTATTTGTCCTTACTTTGATTCTAAAGGCATTATGTACCGTCTTTGCCACATCTTCTTCTTGCATCTCCATCCAAATAGCAATTTCTTTAATCAATTTCTTCTTTATTTCTTCTCCTTGTGCTTCTGGGACCAATCTGAATCTCAGATTAGTCTCCCTTTGTCTCAGCTCATTCATTGCAATAGCGTCCCACAATTCTTCTTGAGTTTTGTTCACTTCTAACACCTCTGCTTTAATTTTTTCCTCCCCCTTCTTCAGTTCTTTAATCTCCGTTTTATTCTTTTTAGCCCCCTCTTCTAAATTTTGTGTCCTTTTTACCATATCTTTCATCTGACCCTTAATTTCATTAATAGTTTCATCTATTTTTTCCACCGTCACATCTATTTTTTTATCCACTTGTTCCAATTTTGTCTCAACATTTTTCTCACTTTTGTGTATTTCTGATTTAAGCTCAGATTTAAGTTCAGTAAACATCTTTATTAATTCTCCTTTACGATCAGATTCTTGTCTAGAACTTTTCCTTTCCTATTCGTCTTTACCTCCCTCCAGGGAGGGAAGGAATTCGTTCTCCATCCTGTCCATCAACTGAACAATATCCTCAAACACTTTCCGGTACCGTCGGTCATCCACAACCTTCACCTATGGGGGGGCAGAGCACATTTTTTGGGGCTATGGACTAAAAGGGGGGGGGGTATGAGTTAAGAGCAGAAAGGCCTGATGCACCCCCCTGTTCCCAACCCTGAAAGAGGCAAGTACTGTAACTCTGAGAGCTTCCCCAGGATGACAGGGGCTGTGACTTCCAGAGCCAATGGGCTGAAGCCAAATGCTCCAAGCCAAGTACCACAGAAGCTCCATTGCATGAATGGAGCCAACGGTTAAGGTATACAGTTCATCCCATGTGGTCTGCCATGCCTGCAGGAGCAGCGTGTACTCAGAAGAGTGGAGAATGGAAGCCTAGGGATTTAACAGAGCCAAAACCTGCCCACTCCTTGCACCAGAAGTCATTGGCCAAGGAGGAGCTCTGTGGAAAGGGGCCTGGTTGTTGGTCAGGGCCTGCCCAGATTCGAGGAGGTGCCACATAGCAGGCAACTAAAAACCCTGAATAGACGATAGCCCTGGCCAGGGCAGGTGTTACCCCTGTGAGGAAGAGGGAGCTGACGGGCTTGTGGCCGCTCCTTTTCAATTCCATGTGGCTTCGGTAGCTGAGCTGATTCACGCTGCCTCCTCTCCAGAGGATTGGCTCACACCATGCTGGCACACAGCACTTCCCACTGCAAGGAGACAGTTGGACTGGCTGAGGCAAAACACAAGGCTCACACAGTCCAACTTTGGCTCCACACACGGCCTGTGATCTTGACCACGGTCAAGAGCTGGAGATGATGGGGCTTGGGAGTCCAACTTCTGAAGGGGTGGACCTTGCAGGTGTGCAGGCATTTTGCCTCATGGAGAGAGTTGTCAGGAAATCAAAAACTGCCTTCTACCAGGTCAGAATGAATTTCTGACCTCCCCCAGTTTGGATTCCTACATTGCAGGGGGTTGGACTAGATGACCCTCGTGATTCCTTCCAACCCCACAATTCATTAATTAAGTCTCCTCTGGCTGGCAGCAGCTCTCTGTGGCCCAATCCTTTTTCAGGTGGAGGTGCCTTTCAACTTGAGACTCTGCATACAAAGCATATGGCACACCACCAAATGATGATCCTTCCCCAAAGCAAGGGGCCCCATTATTCTTGTTCAGACACTATTTTTTCAGTGATCCAAAAGACCCTTTCTGGCACCTGAAATGCTGCCCAAACGAGCCTGCCGTTTTCCGGCTTCGTCACTACATTTTCCGCCTGTCCTTTTGATTTCCCCATTACCACAGCAAGAGCAATGAAACTAGCAGGCCTAGGTGGCTTCTGACAGTTGTCAAGAACCACAAGAATATGCCAAATCATGGATGGTGAGGCTCAATGGCTACTAGCCATAATGGCCACAGAACATACTCCACCAAGAGAAGCAGTATGGCTTGGAGGAGGGGAGCGTGCTGTTGCACCCAGGTCCTGTTTGTGGGCTCCCCAAGAGGCATCTCATTGGCCAATGTGAGAACAGGATGCTGGGCCAGATGGACCAATGGCCTGATCCAGCAGGGCTGCTCTCATGCTCTTATGAGAGAGCACCAAGTCTAATTCCCAGACTTCCTTGACACAAAGAGGATTCTCATTCAGCCTGCTGCACCTTTCAAGGAACTGCAACACCCCTTATACACACCACGAAAGAGAAGATGCTGGTTATCAGGACAAATGTGGGGGAAAGGAGCCAAAACATTTCCAGAGCAGGGATGGCTTGAGGAAGACAACATATCACAGCCTTGCATTTCACAACTCGCCTAGCAGTCTTTGGCAACCCAGAATTCCATGCAAGCAAAGTGAGCAGGTGAAGGAGATATGGATCTCTCTCTTCCTCCGTGGCTTGGTGTCCATTCTGGCTGCAGAGGAAAGGAAGTCCGTCCAGCCCTCAACTCTAGCCCTCCTCCAACAGCTTGCTTAGCAGAAAGCCATGTTTAAAATATATGTTTTACTAGCCTGCTCAGGAGGATGGAAAAGCAGGACACTACTAGCATCTCGGCAGACTAGGAAAAACAAACAAGCCTTGCAGAAGAATGATTGAAAGGACTTACTTACAAAGGCTCAACTATCAAGCAGGATCTGTTTTAGAGTCGAATTTGTACGTCGGGATGAACTTGATCTCTCCCTCTGTGAAATCAGCAAAAGCTGTCTTTTGGGTACGCTGAATGTTTAGCTAAAGCCAAAAAGAAATCGCTTATCAGCAGAGAAGCAAAAGACCCCCTGTTGCCTGACAATGGAGTCTATTAACAGCCACTGTTGTGCTGGAAGACCAAGGTGAAGTACTAGTAGGTTAAAGGTAAAGGTAAACTTAAAGGGACCCCCTGGTTGGACAGTGTTCTCGAAGCTACAAACCTGAGTCTGACCAAACTGCGGGAGGCAGTGGAAGACAGGAGTGCCTGGCGTGCTCTGGTCCATGGGGTCACGAAGAGGCGGACACGACTAAACGACTAAACAACAACAACAAAGGGACCCCTGACCATTGGGTCCAGTTGTGACCGACTCTGGGGTTGTGGCGCTCATCTCGCTTTATTGGCCAAGGGAGCCGGCGTACAGCTTCCGGGTCATGTGGCCAGCATGACTAAGCCGCTTCTGGTGAACCAGAGCAGCACACAGAAACGGTGTTTACCTTCCCGCCAGAGCGGTACCTATTTATCTACTTGCACTTAGACGTGCTTTCGAACTGCTAGGTTGGCAGGAACAGGGACAGAGCAAGGGAAGCTCACCCCATCGCGGGGATTCGAACTGCCGACCTTCTGATCGTCAAGCCCTAGGCTCTGTGGTTTAACCCACAGCGCCACCCGCGTCCCTACTAGTAGGTTAGCCAAGTGCAAAAAAAGGGGTATACCTGCTGAAATCCTATCTTATACACAATTATTAAAGGTACAGCATGCTTGTGCATTTTTGCCCCATGTCATCTTAAATTACTTTGCTGCATCACACGACAGGAAAATCCTCTAACTCAGGAGCAGCAGACACGTGGCCCTCACAATGCTGCAGAACTACAATTCCCATCATCCCTGATTACTGGCCATGATGGCTGGAGCCAACAGGAACTGCAGCTCAGTAACATCTGGCAGACCACAGGTTAGCCATACTTACAATATGCAATGTTATATGTACCAATAATCCATACAAACTGTTAACAACCACCAGAATACACCCCGACACTATGAGCAACTGCAAAATCATCCTTTCGCATCCTACGTTGGCTCCCAGGACGTTTCTGAGCACAATTCTGAGTGTTGGTGCCAACCTTTAAAGCCCTAAATGGCCTCAGCCCTGAAAGAGTGTCTCCATCCCCATTGTTCAGCCCAGGCATCAGGGTCCAGCACCGAGGGCCTTCTGGCGGTTTCCTCACTGTGAGAAGCAAAGTTACAGGGAAGCAGGCAGAGGGCCTTCTGAGTAGTGGCACCTGCCCTGTGGGACACCCTCCCGTCAGATGTCAAGGAGATAAGTAACTATACAGCCTTTAGGGAAGTTTTTAATGTTTTATGATGGTTTTGCGTATGTTGGAAGTCTGAGGCTGCCCCCCCCTTGCCTTCCTTGCAGCATCCTTCTCAAAGGGCTAAGGCATGACTACGCTCACAGAGTTTAAATCCACCATAAGGTGCAGCAATCAGGCCTCTGTTTCAACACAAAATACCAATGATCCTTATGCCAAGTGGGAGAAAGGTTGTCAACATGATGAACACACAAACCTTGGAGAGAAAAATGTAAAACAAAAAGCACCAGCAATTTAATTGGACTTAATGGAAGTATCTGCTGATAAGAACATGTGAGCAACGCAGATTTTCCAGACAGATGCAAAACCTAGAGCAGGAAACCTTAGACCTTTCGATATTGCTGGACAGCAGCTATGCTGGGGCTGATGGGAGTCCAACAACATCTGGAGCGTGTGCTGAGCTAGGAAAGCCCTCTAACTGGGAAACTGCAGAGCAGTCCTACTTATTCCAAGGCAACCCTCCAACTTAATTGGGACTTGCTTCTAATTCAGGTTGCACAAACCTGCAACCTTAAAAAGCATTTGTAGAAGTCGCAGTCATCCTATGTTCTTTGCTCCTAACTGCCTGAAAGTGGCTTCTCTAGCCTAGGCTGGGGTATCCCAGACAAAGGAAATAAACAGGGCAATATCCTAAACCACCACATATAACACAAAGATGTCTCTCACCTGGTCGTAGGTCAGAAGTCTCTGAAGCTCATTTTTAGTGATCAGATGACAATGCTGGAAAAAAGCAAAGCAACCACAGCTACAGGCTAGCTCACGGGGTCGGGGGGCGGGGGGCAGCCTGCTGCCACTTCCTGCAATATGTAGTAAGACTGATAACTAGGATTGGGCAGTATGATCATATTAGGCTAATGCTCTGTGAACTAGACTGGCTCTTGAACTGCTTCCAGGCCCAATTCAGAGCATCCCATTTGGCCTTTCAAGTGTTTCAAGGTTTGGGAAAAGGGTACCAGAAGAAGGCCCACTTATGTTTGCACTGCCTCTCCACTGACTAGAATCCCTTTCCCAGGGAACTCCTGCTCTTTCAAGCATGGCAGGGCCTTTTCAGTCACGGCACCCTACCTTTCAGAATAATCTCCCAAAGAGGTTCACCTGGCCCCTGCTTTGATGTCCTTTCAGCAAAGACTTTTAGAATTTCCCCTGGTTCGTTAATTCATGGGCAGGGCGCTTGTGGCCCTCCAAACCCTGCTGTAGTACACAGGAACATAGGAAGCTACCTTATATTGAGGCAGACCATTGACCCATCAAGCTCAGGACTGACTACATGGACTGGCAGCAGCTTTCAGGCAGAGATCATGCCCAGCCCGATCTGCACACACTGGTGACTGAGCCTGGAACCTTCTCCATGCAAAATGGCCGCTCTGCTTTCGCGTTACTGCCCTTAACAAACTGCAACTCCCACCCCGATCACTGGAGAAGTTGCCCACATTTGCTATAATCTAATCTAATACATCTCTGCCACTCGCTTTATGTTGCTCTCTACTGGCTGCTCTAGTAGAAACAAGGAGAAGGGGACGACAGAGGACGAGATGGTTGGATAGTGTTCTCGAAGCTACCAGCATGAGTTTGACCAAACTGCGGGAGGCAGTGGAAGACAGGAGGGCCTGGCGTGCTCTGGTCCAGGGGGTCACGAAGAGGCGGACACGACTAAACAACTAAACAACAACAAATGCTGCCTACCCTGAGCTACACACAGGCAGGAAAGTTACAGAAACATGACTCAATTTGCTTCTCCAGATAGCGGAGACCAACAAGTTACATCAGCCAAGGCTCTCTCTCTCCAAGCCCTCGAAACGCACTCGTTTTCATGATTGTCAGCTGCGGCAGACCCTGGTCAGGGGGCAGGAAGCTCATCTGGGCACAGATATCCTTGTAATCCTGGTTTCGGCGCTCAAAGTCTTCCACGTGGGCAGCAAGGTGGGAATTGACCATGCAGAAGCTGGTATTGTTGCAGACAAACCTCGCGGCCACACACCCCTTGCTACCCTGCAGGGGCGGAGCAAAGATGGCTATTAGTGAGCAAGCAGGAAAGAGGGGGGAACTGGTTGGCAGAGATTAGAAAAACAGATAGACAGACAGAAAGATAGACATGGGGAATTCCGCTGTCAGGGTCTACTCCCCATCTTCCCCATGATGCCTGTGCCCACTGTCTCCCTCATCACTTCCTTGATGCGGCTGAGCTGGTCCTTCCTGACAAAGATGAGCACCAGCTGCACCTAGAAGATGCAAGGTACTGGGATGTCTACCAGCTCTGTTCATTGCTTGCTGTCCTGGGCCGGCTGGATGCAGATAGGAGTGGCAGGTGGCACCAACTGGGGATCCCCCAAGGGAAGAAGGCTCAGAGCCAGGGAACTGGTGGGGGGACTGTGGGATGTAAACACAGGAGCAATCAATGACAACATTCCTAGAGTGTACATGTTAGAACATGGGGAGGGATGTCAGTCCAGCAAGCAGGTAAACTTCCTGGTGACGGACTTCCTCCGCATGTGACCAGAGGTGGGTGTGGCCTCACCTGTGCAGGTAAATGATAAAAGCACAGGGCAGGCAGCCATCTCTCTCTCTCTGCCATTTTTCTTTCGAAGAAGAAGCATCTAAAGATGCTCTCTTGGCTCTCAGCCAAGAGAGGAGGAAAGGACTATCTTGCTATAAGATAGATTCTGAATGTATGTAACCTTTTTAAGCCTGTCTGCCTTCTGGGATCATATTGTGAACAGAACGTGAGTAAACTCTTTTATGCTTTTATAAAGACTGTGTCGTGTCTTGTATTTTAAGAGGGAACAAAAGGGGAAATTACCAGGGTAATTATTATAGAGGTTCTAGCGAACCTGTGCACACGTTACCATTGCGAACTTAAAAGGGAATGTTTAAAAACTCTGCTGATATTTTGGAAACTTGTTAGCACAAGTTGGATTAGGATATAATCTCACAACATATCCTCTCCCGCACCCCTGAACATTCCCACACAAATGCCATGGCATCTCAATGGGGCTCCCTTGCCAATTGATGGTAAAGCAAGCCATTGGACAGGCCATCATGCATGAGGACAGTTTTTTGAATGGATTTGAATCACACTTTGCCTTTTTCCTAATTCAAGATAGTGCCTCACGGAAGCAGGGAGCTTTGCAGAGTCCTTTGGAGACTGTGGAAAAGATTGCGCAAGAGAGAGGCTTGGCACCAGAAGAAATTCATAACTTGCTGAACATCGCACTCAGTGCCAAGCTGGGTAAAGAAAACATGTTTTGGCTTCTCTTTCCCCTTGGCAGCAAAGTATGTCAACAGAGCTGCATTGCCCTGCCTTCTCCCTTCACAAGAACCGGGGCTGCTTCGAGCTTGTGAGAAATTATCAAGAGTGAAGATGTTCAGAATGTTAAGCAGTGTCTTTCAATGTCTTGCAGGCACAGTGATAAGCACTAGGCTACTGAAGACTCTGATTCCCATTTCCGTAATAACAGAGGATTCTCTTCTTTCAGCTGTGTCTTGGCTCTGTGCTCGCAAGTGTTCTAGTGACTTTCAGGTAACTTGGAAAGCATGGTAATGATGTCTTGGTTCTGAAGAATGATATTTCCCCCAGTCTGACTTAGTTATCCTGGTGATGATTCAGCTAGATGTTGTACACGCTGAGCATATTCCAGAAGGGGTTTGTTGTCTTGGCCTTGCTTTGGCTTACTGAGATCTGTCTTCTCCCTATAGGTGCTCATTCTAAAATGGATAATTGTGGCCTCACCTGTGCAGGTAATGGTAAAAGCACAGGGGAGCCAGCCACTCTCTCTCTCTCTGCCATCTTCGTTCGATGAGGAAACATCCAAGGATGCCCTCTTGGCTCTCAGCCAAGAGAGGACGGGACTATCTTACTACAAGATAGATTCTGAATGTATGTAACCTTTTTAAAGCTGTCTGCCTTCTGGGATCATATTGTTGTTTTTTTTATATGAATATTTATTAGGTTTTCCAATTTTATATAAACACAAAAAGAAAAAGAAAAAGAAAAATATTAAAAACAAGTCAATTTCAATAACAGTTTTTCAATAACATGATTCTTTGACTTCTTCATACCTCCCCTTCTTGTTTTCTAGTTCAAATTGTTAATCCAGCAAATCCTAATCTCTTAACATTCCTTTTAAATTAACACCTTATTTTCCACTCAACTTTTTAAATTTTATGACTTAAACAATTTTAATCCCTGTTATCTTTATAATAACAGCTAGAGACCACAAAAGTTCAATCCAACATCTTTTCAGAGTTCATTAATTTTGTAGTATTTCTGTAAATAGTCCTTAAATTTCTTCCAATCTTCTTCTGCCGACTCTTCTCCCTGGTCGTGGATTCTGCCAGTCATTTCTGCCAGTCCCATACAGTCGATCAACTTCATCTGCCATTCTTCCAGAGTGGGTAGATCTTGAGTCTTCCAGTGCTTTGCTATAAGTATTCTTGCTGCCGTTGTAGCATACATAAAAAAAGTTCTGTCCTTCTTTGGCACCAAATGGCCGACTATGCCCAAGAGAAAAGCCTCTGGTTTTTTCAAGAAGGTATACTTAAATACCTTTTTCATTTCATTATAAATCATTTCCCAGAAAGCCTTAATCTTTGGGCACGTCCACCAAAGGTGAAAGAATGTACCTTCAACCTCCTTACATTTCCAACATTTATTATCGGGCAAAGGATATATTTTTGCAAGCTTGACTGGGGTCATGTACCACCTGTATATCATTTTCATAATATTCTCTCTTAAGGCATTACATGCCGTAAATTTCATACCGGTGGTCCATAACTGTTCCCAGTCAGCAAACATAATGTTGTGTCCAACATCTTGTGCCCATTTAATCATAGCTGACTTAACCGTTTCATCCTGTGTATAGCATTTCAGCAGCAAGTTATACATTTTTGACATAATCTTAGTTTTAGGTTCTAGCACTTCTGTTTCTAATTTAGATTTTTCCACCTGGAAGCCAATTTTCCTGTCCAAATTGTAAGCCTCCATTATCTGAAAATAATGAAGCCAGTCTCGGACTTTATTTTTTAGTTTCTCAAAACTCTGCAGTTTCAGTCTATCTCCTTCTTGTTCCAAAATTTCCCAATATTTTGGCCAATCGGCCTCCATATTGAGCTTTTTCTGAGCTTTCGCTTCCATTGGTGACAACCACCTTGGGGTCTTATTTTCCAGTAAATCCTTATATCTGATCCAAACATTAAACAGAGATCTCCTAACAATATGATTTTTAAATGCTTTGTGAGCTTTAACCTTATCATACCACAGATATGCATGCCATCCAAAAACATTGTTAAAACCTTCTAGATCCAAAATGTCCGTGTTTTCAAGAAGCAGCCAGTCTTTCAACCAGCAGAATGCTGCTGATTCATAGTACAGTCTGAAGTCTGGCAGGGCAAAGCCACCCCTTTCTTTTGCGTCAGTTAAAATCTTATATTTTATCCTGGGCTTCTTGCCCTGCCAGACAAATTTAGAAATGTCTTTCTGCCACTTCTTAAAACAGTCCATCTTGTCCACAATTTGTAATGTTTGAAACAAAAACAACATTTTAGGCAATACATTCATCTTTATAGCTGCTATTCGACCCATCAAGGAAAGCTTCAAATTTGACCATATTTCGAGATCTTTTTTCACTTCTGACCAGCATTTCTCATAATTATTTTTAAATAAGTTCCCATTTTTAGAAGTCATGTTGATCCCCAGATATTTCACCTTCTTCACCACAGACAGACCTGTTTCATTCTGAAATTTCTCTTTTTCAAACAATGTCATATTTTTCTCTAAAACCTTAGTTTTGGTCTTATTCAATTTAAATCCTGCCACCTGACCAAATTCTTGAATTAATTCTAAAACTCTTTTGGTACTAGATTCTGGCTCCTGTAACGTCAAGACTAAATCATCTGCAAATGCTCTCAATTTATACTGTTTAGCTCCGACCTGTATACCTTTAACCAACCGGTCCCTTCTAATCATATTCAGCAAAACCTCCAGGACCGATATAAAAAGTAAAGGGGAAATTGGGCACCCTTGTCGTGTCCCTTTTTCAATCATAAATTGTTCCGTAACTACATTATTTACAATTAGTTTAGCCTTTTGTTCAGAGTATATTGCACTTATACCATTTTCAAAACCTTGGCCTACCCCCATACCCTGTAAGTTCTTTTTCATAAAACTCCAAGAAATGTTGTCAAAGGCTTTCTCCGCGTCCACAAATATCAAAACAGCTTTAGTATTTATGTTCACATCTAACTTTTCCAAAATGTCAATTACATTCCTCAAGTTATCAGATATGTGTCTTCCCGGTAGAAAGCCCGCTTGGTCCTTATGTATCTCTTTAATCAATACTGTCAGGGAACTGCCATCGGGAGAACTGGAGAGGAAGAGGCTCTCAGAGACTGTCAGAGACTTGTCAGCTGATGAGGGAACCAGCAGGGGGAGAGAGGTAGTTCCAAGGGGTAGTGAGTCGGCAGGAGGACTCAGAGACAATTCCAGCGAGAACAGCGAGGAGGTTTCAGGACCTCCTATAGGGACACCCACTCCTCGCCGGAAACTGTCACGCATAGAGTCCAGAAGACGTGTTTCCGTTAAGGAGCTTTTATGCTGGAAGAAATTCCGTAAACGCCCACTGTCGGATTCTGCCAGCGACTGACGGAGTCATGTTTATGGCGCTCCGTTACAGACAGTGGTTTGTGGACTTAGCCAAACACTGAGGGATTAGGAACTTTACGCACAAGAAGCTCAACATCCCATCACAGCAATCCGACAGTCCCTGAAAGCAGCTTGTGCAGAGAAAGCATCATGAGCAACCCAGCCGGAACCGGAGCGGCAGGAGGAGCTGGAGCCAGTCCAAGCCTGGAAGAAAGGTACCGGGTGTTGGAGGTCCAGCTAGCGCTGCAAACGGCGAGGCTCGATGAGAGGAGGGCTCAGGATGCAGAAAGGGCAAAGCCCCCCCCCCCCACAAGGAAGAAAGATGCCAGGATTGGTGCAGAAGTTTGGGGGGGATCCCAGGAACTATCAAGCCTTTAGGACAGAGATGCAGTATGCTCTTAATCTGCAGTTTGATGACTTTCCCGATGAGGAATCGCGAGTGGGGTTTGTAGTTAGCCATCTCGAAGGAGGGGCGAGAGACTGGGTTAGACCCCTGATGGCAAGGCATGATGAAGTCTTGAAAGACGCACGGAAGTTTTTTCGCGCCATGGACCTGATGTTTTCCAGCGAGATTGAACAGGGAGTGGTGCGCAGACAGTTGATGGCTTGTAAACAGGGGAGCCGATCTGTCCGTGAGTACTGGACTGAGTTTACTATGCTGATACACAAATTGGGGTGGGATCTGTCAGCGGAACCCATTCAAATGCTTTTTGAAGAGGGACTTTCTTCGGCTGTGAAAGATGAACTTTCCCGGGCGCCCAGGGCGGAGTCTATGGACCAGCTGATCAAATCAGCGCTGACCATTGGAGCACGCCAGGAGGCTAGAGCCTTGGAGAAGCGGGAAGGGAAAGTGGAGCGTTGGAGGGATTTCCGCATTCCAGAGATTCCGGAGCCAACTTTCCCGCCCGCAGAGCCGATGGAAGTTGGAACAGCGCGCGCGCGGGCAGTTTCAAATCCCAGTGAAGGGCGGAAGAAGGAGGGGAAGAGCCCCAAGAAATGTTATCTCTGCCAGCAGCCGGGTCATTTTGCCAGGGTCTGTCCACAAAGAAAGGAATGGCAAGAGATGGCAGGAGCTGTTGGGGGGAAGGAGGAGGAAGGGCAGGACCAAGTAAAAGCCAGCGCCTGACTGCCACCATCAGGGCACAGCAGTCAGGCGAAGGAGCAGTAAAAGTGCCCACGCCGGAACCTCCGAGACCAGCCCTAGTGATAGAGGTGTTGCTAGAGCTGCCAAACGGACATCCCTTAAAGATAAGGGCGCTATTGGACTCAGGCAGCTCCTGTAATTTTATGAGCAAGGAGTTTGCAGCAGAACACCAGATACAGACTATCCCTTTAAGCAACCCCTTGCAGGTGACCACGATCGATGGGAGAGAGCTGTTGGGAGGAGAAGTCAGCTTACAGACCGTCCCAATGGTAATGAGGGTAGCCAGGCACACCGAAAGAATAGCGTTCAATGTGGCCACCTTGGGAGGGGCTCCCATTATTTTGGGGATGAGCTGGCTAGCGTTGCATGATCCGCTAGTGGGTTGGCATCAGAGAGTGGTCTCCTTTGGGTCAGCACATTGCCTAGAACATTGCAAAGAGGGCAAGGCTCCAGAAGGGGCAAGAGCCTTTCTAGCAGGAACAGAAGTAACGGACAAAAGAAAGGTTCCCAAACAATACGCTGACCTGAGCCATGTCTTCAGCGAAAGGGAAGCAGACAAACTACCACCGCATAGACCCTTTGACTGCCAGATCAATCTAGTCCCTGGAGCCCAGCTCCCTGTGGGCAAGCTGTATGCCATGTCAGACAGGGAAATGCAGGAGTTGAGGGAGTTTATTGACAAAAACCTGAAGAGAGGTTTCATCAGAGAGTCCAGAGCGGTGGGGGGCAGCCCAGTGTTTTTTGTGGACAAAAAAAACACGGATAAGCCGAGATTGGTCGTGGACTACCGGGCCATAAATGCCGTGTCGGAACCAGTGGCTTTCCCTATGCCCAGGATTGATGACATTTTGACCAGGGTGAGGAAGGGAAAGATTTTTACTAAACTGGACCTGAGGGGGGCATACAACCTGATACGGATAAGGGAGGGGGATGAATGGAAGACAACAATGTTCACCCCTCTAGGGGCTTTCGAATATGTCGTTATGCCTTTTGGATTACAAGCAGGCTCAGCATGTTTTCAATCGTTCATGAACCACGTCCTGGGACCTCTGCTCTACAAGAATTGTGTGGCCTTCCTAGATGACGTATTAGTCTATTCAGAGAATGAGGAGCAGCATGTAAAGGACGTCAGAGAAGTGTTGAGCCGACTGCAAGCAAACCAACTGTGGGTGAAATTAGAGAAGTGTCAGTTTCACACCAAGGAGGTGGAATTCCTGGGGTACCGCTTGTCAGACAAGGGATTAGCCATGGATCCAGGCAAGGTCCAAGCGGTACTGGAATGGAAGACACCGAAAACGAAAAAAGATGTGCAAAGATTCTTAGGGTTTGGGAACTTTTATCGGAAGTTCATCAAGAACTTTGCCCACTTAACGGCTCCCATCACGGACTGTCTCAGCAGCAAGAAGAAGTTTGTTTGGACGGCGGAAGCGGAGCAAGCATTCGAAGAATTGAAAAAGGCCTTCGCTTCGGAAGAACAGCTCCTGCATGTGGATTTACAAAAACCCATGAGAGTGGAAACTGACGCATCAGACCGGGCGGTGGGGGCGGTGCTTCTTCAGCCGGGGAAGGATAAGTCGGAGTGGAGACCGTGTGCCTTCTTCTCGCGGAAGTTAAACAAGTCCGAGAGGAACTACACGGTATATGACCGAGAACTACTCGCCATTCACGAAGCGTTCCGGAAATGGAGACACTTACTAATTGGTGCACAACACAAGGTGCAAGTATGCACAGACCACAAGAATTTAGAGTACTGGAGAACGGCACGAGTGCTCAACCAACGGCAAGTGAGATGGGCACAGGAGTTCTCCAAATTTTATTTTGAAATTTGCTATGTGCCAGGCCCAGAAAACGTCAGGGCGGACGCTCTCTCACGCAAACCAGAGTATTTGGAGGGGGAGGGAGCACCCGAAGAGAGACATATCATCCCAGAGGACCGCTGGGTGTGTGGGGCGGCGTTGGTGGGGCAAAGGGAACTGGTAGAGGAGACGCAGAATGATGAATACGCCCAGAATAAGCTCTGAGGTCTAAGGAGGGAGGGAGAAAACTCCGGAGGTTTTGAAGAAAGAAACGGGGCATTGTATTACAAAGGGGCACTATATATACCCGAAGGGGAATTGAGAGGGAGAGTACTCAAACAGCTGCACGACAGCCCCACAGCAGGGCATTTTGGGCAACACAAAACCATGTGGTTGGTTACTAGGGAATTTTGGTGGCCCAGGGTGAGGGAAGATGTAAGGGAGTATGTAAGAGGGTGTGACCAATGCCAGCGAGCCAAGGGAGAAAGGCGGGCGCCGGCGGGGTTATTAGAACCGTTGCCCACACCAGAAAGGCCATGGGAGGCGGTATCGATAGATTTTATGACTGATCTGCCGAAATCCAAGGGGGAAACCGCCATACTGGTCGTAGTAGACCTGTTAACTAAGATGGGCCACTTTGTAGCGTGCTCACATGCAGTCACGGCGGAAGAGACAGCTAAATTGTTTGTAGAACATATTTTTAGACTGCATGGCGCCCCCTTGAGGGTGGTCTCAGACCGGGGCAAACAATTCACGTCCAGGTTCTGGAGGAAGCTCATGAGCTTACTGCACGTGGAGGTCAATTTTTCGACTGCCCGGCACCCAGAAACCAACGGGCAGGCGGAAAGAGCAAACGGTATCCTCCAACAATACCTGAGGTGTTATGTCAATGACAGAGAGAACGATTGGGTGGAAAAGTTGGCGCTGGCGGAATTTGCCTACAATAATGCGGAGAATGTGTCCACCGGGATGAGCCCCTTTTTGGCTAATTATGGGTGCCACCCCAGGGCATTTCCAGGGGGAGGAGGGGAGAGATGGAGCGTCCCAGCCGCCGAACAGTTTGTAGAAGAAATGGAAGCGATCCATCGTCAACTCCAACTCAACTTAGAAAGGGCCAAGGAACAATATAAGAAGCAGGCAGACAAAAACAGAAGGGAAGGTGAAACCATAAGGGTGGGGGATCAGGTGTGGCTGTCAACCCAAGGATTGCCGTTCAAGGGGGGTTGTAAGAAATTGAGACCCAAAAGATTGGGACCATTTGAGGTCATTCAACAGGTTAACCCAGTGGCTTTCAGACTCCGGTTACCGAACCACATGAAACTGCACCCAGTATTCCACAGGTCATTGCTGTCACCGTATAGGGGGGGGGAAATGAAGGGGTTTTCCCACAGGGACCAGTCTTAGAAGAGAGGGAAAGCAGCAACCATGTGGCGGAAATCCTCGACTCCAGGTGGAAGGGTCATCAGGTGGAGTATTTGGTAGCGTGGGAAGGGGAACCGGAGTCAGAAAACACCTGGGTAACGGCAGAGGAAGTCAATGACGAGGTCTTGATTGAAGCGTTCCATCAAAGGTTCCCCAGGAAACCTCAGTCAGTAGCGAGGTTCCGGAGGGAGTACTTTGGCACCACCGACGAGGAGGAGGAATTGGAAGGATTCACGGGGTCTGAGTTGGAAGAAGGAGTAGATTCCCATGAGGACGAGTACTTAGAAACCCGAAACAGCAACCGGTGGAGGAAAATGTTCGAGACTTCGGAAGATGAGGGAAGTTCTTTCAGGGGTTTTGCTCCCTCGCCTCCCGCAGAGGAGGGGAAAGGAGGGGGTGAAGGGGGCCCTGGAGGGGAGGTGGATGTCAGGGAACTGCCATCGGGAGAACTGGAGAGGAAGAGGCTCTCAGAGGCTGGCAGAGACTTGTCAGCTGATGAGGGAACCAGCAGGGGGAGAGAGGCAGTTCCAAGGGATAGTGAGTCGGAAGGAGGACTCAGAGACAATTCCAGCGAGAACAGCGAGGAGGTTTCAGGACCTCCTATAGGGACACCCACTCCTCGCCGGAAACTGTCACGCAGAGAGTCCAGAAGACGTGTTTCCGTTAAGGAGCTTTTATGCTGGAAGAAATTCCGTAAACGCCCACTGTCGGATTCTGCCAGCGACTGACGGAGTCATGTTTATGGCGCTCCGTTACAGACAGTGGTTTGTGGACTTAGCCAAACACTGAGGGATTAGGAACTTTACGCACAAGCAGCTCAACATCCCATCACAAATACTCTTTTCAATCTCTTGGCCAAAATGTCAGCAAAGATTTTGTAATCCACATTTAGTAAGGATATGGGGCGGTAGTTTTTAAGTTGGGTCTTTTCAGTCCCTGTTTTCGGTATAAGTGTAATGTAAGCCTCTTTCCATGATTCTGGTGCTCTTTTCCCTTCCAAAATCTCATTGCAGACTTCCTTCAGAGGTTGTATTATCCAATCCTTCAAGGATCTATAGTATCTGGAAGTCAGTCCATCCGGTCCCGGAGATTTGCCCAATTGCATATTTAAAATGGCACCTTCTATCTCCTGATCTGTTATTTTACAGTTCAACAATGCTTTACTTTCTTGTGAATTTTTTTGTAATCCATTTGTTTTCAAAAATCCATCAATGTCCCTTTCATTCTGTGGCCCTTGTGCATATAGTTGCTTAAAGTACTTCTGAAAACAGTTTCTTATCTCATTTGGATTGTTTATGTCTTTTCCTTCTACTTCCAGATTTGTAATTGTATTTAATTTTTGTCTTTTTTTCAATTGCCATGCCAGTAATTTCCCACATTTATCCGCCGATTCAAATGTCTTCTGTCTCATTTGTTTAATTTTCCATTCTATTTCCTGATTCATCAATTCCATATATTGTGTTTGGTAGATCTTTATTTCTCTCAGAATCTCTTGTGACTTCGGCTTAGCTCTCAATTTTTTCTCACCTTCTTTAATTTTCTCCAAAATTTTATCTTTTTTCTCATTTTGCCTTCTCTTTTTTAATGCATTCTGTTGTATCAGAAACCCTCTCATCACGGCTTTACTTGCATCCCAAATTACTCTTTTTTCCACATTTGTTGGCAAATTTAATTCAAAATAGTCTCTTAAAGTCTTTTGGGCCTTGTTGTATACTTCTTCATCTCTAAATAGGGTGTCATTCATCCTCCATCTGAAGGTACCGGTTGTTGTTGACTTCATCTCCATCTTTACAGCGTTATGGTCGGAGCATGTTTTGGGGCAGATTTCCACTTTTTTTATCTTTGGTGCCATTCCTCTAGTAATCCAAATTTGGTCAATTCTGGTCCATGTCATCTTGGCTTCAGAGAAGAATGTTCCCTCTCTCTCCAGAGGGTTCTTAGTTCTCCAGATGTCGATCAAGTCCATATTATCAGTCATTTCAAAGAAAGTTTTTGGTAGTCTACCATCTTTGGTAACTACCTGTTTTTGCGCCTTGTCCATATTGGTAGATACAACTCCATTCATGTCCCCCATCAAAATTATATTATAGTCCATAAAGTCCATCAAAGTCTCATGCAACTTCTTGAAAAATTCCGACTTCCCCTCATTTGGTGCATACACACCTACTATCAAAAATTTCTCTCCTTGAAACTGAATTTCAATAGCCAAATATCTTCCTTGTTCATCTTTGAGAATAAATTTCGGTGAAAGTTTCTCCTTTGCATAAATCACCACTCCTCTTTTTTTAACTTTATCAGACGAGATAAATTCTTGCCCTAGTCTTTTATTAATAAGTATTTTCCTGTGTAGCCTCATAACATGAGTCTCTTGTAAACAAATCAAGTCCAAATGTTCTTTCTTTAATATATGAAAGATCTCTTTTCTCTTTCTAGGGGAGTTAAGTCCATTACAATTCCAATTTAAAAGTTGCAGAGACATGATTAGTTAGTTAGTTTTCCCTCCTACTGCACCAAGTTGTTGTTCTTCTTCTGTCGGTGGCTTGTCTCTCCTTGAGCCGGAGCGTCCAGATATCAAATTTGCAATCTCCAAAAGTCCTTGTCCTGGCATCAATACATCCTCAGCAGATTCCACTTCCTTCTGTAGATCCTCTTCGTGATCTTTCAAAAACTTGTCCTTGTCGTTTACTGTCCTTATTCTTATTTTCTTTCCTCTATATTTAAAAGATAGGCCTTGGGGGAATTCCCACCTGAAGATTATTTTGTTTTTTCTCAGCAAGGCAACCAGGTCTCTGTAGTAGGCCCTTACCTCCAAAATGTGTTTAGGTATGTCTTTGAAGATTTCCACAAAGGTATCCTCAATTTCCAAAGTTCTTTGATAATGTAGATTCAGTATCTTATCCCTTTCTTCCTTTGTTTTCAAGGTTATCAGACAATCTCTTGCTTTATTCTTTCCTTGTCTTCTACCAAGTCTGAAAGCACTCACAATAGTAAATTCTTCCTCCCCCAAATCCTTCTGCCAAAATTGTGACAATTCTTTTGTGAGAAATTCTGCCAAATTATCTTTCTCACTTTCTGGCACTCCTCTTATTCTTAGATTTCTCGCTTTTCTTTCAAGGTCTATCATGGACTGCGTCAAATCATACTCTTCTAACTTCTTGTGTACCGGTGGAATCTGTTCCTGAACAGTAGTTGCAATTTCCTTGGCCTCTTCAGCCAGTTTTCTGGTTGAAGCCGATTCTTCCAATAATTTTTCAATAGACTGTGTATTAGAGTTCACCTTTTTCCCTAGTTCATTGATACTTGAAGTATTCAAATTAATGCTTGAGGTGTTCGCTTCAATTTTTGCACAAGCCTCTGCTACTTGTTTGTTTGTCTCTTCGACCTCGTTGGCCAACTTCTCCAAAGATGCATCAATCTTACCCAATGCTTGGGCCAACAGTTCATCAGTTGACATAACCTTTAATTTTACCTGTGGGGCAGCAGCTCCTGCTGTGCCCACTACACCCCCTGTTGAAGGCCTTCTTGTAGTGTCAACTTTGTATTGTCTTCCAGACCTGGTAGTTTTTTCCTGTGTCAACTCTGCTTTTTTATCATCTGCCATAACAATCACATACACTCCCAAGGTCAGTCACACGCTTGGAGAATTTGTTTAGGTAAGATAGAAATTTTCCCACAGCAGTACTTGTTGTCTAGAGTGTCATTGCAACATAGTCACCTCTAGGGGTCACAGTTCCAGCTTCTTATTGCAACTTTATAACAAATAAAGTCCTGATAAAATCCCAGTATCTTAGTATCAAGTTTTCAATCCCAAAAAGTTACTTTAATTTCCAATGTATTTTGTCCACACTGTATCCTTTGCAGAGCTGAATCTAACTTTTTTTTTCACTCTCAGTTTGACAGTTCCCTCTAATCGGCTTCCCTGTCATAGGCAGTCCGTTCCCAGGTTTTAAAGTCAGCAGATATATTTTAAAATTTCCCTTTCCTTGCAGGGCAAATATCTTTCAAGTGTCTCCCCACTGTTCCTGCCAACAGAGGGGGAATTTTCCTTTTTGGTGCTGGATTTTAGTCCTTTCAAAAGCACGTCTTTCTCAGTCACAGCTTTACAGTCTCTTTACTTTGATCTGTTAACAGTCCGGGAAGGCAGACTTCCTGTTTTTACCTTTCCCGTTTCGGTGCCAAATTCTTTAATAATTTCTTCCAAATGTATGTCAAAATCCTACTCACGGGTAGTTATTTTCGAATCCAATTGTCCAGTGCAGAAATCAGCGCTCTCCGACCCTGGCTGTGCGGCTTCACTTCGCGGAGACGGATAGGCAGCTCTCAGCTCCGCACCCCTCACCCCCGGTCCGATCCGGAGCCTTTAAAAAGGCTCCTTTGCAGCGGGGGGGGGGCACAAATGGAGCCCACCGAGCCTTCAGTTCACAGGCTTCCCCGCCTGTGATTTTTTTCGGGTCTCCACTTCGCCGTAGCGGTAGAACCCCAGCTCCACGAAGCCGATTTCCTCCGGAGTTCAGAGGAAATCCGCCATTACGGTCGCTGGCGCTGACCGGAAGTTCGCCTTCTGGGATCATATTGTGAACAGAACGTGAGTAAACTCTTTTATACTTTTATAAAGACTGTGTTGTGTCTTGTATTTTAAGAGGGAACAAAAGGGGAAATTACTAGAGTAATTACTATAGAGGTTCTAGCGAACCTGTGCAAGCGTTACCGTTGCAAACTTAAAGGGGAATGTCTATAAACTCTGCTGATATTTTGGGAACTTGTTAGCACAATCCCACAATATATCCTCTCCTGCACCCCAGAACATTCCCACAGGGACGACGACGCTGAGCCGTCAGAGGGAGAAGAGGGAGCAGACTGTGAGCAAGAGGAGGTGTTGGAAACTGAAGAGGCAGGAGGGCAGGAAGATTCTGCGGCAAACAGCAGCCCAGAATCCGAGGCAGAAGTGGAGGCTGGAGGCGGGGGTCAAGAGGCAGAGATCAGGCAGGCTGCTGAAGAAGCCAGGGGGTCTCCCCATCCTGCTGCGATCAGCTCCACTCCCTGCTGGTCTCCCAGAACACAGAGAAATTAAGAGGAGGGAGCAAAGACAGGCAAGGTGTCAGAGTCTCAGGTTGCTTGGGAAGGACCAGGGGGAGGAGGAGACTTCAGAGAGTGGTGGGAGGGTAGCAACCTTCAGCCTTCACAACTAGCTCACTGGGGCAAGACCTGTTGGGAAAGTTTTCTGTGATCACGAGGCCTGCACGGTTTGGGTTTCTTTGAATAAAGAATGTTGGCTTCTTTTGAATAAAACACCACTGACACAAGGTGTTTTTTTCTTGCTGACCTCCTCCTCCTCCTCCTCACTCCAGCTCCTGACAGCTGTCTGGCTGCTGAAGAAATGGGTGGGGTTGGACTTACTTTCTTGTACTTGGATTTGGAACGCAAAGCCTTTTCCACAGCTGTCAGCCACTCTTGCTCCTTTGTCGAGTCCAAGTAGAAGAAAGCCTCTGTGCTCAGGTCCAGGTCCTGGAACCGAATGCCAAACTGCCAAAGAGAAGAATGTGGAACTGCAGGAATAGGACTCCCATCGGAACAGACGTGCAAAGACAACAGGAGTGTGCAAGGGCAGGCAAGATCAGGACCAAGAACAAACAAGTAATACCAGCCACTTCCTCCTCAGCTTAGCTATTCGGGGCCCCAAAGGAGCTTTGCTAATGAAAGAAAAAAAGCTTTTTCCTTGTATTTTTTAAGATGTGTCAGCCAGCCTGATATCTAAGCACTATCCCAGTAGCCACAGGCAACCAGAAATTCTTTGAAGGCAAGTGAGTTGGTCGATCTCTCCATTCTTCCTTCACCTGGCAACCTGGTTTCCAGGCTGGCTTTCCGGGAGCAGAAAACCACCTCTCAGATCTGCTGTGCCAAGCTTGTTTGCTAGAAGATTACCCTGTAACACCCTTGTCCTCTTTGCAAACCTCCTAAATGGCTAGCCTTCTGTGTTTCCATGCTGGCCATGAAGGAATGGGCATTCCCGACTCTGAAAACAGCACAGAAATACAGCCTGTCTAGTAAAGGGGTAAAAAGAGCAAGCGAAACAGCCTCTGTAAAACAGTAGCATCTGAAGCTGCTAACCACATACTGATAAATATATCATAAAAGCAGACATGAAAAACAAATGGCCACTGGGTACTACTAACAGTGGGACATGGGTTAAACCACAGAGCCTAGGACTTGCAGATCAGAAGGTCGGTGGTTCGAATCCCCGTGACGGGGTGAGCTCCCGTTGCTCGGTCCCTGCTCCTGCCAACCTAGCAGTTCAAAAGCACGTCCAAGTAGATCAATAGCTGCCGCTCCGGCGGGAAGGTAAACGGCATTTCCGTGCGCTGCTCTGGTTCGCCAGAAACGGCTTAGTCATGCTGGCCACATGACCCGGAAGCTGCATGCCGGCTCCCTCGGCCAATAAAGTGAGATGAGCGCCGCAACCCCAGAGTCGGCCACGACTGGACCTAATGGTCAGGGGTCCCTTTACCTTGACCTTACTACTAACAGTACGAGGAAATAACCAAAGCAAAAACTCAAAAACTTTGTTTGAAGTAGTAAGCTTAGCATTATAAGGATGACCCACATCAAGTGTTTGGGGGGGGGTCACACCTCCCTGTCCTCCAGCACAGCTTTTAGGAGGAGTTCCAAAGGTTTTGCTTCAGTTTTGGATTTACTGCATCTTGTCACAATGTCTGAAGCTGCACTAACCGCTTCATTTGAACCATGGCTCATTGAAACAAGCCAACTTCCAATCGTGGGTTTACAAAGCTGGTAAAATGAACCACCATAGGATTTGGACACACCAAACTGTGGTTAATTTAAAATCCAAGTGGAAGCTTCCCAATAGGCTTGGGGTGGGGGAGAGGTGTGCAAACCTGGAGGAGAGGCTGCCGTCCTGCTCATACTATGAAGCCACGGTTCAGTATGTGGCACCAAGGGAAATTGCCCACCACAACTAATACTTTCAATTACCCACCCATGTGGCCTGAGTGAACAGGACAGACTTTGCCTGGCACCCAACAATAAAGCTGTCATGTAGATGTCACTTTCTCCAGCCCCAACTTTGATACAGGTTCCACTGGTCTTTGCACTTTTGCATGATCTGACCTGAAATTCTGGGTGTTGACATATTCCTTCTCTCTCTTGGCGAGGACGTGCTTGATGAGTCCCTCTCTCTGTCCGGACTGCGGATGTGTGGAAGGCACAAAGAGCTGGCGCATAGTGTGAGTCATTGGGGTTGCTTCTTGCTCATGCTCTCCTTGTCATGGATACGCCTCAGGGAGATGAGAACAGAACTCAAGTAGTCCTTAAAAGCAAGGAGGCGGGAGGGCACAGTACACCTCTAAGGCAACTTACAGCCTGCTTGGTGGCAGCGGTGGGGGTGGAGGCTCCCGGCGGGCACTCATTTGCTGATTCTGCAGGTTTCTTTCCTTCTCCATGAAGTTATCCTCGAATCCCAGAATTCCAGAGAGAGGAAAAGACTTCTGAGGTTAGAGAGGCTTCAGAACCATTTGGGGAAGTTTTGGGAAAGGAACTTAGAAAATACTTAACTGCAGGAAAATGTTCCTGCCTCCCCACAGCACCACAATTGCCGGACAATTGCCTCTCAGCTTATGCACGTTTAGGAAGGATTGTGGAGGCAACAGGTCCTCCCCTCAAGGCCTTTTCCTCTAAAGGAGGTAGACTGGTCTTCTCCAATCCTCTGGCCACTGCTGAGTTTTCCAAACTTGCTGGCATATTGCGTGTAGCACCTTAACAGCATCATCTTTAACAAAATTTAATAGTTCAGCTGGAATATCATCACTTCCACTGGCCTTGTCATTAGCAGTGCTTTCTAAGGCCCATTTGACTTTGCTCTCCAGGATGTCAGGCTCAAGGTCAGCAACCACACTACCTGGGGTGTATGAGACGTCCATATCTTTCTGGTATAATTCCTCTGTGTATACTTGCCACCTCTTCTTGACGTCTTCTGCTTCAGTTAGGTCCTTTCCACCTTTGTCCTTTATTATGGTACTCTTTGTATGAAATGATCCTTTCATAGCTCCGGTTTTCTTGAACAGATCTCTGGTTCTTCCCATTCTGTTGTTTTCCTCTATTTCTTTGCATTGCTCGTTTAAGAAGGTCCTCTTGTCTCTCCTTGCTATTTTTTGGAAATCTGCATTCAATTTCCTGTATCTTTCACTATCTCCCTCGCATTTTGCTTGCCTTCTCCAAGTCCACCTTTCCTTTTGAAGCAAAATGTCATTGAAATGGGGGAGAAATGCCCTGCATGAAGTCTTGGGTTTGCAATTTGGGGAGAGGGAAGACTGTCTGCAGCGCTGGGGAACGGGCAGGCTGGCGAGGCCCCCTAGATCTAGAGGCCCTAGGCTTCTGCCTACTTAGCCTATACATAAATCCGGCCCTGCCTATGTCACAGTGAGCACAGGCCCATCGATCACGTGCAAGGCATTCTGTGTGTTGGAAAGGAGCCTCCTGTTCTGGGCCAGGGGGAAGAGTGACTCCGCCAGATGGTTGAAAGGGAATGCCCATCCTCATCTGCTGCAGCAGAAGACTGGGTGGTGGGGTCGAAGCTGATCCCGTGGAGCACGTGAGGAATCAAGGCTTCCCGCATGAAGGCCTCGCTTCCCCTAGAAGTCCCTGCCTCCTGGTCTGTGTTCGCTTTCTTCTTCAGGTACAGCGCCAGCATGTTCTGGATGGTGCACCTGCTTTCGGGGGAGAGCTTGTCGAACTGGTCCACACTACGTTACGAAAAAGGAGCAATGCTGATGAGTGCTCCAGGTGGCTGGAAAGCCAAACAGGATGTTGATGTTTTGGGACTGTACCGTGGGAACCAGGGACAGTCTATTATGTGCTCTGAGCACCGGATGTTAGCTCAGAGTGTCACATGACCCTGTACTGGAAGTACATGGGTGGAGTTATTCTCTCTCTGGCTGCTGATGTGAGAGGGTGCAGACATGATTTCTCTGCACTACTGGAAGGACAGAAATAAAGGCATGTAAATACATTTCTGTCTGTCTCTCTCCCCTCCCTGGGAGTGAGGGAGGAGGGATGGTTGTGTTCTTCTCACGTTGAGGAGAATCGGCCGATAAAGACCTCGCCTTGTCTTGCCGGGAGTCGCTGACGGGGAGGTCAACATGGAATCAAAGCCGGGCACCTGGAGAGTGCCAAATTCCTCTGACTGACAAGGCTTGATTCAACATATGGTAGCAGAACGCTGCTGGTTATCTGATCCATGGGAATCAGCATGAGAGGTGAGAGGTTGATGGATCGTGTGCCATCCTCTGCACCAAGGAAAGAAGATAACGTCTGATCAGCTGAACAGACAACTGGACACCAAGAAGGGGTGTTTTCAAAGCAACGGAGCCCCAAAAAGGTATGCTGAATATCGGGCTAAAAGTGTGAATGCAGATTGATTTATTCTCTGGTTCACGAGAGAGCTGCGTTTGGAAAAACAGCTCTGAGAGCCTAGCCTTGCATACCAGGCATATTTGCGGTGAGATAACGAAGAGGTATGCACAGTTGCTAAGCAACGACAGTCAGGACAGAGGAAAACTACTGACACCTGGGGCTGGCTCAGTCAGAGCCGGGAAAGCGAAAGTTGTTTTGACTTTGAGACAGCTTGGAGATTGCCTGCCTGAGAGAGAGGCTGTAAACAGCTCAAAAGAGCTTTTGGGATTTTAACTAGCTCGAGTGAGAGAGCTGAGACTTGGATTCAAAATGAATGCCAAGGACAGGGGGAGGGAAGAACGGAGTTCTAATTCCCCCACTGATGTTGCTACTGGAGAGGATGCTGTAGCTTTGAACGTTGTTCGATGTAACAATTGCGGACAGGCTGGGCATCTTCAGCGGAACTGCAAGAAGCCACGCCAGCCAACAGGAGCGAAGGGCCGCTCAGCAAAGCCTGAGGCAGCAGGCAAAAGTCTTACCAAGTCTTCGGTGAAACCTGCAAAGGCCCTGATGGCGAAAGGAACCACGCCAGATGTTGGACACTCTTTTGTAATCGATACGGGCTGTAATTTTCATATGTCCCCGCACAGAGGACTCTTTTCGACGTTTAAGAAGCAAAGCTTCGCTGTGGAACAAGCCAACGGTCAGAAGCTGGAAGCGACCGGGGTTGGAACTGTGTATCTCAAGAGTCTGAACCTGACTATACACAATGTTTACTTGGTTCCTGAATTGAAGTTCAATCTGCTGAGTGTTTCGCAGATTGCAAAGAAAGGACTGAAACTGTCCTATGATGATAAGAGCTGCAAGATCTTCAAAGATGGAGAGTTATATCTTTCTGCCAGACAGAAAGGTGGACTGTATTTGTTGGACTTTGACCAAAGTGATTACATGGAATGTAATTCTGAGTCTAACTTGATTTCTCTTGCAGGTGTAACCAAGACGAGCGCCAAGAAGGTGGCCAGGGTCGACAGAGCGTTTCAGCGGGTGTATGCTGATGTGATTGGTCCTCTAGAACCATCTAGAGGCAATGCAAGATTTTATCTTGCGTGTGTGGATCATTTCTCTAACTTTGTCTGGGTTTATGTGTTAAAGAAGCCACAGGAAGCCTTGGAAAGGTTTCAGGAGTTTTGTGACAAGGTTAAAGACATGCATGATGCTAACATTGATTGTCTTTTGACAGATGAGAAGCAGATTTTTCTTTTACAGGATTTCCAGAGGTTCCTGCACAAGAAAGGGATAAGACACAAGGTTGCTGTTTCAGCGGAAGCGTGGAACAGGGGTGTCTGTGTACGGGTGAACAGAGAATTGCAAAAGGGGATGAATGCGCAATTGCTTAGTTCACATCTGCCACATGAATTCTGGGCGGAGTCACTCATGTCGTTTTGTCATGCGTGGGTGAGAAAGGTTTCAAAAGAGTTGGGAAGTTCTCCTTTTGAGAATCTGTTCCAGAGAAAACCTTCTGTTGCCCATTTCAAGGTTTTTGGGTCTCATGTGAGGACAGAAGCTCCAGGTGGAGTAAAGAATGCCAGAGGCATTTTTGTGGGATATGAAAAGGGTCTCTACAGAGTAATTTTGTCTGAATCTGGTCAGGTGATTCTCACAAAATTTCTAGAGAGTGCTCCTGAAAAGGAGAGAGTGATAGTACACACATTTCCCACAGAGGACGATTCAGATGATGATGATGATTTCACAGAGTACAGTGGTACTGAGAGCGACAGTGATAGCTCAGAGAGCTCTGTTGTCACAGTCATTGAGAGGAAATCTCACACAATGGATAGACCTTCACAGGTGAAGGTTGAACCACTGTTTACTGTTGGAACTGGTTCTCCTAAGAGTCCTGAGACAGAACCAGTGAGCAGAGAGGATCAGCACCTCATACGCAGGTCTGAGAGAGTCACAAAGGGTGAACCACCCAAAAGGTACTCAGAAGAGTATGCTAATTTAGCTGTTGCATGTGTTGCTGTTGTACACAACCGAGGACAGGTTGGAGCTGTGTCTAAGTCAGAGACAAAGACACAACAGAGAGTTGCTAGCCGAGGTAATGCAGATGCACTCATTCCTTGGAAGCCAGACAACCAGAGAGGTACACTGGGGAAACCAGTGGCGGGTAGTTCCAAGGGTGGAACTGAAACAACAGGGGAGTGTTATGTGTATAACAACTGTTTGTTTTCTTCTCTGGATCACGCTATGCTTGCCGCAACATGCATTGATTCTTTTGGGGGAGGTTGTTACGAAAAAGGAGCAATGCTGATGAGTGCTCCAGGTGGCTGGAAAGCCAAACAGGATGTTGATGTTTTGGGACTGTACCGTGGGAACCAGGGACAGTCTATTATGTGCTCTGAGCACCGGATGTTAGCTCAGAGTGTCACATGACCCTGTACTGGAAGTACATGGGTGGAGTTATTCTCTCTCTGGCTGCTGATGTGAGAGGGTGCAGACATGATTTCTCTGCACTACTGGAAGGACAGAAATAAAGGCATGTAAATACATTTCTGTCTGTCTCTCTCCCCTCCCTGGGAGTGAGGGAGGAGGGATGGTTGTGTTCTTCTCACGTTGAGGAGAATCGGCCGATAAAGACCTCGCCTTGTCTTGCCGGGAGTCGCTGACGGGGAGGTCAACATGGAATCAAAGCCGGGCACCTGGAGAGTGCCAAATTCCTCTGACTGACAAGGCTTGATTCAACAGAAGAATAGCCATGAGACGGGTGAGACTCCTGCAAGGCGTCCCCAAAGTCAGGGGAACATAAGCGCATTTGAAGAGCCTTGCTGGGTCAGGCCAAGGCCCATTCAGTCCGACATCCTGTTGGCATGTAGTTGGTCCACCACAATTGCAATATTATTGCATCCTTCAGGAATGGTGTGTCCAGCTCCATCTGAGTCATCATTCAGGCACGCTGTGGAGCTGCATGGATGAGTGATGGGCATCTTCGGCCAGTCAGGGGTGAAGAGCTGGCAAGATCCCCTGTACTGAGCAGAAAAGCAAACTCTTTGGCCTCCAAGATCTCTCCCAACTCTCAGCAGCCCTCACTGTGAGCCATACTAGAGGAATTTTGTCCTGCTTTTGCTGAGCTACAACACAGGAGCGCACCCCCAGGTGGCCACAATGTGGTAACCCTGGAGAAGCCTTGCAGAGCAACTGAGAAAGCAGAATGATGTTTGCGTGGACAGTCCATTAGAAAGCTCCACTGTTATTGCATTGATAGTACATTGCAGAATACGGCCCCCCTCCACGCAAAAACATCCGTCTGGTGGGACAGTAGCTTTCATTTCGGAGGTTGTGGTTTTACATTTTCCTATTTATTTATTTGTTTGTTTATTCGAAATTATTTATTTATTTCATAAAACTTATACACTACCAGATGGTCAGAAACATCAAAGCCGTTTACAGAAAGATAAAACCATAAAATCAGGAAAAACCTACAGTACATTAAACGCTGAAAAAGTGAATACCAGAATAGATCAGAACTCACTCCCAAGGTAAGGTGAAGAGACATGGCTAAGATGGCAGGACAGCTTACTCTATGGTGTTAACCCCTTCATGCACTAATTAGACTGAAGCATGTTGGTTATATGAGACTGGTTATCCCACACAACATGCTCTCACGCAACCCATGCCCTCCAACTGAAAACCCATTTCCTGGACAATATCAACATTCTGTTTTGTGCCTGTGAACTGCACAGTGAATTTTTTTTTTTAATAAATATTTATTCAATTTTTCCAATTTTATACAAACACAAAAAGAAAAAGAAAAAGAAAAATATTAAAAACAAATCAATTTCAATATCAATTTTTCAATAACATGTTTCTTTGACTTCCTCATACCTCCCCTTCTTGTTTTCTAGTTCAAATTGTTAATCCAGCAAATCCTAATCTCTTAACATTCCTTTTAACTAACACCTTTTTTTTTCCAATCAACTTTTTTTTTAAAAAATTATAACTTAAACAATATTAGTCCCAGTTCTTTTTATCATAACAGCTAGAGACCACATAAATTCAATCCAGCATCTTTCAAAGTTCATTAATTTTGCAATATTTCTGTAAATAGTCCTTAAATTTCTTCCAGTCTTCTTCTGCCGACTCTTCTCCCTGGTCGCGGATTCTGCCGGTCATTTCTGCTAGTCCCATACAGTCAATCAACTTCATCTGCCATTCTTCCAGAGTGGGTAGATCTTGCGTCTTCCAGTGCTTTGCTATAAGTATTCTTGCTGCCGTTGTAGCATACATAAAGAAAGTTCTGTCCTTCTTTGGCACCAAATGGCCGACTATGCCCAAGAGAAAACCCTCTGGTTTCTTCAAGAAGGTATACTTAAATACCGTTTTCATTTCATTATAAATCATTTCCCAGAAAGCCTTAATCTTTGGGCACGTCCACCAAAGGTGAAAGAATGTACCTTCAGTCTCTTTACATTTCCAACATTTATTATCAGGCAAATGATATATTTTTGCAAGCTTGAGTGGTGTCATGTACCACCTGTATATCATTTTCATAATATTCTCTCTTAAGGCATTACATGCCGTAAATTTCATACCGGTGGTCCATAACTGTTCTCAGTCAGCAAACATAATGTTATGTCCAACATCTTGTGCCCATTTAATCATAGCTGACTTAACCGTTTCATCCTGTGTATTCCATTTCAGCAGCAAGTTATACATTTTTGACATAATCTTAGTTTTAGCTTCTAGCACTTCTGCTTCTAGTTTAGATTTTTCCACCTGGAAGCCAATTTTCTTGTCCAAATTGTAAGCCTCCATTATCTGAAAATAATGAAGCCAGTCTCGCACTTTTTTTAAAAATTTCTCAAAGCTCTGCAATTTCAATCTGTCTCCTTCTTGTTCCAAAATTTCCCAATATTTCGGCCATTTGGCCTCCATATTGAGCTTTTTCTGGGCTTTCGCTTCCATTGGTGACAACCACCTTGGGGTCTTATTTTCCAATAAATCCTTATATCTGATCCAGACATGAAACAAAGATCTCCTAACAATGTGATTTTTAAATGCTTTATGTGCTTTAACCTTGTCATACCACAAATATGCATGCCATCCAAAAACGTTGTTAAAACCTTCTAAGTCCAAAATGTCTGTGTTTTCGAGAAGCAGCCAGTCTTTCAACCAGCAGAATGCTGCTGATTCATAGTAAAGTTTGAAGTCTGGCAGGGCAAAACCACCCCTTTCTTTTGCATCAGTTAAAATCTTATATTTTATCCTGGGCTTCTTGCCCTGCCAGACAAATTTAGAAATGTCTTTCTGCCACTTCTTAAAACAATCCATCTTGTCCACAATTTGCAATGTTTGAAACAAAAATAACATTTTAGGCAATACATTCATCTTTATAGCTGCAATTCGACCCATCAAGAAAAGCTTCAAATTTGACCATATTTCAAAATCTTTTTTCACTTCTAACCAGCATTTCTCATAAGTATTTTTAAATAAATTCCCATTTTTAGCTGTCATATTAATCCCCAAATATTTCACTTTCTTCACCACAGTCAAACCTGTTTCATTCTGAAATTTCTCTTTTTCAAACGATGTCAGATTTTTCTCTAAAACCTTAGTCTTGGACTTGTTCAGTTTAAATCCTGCCACCTGACCAAATTCTTGAATTAATTCTAAAGCTCTTTTGGTACTAGATTCTGGCTCCTGTAACGTCAAAACTAGGTCGTCTGCAAATGCTCTCAATTTATACTGTTTGGCTCCGACCTGTATGCTTTTAACCAACCGGTCCCTTCTAATCATATTCAGCAAAACCTCCAGGACCGATATAAAAAGTAAAGGGGAAATTGGGCACCCTTGTCGTGTCCCTTTTTCTATCTTAAATTGTTCCTATCTTAAATTGTTTCTATCTTAAATTGTGAATATTTTTATTAGAAAAGAAAACAGCCCGGTGTTTCAGCTTCTCAGAGTTGTTTTATTCAGTGCGCTGCTACAGCTTGTCACACCCAAATCCTCCAGAGGAATCTGCCAAAGTGCTTTTCCAGGCAAAAGGGGGCAGAGGGAGAGAAGCCAAGAACCTCAAATTCACTAGACCAGGGATGGGGAATTGTGTGGCCCTCTAGATGTTGTTGGATTCCATCACCCCTGACCGTCGGCCATGCTGGCTGAGGCAGAAGGCCATTGGATCTGGCAATATCTGGGAGCCCACAAGATTCCCAGCCTCCACCCTACACAAACAACCAGGCACTCAGCTGTGAGGCACGCCTCTTACCGGAGGGAGGGTCACTCCAGAGGCAGCTGTGGCATGAGGGTGCTGGATCATGCCTTTGTGGGCACACCTGAGGATTAAAGAGGACCCCCTAGGAAGCATGCTTGGAGATCTTCTTTACCACGTGGCTCTCTGGCAAAAACACAACAGTACTAACGGCCATATGGAACCACACCTCAAAGCTGGATCAGACTTCCCAGATCCTGTAGCCTACATCAGGAGGAAGACTGGGGCAGAGGGGCCTAGAGTGGGAGTCAGAGCTGCTCTTAGGGCTGCATGTCTGAAGCATGGGCAGAAATCTTTGGGTGTGAGGTTGCATGGGGATGTCTCTTTGTGTTTGGGTGATGCCAAGCCGCCAGCCAGCCAGAGGCAGGCAACCAACTGGCTTCAGGGTCAAGCTCCTTTGCAAAGCCAGTCTGACTTCACCAAATGCAATGGCAGAGTGACCATTCGGCCCGTGTTCTGCTTCGCTGTGAAATGGCGTGTGTTCCTCAACCCAGAGAACCTCTCGTTCAACATCAAGCTGGTCTAAGGAAGAAAAGCATAAGAGTTAGTCTGGAATCCCCACACACATGTCCTGGGAGATGCCTGCACACCGCACATGTAAAGCACATCTCCTCCCACCCACACCCAAAAAGTCCTGGGAACAATGGTTTGTTAAGGGTGCTGGGAATCGTAGCACTGTGAAAAGAAAACTAAGGTTCTTAGGATTCTTTGGAGGGGGTGGAATGTTGAATACACAGCGGCCACATGGACGGACGGACACACACACACACACACACACACCCCAGCATAGCTTCAACTTTTAGCACAAAAAGTCTTCAGCCAGATGTCATGCAACCCTTTGGCAGGGCCAACTTATCATTTTATTGATTTTCCATAACAAACAATTAAAAAGGCGGACAACCTTGCAAAGGAGTGTTGCCATTTAAACTGCTGGTGTGACGTAGGAACCCGAACAAAGAAAAGGAACCAACTACCCAGAGTCTGCTTCCGATTGCCCTTGTTCTCCACCTCCCTCTATCCTAATCAGCCGCAAACAAGAGTTCAGATTTGAAAGCCTTGTTATCACCTCATTCCCTTCAATTAGCCAGCTGCTCTGGCAGATGACATCAGTTCCTTCCCGCTCCCAATATTCCTGCTCCTAACCTGGTTAGCCATAGCCCGGAAGCTGAATCTCAGGGGAACGCCTTTGGGCTGGGAAGGGCTCATCTTTTCTGGGCCTCTTCTCCCCCTCAGGAAGGGGTGCTTGGCTCCTGGCCTGTGAAATGCACTCAAAATGTAAAGATGCCTTCTTTCCACAAAGCCAAGGGAGAAGGGTGGAATTTGAAATATCTCCAAACCTTCCCACGTCAGAGATGCAGGAGTTGCGTCACCTCCAACTTCCTCAGGGATGAAGCAGCTAGGAAAAACGAAACATCCCACCTGGGCACGGTTTCTGAGAGAGCAACAGCAGAAGACCCAGACTCTGGCAAGATGAGCATTTGCCCAGTGGATTCTGGCCGGTCCAGTGGCGTAGCGTGGGTTGTCAGCACCCGGGGCAAGGCAAGTAATTTGCGCCCCCTAACCCGTGGCTTTTAGTAGGGGCAGAGAGCTGCGAGTGCGAGCGCGGCCCCCCAGATGTTGCGCCCGGTGCGGCCGGCCCCCCCTGCACCCCCCAAGCTACGCCACTGTCCCACTCCATCTCAGATACAGAACGCATTTGCTCTGCCACTCCTTGGCTCTGGCGCCACCTACTGTTGGCCTCCTTGCCTTCCACCCTCCCAGTCCCAATGAGCACCATCCACCCCTGGTCCAGAGGCGCAGAGCAGTAGTTAGGTGATCTTGCGCCCCGGCAGAACCGTCCAGATTGCGCCCCCTAGCCACGGACAAGTTAGCTCTTCTTTCCTCCGCTCCTCCAAACCCCCCACCACCACCTATTCAATTCACCCTGGAACTACAAGTATCGAAAAGTACAATGTTAGAGGTTCCCCCCCTCCACATAGCAATATAATTGGATTCAGCTAGCTGGTCAGTCTACTTTTGGTTTCACTCCTGGCTCCTGGCACATAGCAGAGGAAGCGAACCAATAGTCATGTTCATCTGTACTGGCTCAGTATGACCTATTCTGACAGATGCTGCCTTTCATAGTCACGCCCAAGAGCCTTTCCGCTCCAGAGTTCTGGGTCTGAACCCGGGATCTGCACGCCAAGGCTGGAGTAAGAAAGAGCCCTTGCCAGCTGGCCACGTTGGGCGCCTGCCTGGAGAGTGGAAGCCGGGGGTTGGAGGGACACCGTGCTGCTCCTGGCAACCCCCACCCAATCCGACGTCCTCCTCCGCCTGAATCCCGCTTCCCCTGGGACGCACTTCCCATCCTGGAGCAGCTGGGGTGGGAGCGCTCCCACCCCCCTTTCCAGACTCTCCTCGTTCTTCTTCTTCATGCCTCGGGTGTTTTCTTGAGTGTATCTTCAGAACAACCCTCTGTGAGGGAGGCTAAGCTGGCCCAAGGACTGGCCCAAGGTAGCTCAGCCAAGTTGCCAAGGCCAGCATTTAAGACCGCGCACCCTTTCCCCTCAGATGAGAAAGCCGGGATGAGTCATGCTAGCAGCCTGTGGCCTTGATGGGCTTTGTGGCAGCCCAGCCCAGCTGCTATAGTCCACCTCTGAACTGAGGAAGCACAACTGGAGAGACAGAGCCCAGCACTTTTCTGACGGGACAGAAGCGCATGACTTCCCCCTCCCACTTGCCGCCCGCCCCAGTCTTTCTCCGGCGGCTCAGTTTAGTGCGCCAAGCGGCTCATCCCAGGTGGGAATTCGGGTGGCACTGCTTGCAGAAGGAGAAGCGGCTGGCGCTAGCGGAAACTCCCATTGTTCTTCTCAGGTAGGATTTCAGGGATCCAGACGAACGTTTTACCAAAAAGTATGGCTCGACTACTGATTTCCCATTTAAAGGAAGGCAAAACGACCCAAGTTTGGAGCGCAGGTGAAAAAAACCACGAATTACATTTAAAGTTCTGTGAGATGCAAAGGAAAGCTTGCTTTTTAAACTTGCATTTTACAGCTTGTTGCTTGGTGTGGTTAACGGAATGGGGATATTGAGAAGAAGAGACTTGGAATTAGAAGGTTAGGATTTAAGGTAAGGTTACCAGATTTTTTTTCAAAGAATCCGGGGACACTTTTTTTTTCCCAAAAGAGAAAAAAATGTTATTATTTTTAAATCATTTTTTTAAAAAAAAATAAGAAGTAATACCTTCTCTTCTGGGTCTCCTCTGTCGCGTGGCCTTCCTCTGGGCCCCAGCCTGATCTCTTGGAGTGCTATCTGCCCTGGAGTAGGCTCGAGTCGGGCCTTGGCTCGGCCCCGTGTCCTTGCCCTCCTGGTGCTCTCCTACCTCTCTTCCTCAGCGGCCGCAAGGTCGGGGCTCCCCTCTTTTTTCTCCTTCCTCTTTCTCTCTCTTCCTTCTCCTTCTCCCTGGGTTGGCTCCGGGGTTTTTACTGGCCCCGGAGCGCCGCTGGGCAGTCGGCCACATGGCCGGGCGCTCTCGCTCCCGCCTCAATTTGGGTCCGGGGTGTGTGTGTCAGCGGTTCCCCCAGTTGACGCGCCGGGCATCCCTGGTTCCCCCTCGGCAGTGGCAGCGGTAGCGCTAGTCTTAGCAGCCCGGAGCCAGCCTGGTAGTGCACTTGGCTCTGGCTGGCTTCAGGAGCTGCTCATTGCCGTGGCACCCGCCATTTTGCCTTGCCGGAAGTCCCCATATGATGTGTCTTGGGCCGTTGAACCAATCACGCAACATTCCTTCCCTACTAATAAATCTACAACACTTAAAATATAAATCTGGGGGCCTTATATGAAATCCGGGGACATTCCGGGGACGGATTTTGTTGGGGACAGATTGAGACGGGGACATCTGGCAATCATTCCGTAATAGGGCTTCTCCTGCCTTTGCCAGTATGTCAGCCTTCTCCGCCTCCTTAAAGAGGGCGTTCAGAAGCACTTGTATGTCTGGCCATATGGGATTGTGAGTGGAGAAGGTGGCGCAGTCTGGATGAGTCCCTCTGTCTTGCTCTTTGGTCACTGTGACCGAGCACCATTTGGGGCCGATCAGGATCTATGGGGAAGGGGATCCACCCAGAAGTTGTGGAGGGAACGGGAAGAGAAGCTTGGTCAAGAGACTGGCTCATGTCAGAAGGAGGCCTGACTGCATCCTTGGCGAAGCCCAGGGCAGGGCAGGAAGGCAGCATTGCCCAGCGGGAAGGCATTCGGAGGCAAATCATCAGCAAGGAGCAGAAAATCCCCTCCCCTTCCCTCAAGAAGACTGAAGAATCTCTAGTCGGCCTTCAGGTGAGTTCAGCATCCCAGGTCTCTGGGGTGTTCCTGTCCATTACAAAGCTGACTCGAGGCTCCGTCAACTGAGCCCCTACACTCCTTGCGTACATGAAAGGGGCACAGAAAGGATGGGAGGCAGCCTTTTCCTGGAGCCGTCTTACCTGCAGCAGTTCACTCGCTGGCTGCTGACCCTTTTCCTCCATCACCTGGATGATAATAATAATAATATAATAATTTATTATTTATACCCCACCCATCTGGCTGGGTTTCCCAAGCCACTCTGGGCGGCTTCCAACTGAATATTAAAAACAGTACAGCATCAGACATTAAAAACTTCCCTAAAGAGGGCTGCCTTCAGTTGTCTTTTAACAGTAAAATAGTTGTTTATTGCTTTGACATCTGGTGGGAGGGCGTTTCACAGGGCGGGCGCCACTACCGAGAAGGCCCTCTGCCTGGTTCCCTGTAACCTTACTTCTCGCAATGAGGGAACCGCCAGAAGGCCCTCGGCGCTGGATCTCAGTGTCCGGGCTGAACGATGGGGGTGGAGACGCTCCTTCAGGTATACAGGACCGAGGCCGTTTAGGGCTTTAGAGGTCAGCACCAACACTTTGAATTGTGCTCAGAAATGTACTGGGAGCCAATGCAGATCTATCAGAACCGATGTTATGTGGTCCCGGCGGCCACTCCCAGTCACCAGTCTAGCTGCCGCATTCTGGATTAATTGCAGTTTCCGGGTCACCTTCAAAGGTAGCCCCACGTAGAGCGTGTTGCAGTAGTCCAAGCGGGAGATAACTAGAGCATGCACCACTCTGGCAAGACAGTCTGCGGGCAGGTAGGGTCTTAGCCTGTGTACCAGGTGGAGCTGGTAGACAGCTGCCCTGGACACAGAATTAACCTGTGCCTCCATGGACAGCTGTGAGTCCAAAATGACTCCCAGGCTGCGCACCTGGTCCTGCGCATCTGATCCTCTCAAGAGAGGAGAGTTTCCTGCAGAGTCTGGCCAGCTGCTCATCCCTTCTCCCTGCAATCTCCTTCTCCACCTCTTCCACATGATTCAGCAGACGCTCTTCTTCTTCTTCTTCTTCTTCTTCTTCTTCTTCTTCTTCTTCTTCTTCTTCTTCTTCTTCTTCTTCTTCTTCTTCTTCTTCTTCTTCTTCTTCCAGGAACTGGTGCAGTTGTCTCAACTTCTCCACAGTCTTCAGCCTCTCCGGTTCTGAGGAGTTCTGAGTGAGGAAGATGGTCAGCCTTCAAAACATCAGCAAGAGAATTAGGATTTGAACTGAACTGCTTCCACCCTCTCAGCTCACAAGTCCTCAGGCTTCTCCTTGACTGCTTTTCACATAATAAACAACAATGGGAAATAAACTCCATTTAGCTGCATTCAAAGGTGAACTTACCTAATTCGCAATTCTTGGAAAAATATGGAGACCAAAACAGCAATCTTTTGAAATTCGCACCTCTGAATTTCTCAAGGTTGACCCAGCCAGGTTATGCTCACAAAAAATGAATTTATGAGGGTAAAGCACGTATCAAAATCTTTATACGAGAAGGTAGCCACCCTAGCATTTGATTCATTTTCAGAATAATAAATAAATAACAAACCGATATGGAGAAAGGAGAAATGGGGAGAAGTTGAAATGGGCAGATTTCCCCCTCCCTCCTCAGTCCGGACTTGCTTCTTGAAGTGCTTGTTCCCTCACTAGTAACAAGAGGGACACTTCCAATAGTGACACTTCCACTACACATTTGTAGTGTGCTAAATATGTACAAAGCAACCTTGCTGGGGGATGTGGATGAGGTTAACCCTTTCTCTCCCTGCCATGGTCCCAACCCAAATCTTTGAAGCTGCTGTATTTCAAGGGAAGATCCCTTGGCCCCCCCTGGCAGAGAGAAAGACTTCAACTCCCTCCTACCAGCCATCCCAGCAGCCCCCAGGCTTCCCCTTGGCTGCTTCTAAGGTAATAAACAACCACCAATTAATACCATGCCTACTTTGGATCTGAGAATTAAGAAGATAACCTGCCAAGAAGAATACACAGCTATTTCTCCCCCTCAAGGTACCTTGTATTCCTCGACAGCCTCTTCCAGAGGAATCACCTCGTGGTGTTGGTGCTTCTTGGATCTGCCCCAAACCACAAGGATGGGGGCTTCATCCTCCTTGCAAAAGAGTTTCAGGGGCTCCTGGTGCTTCTCACAGACTCCTCCTTTCCCTCTGGAAGACTGAGAGTCTTGGCTACTTCAACAAAGGTAGCCAATTGCCGATTGCGGACAAGGCTCCTTCTCTGGACTCCAAGTCGGCCTTGAGGACAGGAAGCCAGCCTCCTTTTTGCCCCGCTCCACTGGATCAGGCCGGACCGGCAGAAGTTGTGCCCACACTCTGGGATGGTCCCTGTTGTCGTAAGAGAGTCAGGGTCAGAGAGGGGAATGAAGGAGAAGGACCCTACCAATATCAAATAGATCATATTCTGCCTTCACACCCTACAAAAAGGTCAACGGTGCCTTGGGGAATGGATCCTTTTTCGCTGTATCGAATTGTATCCTTTTTGCTGTATCTTTTTCTTTTTTTAAAATAAATTTTTATTGATTTTCCAACATATATTAAAACACAATACACCTAACAACTAACAACACATAAACAAACAAACATATACACACGTATAATTTCTTAACCTCTTTTTCTTGAACCTTATTTCAACGACTTCCCCATACCTCCCTTTTCTGCATCCCTGTTTTAAACTTTTCCAGCAACCCCTAATTTCAATACTTATAATTCAATTTCTAATCTTTTTCCTCTTACCCAATTATTTATCACTGCAATTCTATTTTACATTACCCATGACATTTTAGCACTCATTAATTTTACAACAGTTCTTAAGATAAACTTTAAATTTCCTCCAATCTTCTTCCACCGTCTCTTTCCCTTGGTCTCGGATTCTGCCAGTCATCTCAGCCAGTCCCATATAGTCAATCACCTTCGTCTGCCACTCCTCCAGCGTGGGTAGTTCTTGTGTCTTCCAATACTTTGCTAAAAGAACTCTTGCTGCTGTTGTAGCATACATAAAAAACGTCCTATCTTTCCTTGCCACCAATTGGCCCACCATGCCCAGGAGAAAGGCCTCTGGTTTCTTGTGAAAGGTACACTTAAGTATCTTCTTAATTTCATTATAGATCATTTCCCAGAAGACCTTGATCCTTGGGCACGTCCACCAAAGGTGGTAGAAAGTACCTTCAGTTTCATTACATTTCCAGCATTTATTATTGGGCGTATGATAGATTTTTGCAAGCTTGACTGGGGTCATGTACCACCTATAAATCATTTTCATAATGTTCTCTCTTAAGGCATTACATGCCGTAAACTTTATACCGGTAATCCATAACTGTTCCCAGTCAGCAAACATGATGTCATGACCAATGTCTTGTGCCCATTTAATCATAGCTGATTTAACCGTCTCATCCTGTGTATTCCATTTCAACAGCAAGTTATACATTCTTGACAAATTCTTAGTATTGGGTTCCAACAGTTCTGTTTCTAGTTTTGATCTCTCCACCTGGAAACCAATTTTCCTGTCCTGTTTGAAAACTTCATTTATCTGGTAATAATGAAGCCAGTCTCTTACTTTTGACTTCAGTTTCTCATAGCTCTGCAATTTCACTTTTCCCTCCTCATGTTCTATAATTTCCCAATATTTTGGCCATTTAGATTCCATGTTAAGTTTTTTCACTTCCTTAGCTTCCATTGGTGACAACCACCTAGGGGTTTTGTTTTCCAACAAATCTTTATACCTAATCCAAACATTATATAGCGCTTTCCTAACAATATGGTTTTTGAAACCTTGGTGAATTTTAACCTTGTCATACCATATATATGCATGCCAGCCAAACCTGTTATTGAACCCTTCCAGATCCAAAATGTCTGTGTTTTCAAGAAGCAGCCAATTTTTCAGCCAGCAAAAAGCCGCTGATTCATAATACAATTTTAAGTCCAGCAGGGCAAACCCCCCTCTTTCTTTTGCATCAGTTAGTATCTTAAATTTTATTCTGGGCTTTTTGCCCTGCCAGACAAATCTAGATATGTCTTTCTGCCACCTCTTGAAACAGTCCATTTTATCCACAATCTGCAATGTTTGAAACAAAAACAACATTCTCGGCAAAACATTCATCTTAATAACAGCAATTCGGCCTAACAAGGAAAGTCTCAAATTTGACCATATTTCTAAATCTTTCTTAACTTCTGTCCAACATTTCTCATAATTGTCTTTAAATAAGTTCACATTCTTAGATGTCAAATTAATCCCCAGGTATTTCACTTTCTTTGCTACCATTAATCCGGTTTCACTATGAAACCTCTCTCTTTCAGCAACTGTTAGATTTTTCTCCAGAACTTTCGTTTTCTGTTTATTCAGCTTAAAACCTGCTACTTGACCAAATACCTGTATTAGCTCTAAAACTCTTTTCGTACTAGTGTCTGGCTCTTGTAAAGTTAATACTAGATCATCTGCGAACGCTCTCAATTTGTATTGTTTAGCTCCGACCTGAATCCCTTTAACCAGCTGGTCCCCTCTGATCATGTTTAGTAAAACCTCCAAGACAGATATAAAAAGTAATGGGGATATTGGGCACCCCTGTCGTGTCCCTTTTTCAATAGCAAATTCTTCAGTAACCACATTATTTACAATCAATTTTGCTTTTTGTTCAGAATAAATTGCACCTATACCATTCTCAAAACCTTGGCCTACCCCCATCCCTTCAAGATTCTTTTTCATAAAGCTCCAAGAGATATTGTCAAAGGCTTTCTCCGCATCCACAAATATTAATACTGCCTTAGTATTAATATTGGCTTCTAATAGTTCCATAATATCTATTATGTTTCTCACATTGTCAGATAAATGTCTTCCTGGAAGAAAGCCCGCCTGGTCCTTATGAATCTCTCCCACCAAAACTCTTTTCAATCTTTTTGCCAAAATGTCTGCAAAAATTTTGTAATCCACATTAAGTAATGATATAGGGCGGTAGTTCTTAATCTGATTCTTCTCAGTCTCTGATTTTGGTATAAGTGTAATATATGCTTCTTTCCATGATTCGGGTGCCTTCTTCCCCTCTAAAATTTCATTACAGACCTCCTTCAACGGTTGTATAAGCCATTCTTTCAAAGCTTTGTAATATCTGGAGGTTAATCTATCTGGTCCTGGAGATTTTCCCAATTGCATATTTTGAATGGCTCCCTCAATTTCTTGCTCAGTTATCTTCTGATTCAAAATCACTTTACTTTGTTCAGAAATTTTTTGTAATCCATATTTTTTAAGAAATTCTTCTATCTCTTTTTCATTCACCGGCCCTTGTGCATAAAGTCTCCTGAAATAACTCTGAAAACAGTTTCTAATCTCATTTGGTTTATAAATGTTCTTTCCTTCAACTTCTAGGCTTGTAACCATATTCAATTTTTGTCTCTTCTTCAATTGCCATGCCAGAAGTTTCCCACATTTGTCTGCCGATTCAAATGTCTTTTGTCTCATTTGTTTTATTTTCCATTCTATCTCCTGATTCATCAGTTCCATATATTGCCTCTGGTAAAACTTGATTTCTCTCAAAATTTCCTGTGACTTTGGCTTAGATCTCAGTTTTTTTTCTCCTTCTTTTATCCTTTCCAAAATCTTATCCTTCTTCTCATTCTGTCTCTTCCTTTTTATAGCATTCTGTTGTATTAAAAATCCTCGCATGACGGCTTTACTTGCGTCCCAAATTACTCTTTTCTCCACCTCTGTTCTCAGATTTATCTCAAAATAGTCCTTCACAGCTTTCTGGGCCTTTTTGTACACCTCTTCATCTCTAAATAGGGAGTCATTCATCCTCCATCTGAAGGAACCAGCTGTTGTTAGGTTCATCTCCATCTTTACAGCGTTATGGTCGGAGCAAGTCTTTGGGCAGATTTCCACTTTCTTTATCTTTGGTGCCATCCCACTTGTTACCCATATTTGGTCAATTCTGGTCCAAGTCATTTTTGCTTCAGAGAAGAAAGTTCCCTCCCTTTCAAGAGGGTTCCTTGTTCTCCAAATGTCAATCAGGTTCATGTTGTCTGTCATTTCAAAAAAAGTCTTTGGTAGTCTCCCATCCTTGGAGACTACCTGTCTTTGTGCTTTATCCATATTTGTAGAGACCACTCCATTCATATCTCCCATCAAAATTACATTATAATCCAGATAGTCCATTAATGTCTCATGCAGTTTCTTAAAAAATTCCGACTTCCCTTCATTTGGAGCATAAATTCCTATTATCAATAATTTTTCTCCTTGAACTTGAATTTCAATTGCCAAATATCTTCCTTGTTCATCTTTAAAAAATAATTTAGGGGTCAACTTTTCCTTTGCATAGATCACCACTCCTCTTTTCTTCACTCTGTCTGACGAAATAAATTCCTGTCCTAATCTTTTATTAATAAGTAATTTTCGATGTACTCTAGTCACGTGAGTTTCTTGCAAACAAATCAAGTCCAATTGTTCTTTTTTTAAAATATGAAAAACCTCACGCCTTTTTCTGGGAAGATTTAGTCCATTACAGTTCCAACTTAGAAATTGCAGAGACATCTTGTTATTTACTTAATTGTTCCCCCAACTGCTCCGAGCAATTCTTCTCCTGTTGGTGTTTTAAGCCCAAAAGATAAGTTTGAGATGTCTGGTACTTCTACTAGATTTGTAGGTTCTGCCGCTTCCTTCAGAAGGTCCTCCTCGTTCCTTTCCAAAAATTGTTCTTTATCTTGCACTGTTTTTATTTTAATTTTCTTCCCTTTGTAATTAAAAGACAGGCCTTGTGGAAACTCCCATCTGAATAGTATGTTATTCTTTCTCAACAGAGTGACCAAGTCCTTGTAGTGAGCCCTCACTTCCAAAATATATTTAGGGATGTCTTTAAATATCTGCACTTGGGAATCTTCAATCTCCAGAGCTCTTTGAAAATGTAAATTTAGTATTTTATCCCTCTCCTCCTGAGATCTCAAAGTTATCAAACAGTCTCTTGGGCTCTTTCTGTTTTGTCTCCTGCCCAGTCTAAAAGCAGTTACTATCTTGAATTCCTCCTCTTTCAAATTGTCCTGCCAAAATTCCAAAAACTCTTTTGTAAGAAAGTCTATCAAGTTATCCTTTTCGCTTTCTGGAATCAGTCTCAGTCTCAAATTCCTATTTTTCCTCTGTAGTTCCAATAAAGACAGGGCCGCATCATGTTCCTCCAGCTTTTTGCAGACTGGTACTAACTTTTCCTGTGTAGTTTCTGCAGAAGTTTTTGCCTCTTCAGCAATCTTTCTAGTTGCCTCATTTTCTTGAACTAATTTGTTTATTGTCTCTGTATTTAAATCCAATTTTGTTGACAACTCTTTCAGCTGTTAGGAGTTCTCTGTACTCTGATTTGTGAGCGCTTCCAAAGCCTCGTTTATTTTAACTAATGCCTGTGTCACTGGCTCCATAGATAAAGTTGTAACTGCGCCTGCTGCAGCTGGACTTGAAATTGAGCCCCTTTTTTTCTGAGCAGCTTTACTTTTAGCTCTTGTTGTTATCTCTTCTACTGGGCCACTCATGTCCCAAGGTCTTTCCCACGGGAATTACTTTCAAATGGAAAACTCCACCAGCCTGTTCTTTACAGTGAAAATAATAACTGTTTCCCTGCAACCCTCTAGAGGGAGCAGTCCAAAGTTCAAAATACAAAGAAACAATGATTCCCTTCACAAGTAGCAACCAATTATCCAATGTTTTCCAATAATAGTGCTGTCAATTTGTAACTTTCCAGAGTCCCAAACTTGTAGCAAATAAAGTCTTTACTTTGTAATAAAAAGGCAAAGCACCAACTTTGTAGCAAATCTCTAATGACAGTTCTCAGTCCCGGTGGCTCACTTTCCAGGCAGTCCTCCCCAAGGGTTCAAAACGGCAGAAAATTCCCCTTCTATGCTTCTTTCATGCAGGTAATACAAATCAAAGTCTTCCCCCCCCCCTGCCCCTGCCTGCTAAGGGGGGGATTTAAATCCAATGTCTGAGTCCGTCAATTTTAAAGCTGTTTTCTGTCAAATTGCAGCTTTCTGTTTCGTTGCTTTAGTTATCATGCAGTCCGGGGAAGGCAGACTTCCTTACTTTTTGCCTTCTCCGTTTTCAGCCAATTTTCGGATATTCTTTTTTAAAGTTGTTGTTCGGTCTTACTCACGGATAATCCAATTAAGTTCCAAATGTCAGGAAGGAATCGGCGCTCTCCGTCAATGGCGACGCGGCTTCACTCCACGGGCTGGGTAGCGACTCTCAGCACCGTGCTCGCCCGATGCCGCTCCGGAGCCTTTAAAAAGGCTCCTTTGCGGTAAGGGGGGGCGCTTAAGGTGCCCACCGAGTCTCCGTGCTCACAGGCTTCCGCGCCTGTGATTTTAGGGGTCCCCGCTTCGCCGTAGCGGTCAGACCCGAACTCGCGGAGCAGTCTCCCTGAGCTGAGCTCAGCGGGAGACCGCCATTGAGCGCTGGCGCCGACCGGAAGTTTGCTGTATCTTTCTCATTGACCTTAAGAATGGATCTGAATGTACTTTTCGACTCAAATGTATTTTCCCTCAAAATGCTGTACTTTTCTAAATGTATCCAAATGTGTCTTGTATTTAAGAGGGATCAAATGTGTCTTGTATTTTAAGAGGGATCAAAAGGGGGAAATTACCAGAGTAATTATTATAGAGGTTCTAGCGAACCTGTGCAGACGTTACCGTTGCGAACTTAAAAGGGGGGATGTTATAAACTCTGCTGATATTTTGGGAACTTGTTAGCACAAGTTGGATTAGGATAGAATCTCACAATATATCCTCTCCTGCACCCCAGAACATTCCCACACATTCCCCATCAATCAATATTGGGCTAAAAGCTAAAAACTGGTTTTGAAATAGCCTTGGTCTTGCCCAGTCCCTCAGCCTTGTGAGCATTCCACTTTCTCTACACTATGCGTGTACCCCTGACCGTGTCCTCCCTTACTCATTTCCCCCCTAAACTAGAAAGCCCCAAATGTTTTAGCTTCTCATCTGGGAGTTGCTCCAGCCCCTTGATAATTTTGGTTGCCCTCTGCTGAACATTCCTGCCCCCGCCCCCTAAGCTCTGCCTTCAACTGCAAACGTGGCAGACAATGCCTTCCCTGCAGTTGCACTGCCAAAAAAGTTCAGTTTTACTTTTAAGGACAGGAAATTCTCCTGCAGGCCATCTGTGCTAAAGAGAGGGTGCAGATATAACTCTCCTTGTTTTGGACCACCCAATTTGCATAACAATAAGACAAGATTAAAAGTGTTGAGTTTTCCCCACCCCATGGAAAAGGAGCAAATGAAAAATCCTCTCCTGAGCTGTGGCTGCTACGTCCTGAGCATGAGAGATGAAAAAGGCCTGCATGGATTTGGCAAAGTCAGCATTCACAGTTCGAGAATCACACTTGGCTCGACTTCCGGTCAGCGCCAGCGACCATAATGGCGGATTTCCTCTGATCTCCGGAGGAAATCGGCTTCGTGGAGCTGGGGTTCTACCGCTACGGCGAAGCGGGGACCCGAAAAAAATCACAGGTGGGGAAGCCTGTGAGCTGAAGGCTCGGCGGGATCCATTTGTGCCCCCCCCCCGCTGCAAAGGAGCCTTTTTAAAGGCTCCGGATCGGACCGGGGGTGAGCGGCGCGGAGCTGAGAGCTGTCTACCCGTCTCCACGAAGTGAAGCCGCATAGCCAGGGTCGGAGAGCGCTGATTTCTTCACTGGACAATTGGACTCAAAAACAACTACCCGTGAGTAGGATTTTGACACACATTTAGAAGAAATTTTTAAAGAATTTGGCACCGAAACGGGAAAGGTAAAAACAGGAAGTCTGCCTTTCCGGACTGTTAATAGATCAAAGCAAAGAGACTGTAAAGCTGTGACTGAGAAAGACGTGTTTCTGAAAGGATTAAAATCCAGCACCAAAAAGGAAATTTTCCCCTCTGTTGGCAGGAACAGTGGGGTGAGATTTGAAAGATATTTGTCCTGCAAGGAAAGGAAAATCTAAAGTATATCTGCTGACTTTAAAACCTGGGAACGGGCTGCTTATGACAGGGGAGCTGAGCAGAGGGAACTGTCAAACTGCAAGAGCAAAAAAAAGTTTGATTTAGCTCTGCAAAGGATACAGTGTGGACAGAATTATATTGGAAATTAAAGTAACCTTTTAAGACTGAAAATTTGATATTAAGATACTGGGAACTTATCAGGACTTTACTTGCTATAAAGTTGCAATAAGAAGTTGGAACTGTGACCCCTAGAGGTGACTATGTTGCAATGACATTCTAGTCAATAAGTAACTGCTGTGGAAAATTTCTTCTCAAAACAAACTCTTCAAGCATGGGACTGACCTTGGGAATGTATGTGAGTGTTATGGCAGATGATAAAGGGAAAACAGAATTGACACAGGAAAAAACTACCAGGTCCAGCAGACAATACAAGACTGATACTACACATCAGAGAAGGCCCTCAATAGCTGGTGCAGCGGGTACAGTAGGAGCTGCTGCCCCACAGGTAAAACCAAAAGTTATGTCAACTGATGACCTTTTGGCCCAAGCATTGGGTAAGATTGATGCAACTTTGGAGAAATTGGCCAATAAGGTGGAAGAGACAAAAAGACAAGTAGCTGAGGCTTCAGCAAAAATTGATTTGAATACTTCAAGTATGAATGAATTAGGAAAAAAGGTGAACTCTAATACACAGTCTATTGAAAAACTACTGGAGGAATCGGCCTCAACTAGAAAGTTGGCTGAAGAGGCCAAGGAAATTGCAACTGCTGCTCAGGAAAAGATTCCACCGGTATATAAAAAGTTAGAAGAGCATGACTTGACACTGTCCATGATAGATTTACAAAGAAAGGAGAGGAATTTAAGAATCAGAGGCGTGCCAGAAAGTGAGAAAGATAATTTGGCAGAATTTCTCACAAAGGAATTGTTACAATTTTGGCAAAAGGACCTGGGGGAAGAAGAATTTAAGATAGTGAGTGCATTTAGACTTGGCAGAAGGCAAGGAAAGAACAAAGCAAGAGATTGTTTGATTACTTTAAAAACAAAGGAAGAAAGTGATAAAATTTTGAACTTACACTATCAAAGAACTTTGGAAATTGAGGACACCTTTGTGGAAATCTTCAAAGATATACCTAAATACATTTTGGATGTAAGGGCCTACTACAGAGATCTGGCTGTTTTGCTGAGAAAAAACAAAATAATCTTCAGGTGGGAATTCCCCCAAGGCCTGTCTTTTAAATACAGAGGAAAGAAAATAAGAATAAGGACAGTAAACGACAAGGACAAGTTTCTGAAAGATCACGAAGAGGACCTACAGAAGGAAGTGGAATCTGGTGAGGACCCATCGGTGTCAGGAAGAGGACTCTTGGAGATAGCAAATCTGATATCTGGACGCTCCGGCTTAGGGAGAGACAAGCCACCGACAGAAGAAGAACAACAACTTGGAGCAGTGGGAGGGAAAATTAATTAATTAATCATGTCTCTGCAACTTCTAAGTTGGAATTGTAATGGACTGAATTCCCCTAGAAAGAGAAAAGGTGTTTTCCATATATTAAAAAAAGAACAATTGGACTTGATTTGTTTACAGGAAACACATGTAACGAGGCTACACAGGAAAATACTTGTTAATAAAAGATTAGGGCAAGAGTTTATTTCGTCTGACAAAGTCAAAAAGAGAGGAGTGGTGATATATGCAAAGGAGAAACTTTCACCGAAATTTATCCTCAAAGATGAACAAGGAAGGTATTTGGCAATTGAAATTCAGTTTCAAGGAGAGAAATTTTTGATAGTAGGCGTGTATGCACCAAATGAGGGGAAGTCGGAATTTTTCAAGAAGTTGCATGAGACTCTTATGGACTTTATGGACTACAATATAATCCTGATGGGGGACATGAATGGAGTTGTATCTACTAATATGGACAAGGCGCAAAAACAGGTAGTCACCAAAGATGGTAGACTACCAAAAACCTTCTTTGAAATGACTGACAACATGGACTTGATCGATATTTGGAGAACTAAGAACCCTCTGGAGAGAGAGGGAACATTTTTCTCTGAAGCCAAGATGACATGGACCAGAATTGACCAAATTTGGATTACTAGAGGAATGGCACCAAAGATAAAAAAAGTGGAGATCTGCCCTAAAACTTGCTCTGACCATAATGCTGTAAAGATGGAGATGAAGCAAACAACAACCGGCACCTTCAGATGGAGGATGAATGACAGCTTATTTAGAGATGAAGAAGTATATAACAAGGCCCAAAAGACTCTAAGAGACTATTTTGAATTAAATTTGCCAACAAATGTGGAAAGAAGAGTAATCTGGGATGCAAGTAAAGCTGTGATGAGAGGGTTTCTGATACAACAGAATGCATTAAAAAAGAGAAGGCAAAATGAGAAAAAAGATAAAATTTTGGAGAAAATTAAAGAAGGTGAGAAAAAATTGAGAGCTAAGCCGAAGTCACAAGAGATTCTGAGAGAAAAAAAGATCTACCAAACACAATATATGGAATTGATGAATCAGGAAATAGAATGGAAAATTAAACAAATGAGACAGAAGACATTTGAATCGGCGGACAAATGTGGGAAGTTACTGGCTTGGCAACTGAAAAAAAGACAAAAATTAAATACAATTACAAACCTGGAAGTAGAAGGAAAAGACATAAACAATCCAAATGAGATTAGAAATTGTTTCCAGAAGTACTTCAAGCAATTATATGCACAAGGGCCACAGAATGAAAGGGACATTGATGGATTTTTGAAAACAAATGGATTACAAAAAATTTCACAGGAAAGTAAAATACTGTTGAACTGTAAAATAACAGACCAGGAGAAAGAAGGTGCCATTTTAAATATGCAATTGGGCAAATCTCCGGGACCGGATGGGTTGACTTCCAGATACTATAGATCTTTGAAGGACTGGTTAATTCAACCTCTGAAGGAAGTCTGCAATGAGATTTTGGAAAGGAAAAGGGCACCAGAATCGTGGAAAGAGGCCTACATTACACTTATACCGAAAACAGAGACTGAAAAGACTCAACTTAAAAACTACCGTCCCATATCCTTACTAAATGTGGATTACAAAATTTTTGCTGATATTTTGGCTAAGAGACTGAAAAGAGTATTGATTGAAGAGATACATAAGGACCAAGCGGGCTTTCTACCGGGAAGACATATATCTGATAACTTGAGGAATGCAATTGACATTTTGGAAAAGTTAGATGTGAACATAAACACTAAAGCTGTTCTGATATTTGTGGACACGGAGAAAGCCTTCGACAACATTTCTTGGAGTTTTATGAAAAAGAACTTACAGGGTATGGGGGTAGGCCAAGGCTTTGAAAATGGTATAAGTGCAATATACTCTGAACAAAAGGCTAAATTAATTGTAAATAATGTGGTTACGGAACAATTTAAGATAGAAAAAGGGACACGACAAGGGTGCCCAATTTCCCCTTTACTTTTTATATCGGTCCTGGAGGTTTTGCTGAATATGATTAGAAGGGACCGGTTGGTTAAAGGCATACAGGTCGGAGCCAAACAGTATAAATTGAGAGCATTTGCAGACGACCGAGTTTTGACGTTACAGGAGCCAGAATCTAGTACCAAAAGAGTTTTAGAATTAATTCAAGAATTTGGTCAGGTGGCAGGATTTAAACTGAACAAGTTCAAAACTAAGGTTTTAGAGAAAAATTTAACATTGTTTGAAAAAGAGAAATTTCAGAATGAAACAGGTTTGACTGTGGTGAAGAAAATGAAATATCTGGGGATTAATATGACAGCTAAAAATGGGAATTTATTTAAAAATAACTATGAGAAATGCTGGTTAGAAGTGAAAAAAGATCTTGAAATATGGTCAAATTTGAAGCTTTCCTTGATGGGTCGAATTGCAGCTATAAAGATGAATGTATTGCCTAAAATGTTATTCTTGTTTCAAACATTGCAAATTGTGGACAAGATGGACTGTTTTAAGAAGTGGCAGAAAGACATTTCTAAATTTGTCTGGCAGGGCAAGAAGCCCAGGATAAAATATAAGATTTTAACTGATGCAAAAGAAAGGGGTGGTTTTGCCCTGCCAGACTTCAAACTTTACTATGAATCAGCAGCATTCTGCTGGCTGAAAGACTGGCTGCTTCTTGAAAACACAGACATTTTGGATTTAGAAGGTTTTAACAAGGTTTTTGGATGGCATGCATATCTGTGGTATGACAAGGTTAAAGCACATAAAGCATTTAAAAATCATATTGTTAGGAGATCTTTGTTTAATGTTTGGATCAGATATAAGGATTTATTGGAAAATAAGACCCCAAGGTGGTTGTCACCAATGGAAGCGAAAGCCCAGAAAAAGCTCAATATGGAGGCCAAATGGCCGAAATATTGGGAAATTTTGGAACAAGAAGCAGACAGATTGAAATTGCAGAGCTTTGAGAAACTAAAAAACAAAGTGCGAGACTGGCTTCATTATTTTCAGATAATGGAGGCTTACAATTTGGACAAGAAAATTGGCTTCCAGGTGGAAAAAATTAAAATAAAAACAGAAGTGCTAGAACCTAAAACTAAGATCATGTCAAAAATGTATAACTTGCTGCTGAAATGGAATACACAGGATGAAACGGTTAAGTCAGCTATGATTAAATGGGCACAAGATGTTGGACATAACATTAGGTTTGCTGACTGGGAACAGTTGTCGACCACCGGTATGAAATTTACGGCATGTAATGCCCTAAGAGAGAATATTATGAAAATTATATACAGGTGGTACATGACACCAGTCAAGCTTGCAAAAATATATCATTTGCCTGACAATAAATGTTGGAAATGTAAGGAGGTTGAAGAAGACTGGAAGAAATTTAAGGACTATTTACAGAAATATTGCAAAATTCTTTCACCTTTGGTGGACATGCCCAAAGATTAAGGCTTTCTGGGAAATGATTTATAATGAAATGAAAAAGGTATTTAAGTATACCTTCTTGAAGAAACCAGAGGCTTTTCTCTTGGGCATAGTCGGCCACTTGGTGCCAAAGAAGGACAGAACTTTTTTTATGTATGCTACAACGGCAGCAAGAATACTTATAGCAAAGCACTGGAAGACGCAAGATCTACCCACTCTGGAAGAATGGCAGATGAAGTTGATTGACTGTATGGGTTTGGCAGAAATGACCGGCAGAATCCACGACCAGGGAGAAGAGTCGGCAGAAGAAGACTGGAAGAAATTTAAGGACTATTTACAGAAATATTGCAAAATTAATGACCTTTGAAAGATGCTGGATTGAATTCATGTGGTCTCTAGCTGTTATGATAAAAAGAAATGGGATAAATATTGTTTAAGTTATAAAAATTAAAAAAAAAGTTGATTGGAAAATAAGGTGTTAGTCAAAAGGAATGTTAAGGATTAGGATTTGCTGGATAATCATTTTGAACTGGAAAACAAGAAGGGGAGGTATGAGGAAGTCAAAGAAACATGTTATTGAAAAATTGATATCGAAATTGATTTGTTTTTAATATTTTTCTTTTTCTTTATTGTTTGTATAAAATTGGAAAACTGAATAAATATTTATATAAAAAAAGAGAGAATCACACTTGGCTCATGACCAAGGGTGTCCAAAAATAGCAAAAGCCAAAACGTCTTCGAAGACGTCCGAAGACGTTTTGGCACAAGCACTTGGGAAAATTAATGAATCCTTGGAAAATTTAGCTAAGCAGGTAGCTGAGACAAATAAACAAGAGGGCACCAGAGTTGTGGAAAGAGGCGTATATTACACTTATACCGAAAACAGAGACTGAAAAGACTCAGCTTAAGAACTACCACCCTATATCGTTACTTAATGTGGATTACAAAATTTTTGCTGACATTTTGGCCAAGAGATTGAAAAAAGTATTGATGGAAGAGATTCATAAAGACCAAGCGAGCTTTCTCCCGGGAAGACATTTGTCTGATAATTTGAGGAACATAATTGATATTCTGGAAAAACTAGAAGTGAATATAAACACTAAAGCAGTTCTAATATTTGTGGACCCGGAGAAAGCTTTTGACAATATCTCTTGGAGTTTTATGAAAAAGAACCTACAGGGGATGGGGGTAGGCCAAGGCTTTGAAAATGGTATAGGTGCAATATATTCTGAACAAAAGGCTAAATTAATTGTAAATAATGTGGTGGCGGAAGAATTTAAGATAGAAAAAGGGACACGACAGGGGTCCCCAATCTCCCCATTGCTTTTTATATCGGTCCTGGAGGTTCTGCTGAATATGATTAGAAGGGACCGGTTGGTTAAAGGTATACAGGTCGGAGCCAAACAGTACAAATTGAGAGCATTTGCAGATGATTTAGTATTGACATTACAGGAGCCAGAATCTAGTACCAAAAGAGTTTTAGAATTAATTCAAGAATTTGGTCAGGTGGCAGGATTTAAATTGAATAAGACCAAAACTAAGGTTTTAGAGAAAAATATGACATTGTTTGAAAAAGAGAAATTTCAGAATGAAACAGGTCTGTCTGTGGTGAAGAAGGTGAAATATCTGGGGATCAACATGACTTCTAAAAATGGGAACTTATTTAAAAATAATTATGAGAAATGCCAGAATCTAGTACTAAAAGGGTTTTAGAACTAATTCAAGAATTTGGTCAAGAGGCAGGATTCAAACTGAATAAGTTAAAAACTAAGGTTTAACACCGATCGAAAGAGAGAGGTTTCAGAATGAGACAGGTTTGACTGTGGTCAAGAAAGTGAAATACTTGGGGATTAACATGACAGCAAAAAATGGGAACTTATTTAAAGATAATTATGAAAAATGTTGGACGGAAGTGAAAAAAGACTTAGAAATTTGGTCAAATTTGAAGCTTTCCTTGTTGGGTCGAATTGCAGCTATAAAGATGAATGTATTGCCTAGAATGCTGTTTTTGTTTCAAACACTTCAAATTGTGGACATGATGGATTGTTTCAAGAAGTGGCAGAAAGATATCTCTAGATTTGTCTGGCAGGGCAAGAAGCCCAGAATAAAATTCAAGATATTAACTGATGCAAAGGAAAGGGGTGGATTTGCCCTGCCAGACTTTAAACTTTACTATGAATCAGCAGCATTCTGCTGGTTGAAAGACTGGCTGCTTCTTGAGAACACAGACATTTTGGATTTAGAAGGTTTTAACAATGTTTTCGGGTGGCATGGATATTTGTGGTACGACAAGGTTAAAGCACATAAAGCATTTAAGAACCATATTGTCAGGAAAGCTTTGTTTAATGTTTGGATAAGATATAAGGATTTATTGGAAAATAAAACCCCAAGGTGGCTGTCACCAATGGAAGCAAAAGCCCAGAAAAAGCTCAATATGGAGGCCAAATGGCCGAAATATTGGGAAATTTTGGAACAAGAGGGAGATAGACTAAAACTGCAGAGTTTTGAGAAACTAAAAAACAAAAAACAAAAACACAAGATTTACCCACTTTGGATGAATGGTAGATGAAGGTGATGGACTATATGGGATAATAATAATAATAATTTATTATTTATACCCCGCCCATCTGGCTGGGCCTCCCCAGCCACTCTGGGCGGCTTCCATAAAAACCAAAAATACAATAAAATATCACACGTTAAAAACTTTGGGATTGGCAGAAATGACTGGCAGAATCCGAGACCAGGGAGAAGAGTCGGTGGAAGAGGATTGGAAGAAATTTAAAGACTATCTACAGAAATATTGTAAAATTAATGAATGTTAGAATGATGTTGGATAGAAATTAAGTGGTTTCCAGCTGTAATGCAATAAGAATATGCAAAAATGAATTGATAATGGATGAAAATACAGAGTTATAAAATGTTAAGTTATAGAGATAAGATAAATGAAAGAGGGTAAGGATTTGCTGATTTGATTATTTAAATGGGAATACAAGAAGGGGAGGTGTGAGGAGGTCAAAGAAACAAGCAAATGAATTTTAAGTTATGAAAAATGGAATTGTTTTTAATTTTTCTTATTTTTTCTGTGTGTTTATTTTTATTTCTTTTTTTCTTTTATTATGTGTTTTTGTATATTTGTTTTTGTAAAACTTTAATAAATATTTCTTTAAAAAAAGAAAAAGAAAGAAAGATAGAGGTTCCATAATGTTTCACATTTAATGTAACTGATCAGTAGAAAAGACTCCACGACCTGAAAACAGAGGCAGTGCACATACTTCCGTAACCCAAGAAAATCTTTAATAAAAATGGTTTTGGCAAAGTCAGCATTCACAGTTCAAGAATCACACTTGGCTCATGACCAAGGGTGTCAAAAAATAGCAAAAGCCAAACTTTTGGCTCAGAGTTGAAATGCTGACATTCCTCTTCTCTATGGCCTGCTGGTCAGCGGATGCCTTGACCAAGACCTGGTTGTCTAACTTTAGACCTTTCGCCTACACCTGCTGTTCTGGGCTATGAAACAACAGCAGCAATTCAGCCCTTGGCTCACTGCAAATCATGTGTGCAAACACAGAACCTGGCTTGGGGCTGCTTTGCCTCTGACTTACTTTGCAACATCCTCTCCCTCCAGAGGAATCTTGCTTTGAACAAAAGTAACCCACAGTGGAGGATCAACTTCACTTTACTTGACTAGACCCAGTGGCGTAGTGGGCTGCGGGGCACAGGGGCAGTTGCCCCAGGCACAAAATTGTTAGAGGTGCACAATTTCAGCACCTGGTGCTGCCTCAATACAGCTGCACGCTGCCATCACTGGGGTCCGATGACAACGGCTTGTCCATGCGATCAGGTAAGTGACCTCTCCAGACAATGGGGTGGCTCTTCTTTTCTTATCTCTGTGGCTGTGATCCCCTGGGTGATGTGGATGCCATTAGGCAGTCGAATGCACATGCATACTCCGTCTGTTTCCCTCCCTCCTACCCCCTCCTCCACGTGGCCCCGGGAACTGGCAAGCCATACTATGTCTCTGACTAGGCAGAGCTCTGGCACCCTCCTCCCTTGGTGGAGCCTACCTCTTTTTATCTGCAGAAAAACTCATGACAGGAGTCATTACAGGAGATCTTGGACTCTGTATCAGACCCTGGTGGCAAAGGTGGTTCTGTTAGACTGTGAACCACCTGAAAGAGTCTCCTGGTACTATTTTCACCAACAGATCCAGCAACAATGGTCCTCCTCACCGTCGCTATCGCCACTTGGTAGGCTCGACGTTGAGCTCTAACCCGTGTTTGGTCTCAATTGAAGTGGGTTTTTCACCACCAGCACTTTAGCTGTCTCAGGAATTGTTTCATCACCCTCAGCCCCAGGGGTAGAACCACAGGGTCATCCAAGTGCCTGCCATTGGAGAGGGTGCATTTTAAGGTTTGTGGAGCAGCATCCTCTTATTCCCCACCACCAAATGTGCTTTCCATGTGTTTGGCCGCCGTCTATCGGGTCTCCCCAGATGAATTTGCTATTAGAAGGAGGCATGTGAAGCCATCATCCTGGAAAGAGATTCTGGAGAGAAGCACTCGACCCAATTTTAGCCTTTGATTCTGTGAGAGGCGCCCAGTGCTTGGTCTTACTAGCTGCAGCTCAACTTTAACTATGTTTACAGCAGAGGAGCAAGTCCTGGAGGGCTGGCTTCCTATTCTGCCTCTATGGGTGAGTTGGCATTGATGAGGAAAATTCCGCGGTGTGAGGCTGCTATATTTTTTCAAAATATAGTGCGGCCCACCACATGCTCTTGTGGGATGTGAAACACAAGAGCAGTCAAGTACAACATTCCTAGAGTGCACATGTTTACACATGGGGAGGAATGTTTGTCCAGCCAGCAGGTAAACTTCCTCTTTCCTTCTGGGCTGGGACAAACTTCCTCTACATGTGACTAAAGGTGGGTGTGGCCTCACCTGTGCAGGTAAGGACAAAAGCACAGGGCAGGGCAGCCATCTCTCTCTCTCTTTCACCACATGCATCGAAGAAGCAACATCTGCTTAGCCAAAGATGCCCTCTTGGCCTCCAGCCAAGAGAGGACAAAGGGACTGTCTTCTTATGGAATAGTTTTCAACTGTATGTTACTTTTCTAAGCTAAGTCTGCCTTCTGGGATCCGATTGTGAACAGAATGTGAGTAAACTCTTTTTATACTTTTATGGAAGACTGTGTCATGTCTTATCTTTTATGAGGGAATAAGGGGAAAATACCAGAACAATTATTATAGAGGCTTTAGCGAGCCTGAGCAAACGCATCCGCTGCCAATTTTAGAAGAGGGGAATGTTACTCTGCTAAATTGTGGAACTTGTTAACACAAGTTGGATAAGGATATAATCAGACAATATATCCTCTCCTGCATCCCTGAATATTCCCACAGGTCTGAGGCACGGTGGACAGGCCATAGGCAAACATGTCCAGACTTCTCACTCAGTACAAGCTTAACACAGGCAAACATGTCCAGGCACCTCTTAAGTAAAGCTAAAGGTAAAGGGACCCCTGACCATTAGGTCCAGTCGTGACCGACTCGGGGTTGCAGCGCTCATCTCACCTTATTGGCCGAGGGAGCCGGCGTGCAGCTTCCGGGTCATGTGGCCAGCAGGACTAAGCCGCTTCTGGCAAACCAGAGCTGCGCACGGAAACACCGTTTACCTTCCTGCCGGAGCGGCACCTATTGATCTACTTGCACTTGGACGTGCTTTCGAACTGCTAGGTTGGCAGGAGCAGGGACCGAGCAACGGGAGCTCAGCCCGTCGCGGGGATTCAAACTGCCGACCTTCTGATCGGCAACCCTAGGCTCTGTGGTTTAGACCGCAGCTCCACCCGCATCCCTCCTGCACATCCATACCCTGGTGCAAGTCTGGTGATGGGCTCTTGGTTTCTTTGGCCAAGTAACTGCTCAGTAATTGTCACCTTTGGGCACTTCCCTGGGTGTACACGTGTCCTCACGCTTGAGGGATTATGGCCGGAGATAGAGGGGGAAAGAGTCCTTTCCTTAAGGGCAAGAATGGCGTTGGAATGGAGGAAATTGATGCAGGGGGTGGATTTTCTGAAGTGAGGGGCTTTTCCTAAGCCGGCAGTCCATAAGGGAAGTGGCTTGACAGATTTCTTGCAACAAAGGATCACTTTTGGCAATAGAAACCAGTTAATGGGCTTTTGATGGACTGAGTCCATTTGGAGAACTTTATGGCAGCTTCGCTTGCCCTCCGTGGAGCCCACACGCTTCCGCTGCGTGTGTCTGCTTCTCCGGGCTTCCAGCTGCAGTTAGCAGAGCTCAAGTACAGCGACAATGATAGCCTTGTGTGCTCAATAAATCAGGCAGACGCTCGGTGTCTTCCTTATCTTACAAAGAGCTTTAATCTCGTACAAAAACAACAAATCGTTACTTTCCCGGAGACACGGCTCCCATCTTGATCCTCTCCCGTGAGCGGACTCACTCACACTGTGTCTCTCTCTCTCTCTCTCTCAGAGATACTGAACACTCCCAGTGTTCTAAACACGCCTCCAAGAATGTGAGGCGTCACTCAGAACTTCTTAACCCTGTAAGTTCTGACTCTCTCAATAGTCCATTGTTCTCTCAGCAGGCGGCCACTCAGGAGCTCAGTCAAGCTGGCGAAGCTCCGCTGCTCTGCAAAACTGAAACAGGCAGCGGCACAAGAAAGATTCTGTCCACTAGAGGCCGCTATCCGCTATTGGCTAGCAGTCCAAATCCGATGCTTTTGATTGGGCTATACGCAGCAGTATGTAAATACAGAGTTCATGCCCAAGTCCCCGTTCATATTTGTTGCGTTTGCAAAGTAAAGGAAGGACGGGACCCTGATTAAAAACAAGACACGAGGCTTTGACCAGCAAGGCTCTCGGAGAAAAGTGTGTCAACCACACTCCTCACCAGGCCATTTTATTAGCAAAAGAATCTTTTACACAGTGCTCGTAAGAACCAATCATATTTCCTCTGAGCATTTCATCAAACCCCACGTGGGGAAAAAGTTAACCTATAAACACTAGTTATCCATGCATACTTTTGGGGTAAATAAGTTGAGAACTACAAAGGGGTGGTAAATAAGTTGAGAACTACAAAGGGGTGCATCTGGCAACCGCGGAGGTAATAAACAATCAGTACACATGATAAGGAGGATGGCCAGGAGGACCAGATCACTACCACCTTCATGTGCGATCTGTTTCCTGGCTCCAAGATTAACATCTTAAGATTATATATAAGAAACTACATCAAAGAACTTGCCCACTATCTTTTATGGCACAGGATGCCTGCCTGGCGAAGCAACTGCTGTGTACGCTGTGTACGTGACGTGAGGAGAGAGAAATGGGCAGTAGGCTCAAAAGGGCCAGAGATGCAGAGGTGTAGATTGATCAAAAATCATATCAAAATAGTTTACACCCAGTCAACGCAATGCTTTCATTGCTGACACAGATGGCTTACTCTATATCTGTTATAATTCCTCATAGCAATCCCACCTGATCACTACATCGCTGGATATTTGCACTCCTACAATATTGATACGGTTTCATACCAGAAAGAGGGAAGCAGGGTCTTTTCTTCATAAAAAAAGATGTGGTGCTTGGTGCGACAGGGGAAGGAAAGGGCTTTCTCGAGCTCATTGTCTCGCGCCCTAGGTATGTGGAGGGGTTTCTGGGGAAGGCAAGATCCCTAGCGAATTTCCCCCTCGGAAAATCTGTATAGAATATTCTTTAAAAAGAAAAAAAAGGAAAAAGGAGGGGGGGGAGAGAAAAGACTGAAAGGGAAGAAAGGTTTCCTCTGTTCCCCTCCACACTTCCAAAATAATTCCGAGCTGAGGTGCAGAGCTCTTTCCTCCCTTGTGACCTCCCCACCCTCCTCCTCCTCCCTTCCACATAACTGGCTGCGTCACCTTGCCTGCCAATCATACCTCCCTTTGAACTGAAGCAGAGTTCCATCCCTGTTTGTGCCGGTTCTGGAATCTAAAAGCCGAGGACCTAAATCAGCCTAAAGGAAAATGACACCCTTCCTACCCACGCAAAAATGCAACTTTCATTGGTCTGTTTGCTACTGGATGTGGTAGCCAAGCCAAGCTTGGCAAAAGGGGTTTGTTTTTTTCTTTTGTTTTAAGAAGCAATAGCTCATTTGCTTGCGAGTGTGGGAGTCTGCAATTCTTGGTGTTCCAGGGCTTTTTGCAAGTTGGAGTTGCCTCCAGTCCACCCCGGATGTAAGAACAGTCCTTCTGGATTAGACCAATGGATGATCTAGTCCAGCACCTTGTTCCCCATAGTTGCCCAGCAGAGGCTCACAACAAGCCCATAAGCAGGACCTGAGTGCAATGGCCCTCTCCCACTCATATTCCCAATGAGCCAGAGTGAGGCAGCTGCCTCAGGCGGCCAATGCTGAGGTGAGGGGATTGAGCTGGGAGTGGCCTGTGGCCTGTCCTGTACCCCTACGTTAGCTGACTGCTCTCAAGTGCAGGGAAAGCTCCTGTCCTTTCCAAAGTACTTGGAAGAAGATTCAACAGTCAATCCAATTGGCTTCGGTACCGGAAAGATTTTGGGGTGTTTTGCTGTATTGGATGTTTCAATTTGCTGGGAGCGCCCAGAATGGCTGGGGCAACCCAGTCCGATGGACAGCATAGAAATCTCAACGTTGAATTTGTCTGATTTCCTTTCAGAGCCATTCAAGTTGGTACTTTTCAGCACCTATGGGTGTAGTGGCATCTGGACCATGGACCTCTCAGCTGGTGACTTGTGGGAGTCAGTCTGCAGCTCACCACACCTCAGCCAGTGGGATGTATCACCAGAGATTACAGAACCCCAGCCGAGTCTTCAGAGATGTCCTGCTCTCAGCAGAACAGCTTCTTCCAGAGCAGTGGCGGAGCAGGGTGGGGGCGGTCCGCACTGGGTGTCATCCTGCGGGGGGGGGGGGACATTCACTGGTGGCTTGGGAAGCTGGGAGTCGTGGGTGGGCGCTCCCGGCTGGAGGAGGCAGGCAGGGGAGAGGATGGGAAGGAGGCAGGTGAGCAAAGAACGGAGGGGGGCAGGAAGGGGAGAGGAAGGAAGCGGGATCGGTGGGTGCGCCTTTCATTCTGCCTGGAAGACCAGCACCTACAGCTGGACTATCAAGTGGATTGAAAGGGTCACTTTGGGGGCAGCGCTGCAAATGCAGAAGGGATCTTGGCCGGTTTCTAAAAAGGGAAAGTGAGTTTCCCTCTGACAAACGCTTTCTGCCTCCCCTCTGCAAAGCTCCACATGTTTCCGCCCCACCCTGTCCTCAGCCAACCCCCCACTTAGAAGCCACTCTTGGGATATTGACTTCTGTGTGCTTGTGTATCTGTGTCTCCCATGTGGGGTTCCTCTCTGCGTAAAGTCTTCAAGCTGTGCCTGTGTGCGCCTGACAAATCTGCCCCATTGCCTTTCCCTTGTCAAAATTTATCTTTCCCCCCACCTCCAGTCTCCGTTGTTGTGGGTCCTGGCTGAGAGGAAAAACAGAAGACGGGGGGGCCATCGGTCAGGGATAGTCTACTTGAGATTCCTGCATTGCCCCAGGGGGTTGGCTTGATGACCCTCAGGGGTCCCTTCCAGCTCCACTCTTCTCTGGTGCAGGCTTGTGCAGAGTTTTAGGTACAAGTTGGGTGCAAGGGGTGCAGCCCATCTTATGGACCGCCGGCTCGGGAAGAAGTCCCACTGATCATGATGAGACTCGCAGGCGAGTAGATTGCTGCTGTGCAGGCCTGCTGTTGAAATCAATGTTTTCCTTTTCAGAGCATGGTGAAATCCCCATGACTAAAACCTCCCCTTCCGTAGTTTCTGTCAGGAGTTCAGCCTACACTCGAGTAGGACCCTGGCAGAGACACGTGCCCGACTGGCATGTTCCCTCCCTCCTGGTCGATCGTTTGGGAGCTTCATAAGCTTTCTTCAGCCCGAACATCACAGCGACCGATGCCAAGCGACACCGGCACACTTAGGGATCCGCAGAGTTTGTGCATCATGCGTGACAGACCTCAGCAACTCAGCATTTTGGCTAATCGCCTTTATTTACATATCAACACACACACGAAGCACTGCAACATGGTTCCCTCTGTCTCGAGCATCAGGCAGCAAAGAGAAAAAGAACAAAGGACAATAGTCCCACTTCACGGAACACAGGAACACAAACATCCTGTCGCCGTCACTTCCCAATCTGTGGAGTCAAAACATAGACAACAATCCCATGACTGCAATCATGGAGCTGGAAATTTAACAGTTTCAAGCGCTACCACAGGTTCTGCAGAATATCTGTACTGCATGGTTTAGTGTGGCAGCACCTGCCCTTTGGAACTCCCCGCCTCTTGCAACAAAGCACGTGCCTTTGCTAGACGCTTTTCAGGCACCTGCTAAAAGCATTCTTGTTTAGGCAAGCATACCTAGAAGCTTAGGAAGTTAAAGAAATTTTCATCTCTTTTAATATTTTAGCTTTTGTATGTTTTAAAGTAGGATTGTTGATTTTTCTTGATTTGACTGCTGTGGTGGTTTTTTTGTTTTTTGTTTTGGTAAACCACTTTGCAGGCTTTTTAAAATAAATTTTATTAAATAAAGAAGCAACACATAGAACTAAGAATAGAAATATATAGAAAAATATATATCCCCCCCCCCATTTTCTTTATTTTTCCTTCTCCTCCTCCTGCTGCTGCTGCTCCTCCTCCTCGTGTTCCTCACCTGAAGGAAAAGCCAAAGAACCACCATTAAAATTGGTGCCTGGTATGTGCAACCATATGCTGTATTTTTATTCTTTTTGGCAAGAAAATGGGCACACAAGGAGGCAGCAAACCTTTGTGCCCTTCAGAGGCACATGCGCAGTCTGCTACTGGCCTCTGGTCTCCTGCGCATGGGGTGGGGGTGGGGGGGAGGCCACCCCTTCCACGCAGCGAAGGCGACCCTGGCATGGCTACCAGCTGCCCACAAAGGCGCACTGAACTGGGCTCCAGACTGTGGTGGGACTCCCCTAAGCCCCAGCCAACATGGCCAGCGCTCATCAGGGATGATGGGCCTTGAAACCCATTGGGAGGGAGGGCCATGTGAAGACAGGATTCTCAAAAATACCTCTGGCTTGCGGCTCCTGGAGTGTTGCTGGCAACGCCTGGAGTTTCTCTTCAAGCTCCTGGAGCTTCACACGGAATACTTCAGCTTCCTTAAATACTGTTTCAGCTCCATGCCACACCTCAGCCAAAATCGCTGCTTTAACTCAGAAAAAGAAGGGAGGATCTGTGCATGTCATTCCGGTCAAGTTGCACCAAAGTGGGACATGTTCATCTGAGCTCCACAGGCTGGTTTTTCTAATTGTTTGACTGGGGTTGTTTGTTGGTTTTTCTTTAATTTGGGGCAAGGCCTTTTTATGTGCCCTTTCAATCCCCAAGAGCCAGCACTGTAAATCAGTTTTAAGGGAGTCTTAGAAGCACAGCTGCCGCCACCCCCCACCCCCCACACCCCAACATCATCAGCAGTTACACATAAAGGCTTTTAAAACTTATTTAATATCTTTTTAAAAAAGTTAACCTTGTAATTCCTAAATCATTTTAAGCACTTTGAAATACTTTCTAAAATTCTGCTTTTTAACTTTTATGTAAACGATGTAATAAAGGAACCCAAATGGCCAGATATTTCCCTGTTTCAGTTTTATCCCATAATGTATCCATTTTGCTACATGCCAACGATACGGTGTTGTTAGCACAAACATTCTGAGCGTCTGCACATCATTCTGAGCGTCTGCACATGGGCGAGCAGCGAAACCTGGATGTAACCCGTTCCGTTACTTCCGGGTCGCCGCGGGACGCAACCTGAAAAGACGTAACCTGAACCGAGCGGAACAAGAGGTATCACTGTATTTGAGGATTTGCTTCTCTGATAGGAGTACCGGGTCTCATCAGATGACAGCCTCGGCCTTGAAGGCATCAAGATCTGCACAAGCAATTCTTAGCTATACCAGAACTGAAGGCGGCAATGGGATTGCCCCTGCTCCGAGAAGATATACAGTGGTACCTCGGAAGTCAAACGGAATCCATGACAGAAGTCCGTTTGACTTCCAAAACATTCGGAAACCAAGGCGCGGCTTCCGATTGGCTGCAGGAGATTCCTGCACTCAATCTGAAGCCGCGGAAGCCCCGTCGGACATTTGGGCTCCAAAGAACATTCACAAATGAAAAAAAGTCAAAAGCTCAATACTATTAATAATTTGGAAGTGGAAGGAAAGAACATTCAGAATCCAGTGGAAATTAGAAAATGCTTCCAGAGGTACTTTAAACAGTTATATACACAAGGGCCACAGAAGGAGTTTGATATAGACCAATTTTTAAAAACAAATGGATTACAAAAAATCTCTCAAGAAAACAAGATAATGCTGAACCATAAAGTTACAGAACAGGAAATAGAAGGTGTCATTCAGAATATGCAGTTGGGCAAATCTCCAGGGCCGGATGGCCTAACCTCAAAATATTATAGATCTTTGAAGGACTGGATAATTCAACCACTAAAGGAGGTCTGTAATGAAATCTTGGAGGGGGAAAAAGCGCCAGAGTCGTGGAAGGAAGCCTACATCACGCTTATACCAAAAACTGAGTCTGAAAAGACACAACTTAAGAACTACCGCCCCATATCCCTGCTCAATGTGGATTACAAAATATTTGCTGATATTTTGGCTAAAAGATTAAAAAAAAGTATTAGTGGACATTTCTAGATTTGTCTGGCAGGGCAAGAAGCCCAGAATAAAATTTAAAATACTAACTGATGCAAAGGAAAGAGATGGATTTGCCCTGCCAGACCTTAAACTTTATTATGAATCAGCAGCATTCTGCTGGTTGAAAGAATGGCTGCTTCTTGAGAACACAGACATTTTGGATCTAGAAGGTTTTAATAATGTTTTTGGGTGGCATGCATATCTGTGGTACGACAAGGTTAAAGCACATAAAGCATTTAAAAACCATATTGTCAGGAAAGCATTGTTTAATGTCTGGATAAGATATAAAGATTTACTTGAAAATAAAACCCCAAGGTGGTTATCACCGATGGAAGCAAAGGCTCAGAAAAAGCTCAATATGCAGGCCAAGTGGCCGAAATATTGGGAAATTTTGGAACAAGAGGGAGACAAATTGAAATTGCAGAGTTTTGAGAAATTAAAAGATAAAGTGCGAGACTGGCTTCACTATTATCAAATAAGAGAGGCTTATAATTTGGACAAAAAAATTGGCTTCCAGGTGGAAAAATCAAAATTGGAAACAGAACTGTTAGATCCCAAAACTAAGATACTTTCAAGAATGTATAACTTGCTGTTAAAATGGAATACGCAGGATGAAACGGTTAAATCTGCTATGATTAAATGGGCACAAGATGTTGGACATAACATTATGTTTGCTGACTGGGAACAGTTGTGGACCACTGGTATGAAATTTATGGCATTTAATGCCTTAAGAGAGAATATTATGAAAATGATATACAGGTGGTACATGACACCAGTCAAGCTTGCAAAAATATATCATCTGCCCGATAATAAATGTTGGAAATGTAAAGAAAATGAAGGTACATTCTTTCACCTTTGGTGGACGTGCCCAAAGATTAAGGCTTTCTGGGAGATGATATACAATGAAATGAAAAAGGTATTTAAATATACCTTCCTGAAGAAACCAGAGGCCTTTCTCCTGGGCATAGTCGGCCAATTGGTGCCAAAGAAGAAGGATAGAACTTTCTTTATGTATGCAACAACAGCAGCAAGAATACTTATTGCAAAGTATTGGAAGACACAAGACTTACGCACCCTGGAAGAGTGGCAGATGAAGGTGATGGACTATATGGAATTGGCGGAAATGACTGGCAGAATCCGAGACCAGGGAGAAGAGTTGGTGGAAGAAGATTGGAAGAAATTTAAAGACTATTTGCAGAAATATTGTAAAATTAATGAATGTTAAAATGATGCTGGATTGAAATTAAGTGGTATTAGCAACAAGGTTAATAAGAATATGCAAAAAATGGATTGATAATGGATGAAATTATATAGTTATAATATGCTAAGATATAGAGTTAAGACAAATGAAAGAGGGTAAGGATTTGCTGAATTGATTATGTAAATGGGAATACAAAAAGGGGAGGTGTGAGGAGGTCAAGGAAATAAGCAAATGAGCTTAAAGATTTCAAAAAATGGATTTGTTTTTAATTTTTTTCTATCTATTTGTTTTTTGTATTTTGTATTTTCTTCTTTTTTTTCTTTTCTATGTATTTTTGTATTCTCTGTCTTTTTCCTTATTTCTTTCTTTTTTTGCTTTCTTTTTATTCTGTAAACTTCTGTTTTTTGTAAAACCTTAATAAATATTTTATAAAAAAACAACAACAAAGAACATTCACAAACTGGAACACTCACTTCTGGGTTTGTGGCGTTTGAGAGCCAAAACATTCGAGTCGCAACGCGTTTGGGATCCAAGGTATGACTGTATTGGTAAGGATAGGAGGGGATCGGGAGAGACAGGGAAGCCCGGAGGGAACGCCCCACCTAGCCCAGCTCTGACCCCAAGCCAATATCACCAGCGGCTGGAGCAAAAGAACAGAGGAACCATGCACCGGGGTCCGGCTGGGGGCTAGAAGAACCAGTGCAGGGGGGCACAGCAAAAACCATGCTTTATGTTATTGAGTTTATTTTCAGTCCATTTCTTATCAGTATTTTAAAGCCCTATGAACCCAGGTAGGCGGCCTGAACCATTGGAGCCCATTTCCTGGAACCGCCGCCTCAGCCCCGATCTAGAATCATAGAATAGAATCATAGAATCATAGAGTTGGAAGAGACCACAAGGGCCATCGAGTCCAACCCCCTGCCAAGCAGGAAACACCATCAGAGCACTCCTGACATATGGTTGTCAAGCCTCTGCTTAAAGACCTCCAAAGAAGGAGACTCCACCACACTCCTTGGCAGCAAATTCCACTGTCGAACAGCTCTTACTGTCAGGAAGTTCTTCCTAATGTTTAGGTGGAATCTTCTTTCTTGTAGTTTGGATCCATTGCTCCGTGTCCGCTTCTCTGGAGCAGCAGAAAACAACCTTTCTCCCTCCTCTATGTGACATCCTTTTATATATTTGAACATGGCTATCATATCACCCCTTAACCTCCTCTTCTCCAGGCTAACATGCCCAGCTCCCTTAGCCGTTCCTCATAAGGCATCGTTTCCAGGCCTTTGATCATTTTGGTTGCCCTCCTCTGGACACGTTCCAGTTTGTCAGTGTCCTTCTTGAACTGTGGTGCCCAGAACTGGACACAGTACTCCAGGTGAGGTCTGGCCAGAGCAGAATAATAATAATAATAATAATAATAATAATAATAATAATAATAATAATAATAATTTATTATTTGTACCCCGCCCATCTGGCTGGGTTTCCCCAGCCACTCTGGGCGGCTTCCATAGAAACCAAAAATACACTAAAATATCACAGATTAAAAACTTCCCTGAACAGGGCTGCCTTAAGAATACAGTGGCACTATTACTTCCCTTGATCTAGGTGTTATACTCCTATTGATGCAGCCCAGAATTGCATTGGCTTTTTTAGCTGCCGCGTCACACTGTTGGCTCATGTCAAGTTTGTGGTGTCCTCTGGGGTGTTAGCCACCCCTCCCAGTTTGGTGTCATCTGCAAATTTGATCAGGATGCCCTTGAGTCCATCATCCAAGTCGTTGATAAAGATGTTGAATAAGACCGGGCCCAAGACAGAACCCTGTGGCACCCCACTAGTCACTCTTCTCCAGGATGAAGAGGAACCATCGATGAGCACCCTTTGGGTTCGGTCAGTCAGCCAGCTACAAATCCACTGAGTGGTAGCATAGTCAAGACCGCATTTTACCAGCTTCTTTACAAGAATATCATGGGGCACCTTGTCAAATGCCTTGCTGAAATCAAGGTAGGCTACATCCACTGCGTTCCCTTCATCTACCAGGCTTGTAATTCTGTCAAAAAACGAGTTCAGGTTAGTCTGACATGACTTATTTTTCAGAAATCCATGCTGACTATTGGTGATCACAGCATTCCTTTCTAGGTGCTCACAGACTGTTTGCTTAATGATCTGCTCCAGAATCTTCCCTGGTATTGATGTCAGACTGACTGGGCGGTAATTATTTGGGTCCTCTCTTTTCCCTTTTTTGAAAATAGGGACAACATTTGCCCTCCTCCAGTCTGCCGGGACTTCGCCTGTTCTCCAGGAATTCTCAAAGATGACTGCCAGTGGTTCTGAGATCACACCTGCCAGTTCTTTTAATACTCTTGGATGCAGTTCATCTGGCCCTGGAGACTTGAATACATCTAGACTAGCCAAGTATTCTTGTACTATCTCCTTAGTTATTCTGGGCTGTGTTTCCTCTGCTGAATCATTTGCTCCAAATTCTTCAGGTCGGGCATTGTTTTCTTTATCGGAGAAGACTGAGGCAAAGAAGGCATTGAGGAGTTCAGCCCTTTCTGTGTCCCCGGTTTGCATTTCACCATCTTCTCCTCTGAGTGACCCCACAGTTTCTTTGTTCTTCCTTTTGCTACGAACATACTCATAAAAGCCTTTTTTGTTGCTTTTAACCTCTCTAGCAAGCCTGAGTTCATTCTGTGCTTTAGCTTTTCTGACTTTGTGTCTACACGTGCTGGCTATTTGTTTGAATTCCTCTTTGGTGGTTTCCCCCCTTTTCCATTTTTTGTACACATCCTTTTTTAATCTTAACTCAGTTAAAAGTTCTTTAGATAGCCACCCTGGCTTCTTTAGGCACCTTCCATGTTTCCGTCTCATTGGTATTGCCTGAAGTTGTGCTTTTACTATCTCCCTCTTAACAAACTCCCAGCCATCATGAACTCCCTTTCCTTTTAGTATTACTGTCCATGGGATCTCACCCAGCACTTCCCTAAGTTTTATGAAGTCGGCTTTCTTAAGTCAAGAAATTGAGTCCTAGTATGCTTGGCTGCTCCTTTCCGCTGTATAGTAAACTTCAGAAGAGCATGATCACTCGCGCCTAATGATCCTTCCACTTCTACCCCACTAACCAGGTCATCAACATTGGTTAGGACCAGATCTAAAATGGCTGTTCCTCTTGTTGCTTCTCCCACTTTCTGGACAATGAAGTTGTCTGCAAGGCCAGTGAGGAATCTGTTTGACCTTATGCTCTTGGCTGAGTTTGACATCCAGCAAATATCCGGGTAATTGAAGTCCCCCATTACTACTATCTCCCTTCCTTTTGCATGCTTGGCCATCTGTTCCAGGAAGGCATCATCTATGTCCTCCGTTTGGCTTGGGGATCTATAGTAAACTCCCACAATGAGGTCACTGTTATTCTTCTCTCCCTTAATTTTGACCCAAATGCTCTCACTTTGGCTTTGAGCTTCTAAATCTTGGATCTCTTCACAGGTATACACATCCCTGACATATAACGCCGCTCCTCCTTTCTTGTCTGGTCTGTTTCTCTGAAATAGATTGTATCCCTCCATTATTACATTCCAATCATGGGACTTATCCCACCAGGTTTCAGTGATGCCTATTATGTCATATTTAGTTTGCTGTACCAAGAGCTCAAGCTCATCTTGTTTATTTCCCATGCTTTGTGCATTAGTGTACAGACATTGAAGTCCATTAATCATTCCCCCGTGTCTCTTATTTAAGGATTTTTTCCTCCCACCACTAGGTCTGCGTGCTGTTTGCGCCATTTGGTCTATGACATTTGGATGATCATCTTCATCAATTGATAGACTCCTACCTTCAGGAGCACTGTCTCCCTCCCCCACATTAGTCAGTTTAAAGCCCTCCTGATGAGGTTTCTGAGATTTTTGGCAAAAACATTCCTCCCAACCGTTGTGAGGTGCAGCCCATCGCTTGCCAGAAGTCCATCTTCAAGAAACTGCAGTCCGTGATCTAAGAATCCAAACCGTTCCTGTTTACACCATTTGCGAAGCCAGCTGTTCACTTCCACTATTTTTCCCTCTCTCCCTGGGCCACGTCATTCAACTGGGAGGACTGATGAGATGACAATTTGTGCATTTAATTGCTTCAATTTCCTGCCCAGAGCCTCATAGTCTCTTTTGATCTTCTGGAGGCTATTGCTTGCAGTGTCATTGGTTCCCACATGAACCAAGAGGAAGGGGTATTTGTCAGTGGGTTTTATGATTCCTTGCAGTCGTTCAGTTACGTCTTGGATCTCAGCCCCGGGGAGACAGCACACTTCCCGAGACATCTTGTCAGGCCCACAGATCACTGCTTCTGTTCCCCTCAGTAGGGAATCCCCTATCACCACTACACGCCTCCTCTTAGGTCTGGTCGGGGTTCTTCCGTGAGCTGTCCGTTCCAAGGTCGCCTGCACATTCTCTGAGGACTGACTTTGCTGCTCGTCTTCATATATCTGATCGACTGTAATGAGGGAGAGATCCTCAAATGGAGTCTGCTCTTCGTCTTCCATGCTAGGGGAGAGGACCTCAAAGCGATTGTGTATTTGTAAACAACCAGAGCGAACCCTGGGCCTCCTACTTCTTTGAGTCACGTTTCTCCATATATCTGGCTCCTGTGTTGGTGAACTAGCCTCCTTCTCAGGGGAGTCCCCTGTCTCCTCCTTGGTGGAGACGGTGTGCTCTGTTGCTTCCAAGAAGAGCTCCAGCTCTCTAATTCTTTGGAGCGTAGCTACACGTTCCTCCAGTTGCTGGACTTTGTCTTCTAAGAGGGCAATCAACATGCAATTGCTGCAGGTAAAGCTGCCTGCAACCTTTGGCAAGATGGCAAACATTGCGCAGGAACCGCAGGCGACTGCAGCTGTTCCCTCACCCTCCATCTTGAGAACGTGTCGTTGGGGGTGACTACAGTGGTCCTCCATCATAAAAAGCGTGAAGACAGGACAAATAACTCCCCCCCCAAAAAAAAACCTAGGTCTCCCCCAACAAACGTTTGGGACTAGCTCCCCTAAATCTAAAAGATGGATCAAACTGCCCTGCAAGCTCTGATAAGCTCCTCCCACAGCTAATCACCTACCTCAACAGAAACCCTGCCCCCTCTGACCTTTGCACAGGGAGAGCAGCTAATCAGCCACAAAGAAACACACACACGAGAAAACCCTTTTTGCTCCTTCTTCAGCTGCTGCCCTGCAAGCTAGGGACCCGACACCAAGCCCTGGGGGTCCCACGGGAGAATTCAAACTGCCCCTTTTTCTTGTTCCCTTCTCTCTCTCTCTCTCTCTCTCTCTCTCTCTCTCTCTCCTCCTTCTTCTTTAGTTATACACACAACCCTCCCTTTTTTATTAATACATTATTACTCATTATTCATCCATTTCTATTCACTTCTTACTCATTTACTCATTTTCATTATTATTACTCATTTTTTTTCTTTTTTTAAAAAAGTTTTTTTTAATTTTTCATTAAAGAATTCTATATATATATCTACTTTTCCATCCCCACTCCCCCCTTTTTCTATTTACTTATTACAATGGTTTTTTTCTTTTCCTTCTCTTTTCTGAACAAACAAACAAACTATTTTCAGTAGGATTTTTTGTGTTTTCTTTTTCTTTCTTTCTTCTTTTTCTCTCTATCTCTTTTCTCTCTTCCTTATCTTTTCTTTTCCATCTTGTCTTTTGTCTCACACTACAACTTGAACCACCACAGCGACTTTTGATTTTTTAATAGAATTCCATTAGCCTTTACATTTTTAACTTTTGACTCTTAACAAAATGGCTGGGGCATGTTCCACAGGGGGGGATGCACTGGGACAACTGATCTCAGTGATAAAGAGTAGGAGGAGGAGTTACGCTAAGACCAGACCATGTCATTACAGAGGAGGCAGGTTTAGTCGTTGTCTGAGGACTATCCATGCCTCCGGGTCTGGTCCTGACCGGATGGATACTAGAATCAGCAAGGGATACCCACATGACCTGAAGGTCATGCTGCTGTGCAATGCCAGGTCAATGATTCAGAAGACCACTGCCATCCATGACTTGATCATGGATGGAGGACTTGACCTGGCATGTGTAACAGAGACTTGGTTGGATGAAGCAGATGGGCCTGTCCTTGCCGCTGCTTGTCCACCAGGTTTCTCTTACTCACAGCAACCCAGGTCATGTGGGCGGGGAGGTTGCAGTGATTTTTAGGAAGTCATTAGTTTGCACCAGGCGTCCTATTGGGAAGACCCAGTTTTCTGAGTGCATGTTCTGGAAGATGGGCAATAGGGGCAGTACAGGATTCCTTTTGGTGTACCGACCTCCCCGCTGCACCAAGGATTCCCTGCCCGAGCTGCTTCAGGTTGTGGCGGATGTTCTCCTGGAGACACCTAGCTTAGTTGTCCTAGGGGATTTTAACATCCATGCCGACACGACCTTACAAGGGGCCGCTCAGGACTTCGTGGAAAGCATGGCCTCCATGGGGCTGTCCCTGAATAAGTCTGGCCCAACCCATAGCCGCGGACATGCCTTGGACCTGGTGTTTACCTCTATGGGTGTTGGTGATCTGACACTAAGTAAAAGCGAAACGAAAGAAGTGCCATGGTCAGATCACTTCCTGGTGCAACTGGACTTCTCTGCAACCCATCCCCTCTGCAGGGAGGTGGGACCGATTTGGATGGTCCGCCCCCGCCACTTAATGGATCCAAATGATTTCCAGAAAGTGGTAGGGGATGCTTTATCCCATGTTGATGGCCTTTCAGCCGATTCCCTGGTGGCCCGCTGGAATGTGGAGTTAACCAGGGCTATTGACTGTTTGGCTCCGAAGCGCCCTCTCCGATTGCATGGAGCCCGGACAGCCCCGTGGTTTTCCACAGATCTGAGGGCAATGAAACAATCGTTGAGACGGCTAGAGCGCCGGTGGCGGATAACTCATTCCGAATCTGACTGGACACAGGTTAGAGCTCAACGTCGAGCCTACCAAGTGGCGATAGCGACGGCGAAGAAGACTTTCTTCACCGCCTCTATTGCATCTGCAGAAAACAGCAGCAGGAGACTTTTTCAGGTGGTTCACAATTTAGCGGAACCACCTGTGACATCGGGGCCCAGTATGGGCCACATGATCTCCTGCAATGATTTTGCAAAGTTTTTTGCAGATAAAATCGCTCAGATTCGGGAAGAAGTAGACTCCACCGTGGGAGCAGGGCTGGGGCGGGAGAGTGCTAGAGTTTTGTCTAGTCAAGTTAAGTGGGATCAATTCCAATCTGTTACCTCTGAGGATGTGGACAGGCTGCTTGGACGAGTGAAGCCAACCACCTGTCTCCTGGATCCTTGCCCATCCTGGCTTATAAAAGCTAGCCGGGAAGGACTGGGCGATGGGCTTCGTGGGGTGGTGAATGCTTCCCTCCATGAGGGAGCCTTCCCAGAACCGCTGAAAGAGGCGGTTATTAAACCGCTTCTTAAAAAACCATCTTTAGATGCGGCCACGAAGGCCAACTATCGCCCAGTCTCAAATCTTCCATTCTTGGGCAAGGTGATTGAGCGAGCGGTTGCTGAAGAACTCCAGGCACGCCTGGAAGAAGCGGACCATTTGGATCCCTTCCAGTCGGGATTCAGGCCTCATCATGGGACTGAAACTGCCTTGGTCGCACTTGTTGATGATCTCCGGCGGGCTAGGGACAAAGGTGAGAGCTGTTTCCTAGTTCTGCTGGATCCCTCAGCAGCGTTTGATACCATCGACCATAACATCCTTCTGGTCCGTATTGAGGGGCTGGGAGCTGGGGGCACTGTCATACAGTGGTTCCACTCCTTCCTCCTGGGCCGTGTTCAGAAAGTGGTGGTGGGGGATGAGTGTTCAGACCCCTGGGCTCTCACTTGTGGGGTGCCTCAGGGTTCTGTCCTCTCCCCCATGCTTTTCAACATTTACATGCAGCCACTGGGAGAGATCATCAGGAGGTTTGGGCTGGGTGTTCATCAGTATGCGGATGATACCCAGCTCTACCTCTCTTTTAAATCAGAACCAGTGAAGGCGGTGAAGGTCCTGTGTGAGTGTCTAGAAGCGGTTGGAGGATGGATGGCGGCTAACAGATTGAGGTTGAATCCTGACAAGACTGAAGTACTGTTTTTGGGGGACAGGAGGCGGGTAGGTGTGGAGGATCCCCTGGTCCTGAATGGGGTAACTGTGCCCCTGAAGAACCAGGTGCGCAGCCTGGGAATCATTTTGGACTCACAGCTGTCCATGGAGGCACAGGTCAAATCTGTATCCAGGGCAGCTGTTTACCAGCTCCATCTGGTACGTAGGCTGAGACCCTATCTGCCTGCAGACTGTCTCGCCAGAGTGGTACATGCTCTGGTTATCTCCCGCTTGGACTACTGCAATGCTCTCTACGTGGGGCTACCTTTGAAGGTGACCCGGAAACTACAACTAATCCAGAATGCGGCAGCTAGACTGGTGACTGGGAGCGGCCGCCGAGACCATATAACACCGGTCTTGAAAGACCTACATTGGCTCCCAGTACGTTTCCGAGCACAATTCAAAGTGTTGGTGCTGACCTTTAAAGCCCTAAACGGCCTCGGTCCAGTATATCTGAAGGAGCGTCTCCTCCCCCATCGTTCTGCCCGGACACTGAGGTCCACCTCCGAGGGCCTTCTGGCGGTTCCCTCACTGCGAGAGGCCAAGTTACAGGGAACCAGGCAGAGGGCCTTCTCGGTAGTGGCGCCCGCCCTGTGGAACGCCCTCCCACCAGATGTCAAAGCAATAAACATCTACCTGACATTCAGAAGACATCTGAAGACAGCCCTGTTCAGGGAAGTTTTTAATATGTGACATTTTAGTGTATCTTTCATCTTTGTTGGAAGCCGCCCAGAGTGGCTGGGGAAACCCAGCCAGATGGGCGGGGTACAAATAATAAATTATTATTATTATTATTATTATTATTATTATTATTATTATTATTATTATCTACAAACTCCCAACCCCACCTCCCCACCTTAACACTGGGAGGGCCATGTCCCTGGAATTTGTGAAGACAGGATTCTCAAAAATACCTCTTGCTTGCGGCTCCTGGAGTATTGCAGGCAATGGCTGGAGGTTTTCTACAAGCTCCTGGACCTTCATAGGCAATGCTTGATCATCCTTAAGTACTGTTTCCGCCCCCATCTTAGGGCTATTGCGCGCCTTCTTCAGTATTTCAACATCCTGGAGAGGACAGACACTTCCTGCTAGACATTTACTCCAGACATTTACAGAAGGCACAGAGGCACTGGTTGAAGAAGTTGGGAATGAGCAGACAGTGCTATTGCTGAGAAGGAGCTCCACCCCAGGGTGCTAAAGAGCTCTTGCCCTAGCCTGCAGGTGCCAGAAGGCCAAGCGCTGGTGTTGCAGTGGTGGTACTTCAGAGGAGTATGAGAAAAGGCTGCTCTGGATTCTGGGTATATAATTGGCCTTGCCTGAAGCTGTGGATTGTGCTCTGCATTAGCAGAGAGGCTTTACTCAGTTGCAAATGAAGCACATTTCAGTCATTATAGAAACCGGTGTTTCCATGCATGCTTGTTCAGGAACTCTGTGAACTAGACAGCCGCTGTTTTAAACTGGCCCTTTTTCTGGCAGGTTGAACGATTAAAGTTGACTTGATTAACTTCATCCGCCAACTACCCTTCTAAGCAACCAGAGCAATTACAAATAAAAGGCTCTCCAACCGTGCGCTATCCCTATCTGCAAACAAGCTCTCCCACAAAGTGGGGGGGGGGGACAGGGGATCCCCGCTGCTGTGCTTTACCTCACAGCCCCAAAGACAAGCCGTCCAGCTGGAGAAAAGGGGGGAGGGGTGTACGCCACAGGAACGGCCAAGAACGCTGTTTTTTGCTCAGCAATGAGGCGTTAAAGCAGACATACCTTCCTCTGGGTGTGCTCTCTTGGGTCGGGCTCTCCCTCTCCTCAGCGGCGGCAGCTGCAGCAAGGTCGGGGCACCCCCCCAGCCAGCGGATTGGCTGGCTGGAACTGGCTGGAATGTCCCCGGATTTAATTAATGTCCCCGGATGTAGTCGGGACCTCCGATGCTGCTTGCTGCCATGGCGTCAGCCATGTTGCAGCGCAGGAAGTCCCCAGGCGTAAATCCGGGGACATTCCGGGAACAAATTTCTGCCGGGGACAGATTGCTCTCCCTGGCAACTGGGGATGCCTGGTAAGCCTCCTTCTGGCCTTACCAGAGCAGCAAGTGCAGCTTGCCCTGGATCACCATGGATCCCTTCAGTTGCCGTCAAGCTCCCAGGTGTGGATCTCTTGTCCTGACCTGAATACAAAAGAAGTGATTTTACATCTCCATTCCAACACGAAACGAAAGCCCCGAGCCTGGCTTCATGCTCCCCCTCATCTGGAATATGGTCACTTCCAGCCCCCTCCCAGCCCAAGGATCTCCTTGTATGAAAGAGAGGTTTTCTGTGGAGTGCTGCCTCCCTCTGCTGGTGCAAGCTGTTTCTCCAGCAGAAAAATGCTTCCTGGTATTTTGGAAGTGGCCACCCCTCTTTCTCCAACCCATTCCATATGCATCCCGACCCCAACTATCAGGATTTGCCATCTGGCCTGACTCTACAGTGCTGCTGATACACAAGAGAGGCAATAGCCTGCCACTCACTAACCTAACTGCAGCCTTGCATGAAAAGAATATAAGAGCAGCCAGATATTTTGTAGTCCAGCCTATTCACATAAGCAGACCAGTCCCCTGCAGCGCACACCCTCCTACTCAAAACCAAGTCAGCTCACCGACATAAACTGGGCCTCTTTCTCCTGCTTCACTTCTGAGATATTTCAGGGCAGGCTGGATTAAAGTCGGCTCACATTCCTGGCAAGGCTGTTTTCATCCACGGAGTTTGTTCTATGAGACACATGAGCCAAATAGCCGAGGAGACAGTTTTTTAGCTGCCTTTCATTCATACACTTTATATTGAAAGGATTTCAGGGGCAGATGCTCTTTTTCTGCATGGAGGGTGGGGGTTTCCAAAGGGGCACTATTCAGACCTGCATTCATGGCTTATGAGTCGTAGCCGTGTGACAACTGCACATCATGCTGATGTGTTGAAGGGCTGATGTTGCACTTCCAGGTAGAAGAGCTCGTTGGCATTATTTTAGGCTCTGTGTCAATTGACTTTGTGACATGATGGGGGGGGGGAGTTCTTATTTTTAGAGTATTTACCTGCAACCTATTATGTGGGAATCTCAAGGTACTTTACAACTAGGTCCGAAAATAGGCAAACATTGAAATGCAGCAGAATAAACAGGCCCACAGTAAAAAAAAAAATCCTTCAAAGCCCATATTGGCTGGCAGCAGCATCCCCCCAAATCCATGATGGATAAACACTTTCCCCACATGGAGCAGAATTGCACCCATGTTGGCAAAGGCCTCCTTTCTAGAAGGGGGAGCAGAGGCTGCCCCCACCCACTGCTCTCTTCTCCCAGGCATCTGAAGAGACAAACGGCTCCCCTTCTCTACCTGGCTCCATCTCTCACCAGGCCCAAGCAGTATGACCAGGGGTCAGGGATGGGGGCAGTTGTCCAAACCAGCTGGAGAGACTCAAGAAAGGCATTACAGCCTCAAAGCCCTTTCCCTACCTCTCAATCTGGACTTACCTGGCCTTGCCCCTGGCCGCCTTTAGCCAGATCAGCTGTGTTCGGAGCTGGGACAGACCCCTCTGGAGACTTAGAGGCAGAGGAAACAGCCTGGGTCCCCGCAAAGATGATCACACTTTTCCTACTCCCAGACTGCAGGCTAGAGAATGTCGCTGCACGCTGGTGACCCGTTCCCTGGGTGGTGCACTGGGAAGAAGAAACCTCATTCAGAGATGGGAGGGAAGCACTTTGGCCAGTGCCATGGGGCCTTTCTTCGGAAAGCTGCTCGGGGAGCTGCAATGGAGCACTGCCCAAGGAGGAGGAAATGTGGGAGGCCTGCTGGGAAGGCTGCTGGGATCCCGACTCTTCCTGGCTAAGGGAAGCAGCTCTTCCAGTGGTATCTCTGGGAAAAGAGGGCATCAAAGTGAGCTGGCAATGAGAAGGCTCAGCCAGGTGGGAGCCGGAGGTCTCTGGGGTCGCACCCAGGGATTCGTTGGGCGAACTTTTCTTCTCCATTCTGTGGACACTAAGGCAAGTCTTCTGACCACTGTACCAGCTGGTTTCAAAGGCTATTTTTTATGAAAGCTTGAAAAACAAAGAAAACACAATATACAGAAATCAGTGTCAGGTATCAAGCATTTTGAAAACATAAAAATGAAAAGAAACAGAAGACGAAAAGCTTTCTTCTTTGTTGCAAAGTAATGCCCAAGAATAAGCCCAGAGTAGGTAGGCCTTTTTACTCCTGGGGAAATCACCGGCAATTTCATGCCAAATGCAGCAGAGGGAAGGGGCACAGGAGCTGCTATGAAACAGACGATCCTCAAATCACAGCTGTTTGATACAGGGATGGAATCAATCCTTTTGCTTCAGTAAAAACCTCAAGGGTCGTAGGTTGTGCTTAAATGAACTGGATGGTGTTAGAAAGGGTCTAAAAATGAAACACCGTTTTTCAATTTGAAAACTGTTGAATGATCTTTACCTATCCTGGGAACAGTACATGAAGAACTACATGAAGATGATGTACAGATGGTATACAACACCAGTGCAGTTAGGGAAAATGTACAAAACTAGTTCAAATATATGTTGGAAGTGTAAGGAAAAGGAGGGAACATTTTATCATATGTGGTGGGAGTGTAAGGTAATTAAAACATTTTGGGAAATGATATACAATGAATTGAAGAAAATGCCCCATTTAACATTTATTAAAAAACCCGAGGCATTTTTGTTGGGGATTGTAGGGAAAGATCTGCCAAAAAAGTTGAAAAACATCTTCATGTATGCGACAACGGCCACGAGAGTTCTGGTTGCGCAAGGATGGAAGACTGAAGAAACCCCAACTAAAGAATCATGGCAAGAAAAGTTGATGGACTATGCAGAAGTGGCAAAATTGACAAATAAGCTACGGGACAAGGAGAACTGTGACTTTAAGGATGAATGGGAACCTTTCACAAAGTCTCTGAAGACGCAACAAAGCAAATTGGACTCCTTGGCAGGTTTTGAATAAACATCGACAATTATTTTTTTTTACTGATAATAATCAGCTAAACACTTTGAGGATCTATACAACTTTGTAACATGCAGAAAATAGCAATATTAGAGAAACCAAAGACTGGAACTGAGCGACGTCAGGAGGTGGGGTGGTGTCAGGGAACTGCAGGCAGCGAGGGAGGAAAGAATGGGAGGATACAGAGAGGGAGGAAAGAATGGGAGGATACAGAGAACGATCTCCACTGATTAGCACTGACTCGTCCTCTGAGGACAGAGAATAGAATTTATGGCTGGCTGCCTGGAGTGCTTTCACTGCTGAGAGCAGCAACGCGCTGCAGCTGGCAAGCTGACAGGTGGGGTTCTGGGGGGGGGAGGGGGAGGGAGGAAAATGGGGGGGACTAAGGATATGTTTTTGGATAATATGTCTTGTTATAACTTTGAATATATATATTTTTTTAATATCCTGGGAACAGTACACCGCAGTGGTGGGCAGTTCCACAGACCCTCCTCCTCTGCTCAAAATGCATACAGACCCATCTTTGCGCGGGGAAGATCCAGACAAAAGGAGTCTGTTTTCAAAGTACCCGTGGAGGGGTTTAGACGGCTCCATCCTCTTGCCTCCCCCGCCCCCCCCCCCCCGATCACTGTTTCACTCCGGAAGGCGTCTCAGACCTGGGTGGAGCAGCCACAAATGACAGGCAAAGAGACAAGGTCCTGCCCAGATTCAGGCTTCCTCATGATCGTGTGGAATCTGTACACGTTTCTGTTGGCGCTTCCACTAGTGATTTATCTGTACAGGATCGGACTTCATTTCAGCCAACCACATCCTTCCTCTTCCCCCGACAGCATACTAGAGTTCATATGGATTTCAAAGCATGCTTTGAGAACTTGTATGCTTAGCTTTAAACTCCACAAAATTAGCCTATGGCTAGGATGCTATTTATCAAAGTCTGTGTCCATTAAGATATGGTCAGATACAAGTATGCTTTCCCCCTTGTTATACAATTATTATTTTTAAAATTGCATTCAACCATTTACTATTTAAACAGCTTATACACCACTTGACTATAATCATCTCTGAAGTGACACACGAGAAATACATTGCAGAAAAAGTTAACATTGATGACATCAGACTTCCGTTAAAAAGACCTGCTGACATAAAAAAAGGATTCGGTAGGTGCTGGGTGCTCTGCCTGATGTTCTCAACTGACAAGATGTAGGTGTGGTTGAATCAAATGGGAACAGTGACCACAGTGCTATGAAATTCAACATACACAGTATGGAAGTGGACAATTGCTAAGGAAATCCAGAACAGTCACATTTGACTTCAAAAGAGGAGACTTCCTCAAAATGAGGGATTGGGTAAAAAGGCAGTTGAAGGGGGAAAGTCAAGGATGGTGAGCCCTTCTGTGCTCCAGAGGGCCTGGGTGGCCTCATTCCCCTCTTGTTCTGAGCACTGCAGAGGGAGGCAAACATGTCCTTCCTGGGGGCTGGTCCCTCCCCGCCCTGTTCCTGGAGGGCAGCAGGAGGAGGGGGCTGCTGCAGCTGCCTCCTTTGGGGGCATGGCTCACCTTGCCTGCTCCTGCCCTCCTCCAACACACACAACCTTACCTGCCTCAGCCATCCATGGGGGCTTGAGAGTGTGTGAGCAGACTTTGTCATGGGAGGAGGCAGGCCTTGCAGAGGAGGAATGCTGGGGGCAGGCATTCAAACTCAGCCCTGAAGCTCACTGGGTGACCCTGGGCCAGGCACTCACGCTCAGCCTAACCTACCTCAAAGGGTTGTTGTGAGGATAAAATGGGGGGGGGAGAACTCTGCACACCAACTGGACCTCCTTGCAGGAAATGGGGGCTATAAATGTAATTGTGTTATTTGTACCCCACCCACCTCACTGGGTTTCCCCAGCCTCTCTGGGCGGCTTCCAACACATATTAAAACAACAAACATTCAAAGCCTCCCTATAAAGGGCTGCCTTCCAGAGGTTTGATAGTTGCTCATCTCCTTGTCACCTGTAGGGAGGGCGTTCCACAGAGAGGCTGCCACCACCGAGAAGGCCCTCCCTCTGCCTGGTTCCCTGCAACCTCGCTTCTCGCGGGGAGGGAACCACCAGAAGACCCTCGGAGGAGGACCTCCGGGCTGAAGGATGGGGGTGGAGATGCTCCTTCAGGTATACTGCGCTGAGCTTCCTGACCTAACATTTGCCTCGCTTAACATAATTAATTAGTAAGTGAAGTTTTCCTCTTCCATTCAAGCAGTACAGGAAGTAAGAACGTGCAAAAAGGAGTACTACTTCTAGAATTCCCAACTCCTGACATAAAACAGCAGAAAGGTTGCCGTTTCTTGACCATCAATCACCTGCGCAAAGTCCCTACACCACCCCCTATTGTGCTTCAATACAGCCCCATCGGTCAGCCTGGACACTGAGGTCCAGCGCTGAGGGCCTTCTGGTGGTTCCCTCATTGTGAGAAGCGAAGTTACAGGGAACCAGGCAGAGGGCTTCTCGGTAGTGGCGCCCGCCCTGTGGAATGCCCTCCCACCAGATGCCAAAGAAATAAACAACTATATGACATTTAGAAGACATCTGAAGGCAGCCCTGTTTAGGGAAGCTTTTAATGACTGATGTTTTAATGTATATTTAATCTTTTGCTGGAAGCCGCCCAGAGTGGCTAGGGAAACCCAGCCAGATGGGCCGGGTAGAAATAATTAAAAAATATAATTATTAAATTATTATACGCGTTAGAAACATAATTTGAAGGGGCAGTCTTTTCTGGCAGTGCCAAATAAAGCAACTGACCCATTTCTAAGTCTTAAAATCCACAATTTCTCTGAATACCTGAAAAACCCAGTGGTGCAGGACCCCCCCCCCCCCCGGAAGAAGAACCCATAAACAACACCCCAACCCTCTTTTATTAAGTGTAAAAGAAAAACCCCTTGTTTTAATTTTACAATCTCCCCGTTTCCACTTTAAGAACTCTCAATAGATTAACCATTTCTCTTTATCCGTCACCCTTTTGTCTATAAAAAGGGTCTTCTGGTGAAACAGAGTCTTTGTGTATAAACTAACTTTATATCTATTTTCAGATTCTTAATACGCCACACACGTCTAATACAGTGGTTCTCAAGGTGCGCATTTACTCTGACTTGATCTACCACAAATATCCAAGCCACCTAACCCTGAAATCCTAAGCTTCTAATTCCAAGTCTCTTCTTTCTCAATATTCCCATTCCGTTAACCGCACCAAGCAACAAGCTTTAAAATGCAAGTTTAAAACACAAGCTTTCCTTTGCATCTCGCAGAACTTTAAATGTAATTCGTGGGTTTTTTCACCTGTCCTCCAAACTTAGGTCGTTTTGCCATCCTTTAAATGGGAAATCAGTAGTCAAGCCATACTTTTTGGTAAAACGTTCGTCTGGATTCCGGAAGTCCTACCTGAGAAGAACAATGGGAGTGTCCGCTAGCGCCAGCCACTTCTCCTTCTGCAAGCAGCGCCACCCGAATTCCCACCTGGGATGAGCCGCTAAAATGAGCCACAGGAGAAAGACTGGGGCGGGCAGCAAGTGGGAGGGGGAAGTCGTGCGCTTCTGTCCCGTCAGAAAAGTGCTGGGCTCTGTCTCTCCAGTTGTGCTTCCTCGGTTCAGAGGTGGACTATAGCAGCTGGGCTGGGCTGCCTCAAAGCCCATCAAGGCCACAGGCTGCTAGCATGACTCATCCCGGCTTTATCATCTGAGGGGAAAGGGTGCGTGGTCTTAAATGCTGGCCTTGGCAACTTGGCTGAGCCATCTTGGGCCAGCTTAGCCTCCCTCACAGAGGGTTGTTCTGAAGATACACTCAGGAAAACACCCAAGGCATGAAGAAGAAGAACGAGGAGAGTCTGGAAAGGGGGGTGGGGAGCGCCCCCCCCCCAGCCGCTCCAGGATGGGAAGTGCGTCCCGGGGGAAGCGGGATTCAGGCGGAGGAGGACGTTGGGTTGGGTGGGGGTTGCCAGGAGCAGCACAATGTCCCTCCAACCCCCGGCTTCCACTCTCCAGGCAGGCACCCAACGTGGCCAGCTGGCACTCCAGCCTTGGCGTGCAGATCCCGGGTTCAGCCCCAGATCTCTGGAGCGGAAAGGCTCTTGGGCGTGAATATGAAAGGCAGCATCTGTCAGAATAGGTCATACTGAGCCAGTACAGATGAACGTGACTATTGGTTCGCTTCCTCTGCTATCTGCCTTTTCGGGCACCTCAGAGGTGGCAGAGAGAGGCAGGGGAGAGACTCCGGCCTCTACAGAAGGCTGCACCCCTTTCCTCCATGTCCCCACCCCAACTCTTAGGACCAGAAGCAAGAGACAGCTTTGCTGAGCACGTGCCCCTTCCCAGGGAGATGCAACTGCACTACTGTTCCCTGAATTGCTCGCGAAGCAGCCATACTCCAGGCTCTTATTGTCACAGCCCTGCAGGATCAGACCAAGGCCCATCTAGTCCAGCTCTCATCAGTCCAGCAGATGTCCAAGGGAAGCCCCAAGCAGACTCCAAATGCAGCCCCACTCTCCCCACTGGGGACACCCGCAACTGGTAAGCAGAGGTAGAGTGCCTCTGCGGCTGGAGGTGCAACATGGTCTAACCCTCCATGAATTTGACGAATCCTTTCTTAAAGCCATCCCCGTCTGTGCCTCTGGAAGGAGGAAATTTCAGTGTCACTAGGCACTCTGTGTCTGGCCTGAATCTGCCATCATTCCGCTTTCTTAAAGAGATCCAGGTTCTGATATTATGAGGAGGAAATATCGCTCTGCACCTTTCCCACATCATGCATACTTCTATGATGTCCCCACTTTCCCCCCTCTCGCAAAGCCCCAAAGCCTCCTACATTGTAAGCCTTCCTTACAGGGGAATCATCAGAACCACCTGTGCTGCAGAGCTTCTGGCTGAAAGGCGACTCATGGAGATTTGCATTGACTGCTGCAATGCACCCCTAATGATTCAGATTGTATTAGAGTTATTAAAACCTTATTATATCAACAAATGCAATATTTTTAGTCTTACTTGCTTCCCTGGTGTCCCTCAGGTTAAAGACAAACTGCTCTGGAGTGAGAAAAATCCATCACACTCAAAAAGCCCAGCTGGAGGGACCTGGAAGTGTGTGGGAAAGAACAATTTTGTAGTGGGTTTGTTGCACAGGAGCACCAAGTTCACCAACTGGCTGATTCAGATTGAATCCCATTCAAAAAGAGCGCAATGGTGTGTGTTTCAGCCAGCCATCCGGCTGCTGCAACTATTCCCTGGGTGCCACCACACTGTCCTGTCTGTGTGTTTGGAAGGGAATGGGAGCTATTCTCCCCCCGGAGACACGCCACTCCTTCTTCCTTAGCTGTGTTGCTCAACAGTTGAGGCAACCTTCACAGTTCTGGGATGCCAGTGCCAATGACCTGGAAGTGTGCTGTCAATATATTTACAGTGCAGGGGTTCCTCCGGAGGAGACGACCACTTTTTTGTTTTGCGTTCATGTCTTGCTTGCACAAAACTTACAACAGTGGTTAGACTCTACTAAGGGAATGGTCAGAGTGCTTTAATCCATTCTCATTGGAAAAGCTGAAGTTCTGGGCTGGACCTGAATCCCTCCCACAAAATACTGACAGTCTGGAAACACCCTGGGTGCAAACATGCAGGCTCCCTTCATGGTACTCACAGCCACACTGCTTCTAAGATTATACAAATTTAATATATCAACAACAAATAAACACAATAAGGCTATAATGATACAATCTGAATCATTAGGGGTGCATTGCAGCAGTCATTGCAAATCTCCATGAGTCGCCTGCAGCCAGAAGCTCTGCAGCACAGGTGGTTCTGATGATTCCCCTGACGACTTCCCCCTCCCACGTGCCGCCCGCCCCAGTCTTTCTCCGGCGGCTCAGTTTAGTGCGCCAAGCGGCTCATCCCAGGTGGGAATTCGGGTGGCGCTGCTTGCAGAAGGAGAAGTGGCTGGCGCTAGCGGACCCTACCCATTGTTTTTCTCAGGTAGGACTTCCGGGATCCAGACGAACGTTTTACCAAAAAGTATGGCTCGACTACTGATTTCCCATTTAAAGGCTGGCAGAAAGACCGAAGTTTGGAGGGCAGGTGAAAAAACCCACGAATTACATTTAAAGTTCTGCGAGATGCAAAGGAAAGCTTGCATTTTAAATTTGCATTTGACAGCTTGTTGCTTGGTGTGGTTAACGGAATGGGGATATTGAGAAAGAAGAGACTTGGAATTAGAAGGTTAGGATTTAAGGTAAGGTTACCAGATTTTTTTCAAAGAATCTGTGGACACTTTTTTTTTTTTCAAAAGAGAAAAAAAATCTTATTTTTAAAAAATCATTTTTTTAAAAAAAATGAGAAGTAATACCTTCTCTTCTGGGTCTCCTCTGTCGCGTGACCTTCCTCTGGGCCCCAGCCTGATCTCTTGGAGTGCTATCTGCCCTGGAGTAGGCTCGAGTCGGGCCTTGGCTCGGCCCCGTGTCCTTGCCCTCCTGGTGCTCTCCTACCTCTCTTACTCAGCGGCCGCAAGGTCGGGGCTCCCCTCTTTTTTCTCCTTCCTCTTTCTCTCTCTTCCTTCTCCTTCTCCCTGAGTTGGCTCCGGGGTTTTTACTGGCCCTGGAGCGCCGCTGGGCAGTCGGCCACGTGGCCAGGCGCTCTCGCTCCCGCCTCGATTTGGGTCCTGGGGGGGGGTGTGTGTGTCAGCGGTTCCCCCAGTTGACGCGCTGGGCATCCCTGGTTCCCCCTCAGCAGTGGCAGCGGTAGTCTCAGCAGCCCAGAGCCAGCCTGGTAGTGCACTTGGCTCTGGCTGGCTTCAGGAGCTGCTCATTGCCGTGGCACCCGCCATTTTGCCTAGTCATAAGTCCCCATATGATGTGTCTTGTGCCGTTGAACCAATCATGCAACATTCCTTCCCTACTAATAAATCTACAAATCTACAATCTGTTGGGGACAGATTTGTAAATCCGGGGACTGTCCCCGGGAGATGGGGACATCTGGTAATCATTCCGTAATAGGGCTTCTCCTGCCTTTGCCAGTATGTCAGCCTTCTCCGCCTCCTTAAAGAGGGCGTTCAGAAGCACTTGTACGTCTGGCCATATGGGATTGTGAGTGGAGAAGGTGGCGCGGTCTGGATGAGTCCCTCTGTCTTGCTCTTTGGTCACTGTGACCGAGCACCATTTTGGGCCGATCACGATCTATGGGGAAGGGGATCCACCCAGAAGTTGTGGAGGGAACGGGAAGAGAAGCTTGGTCAAGAGACTGGCTCATGTCAGAAGGAGGCCTGACTGCATCCTTGGCGAAGCCCAGGGCAGGGCAGGAAGGCAGCATTGCCCAGCGGGAAGGCATTCGGAGGCAAATCATCAGCAAGGAGCAGAAAATCCCCTCCCCTTCCCTCAAGAAGACTGAAGAATCTCTAGTCGGCCTTCAGGTGAGTTCAGCATCCCAGGTCTCTGGGGTGTTCCTGTCCATTACAAAGCTGACTCGAGGCTCCGTCAACCGAGCCCCTACACTCCTTGCGTACATGAAAGGGGCACAGAAAGGATGGGAGGCAGCCTTTTCCTGGAGCCGTCTTACCTGCAGCAGTTCACTCGCTGGCTGCTGACCCTTTTCCTCCATCACCTGGATGATCCTCTCAAGAGAGGAGAGTTTCCTGCAGAGTCTGGCCAGCTGCTCATCCCTTCTCCCTGCAATCTCCTTCTCCACCTCTTCCACATGATTCAGCAGACGCTTTTCTTCTTCTTCTTCTCCTTCTTCCAGGAACTGGCGCAGTTGTCTCAACTTCTCCACAGTCTTCAGCCTCTCCGGTTCTGAGGAGGTCTGAGTGAGGAAGATGGTCAGCCTTCAAAACATCAGCAAGAGAATTAGGATTTGAATTGAACTGCTTCCACCCTCTCAGCTCACAAGTCCTCAGGCTTCTCCTTGACTGCTTTTCACATAATAAACAACAGTGGGAAATAAACTCCATTTAGCTGCATTCAAAGGTGAACTTACCTAATTCGCAATTCTTGGGAAAATATGGAGACCAAAACAGCAATCTTTTGAAATTCACACCTCTGAATTTCTCAAGGTTGACCCAGCCAGGTAATGTTCACAAAAAATGCATTTATGAGGGTAAAGCACGTATCAACATATTTATACGAGAAGGTAGCCACCCTAGCATTTGATTCATTTTCAGAATAATAAATAAATAACAAACCGATATGGAGAAAGGAGAAATGGGGAGAAGTTGAAATGGGCAGATTTCCCCATCCCTCCTCAGTCCGGACTTGCTTCTTGAAGTGCTTGTTCCCTCACTAGTAACAAGAGGGACACTTCCAAGGAGGTCTTTGCTTTCCTTGTCCAGGTCTGCTTGATAGGCCAGAATTTCCCCTCTCTCTTTCCTCCGAATCTCCAGGCGGCGACAAAGAGAGGAGATGAATATTCTACTGGCTTCTTGGGTCCAGTGGCCTTGCTATAATAGGAAAGTAATTGACTGGAGGAAAGAAAAGTACAGAGGTTTTCAACCTTTTGGGGTCCACGGCTCCCTGGACCAACTCCCTTCTTTCTGCGGCACCCCTGTGGGGCTCAGGAGACCAGTTAGGTCCCCCCTTGCTTGCCTCCCCTCCCCCTTTCTTGAACAGCCTCCCTTGCGGAGTGCTCTCTCAGCCTCCTCTCCCCTCTCCTTAGGAGTCCTCCTCTTGGTCTCTGAGCTGCCCCCGCTGCCCCCCAGGGGCCTGGGACTTGCCTGTCCATTCCCAACAGCAAGGGCCCCTCGCTAGTTGGCTTGCTTCCTCTGAGGCCGCCTCAGCTCCTGGCAGCCCACACCCCCTGGCCAGCCCCAGAGGCACCATTCTCTGGGGGAGAACAGCTGGGCAAGCCTTGGGGAGGCAGAGATGGCATCCGAGGAGGGAGGGAAGGAAAGAGGGACAGAGGCCAGTGTCTCCCGCGGCACCCCGACCATCATTCAAGGCACCCCAGCTGCCACAGCACACTGCTTGAAAACCACTGCAGAACTGGGATGGGAAAGGTTTCTAGTCCAACTAACTGGTCTGGAGAAGAGGAAAGGCAGCCATGCTTGCTCCTTTGTCTTCTCCGAGGAGACTTCCAGCCTGACTTCTCATCTTGAGGCCCCAGCGAGAAGTGGGAAGAGGAGGAGGAGGAAGCATCCCCAGAAGAAGTGTGCTCCCCACCAGTAGGTGCTTCCACCCCCCACTCCTAAATCTGCTTCCAACAGATACTGGGGGGGGGGCATCCTGCACCATCTGGTCAATTCCTGGTGCTAGGGTTAAATATTTAGGTGAAATATTTAGGTATTTGGATAACCCCCAAGAATATAGATTTATATCAGAATAATTATACACCAGTGTGGAATGGGATAAAGAAAGATTTGGATGTGTGGGGACGAATGAAATTATCATTTTGGGGAAGGATTTCAACGATAAAGATGAGCGTGTTACCAAAACTATTGTTTTTGTATCAAACGATTCCAATAATCAAGGGGACTGGGGTTTTTAAAGAATGGCAAAGAGTGATTTCAAGGTACATCTGGCAGGGAAAGAAGCCAAGAATTCAATTTAAGTTATTAACTGATGCAAAAGAAAGAGGAGGCTTCGCCTTGCCAGACTTGAAATTGTATTATGAAGCCTCATGTCTCTGTTGGTTAAAGGAATGGATAAAATTAGAAAATACAGAGTTGTTGGATTTGGAAGGATTTGATAATAGATTTGGATGGCACGCGTATTTATGGGCAGGAAAGAAGAAAATCCATAGAGGTTTTGTTTTTTTTTAATAAATTTTTTATTGGTTTTTCCACACATAATACAAAACAATACAACACAATACATAGACATACAAACATATAAACACGTATACTTTCTTAACCTTTCTTTTCTTGAACCTTCTTTCAGCGACTTCCCCATACCTCCCCTTTCTGCATCCCTGTTATCAATCTTTTCAGCATCCCCTGATTTCAATATAACACTTTCTTTAGATCTTATTTCTCATATCCAATTGTTAATCGCTGCAATTCTATTTTGCATTACCCAAAACATTTTAGCATTCATTAATTTTACAACAGTTCTTAAGATAGATTTTAAATTTCTTCCAATCTTCTTCCACCGTCTCTTTCCCTTGGTCTCGGATTCTGCCGGTCATCTCCGCCAGTCCCATGTAGTCTATTACCTTGGTCTGCCATTCTTCCAGTGTGGGTAGTTCTTGTGTCTTCCAATACTTTGCTAACAGTACTCTTGCTGCTGTTGTAGCGTACATAAAAAACGTCCTATCTTTCCTTGACACCAATTGGCCTACCATGCCCAGGAGAAAGGCTTCTGGTTTCTTCATGAACGTGCATTTAAGCACCTTTTTCATTTCATTATAAATCATTTCCCAGAATACCTTAATCCTTGGGCACGTCCACCAAAGGTGGTAGAAAGTACCTTCAGTTTCCTTACATTTCCAGCATTTATTACTGGGCATATGATAAATTTTTGCAAGCTTGACTGGGGTCATGTACCACCTATAAATCATTTTCATGATGTTCTCTCTCAAGGCATTACATGCCGTGAACTTTATGCCGGTGGTCCATAACTGTTCCCAGTCAGCAAACATAATGTTGTGACCAATGTCTTGTGCCCATTTAATCATAGCTGATTTAACCGTCTCGTCTTGTGTATTCCATTTCAACAGCAAGCTATACATTCTTGACAAATTTTTAGTATTGGGTTCCAATAGCTCTGTTTCTAGTTTTGACTTCTCCACCTGGAAGCCAATTTTCCTGTCCTGTTTGAAAACTTCATTTATCTGATAATAATGAAGCCAATCTCTTACCTTTGACTTCAATTTCTCATAGCTCTGCAGTTTTACTTTTCCCTCCTCCTGTTCTACAATTTCCCAGTACTTTGGCCATTTGGATTCCATATTAAGTTTTTTCACTTCCTTAGCTTCCATTGGTGACAACCACCTAGGGGTTTTGTTTTCCAACAAATCTTTATATCGAATCCAAACATTGTACAATGCTTTCCTAACCATGTGATTCTTAAAGCCTTGATGAATTTTTACCTTGTCATACCATATATATGCATGCCAGCCGAATCTGTTGTTAAACCCTTCCAAGTCCAAAATGTCTGTGTTTTCAAGAAGCAGCCAACTTTTCAGCCAGCAAAACGCCGCTGATTCATAATACAGCTTTAAGTCCGGCAGGGCAAACCCCCCTCTTTCTTTTGCATCAGTTAATATCTTAAATTTTATTCTGGGCTTTTTGCCCTGCCAGACAAATCTAGATATATCTTTTTGCCACCTCTTGAAACAATCCATTTTGTCTAAAATCTGCAATGTTTGAAACAAAAACAACATTCTAGGCAGGACATTCATCTTAATAACAGCAATTCGGCCTAACAAGGAAAGTCTCAAATTTGACCATACTTCTAGATCTTTCTTAATTTCTGACCAGCATTTCTCATAGTTATCTTTAAATAGGTTCACATTCTTAGATGTCAAATTAATCCCTAGGTATTTCACCTTCTTTGCTACCGTCAAACCAGTTTCACTCTGAAACTTCTCCCTTTCAGCAGCTGTTAGGTTTTTATCCAATACTTTCGTTTTCTGTTTGTTCAATTTAAAACCTGCTACTTGACCAAATACTTGTATTAGTTCTAACACTCTTTTCGTACTAGTGTCTGGCTCTTGTAAAGTTAAAACCAAGTCATCTGCAAATGCTCTCAGTTTATACTGTTTTGCTCCGACCTGAATCCCTTTAACCAGCTGGTCCTCTCTAATCATGTTTAGTAAAATCTCCAGGACAGATATAAAAAGTAGTGGGGATATTGGGCATCCCTGTCGTGTCCCTTTTTCAATAGCAAATTCTTCTGTAACCACATTATTTACAATCAGTTTTGCTTTTTGTTCGGAATAAATTGCACTTATACCATTTTCAAAACCTTGGCCTACCCCCATCCCTTGGAGATTCTTTTTCATAAAACTCCAAGAAATATTGTCAAAGGCTTTCTCCGCATCCACAAATATTAATACTGCCTTAGTATTAATATTAACTTCCAGTAACTCCATAATGTCTATTATATTTCTCACATTGTCTGACAAGTGTCTTCCTGGAAGAAAGCCCGCTTGGTCTTTATGAATCTCCCCCACCAAAACTCTTTTCAATCTTTTTGCCAAAATGTCTGCAAAAATTTTATAATCCACATTAAGTAATGATATAGGGCGGTAGTTCTTGACCTGGTTCTTCTCAGTCTCTGTCTTTGGTATAAGTGTGATATAAGCTTCTTTCCACGATTCAGGTGCCTTCTTCCCCTCCAAAATTTCGTTACAGACCTCCTTCAACGGTTGCATAAGCCATTCTTTCAAAGCTTTGTAGTATCTGGAGGTCAGTCCGTCAGGTCCTGGAGATTTCCCCAATTGCATATTTTGAATGGCTCCCTCAATTTCTTGATCAGTTATCTTCTGGTTCAAAATCATTCTGCTTTGTTCAGAAATTTTTTGTAATCCATATTTTTTAAGAAATTCTTCAATTTCTTTTTCGTTCGCCGGCCCTTGTGCATAGAGTCTCCTGAAATAGCTCTGAAAACAGTTTCTAATCTCGTTTGGTTTATAGATGTTCTTTCCCTCCACTTCTAAATTGATAACCGTATTCTGTTTTTGTCTCTTCTTCAGTTGCCATGCCAAAAGTTTCCCACATTTATCTGCCGATTCAAATGTCTTTTGTATCATTTGTTTTATTTTCCATTCTATCTCTTGATTCATCAGTTCCATATATTGTCTTTGGTGAAACTTAATTTCTCTCAAAATTTCATGAGATTTTGGTTTAGATCTCAATCTTTTTTCTCCTTCTTTTATCTTTTCCATGATCTTATCCTTTCTCTCATTCTGTCTCTTCCTTTTTATGGCATTCTGTTGTATTAAGAATCCTCTCATGACAGCTTTACTTGCGTCCCAAACTATTCTTTTTTCCACTTCTGTTCTCAGAGAAAATCCATAGAGGTTTTGGAAACCACATTTTCCGAGGACCGTTAATAGAAATATGGGAGAGGTATAAAAACCTACTGGAAGCAAAAATTCCACACTGGTTGTCTCTGTTAGAGGTTATGACTGTTAAAAAAATTAATATGAGAAAGAATTGGATTATATATGGAAATTTGATTACTAAAGAAGGGGGGAAATGGAAAATGAAACCCTATGAAGAAGTGAAAGAGTTTGTGTATGATTTGTTACATTATCTCCAAATAAATGAAATGTTTAAGAAAGATCTTAAAGAATATGGATATGCAGAGAAGGATTCTAAATTTCAAATAGAAATAATAAATAATGAATATAAAATCCTATCCAAAATGTATAAGATATTGTTGGGATGGCATACAAAGGATGAAGAAGTTAAATCAGTTATGATAAAATGGGCCAGAGATATTGGACATAATATACAATTTAACGATTGGATAAAACTATGGAATGAAAGTATTAAATTTACTGCATGTACTGCATTAAAGGAAAAGGTTATGAAAATGATATATAGATGGTATATTACACCAGTAAAACTTGCAAAAATGTACAAAACATGTAAGAAGTGTTGGAAATGTAAAGAAAAAGATGGTACATTTTTTCATATGTGGTGGGAATGTAAGAAAGTGAAAAGCTTCTGGGAGTTGATATATAATGAGCTGAAAAAAATGTTAAAATATACATTTGTCAAGAAACCAGAGGCTTTTCTCTTAGGAATTGTTGGTAATGAAATAAACAGAAAGGACTACAAAATTTTCCAATATGCAGTGACAGCGGCAAGAATACTACTGGCCCAGAAATGGAAACAAGAACAAATACCAACGTTGGAGGAATGGAGAACGAAGCTGATGGACTATGCAGAACTTGATAAACTGACTGGGAAGATTAGATATCAACGAGATCAAAAATTCATCGAGGACTGGAGAAAATTGGCAGAATACTGGGAATGTATAAGTGATAACGGAATAACGTTAGTGGCATTTAAAGAAGCTCTGTAACAAAATAAGAAATATTGGAAAAAAAGGAAAATATAAGAGGGGGGTAGGTATAAAGGCAATACTAAAATTTGGAAATGTGTATTTAAAAAAAATTGAATTTGAATGATTGGCAGAGAAGCCGAAGGAAGTCAAAAAACCGAAAAGTTTAATGCAAATTGTTAAAGTGGTATAAATGTATGGAAAACTAATAAAATATAATTAAAAAAAATAAAATTCCTGGTGCTAGGAGAATTAGAAGGTCTAAGATATAAACACATACATAAATACCGTAAGTAGTTCTCATCACAAAAGAATATGCAGTTAAACCCATGAACAGACAGGTAAACCCATTAACAGGTTTCCTGCCAGACAGGAGTCTGTTCTAGGCCGCTCCTTCTGTGATGTATGTATGATGTATGGAGGGGTGGTGTTGGGCTCCAGGGTGGGCAATTTCAAATGTCTTCAAATAAGGACTTGGTTTGGGGTCTCCTCCTCCCTCCTGCGTGGGGGGGGGGGTGAGACCCTGTTGCAACAGGTAATAAAGATCTGGCTTACTAGCTGCTTTGCTTCTCAGTATTCTCTGGTTGGCCTCTGTTATTTTCTCCTACTGATAGAGAAGCTACCAAAGGACTCTATATGGGCTCTGAGGTACCCCAGAATGGAAAAGGAGCCGTTTTTTCCTTATAACACTGGCCCCCAGTCCCCACCCCCTTGCAGCTGACCCCTTGCTGCTATCTGCTTTGCAGGGTATTGAGGAGGCATCCTGCTAGCTAAAGGAGACATGTGCAATTCACATTTGTAGTGTTCTAAATATGTACAAAGCAACCTTGCTGGGGGATGTGGTTGAGGTTAACCCTTTCTCTCCCTGCCATGGTCCCAACCCAAATCTTTGAAGCTGCTGTATTTCAAGGGAAGATCCCTTGCCCCCCCGGCAGAGAGAAAGACTTTGATTCCCTCCTCCCAGCCATCCCAGCAGCCCTCAGGCTTCCCATTGGCTGCTTCTAAGGTAATAAACAATCACCAATTAATACCATGCCTACTCTGGATCTGAGAATTAAGAAGATAACCTGCCAAGAAGAATACACAGCTATTTCTCCCCCTCAAGATACCTTGTATTCCTCGACAGCCTCTTCCAGAGGAATCACCTGGTGGTGTTGGTGCTTCTTGGATCTGCCCCAAACCACACAGATGGGGGCTTCATCCTCCTTGCAAAAGAGTTTCAGGGGCTCCTGGTGCTTCTCACAGACTCCTCCTTTCCCTCTTGAAGACTGAGAGTCTTGGCTACTTCGAGAAAGGTAGCCAATTGCCGATTGCGGACGAGGCTCCTTCTCTGGACTCCAACTCGGCCTTGAGGACAGGAAGCCAGCCTCCTTTTTGCCCCGCTGCACTGGGTCAGGCCGGACCGGCAGAAGTTGTGCCCACACTTTGGGATGGTCCCTGTGTCGTAAGAGAGTCAGGGTCAGAGAGGGGAATGAAGGAGAAGGACCCTACCAATATCAAATAGATCGTATTCTGCCTTCACACCCTACATGAAGGTCAACGGTGCCTTGGGGAATGGATCCTTTTTCGCTGTATCAAATTGTATCCTGTTTGCTGTATCTTTCTCATTGACTTTAAGAATGGATCTGAATGTATTTTTCGACTGAAATGTATTTTTCCTCAAAATGCTGTACTTTTCTAAATGTATCCAAATGGGTTTTTATATTTCCCCCCAATCTCATCGCCTAGAGAATGTTCCTTAAATGTAACAATCACTTGTTCCAAATCTATTTGATACAAATGTATTCGAGTGTATACTTTTATGGGGAAACGTAGCTAGGAAAATGTGGCGAGATATATATATCTTGCTTATAGTGCCTTTGAACGGTCAACGTTCCACCCTCTATCCTTTCACGAGCTGCCAAAAACACTCTCCACACCACACTGCCATCTACTGGGTCTACAAAAGATACCATGAATACACACAAATACAAGCTCTAAAATAAATTAGTTTTATTTTCCCATAAGTATGCAAACATAAGACTATCACACCCGAATTGATAGCTATGCAGAACAGGATTTCCCCCCTCCCTCCATCGGATAGCTGCCTGCGCGGCTGTCTTTGAGGGGGGTGGAGGGAGGAACGGGCGGGATCGACATTGGATAGCTGCCTGTCTGCCTGCCTGCCTGAACATGCCGTGCACCCGGGGGGCGCTGCGACCGGCGCCCATTGGGAAGGAACAAGACAGGAAAAGGAAGGAAATGGGAGAGGTATTTTTAAGGCCCCACTTTTCACATGGTGTCCTGTTGTGTGTTCGGAAAGTACTCTTTATTGTTTGATTTGGGTTAATGTCAGAATAAAAGCGAGTTCCTTCAAAATAACACATTCCTTTTTATCTTACCAATTTCTCATATTGTAAGAAGCGGAAGAAGAAACCATAGAGAGCATTCATATTTTCCTTCTGATCAATGAAGTCAAACGTTACAATTATCCATTTTAGAATGAGCACCTATAGGGAGAAGACAGATCTCAGTAAGCCAAAGCAAGGCCAAGACAACAAACCCCTTCTGGAATATGCTCAGCGTGTACAACATCTAGCTGAATCATCACCAGGATAACTAAGTCAGACTGGGGGAAATATCATTCTTCAGAACCAAGACATCATTACCATGCTTTCCAAGTTACCTGAAAGTCACTAGAACACTTGCGAGCACAGAGCCAAGACACAGCTGAAAGAAGAGAATCCTCTGTTATTACGGAAATGGGAATCAGAGTCTTCAGTAGCCTAGTGCTTATCACTGTGCCTGCAAGACATTGAAAGACACTGCTTAACATTCTGAACATCTTCACTCTTGATAATTTCTCACAAGCTCGAAGCAGCCCCGGTTCTTGTGAAGGGAGAAGGCAGGGCAATGCAGCTCTGTTGACATACTTTGCTGCCAAGGGGAAAGAGAAGCCAAAACATGTTTTCTTTACCCAGCTTGGCACTGAGTGCGATGTTCAGCAAGTTATGAATTTCTTCTGGTGCCAAGCCTCTCTCTTGCGCAATCTTTTCCACAGTCTCCAAAGGACTCTGCAAAGCTCCCTGCTTCCGTGAGGCACTATCTTGAATTAGAAAAAAGGCAAAGTGTGATTCAAATCCATTCGAAAAACTGTCCTCATGCATGATGGCCTGTCCAATGGCTTGCTTTACCATCAATTGGCAAGGGAGCCCCATTGAGATGCCATGGCATTTGGAAAACTCTGGAATGCTGAACTTGCCTTTTGCTTTCTTGCTCCTTCGTTCAGTGGGTAGGTAGGCGTAGGTAGGGGCAAGTCGAAAGCTTCCTTGAAATTCCTCAGCCCCAGCCAGCATTGCCAATGGGCAGAATGATGAGAATTGTAGTTCAGCAACGTCTGGAGGGACAGAGGTTACCCTCACCTGTTTTATCGGTTAGTGTGCTAAGATTTGGGCACAAGCCCAATTCAGCTGATGGTACTTAACAAGGGCTTGCTTTACACAAAACATGAGAGCTAATACACTATTCTCCTCCAATATACAAAACAGCCCCTTCTCTAGAGAAAGCTCAAGAAAATACAAACTTCGGGGTTTGTAGATGGTTGTAAAGGTTGCTGAAAGGTTTCTAGTTCACTAGTTGGAAACAGCTTCCAGGCTAGGCAGGACCAAGGTTGCTTTGTAACTGTTCCTGTCTGCCTGCTTGCCATCGTGCATATTTGTAAACCATTTCTGCCAAAATATATCCATCTGCAATAGTAGTTTCTGGAAGCAGACCCTGCAAGAGTGCACACTCCATGAAGTCCATATGAAGAGTGTTACGGAATGGAGGGGGGGCATATGAACGAAGTCTTACTCCCGAGTAAGAGACGTAGAGCCTGAGGCGATGACTTCAAGGGAACCCTGCCACACTAGGACTCCCCTCGCCCCGTCACAACGTTGCACCAAGCACCGCACAAAAGTCCAAAACCCCGAGAAGAAAGCGCCATTTCTGACCCCGTATCCCGATGCTATACACGATCGATGTATTTGATGAATGAACAATGGATTTGCATGAGGATGAGTTCTAGCCAATCAGATGACGTTGAATGTAGCCCTTCAGCCAATCACAGCAATGCCATGACTCTGCAGAGGCAGCTCAGCTCCAGCTGTTTTGCACGCTCCACTGAGCGCTGACAAGGTGATGACAGCTCCCCCTGCGAGAACAACGGACTGAGTCAATCGAAACCTCGTTACCCTGTTAATCCAATCAAAACTAGATGTTGTTTAGTCGCCCCTGGTGGGGAGTGGGTGGCCACGTGGTCCACCGCAACTCCTCCCCACCGGGAAGTGGAGCGGATTTCCCAAGACATATCCTGTATTTGCATGTTACCCCAACACATTCCTCCTATGTTAACCTTGTATAACCCTCCCCTTTTCTGATGGAGTGCTGATGTTTAGCGAACTGTCTGCTGGGATAAGATAGGAACTTTTAAAAGTCCTTGTCACCCCGTTCTCAGGGTTCAATTCCTCTCTGAACCTGTTGCGCGATAAACTTTGGTCTCCGCTATTTGCTCCGGTTGGTGGCTGGACTCCTTCTTTGTTCCGCAGGGACCCACGGGCTCTGAGCAGCCTCCCATCTGGATTTTTCCATAACAACAGAAACTCGACTAACCCTCTTGAGAGAAGAAAGGTGGCTTTTGCTCCCACTGCAATGTTGTAATCTAAATAAGCACATCTTCCTACAAGTGAATAGTAGCCACCTATCTGGGGGGAAATAAAGTGGTATGCTGAGAGACATGGTTACGGTGGAGAGCAAATCTGTGTTCCACAATCTGAACATCCCGAGAGAAACCAGATGGCAGCTTTTTATTTTTACTGTGTCCACAGAACTCAATGAAAGCCTGTGGGATGTAAACACAGGAGCAGTCAGTGACAACATTCCTAGAGTGTACATGTTAGAACATGGGGAGGGATGTCTGTCCAGCAAGCAGGTAAACTTCCTGGGGACGGACTTCCTCCGCATGTGACCAGAGGTGTGTGTGGCCTCACCTGTGCAGGTTAATGATAAAAGCACAGGGCAGGCAGCCATCTCTCTCTCTTGCCTCTTGCCTCTCTCATCTTCATCTTTCAAAGAAGCAGGATGCCCTCTTGGCTCTCAGCCAAGAGAGGAGGATAGGATTATCTTCCTATAAGATAGATTCTAAATGTATTTTACCTTTTTAAGCCTGTCTGCCTTCTGGGATCATATTGTGAACAGAACGTGAGTAAACTCTTTTATACTTTTATAAAGACTGTGCCGTGTCTTGTATTTTAAGAGGGATCAAAAGGGGAAAATTACCAGAGTAATTATTATGGAGGTTCTAGCGAACCTGTGCAGAAGTTACCGTTGCGAACTTAAAAGGGGGGATGTTATAAACTCTGCTGATATTTTGGGAACTTGTTAGCACAAGTTGGACTAGGATATAATCTCACAATATATCCTCTCCTGCATCCCTGAACATTCCCACAAAGCCAACCAATGGTTTTGCAGTTGCTTTCCATGGACATTTTGCAACCAAGCACAGAATTCCTTGAACCTCGGAAACGCTTCTGATTTCTGTTTGAGCATGAACACATGAATGTACCTGGAAAAAGCATCAATCAATACCATGAAGTACTTTGCTCCACCTAGAGAGGTTGCAAGTGGACCAACAAGGTCTGCGTGGACAGTCTGGTAGGCTTTAGATGCCCACCTGCCAGAAACCTTGCCCTATTGAACTGTGTGTCATCATGATGGCCTTGGCCGGTTGTGAGTTGTGAAGGCCGCTTCCTGCAAGGCCCTTTCCACCTGGCCTGGGGGGCAGGGCCCAGACACCAGCTCTACTAAAGAGGCTCCTGGTGAGACCAGAGGGACATCGCTCGGCCTGACAAGAAACCCAAACTATTGGATTCTTTTGCCCCATCTTTTTGTGCCTGCTAAACAGCCGTGTCATGCTTATGATCATATTTTATTCTCTTGGGAATTCTGCTGTTTTAAATGTGCATTTAATATTTGACTTTACTTAGCAATGTTGGGTTTTTTGGGGGGGGAATGCTTAAGTTTTTTGTTTTGTTTTTGTTAACTTTGTGTTAAATATGTATTCTGTAGTTGACTTCCTTTCTAATGTTTTATTTTGAAATCTTTAATATTTCAGTTTTTTGTTAACTATGTTGCTTTAACTGTATACTCTATATTTGACATTCTTCAGATTGTTTTATTTATGTTTTAATATGCTGTAAACTGCTTTGAGATTTTTCTTGAAAATATAAAGCACTATAGAAATGAAATAAATAATAATAATAATAACAGTAATGTTCATTGAAATGTTGTGTCCAAAGACTGCAGCCGATGGAGAGATCACCCCTCCCTCAATTTTCTATCAGATTTTTTAGATTTGGTAAATAATTCTTAATGCTATTCTTATTGTATTGATTATTATAATTGATTTATGTAGTTCTGACGGTTTAGCTGCCTTGAGCATGAAAATAGAAAGGCAGGATACAAACCTAATCTAATAAAGAGCCCTCCTCCTCCTCCTCCTGAGCCTGGGGCAGGATTGTAGCCTGAGAGAGAGAGGTTTGCACAGTTCCCCGATTATTTTGGAGGAATTCCACACCACACATTTAAAGCTCTTACACCACTTGAAAGAGTCCAGGCTTTCCCTCAAGAATCCTGGGAACTGTAGTTTGCCAAGGGTGCTGAGAGATGTTAGATCTGTAGCAAACAGAGGTTCCCAGGATGTGTTGGGTGAATCTGTGACTCTTAGTCCAATGCTTCTTGAAATGTATGGTTGTGACCATTGTCCTCATAACAGCACTGGGGTTCGGATTGCAGTGTGTGTGTGTGTGTGTGTGTGTGTGTGTGTGTTGCAGAATGGTTTAATGAGCTCATTCTCCTCCTAGCACATCGTCTTCATTCAACTCTGGCTGTTGAATGAATGCTTTCTTATAATCATTCTTATGTTTAAGTGGGCTTTGGCCTCCTTCCAGACAGCAGCTTGAAAGGGAAGCAGAGGAAAGCTCAAATGATGACAGAAGGCAGGGGCATCCAACAACCCAGAGTTTTGGTTTGGATGTGACACTTTTAGACTTCCCCAAGCCATCCCGAAGCCCCAATTTCACTCGGCCCCATTTCACTCTGGTCCATCTGAGTATCTCCTTTCCACCTATGCCTCCCCTCCCCCCCAAATATTCACAATTAAGAAATCAGAAAACAACCCCCACCTCTCTTTCAACAGAACTAGATGGAATGATCAGGCATAGCAACTCCTGCAGAGAGGATAAAACCAAAATGTTTCCAAGGGACACATTTATCAAACAAGCTATCTGCCCATAGCTCAGTCAGTAGAGTGTGAGACTCTTCATCTCAGGGTCGTGGGTTGGAGCCCCACGTTGGGCAAAATATTCCTGCATTGCAGGGGGTGGACTAGATGACTCTTGTGGTCCCTTCCAACTCTACAATTCCATGATATCCTGTGAGGAGTAGTCTGAAGTGAAGGCACAAGACAGGAGTTGATCATCATGTGAGCTGCGCACAGGTGGGCTGAAGCGAGCTGCTGACCAGTCCTGTGGAGCCTCCTTTTATTGAGACAAATATGCAAGCTAGGCAGATACATTTTGGGCTGTGACCTTTACACGCCTTTGGTCCCAAGATCGTGGGGTGGTACAAAGTTATTTTGGCACCTGTTTCCACCGCGTCATTTTCCCCTTGCACAGTGTATGACGAAGGAGACAAAAGGTCTCAGGGACAAAGGTTACAGACAGGACACCGCAGACTGCTGAGACCGCAAAAGGTCAGACAGAGGGAACGATGTTCCAGACAGCCATGACTTTGTCTGTGAGGGGGAGTATGCTACGCACCCCAGGGTCACGCGTGCAGGCAGACTGTGGCTGCCTGCTGGTGGGGAGTGTGCTCCCTCTGGACCCCACTGCCCACTCCGCGATTATCCCTACAGTAGTCAACTGAGTTTTACTCAGAAGAGATGCGTCAAAATCAACACAGCCACGTAATTTGTGCCCATCAATTTAAATAGGTCTGCTGTGGAAAGGACTGATGTTGACTACAACCCTGATGTTTTCTGATTATTTTATAGAGCGTTTCCCTCAATACCAAAAAATGGAGGCAGAGACAATTTACTGAATTTCAAAACCACCGAAGCTTTATTGAATGAACGAATCAATTTATTACAGCCACAAACCAGAATATGGACTTCTACAGAGATAGAGAACATGTAGAAGAAGAAGAAGAGTTTGGATTTGATATCCCGCTTTATCACTACCCTAAGGAGTCTCAAAGCGGCTAACAATCTCCTTTCCCTTCCTTCACCACAACAAACAGGTGAGTGGGGCTGAGAGACTTCAGAGAAGTGTGACTGGCCCAAGGTCACCCAGCAGCTGCATGTGGAGGAGCGGAGACGCGAACCCGGTTCCCCAGATTACGAGACTACCGCTCTTAACCACTACACCACACTGGCTCTCATATATATGGAGGTTAAAATCAAAATCTATGAGCTAGAACACAGTAAAGAATACAGATGTGAAACTATTAAAATGTTTAGTTTAAGACCTTAACCGCTAATTTAAAATATGCATGTCAATGCTTTATTATAATTAAGGCAGGTAAAATAATTATTACTCTTAATAGTGTTCATTGCTATGAGGCTTCTTGAAGCAATTCAGAATACAATGAACATCAGCAGAACACTTTCCTTTACAAGGACAATTTAAAAAGCAACAATTTAAAAGCAATAAAAAAGTAATAATGCATAGGAAAGAATTCTAAAACAACAGCAATGATCACAATTAGCAACAACACACAATGAAACAGCAAGCAAAAATTGCCACTCCATCATCGCTGAGCCTTGAAACTTGTGTCTTCTCCCCATAATCGAAACTGACATCAAGTCTTATGTCATCTGGAAGAGAATGAAGGAGAAGAGAGATGAATTTCTGCCACATTTACTGATTCACCAAATTGACCTGGCCCCCATTCCACCCTATTTACAAGGAGGCTTTATGGATCCTGTCTTTGGTGGCAACGACTCCTTCCAAGTCTGCAGTTTGGCCATCTTTGTGCTGTGGCAGGATTTCACAGCCACATGACCCAGGAGGTCTGCATCAAGCAAGGATGCTGCAGCTACTGAGTGGGCTCTCCTTAGTCTGGAAAGTGTGTCCCATGTCCCCAGGCTGTGGGTGTTACCTTCTTTGGGGCAGAAGTGAGCCAGCTCCAGAGGGACGAGAGCATGCTGTAGAGAAAAGAAAAGACCGTACTGGATCAGATGACTGATCTGATCCTAAACCCCCCCCCAAATAATGGGTGCAAGAGAACATGGAAGCAGACCCAAGCCAGGGAAGACTTGCTTCCATCATGGGATGAGTGAGTTCTATTGCCTGGCCCCAAGGTGGAAGTGTAAGATCAAGGAAGAGGGCAGGAAATGTCTCCAGCCTTGTCCGGCATCCCAGGGACACACATTGTGTTGTGTGCCTGATACCAGACTGTGATTCCTCCTGTGGGAATCCTTTCACAAGCCACTCTGGGAGCCTCTTGGGGCTGTGAAGGTGCCAAAGGTGAGAGACAACTTCAGGCAACTGAGCCTTCTTGCACAGGACATCAGCCAGCTAATGCCACTGGCTGCCAGTTGCCTCTCCGCTGCAATCGCACTTGTTGTGTAACCTCTCAGTTCCTGTGGGAGGAAAGGGGACCTCAGAATCAGGAGGCTGGTCTGGGGGAAAGAGGCAGACCACTGTGAAGCCCTTTGCACTCTCAGAGAGAGATCCGTTTCTGTTCTAAAATGGCAATGTCCTCCAGCCCCAAATTGTAGCTCTGCATCCAAGGCCCTCCTTTGGCTGTCTGGGCAAGTGGGCCTTTGCTGGCTGGTCCATGTGGCCAGCTTGCCTTACAAGAGGGGAAGGGCCCAAGAGGTGCACTGCTAGGTGGCGGCTTCTCCATGAAAGCTTTCTAGGTCAAACAGCCACTGAGGCCATCAAGATACTTACATTCATCAGCAAGTTCAGGGTCTTAGTGCTTGGGGCCTCCCAGAGGAGGCCTCCCAGCATCAGAGTATAACGTTCCTCTAACTCCTGCAGGCAATGGCAATGAGGGAGAGGATGCGCCAAGCAGGGGAAAGAGAGATCAGATGTTGAGCAATGGGAGCAGTGCTTAAAGCGTGTGAAGAAGAAACAACAACTAGAGATGTCAAATTTCAAGGCTAACAACATACCTGCTTGTCGGGCTCAGTTTTGACCTCAATGACCGCCGCAAAGGCTGCATGCACAATCAGGCTGTGGAGCTTCAGTGGTAATTTGGGCTTCATGAGGCTGGAGAGAAGGAGGGAAACCTTTTTAGACTCTGTCTCCTTGGAGTCTTCCTCATATTGGGGGGGGGCGGGCGGGGGGAGCATCAAATACATTTCATTCTCTTGAACTTCTACTGAATGCATGTGTTAGCTTAAACCACTTTTGACAATCAAGCAGCGTATAGATTTTACAGGGTAAAAATGAATAAAGGTAAAATAAACACACCAGGGCACTGTTTATGTGGCAGTCTACCTGGCACTTGGTTGCAAGCCTCTAGGTCTTAGTTAATTCCACCCCTAAAAGCTGAGCCATTTCACAGTCATCTCTAGACAATATAGCTTCTATTTTCTCTCTCACATCTCCACTCATCCTGTAAATAGTTGCTGCATAAAGAAAGCTTTTTGAACGCAAGAAACCCAAGAAATTGTAAGCAATTCTTCCAATCGAATTCACTGAAGTGGCAAGGTCTGGTAACAGCTTTCCACATTCTGCTCCCCCCCCCCCGCCAGCTCCTCGTCAAGCTCAAAAACCCCGGTATACCTCAGTTGGTAAAGGGCTTCCAGTGCCGTAGCAAGGACCAATTCAGGCTGCGTAAAGCACGCAATCCGTCCCATGAGATCCTGATAGAGAACAGAGGGTGGAGGGGGAAAACGTCAGTTCCCTACGGACATCAGGTGGATTCCTCCAACCCCAAACTCAGTGCAGGAATTGGCAATGTAATGCCAAATGCCTGCACAACCCTTCTCTTGGCCAGACCCCACCAGGCCTTCCTTCTGCCCAGCATCCCCCAAATCCCTTCCCCAGTTCTCCTGCCCCCCTCACCCCTGGATACCTCATGCAACCTCTCACTCACCGCAATTGCCTTGACGGCCATCTTCTTGGAGTACCTCAACCTGTCCTTTTCTCTCTGGCGGGCCTCCAAGCAAGTGGCCAGCACGCAGCAGAGGAACATCTCATCCTTCTCCAGTTGCTGAAATGGCAAGAGTCAGGCTGTCAGTTCATTGCAGGAGGGCTTCTCTGCATCTGAGACCGCCAAAATGGGGGTACAAACAGCACTGGTGGATGGGGGGGTGGGGGGTGAGGGATTTTGTATGTACTGTGCTGTTTTCTCAAATACTAACCACAGGTGATGCCTGCCAGTCTCTGAACCATCTGCAACAAGAGAAGAAGGAAAGGACATGGGGGCAGGCTAGTTCATTTCTACTTATTTTCCACAGTTGAGGCTTAGAGCATTAAGGCCACCCCTCCTTACGCTCCAAAATGAAAAGGAAGCATTTGCTCACGTGGGCCTACAGCAACCCTGGACTTCTTGGGGACTTTGAGGGTCCCCTTCTTCTTGCGGGCTGCCATGTCCCTCAGTCGCCTGAACCTAGAAGAGAAGGAGAGGGGCAGACCTTGTTGTTGTTGTTGTTGTTGTTGTTGTTGTTGTTGTTATACCGCCCTATAGCCACAGGTCTCAGTTACAACCAGTGCTTTTTTTGGTGAATCTTTGTACTTTTCTCCATTTACTGTACTGCATTTATTTTCCCCGATTTGAACTATAAAATGGTGATTTTCTTGAGTCAAAATGAGAGTACCCCAAACATTTTTTTAAATAGAAAAAAGCACTGGTTACAACATAAAAATCGCAATATAAAAACACAAAATGCATAGTAAAGGTGAAAAACAACCCAGTAAAGCCCCCTCCCCAACACATTTCAAAACCTGAGACAGAAGCCTACAACCAAAATGGGGTGTGTGTGTGTGTGTGTAAGAGAAGACAGGGAGTCTTTGCAGCATAGCCATAACACAAATACGGGTAGCCTAACAGTTGCAGGCAGAGCCGTGTCATTTCACACACTACTTCGGCTGCGGGACATCGAATCAACAAGGAAAGGAGCATTTGGTGTTGTTGCATCTCCTCGGGTATTTGTTGATTTGTCGCCACGAGGGGTTGTAGTTGTGGAGGTATAGTTTGATGAGGTTTCTGGTTATTTGTACCCTAGGTGCCCACTCTCACACAAAAACAAATCTCCCTGCAGCCAACCAAAGACCACCAACCACACCCTAGGTCACCCCCCAACCTCTCTCACCACCAAGGAAATGCAACAAGGGAATAGTAAGTGAACCCACACAAGTGATGCTGACACAAAGTCAGCTGTCTGGCTCTGTTGATCTGTTGTCTAACTTCATCTGCTTCATCTTCATCAACAGACCCTGGACACCTTCCACCAGAAATTCAATGATTTTCACCCCACAATCAACCTAACAATGAATCAATCTATGCAAGAAATACATTTTTTGGACACTACTATAAAAATACAGGATGGACGCATAGACACCACCTTATACCGTAAACCAACTGACCGACAAACATATCTACATGCCTCTAGCTACCATCCCAAACATACCAAACAGTCCATTGTATATAGCCAGGCACTACGTTACAGCCGTATCTGTTCCAATTCTACAGACAGAGACTCTCACCTAAGAGAGCTACAGCAAACCTTTTTAGAACTAAAATACCCAGCAGATGAAGTTAGACAACAGATCAACAGAGCCAGACAGATACCCAGAGAGAACTTGCTGCAAGACAGACCCAAAAAAGAAAATAACAGAACACCTCTAGTCATCACATACAGCTCCCAAGTTAAAACAGTACAACGCATCATCAGAGATCTACAACCTCTCCTGGATAATGACAGTTCTCTTTCTCAAGCTCTGGGAGGAAGACCTTTCATTGCCTACAGACAGCCACCCAATCTTAAACAACTCCTAACCCACAATAATACTACAACCAGACGTAACACGGACACTGGCACCAGAGCCTGCAATAAACCCAGATGCCAACTTTGCTGCCACATACACCCGGACAACACCATTACTGGCCCCAACAACATCACACATACCATCTCGGGACTATTTAATTGCTCATCGTCTAACATTGTATATGACATCAAATGCCAACAGTGTCCCTCAACTCTCTATATTGGACAAACAGGCCAAACCTTACGCCAAAGAATAAACGGACATAAATCGGACATCAAGAATCACAAGACAGAGAAACCAGTAGGAGAACACTTCAATCTCCCAGGACATTCTATACAAGATCTCAAAGTACCTGTATTACTACAAAGGAATTTCAGAAATAGACTGGAAAGAGAAGCTGCTGAATTGCAACTCATTACCAAACTTAAAACCATGGAGAGACCTGGTCTGAACAAAGACATTGGATTCTTATCTCATTATACATGACAAAGCCATTTTTCACCTTCTCACCCCTTGCTTTTTCCTGTAAGACCTATTGCAGTCGTTAAGAGTCGTCAACAGGCTCATCTCAGCTATCTGCCAACCACCCATTCCCACCACCCTTCTGAGTAATACCCCTCCCCACCTTCTCACTATATAGAAGGATCTGGCAACTTCTGTTTCAGTGTATCTGAAGAAGTGTGCATGCACACGAAAGCTCATACCAAGAACTAACTTAGTTGGTCTTTAAGGTGCTACTGGAAGGAAAAATGTTAGAACATGGGGAAGGATGTCTGTCCAGCAAGCAGGTAAACTTCCTGGTGACGGACTTCCTCCGCATGTGACCAGAGGTGGGTGTGGCCTCACCTGTGCAGGTAAATGATAAAAGCACAGGGCAGGCAGCCATCTCTCTCTCTCTGCCATTTTTCTTTCGAAGAAGAAGCATCTAAAGATGCTCTCTTGGCTCTCAGCCAAGAGAGGAGGAAAGGACTATCTTGCTATAAGATAGATTCTAAATGTATTTTACCTTTTTAAGCCTGTCTGCCTTCTGGGATCATACTGTGAACCGAACGTTAGTAAACTCTTTTATTCTTTTATAAAGACTGTGTCGTCTCTTGCATTTTAAGAGGGAACAAAAGGGGAAATTACCAGGGTAATTATTATAGAGGTTCTAGCGAACCTGTGCACACGTTACCGTTGTGAACTTAAAAGGGAATGTTTATAAACTCTGCTGATATTTTGGAAACTTGTTAGCACAAGTTGGATTAGGATATAATCTCACAATATATCCTTTCCTGCACCCCTGAACATTCCCACACAAATGCCATGGCATCTCAATGGGGCTCCCTTGCCAATTGATGGTAAAGCAAGCTATTGGACAGGCCATCATGCATGAGGATGGTTTTTCGAATGGATTTGAATCACACTTTGACTTTTTTCTAATTCAAGATAGTGCCTCACGGAAGCAGGGAGCTTTGCAGAGTCCTTTGGAGACTGTGGAAAAGATTGCGCAAGAGAGAGGCTTGGCACCAGAAGAAATTCATAACTTGCTGAACATCGCACTCAGTGCCAAGCTTGGTAAAGAAAACATGTTTTGGCTTCTCTTTCCCCTTGGCAGTAAAGTATGTCAACGGAGCTGCATTGCCCTGCCTTCTCCCTTAACAAGAACCGGGGCTGCTTCTAGCTTGTGAGAAATTATCAAGAGTGAAGATTCAATTCAAAATCCTTTATTAGGCATAGCACACCACACATTATCAAACAAACATCATATACAGACTGTATAAAATACGGGCTCAGCGAACACAATTTATCCCAGTCCTATTCCTAACTCCAAAAAATAAATCGATGTACATAGATAATATAATACAACACAGCAACATCACCTACCATTAAGAACCACTAAGTCTCTCTATCATGGCCCATTCTTTCTTCATGGACAGCCCTCAAAAATTCAGCCACTATAACAGTAATTTGATCATCGCTGTCCGCCAGCAGGTCCTGAACAGTTGGTTTTGTAAAAATCTGTCTATTAAGTACTAGGCTACTGAAGAATCTGATTCCCATTTCCATAATAACAGAGGATTCTCTTCTTTCAGCTGTGTCTTGGCTCTGTGCTCGCAAGTGTTCTAGTGACTTTCAGGTAACTTGGAAAGCATGGTAATGATGTCTTGGTTCTGAAGAATGATATTTCCCCCAGTCTAACTTAGTTATCCTGGTGATGATTCAGCTAGATGTTGTACACGCTGAGCATATTCCAGAAGGGGTTTGTTGTCTTGGCCTTGCTTTGGCTTACTGAGATCTGTCTTCTCCCTATAGGTGCTCATTCTAAAATGGATAATTGTAACGTTTGACTTCATTGATCAGAAGGAAAATATGAATGCTCTCTATGGTTTCTTCTTCCGCTTCTTACAATATGAGAAATTGGTAAGATAAAAAGGAATGTGTTATTTTGAAGGAACTCGCTTTTATTCTGACATTAACCCAAATCAAACAATAAAGAGTACTTTCCGAACACACAACAGGACACCATGTGAAAAGTGGGGCCTTAAAAATACCTCTCCCATTTCCTTCCTTTTCCTGTCTTGTTCCTTCCCAATGGGCGCCGGTCGCAGCGCCCCCCAGGTGCACGGCATGTTCAGGCAGGCAGGCAGGCAGGCAGGCAGGCAGGCAGGCAGCTATCCGATGTCGATCCCGCCCGTTCCTCCCTCCACCCCCCTCAAAGACAGCCGCGCAGGCAGCTATCCGATGGAGGGAGGGGGGAAATCCTGTTCTGCATAGCTATCAATTCGGGTGTGATAGTCTTATGTTTGCATACTTATGGGAAAATAAAACTAATTTATTTTAGAGCTTGTATTTGTGTGTATTCATGGTATCTTTTGTAGACCCAGTAGATGGCAGTGTGGTGTGGAGAGTGTTTTTGGCAGCTCGTGAAAAGATAGAGGGTGGAACGTTGACCGTTCAAAGGCACTATAAGCAAGATATATATATCTCGCCACATTTTCCTAGCTACGTTTTCCCATAAAAGTATACACTCGAATACATTTGTATCAAATAGATTTGGAACAAGTGATTGTTACATTTAAGGAACATTCTCTAGGCAATGAGATTGGGGGAAAATATAAAAACCCATTTGGATACATTTAGAAAAGTACAGCATTTTGAGGAAAAATACATTTCAGTCGAAAAATACATTCAGATCCATTCTTAAAGTCAATGAGAAAGATACAGCAAACAGGATACAATTCGATACAGCGAAAAAGGATCCATTCCCCAAGGCACCATTGACCTTGTAGGGTGTGAAGGCAGAATATGATCTATTTGATATTGGTAGGGTCCTTCTCCTTCATTCCCCTCTCTGACCCTGACTCTCTTACGACACAGGGACCACCCCAGAGTGTGGGCACAACTTCTGCCGGTCCGGCCTGATCCAGTGCAGCGGGGCAAAAAGGAGGCTGGCTTCCTGTCCTCAAGGCCGAGTTGGAGTCCAGAGAAGGAGCCTGATCCGCAATCGGCAATTAGCTACCTTTGTCGAGGTAGCCAAGACTCTCAGTCTACAAGAGGGAAAGGAGGAGTCTGTGAGAAGCACCAGGAGCCCCTGAAACTCTTTTGCAAGGAGGATGAAGCCCCCATCTGTGTGGTTTGGGGCAGATCCAAGAAGCACCAACACCATGAGGTGATTCCTCTGGAAGAGGCTGTCGAGGAATACAAGGTACCTTGAGGGGGAGAAATAGCTGTGTATTCTTCTTGGCAGGTTATCTTCTTAATTCTCAGATCCAGAGTAGGCATGGTATTAATTGGTGGTTGTTTATTACCTTAGAAGCAGCCAAGGGTAAGCCTGAGGGCTGCTGGGATGGCTGGGAGGAGGGAGTCAAAGTCTTTCTCTCTGCCAGGGGGGCCAAGGGATCTTCCCTTGAAATACAGCAGCTTCATGGGACCATGGTTGGGAGAGAAAGGGTTAACCTCATCCACATCCCCCAGCAAGGTTGCTTTGTACATATTTAGAACACTACAAATGTGAATTGCATATACACAACTAAGTCCATGTCTCCTTTGGCTAGCAGGATGCCTCCTCTATACCCTGCCAAGCAGATAGCAGAAAGGGGTCAGCTGCAAGGGGGTGGGGACTGGGGGCCAGTGTTATAAGGAAAAAAACAGCTCCTTTTCCCTTCTGGGGTACCTCAGAGCCCATATAGAGCCCTTTTGTAGCTTCTCTGTCGGTAGGAGAAAATAACAGAGGCCAACCAGAGAATACTGAGAAGCAAAGCAGCTAGTAAGCCAGATCTTTATTACCTGTTGCAACAGGGTCTCACCCCCCCCCCCACGTAGGAGGGAGGAAGAGACCCCAAACCAAGTCCTTCTATAGACATTTGAAATTGCCCACCCTGGAGCCCAAGACCACCCCTCCATACATCATACATACATCACAGAAGGGGCGGCCTAGAACAGACTCCTGTCTGGCAGGAAACCTGTTGATGGGTTTACCTGGCTGTTCATGGGTTTACCTGCATATTCTTTTCTGATGAGAACTACTTACGGTATTTATGTATGTGTTTATATCTTAGACCTTCTAATTCTCCTAACACCAGGAATTGACCAGATGGTGCAGAATCCCTCCCCCCCCAAGTATCTGTTGGAAGCAGATTTAGGAGTGGGGGGTGGAAGCACCTACTGGTGGGGAGCACACTTCTTCTGGGGATGCTTCCTCCTCCTCCTTCTCCTCCTCTTCCCACTTCTCGCTGGGGCCTCAAGATGAGAAGTCAGGCTGGAAGTCTCCTCGGAGAAGACAAAGGAGAAAGCATGGCTGCCTTTCCTCTTCTCCAGACCAGTTAGTTGGACTAGAAACCTTTCCCATCCCAGTTCTGCAGTGGTTTTCAAGCAGTGTGCTGTGGCAGCTGGGGTGCCTTGAATGATGGTCGGGGTGCCGCGGGAGACACTGGCCTCTGTCCCTCTTTCCTTCCCTCCCTCCTCGGATGCCATCTCTGCCTCCCCAAGGCTTGCCCAGCTGTTCTCCCCCAGAGAATGGTGCCTCTGGGGCTGGCCAGGGGGTGTGGGCTGCCAGGAGCTGAGGCGGCCTCAGAGGAAGCAAGCCAACTGGCGAGGGGCCCTTGCTGTTGGGAATGGACAGGCAAGTCCCAGGCCCCTGGGGGGCAGCGGGGGCAGCTCAGAGACCAAGAGGAGGACTCCTAAGGAGAGGGGAGAGGAGGCTGAGAGAGCACTCCACAAGGGAGGCTGTTCGAGAAAGGGGGAGGGGAGGCAAGCAAGGGGGGACCTAACTGGTCTCCTGAGCCCCACAGGGGTGCCGCAGAAAGAAGGGAGTTGCTCCAGGGAGCCGTGGACCCAAAAAGGTTGAAAACCTCTGTACTTTTATTTCCTCCAGTAAATTACTTTGCTATTATAGCAAGGCCACTGGACCCAAGAAGCCAGTATAATATTCATCGCCTCTCTTTGTGTCTCACTGAAAGCTGAGTTTTCCCTTTTCTTGTCAGGGAGAGATCTGTCGCCGCCTGGAGATTCGGAGGAAAGTGAGAGGGGAAATTCTGGCCTATCAAGCAGACCTGGACAAGGAAAGCAAAGACCTCCTTGGAAGTGTCCCTCTTGTTACTAGTGAGGGAACAAGCACTTCAAGAAGCAAGTCCGGACTGAGGAGGGAGGGGAAAATCTGCCCATTTCAACTTCTCCCCATTTCTCCTTTTTCCATATCGGTTTGTTATTTATTTATTATTCTGAAAATGAATCAAATGCTAGGGTGGCTACCTTCTCGTATAAATATTTTGATACGTGCTTTACCCTCATAAATACATTTTTTGTGAACATTACCTGGTTGGGTCAACCTTGAAAATTCAGAGGTGTGAATTTCAAAAGATTGCTGTTTTGGTCTCCATATTTTTCCAAGAATTGCGAATTAGGTAAGTTCACCTTTGAATGCAGCTAAATGGAGTTTATTTCCCATTGTTGTTTATTATGTGAAAAGCAGTCAAGGAGAAGCCTGAGGACTTGTGAGCTGAGAGGGTGGAAGCAGTTCAATTCAAATCCTAATTCTCTTGCTGATGTTTTGAAGGCTGACCATCTTCCTCACTCAGACCTCCTCAGAACCGGAGAGGCTGAAGACTGTGGAGAAGTTGAGACAACTGCGCCAGTTCCTGGAAGAAGAAGAAGAAGAAGAAGAAAAGCGTCTGCTGAATCATGTGGAAGAGGTGGAGAAGGAGATTGCAGGGAGAAGGGATGAGCAGCTGGCCAGACTCTGCAGGAAACTCTCCTCTCTTGAGAGGATCATCCAGGTGATGGAGGAAAAGGGTCAGCAGCCAGCGAGTGAACTGCTGCAGGTAAGACGGCTCCAGGAAAAGGCTGCCTCCCATCCTTTCTGTGCCCCTTTCATGTACGCAAGGAGTGTAGGGGCTCAGTTGACGGAGCCTCAAGTCAGCTTTGTAATGGACAGGAACACCCCAGAGACCTGGGATGCTGAACTCACCTGAAGGCCGACTAGAGATTCTTCAGTCTTCTTGAGGGAAGGGGAGGGGATTTTCTGCTCCTTGCTGATGATTTGCCTCCGAATGCCTTCCCGCTGGGCAATGCTGCCTTCCTGCCCTGCCCTGGGCTTCGCCAAGGATGCAGTCAGGCCTCCTTCTGACATGAGCCAGTCTCTTGACCAAGCTTCTCTTCCCGTTCCCTCCACAACTTCTGGGTGGATCCCCTTCCCCATAGATCGTGATCGGCCCAAAATGGTGCTCGGTCACAGTGATCAAAGAGCAAGACAGAGGGACTCATCCAGACTGTGCCACCTTCTCCACTCACAATCCCATATGGCCAGACGTACAAGTGCTTCTGAACGCCCTCTTTAAGGAGGCGGAGAAAGCTGACATACTGGCAAAGGCAGGAGAAGCCCTATTACGGAATGATTGCCAGATGTCCCCGTCTCCTGGGGATTTACAAATCTCCCGGATTTACAAATCTGTCCCCAACAGATTGTAGATTTGTAGATTTATTAGTAGGGAAGGAATGTTGCGTGATTGGTTCAACGGCACAAGACACATCATATGGGGACTTCCGGCGAGGCAAAATAGCGGGTGCCACGGCAATGAGCAGCTCCTGAAGCCAGCCAGAGCCAAGTGCACTACCAGGCTGGCTCCGGGCTGCTGAGACTACCGCTACCGCTGCCACTGCCGAGGGGGAACCAGGGATGCCTGGCGCGTCAACTGGGGGAACCGCTGACCCCCCCCAGGACCCAAATCGAGGCGGGAGCGAGAGCGCCCGGCCATGTGGCCGACTGCCCAGTGGCGCTCCAGGGCCAGTAAAAACCCCGGAGCCAACCCAGGGAGACGGAGGAAAGGCGAAGGAGAAGGAAGAGAGAGAAAGAGGAAGGAGAAAAAAGAGGGGAGCCCCGACCTTGCGGCCGCTGAGGAAGAAAGGTAGGAGAGCACCAGGAGGGCAAGGACACGGGGCCGAGCCAAGGCCCGACCCGAGCCTACTCCAGGGCAGATAGCACTCCAAGAGATCAGGCTGGGGCCCAGAGGAAGGCCACGCGACAGAGGAGACCCAGAAGAGAAGGTATTACTTCTTATTTTTTTAAAAAAAATGATTTAAAAATAATAACATTTTTTTCTCTTTTGAAAAAAAAAAAGTGTCCCCAGATTCTTTGAAAAAAATCTGGTAACCTTACCTTAAATCCTAACCTTCTGATTCCAAGTCTCTTCTTTCTCAATATCCCCATTCCGTTAACCACACCAAGCAACAAGCTGTAAAATACAAGTTTAAAAAGCAATATATAAAACTGGTGATAAATTATGTTGGAAGTGCAAGATCAAGGAGGGCGATTTCTATCATATGTGGTGGTTGTGTGAGCCTATCAAAAAATTCTGGGAATCTATTTACAATGAATTAAAAAAAATCCTCAAATATACCTTTATAAAAAAACCCGAAGCCTTTCTGCTGGGGATAATTGGGGAGGAAATCAAAAAGGAAGACCACACACTCTTTCAGTATGCGACAGTGGCTGCCAGAACTCTAATAGCGCAGAATTGGAAGACATCAAAAATCCCAACTATAAACGAATGGCAAACCAAACTATTCGATTATTTAGAACTGGCAAAAATGACACAGAAAATAAGAAATCAAAAAGACATAAAGTTTAATAAAGAATGGAATAAATTTATGACATATATGGAAACAGAGGTAAAAAATCTAAAAATCACAGTAGGTATGACGTAACACTTGTGACATAAAGAGTCTTTTGAGGAAAAGAAACTGCAGATAAAAAATCATATAATATATTCTGAAACCGAGATGAAGGGAAGTCAATTAATGTTGTGTGTTATTTAGTTATTTAGTTAATGTAAGTTAATTAGTTGGTGTTTTATGTTAGGAGATGTTTTTTCTTTTGTTTTTTTTTATTATTATTTCTTTTATTTATGTACTCCTTTTTTGTATGTATGTGTTATGTATGTTTATTTTTTCACCTGTTTTAATGTTGGATGTAGCAAAATGAATTAAAATCAATAAAAAAAATAAAAATAAAAATAAAAAGCAAGCTTTCCTTTGCATCTCACAGCACTTTAAATGTAATTCGTGGTTTTTTTCACCTGTCCTCCAATCTTAGGTCTTTTTTGCCAACCTTTAAATAGGAAATCAGTAGTCGAGCCATACTATTTGGTAAAACGTTTGTCTGGATCCCGGAAGTCCTACCTGAGAAGAACAATGGGAGTTTCCACTGGCGCCAGCTGCTTCTCCTTCTGCAAGCAGCGCCACCCAAATTCCCACCTGGGATGAGCCGCTTGGCGCACTAAACTGAGCCGCCGGAGAAAGACTGGGGCGGGCGGCACGTGGGAGGGGGAAGTCGTGCGCTTCTGTCCCGTCAGAAAAGTGCTGGGCTCTGTCTCTCCAGTTGTGCTTCCTCAGTTCAGAGGTGGACTATAGCAGCTGGGCTTGGCTGCCTCAAAGCCCATCAAGGCCACAGGCTGCTAGCATGACTCATCCCGGCTTTCTCATCTGAGGGGAAAGGGTGCGTGGTCTTAAATGCTGCCCTTGGCAACTTGGCTGAGCTACCTTGGGCCAGTCCGTGGGCCAGCTTAGCCTCCCTCACAGAGGGTTGTTCTGAAGATACACTCAGGAAAACACCTGAGGCATGAAGAAGAAGAACGAGGAGAGTGGGGTCTGGAAAGGGGGGTGGGGAGCGCTCCCACCCCAGCCACTCCAGGATGGGAAGTGCGTCCCGGGGGAAGCGGGATTCAGGCGGAGGAGGACGTCGGGTTGGGTGGGGGTTGCCAGGAGCAGCACGATGTCCCTCCAACCCCCGGCTTCCACTCTCCAGGCAGGCACCCAATGTGGCCAGCTGGCAAGGGCTCTTTCTTACTCCAGCCTTGGCATGCAGATCCCGGGTTCAGCCCCAGATCTCTGGAGCGGAAAGGCTCTTGGGCGTGACTATGAAAGGCAGCATCTGTCAGAATAGGTCATACTGAGCCAGTACAGATGAACGTGACTATTGGTTCGCTTCCTCGGCATCCCAGAACTGTGAAGGTTGCCTCAAATGTTGAGCCGCACAGCTAAGCAAGAAGGAGTGGAGTGTCTCCGGGGGAGCATAGCTCCCATTCCCTTCCAAACACACAGACAGGACAGTGTGGTCTCACCCAGCGAATAGTTGCAGCAGCCGGATGGCTGGCTGAAACACACACCATTGCACTCTTTTTGAATGGGATTCAATCTGAATCAGCCAATTAGTGAACTTGGTGCTCCTGTGCAACAAACCCACTACAAAATTGCTCTTCCCCACACACTTCCAGGTCCCTCCAGCTGGGCTTTTGTTGATATAATAAGGTTTTAATAACTCTAATAATGACTAACTGTGTGGAAATGACTGGAAAAAGGGGGGGGGAAATAAAGGTTTTTGACTCTTGGTTTCCTGGAAGATAATCCAAAGACTCCCCTGGACTAGAAGAGACATCTCATTAACAACTGGAGAAATGCCAAAGAACTTTGGATATCTGCTTGGGAGGTTTCTGATGCAGTATTAATTTAACAAGGAGCCAGGAGTGAAACCGAAAGTAGACTGACCAGCTAGCTGAATCCAATTATATTGCTATGGGGTGGGGGGAAACCTCTAACATTGTACTTTTCGATACTTGTAGTTCCAGAGTGAATTGAATAGGTGTGGGGGGGGGGTTGGAGGAGCGGAGGAAAGAAGAGCTAACTTGTCCGTGGCTAGGGGGCGCAATCTGGACGGTTCTGCCGGGGCGCAAGATCACCTAACTACTGCTCTGCGCCTCTGGACCAGGGGTGGATGGTGCTCATTGGGACTGGGAGGGTGGAAGGCAAGGAGGCCAACAGTAGGTGGCGCCCGAGCCAAGGAGTGGCAGAGCAAATGCGTTCTGTATCTGAGATGGAGTGGGAAGGGGCTGGCAGCCACCGCAGCCATCCCCTGTCTGCCCTCATGGAGCGGCCAGAATCCACTGGGCAAATGCTCATCTTGCCAGAGTCTGGGTCTTCTGCTGTTGCTCTCTCAGAAACCGTGCCCAGGTTTCCACCCTTCTTCCTTGGCTCCCTGGAAAGAAGGCATCTTTACATTTTGCGTGCATTTCACAGGCCAGGAGCCAAGCACCCCTTCCTGAGGGGGAGAAGAGGCCCAGAAAAGATGAGCCCTTCCCAGCCCAAAGGCGTTCCCCTGAGATTCAGCTTCCGGGCTATGGCTAACCAGGTTAGGAGCAGGAATATTGGGAGCGGGAAGGAACTGATGTCATCTGCCAGAGCAGCTGGCTAATTGAAGGGAATGAGGTGATAACAAGGCTTTCAAATCTGAACTCTTGTTTGCGGCTGATTAGGATAGAGGGAGGTGGAGAACAAGGGCAATCGGAAGCAGACTCTGGGTAGTTGGTTCCTTTTCTTTGTTCGGGTTCCTACGTCACACCAGCAGTTTAAATGGCAACACTCCTTTGCAAGATTGGCTGCCTTTTAAATTCTTTGTTACGGAAAATCAATAAAATGATAAGTTGCCCCTGCCAAAGGGTTGCATGACATCTGGCTGAAGACTTTTTGTGCTAAAAGTTGAAGCTATGCTGGGGTGTGTGTGTGTGTGTGTGTGTGTCCGTCCGTCCGTGTGGCCGCTGTGTATTCAACATTCCACCCCCTCCAAAGAATCCTAAGAACCTTAGTTTTCCTTTCACAGTGCTACGATTCCCAGCACCCTTAACAAACCATTGTTCCCAGGACTTTTTGGGTGTGGGTGGGAGGAGATGTGATTTACATGTGCGGTGTGCAGGCATCTCCAAACACATGTGTGTGGGGATTCAAGACTAACTCTTATGCTTTTCTTCCTTAGACCAGCTTGACGTTGAACGAGAGGTTCTCTGGGTTGAGGAACACACGCCATTTCACAGCGAAGCAGAACACGGGCCGAATGGTCACTCTGCCATTGCATTTGGTGAAGTCAGACTGGATTTGCAAAGGAGCTTGCCCTGAAGCCAGTTGGTTGCCTGCCTGTGGCTGGCTGGTGGCTTGGCATCACCAAAACACAAATAGACAGCCCCGTGCAACCTCACACCCAAAGATTTCTGCCCATGCTTCAGACATGCAGCCCTAAGAGCAGCTCTGACTCCCACTCTAAGCCCCTCTGCCCCAATCTTCCTCCTGATGTAGGCTAAAGGATCTGGGAAGTCTGATCCAGCTTTGAGGTGTGGTTCCATATGGCCGTTAGTACTGTTGTGTTTTTGCCAGAGAGCCACGTGGTAAGGAAGATCTCCAAGTATGCTTCCTAGGGACTCCACTTTAATCCTCAGATGTGCCCACAAAGGCATGAACCAGCACCCTCATGCCACAGCTGCCTCTGGAGTGACCCTCCCTCCGGTAAGAGGTGTGCCTCACAGCTGAGTGCCTGGTTGTTTGTGTAGGGCGGAGGCTGGGAATCTTGTGGGCTCCCAGATATTGCCAGATCCAATGGCCTTCTGCCTCAGCCAGCATGGCCGACGGTCAGGGGTGATGGAATCCAACAACATCTAGAGGGCCACACAATTCCCCATCCCTGGTCTAGTGAATTTGAGGTTCTTGGTTTCTCTCCCTCTGCCCCCTTTTGCCTGGAAAAGCACTTTGGCAGATTCCTCTGGAGGATTTGGGTGTGACAAGCTGTAGCAGCGCACTGAATAAAACAACTCTGAGAAGCTGAAACACCAGGCTGTTTTCTTTTCTAATAAAAATATTCACTGTGCAGTTCACAGGCACAAAACACAATGCTGCTATTGTCCAGGAAATGGGTTTTCAGTTGGAGGGCATGGGTTGCGTGAGAGCATGTTGTGTGGGATAACCAGTCTCATATAACCAACATGCTTCAGTCTAATTAGTGCATGAAGGGGTTAACATCATAGAGTAAGCTGTCCTGCCATCTTAGCCATGTCTCATCCCCTTACCTTGGGAGTGAGTTCTGATCTATTCTGGTATTCACTTTTTCAGCGTTGAATGTATTGTAGGTTTTTCCTGATTTTATGGTTTTATCTTTCTGTAAACGGCTTTGATGTTTCTTACCATCTGGTAGTGTTTAAGTTTTATGAAATAAATAAATAATTTTGAATAAATAAATAAATAGGAAGATGTAAAACCACAACCTCCAAAATGAAAGCTACTGTCCCACCAGACGGATGTTTTTGCCTGGAGGGGGGCTGTATTCTGCAATGTGCTTTCGATGCAATAATAGTGCAGCTTTCTAATGGACTGTCCACGCAAACATCATTCTGCTTTCTCAGTTGCTCTGCAATGCTTCGCCAGGGTTACCACATCATGGCCCCCTGGGGGTGCGCTCCTGTGTTGTAGCTCAGCAAAAGCAGGACAAAATTCCTCTAGGATGGCTCACAGTGAGGGCTGCTGAGAGTTGGGAGAGATCTTGGAGGCCAAAGAGTTTGCTTTTCTGCTCAGTACAGGGGATCTTGCCAGCTCTTCACCCCTGACTGGCCGAAGATGCCCATCTCTCATCCAAGCAGCTCCACAGCGTGCCTGGATGATGACTCAGATGGAGCTGGACACGCCATTCCTGAAGGATTCAATAATCTTGCAATTGTGGTGGACCAACTACATGTCATTTTGCTTTGCAAGTTGTTCTGTGATGTGTCCCCTATGCTACTATATTATTATCAGCCAGAGGGGCCCTCTTGAGCTATAAAGTGCAACTTAAGTGGGACAAATCAAACCCTGCGTCCAGTCACACTTCCCTGCGTCGCTCTGCTGGAAGTTGACGCGGCAGGGGAGCAGAGCTGCAGCGGTCCCGTCCGTGTGAGATGAGGGATAAATCAAGTCCAAAGACAGCTCAGTTCTTATCTCTAGAAGCGTTTATTTACAAAGCAATAAAACCGTCCGAAACTTCAGACATTCTCTTCCGTGCTCCAGGAGCACACACGCAGCTTCTGCTGCTCACCGAGAAGTGAAACTGAGTGAGGAAACAGAAAGACTTTGTGCGTCACTTCTCTGCGACAAGCCCCTCCTTCTGCTCCCCCTCCTTTTCTTCTCAGACACAGGACACACCGGAGTACTGACCCTGTCAGTTCCAAACTCCACACCCCCTCTTGTCCTGCGTCTGGAGATAGTAGCCATCAAAGCTTTCCCCATACACAGACCCTCACAGAACTCCTCGTGCTTCTGGAAGGTTAATGGTTTTGTGAAACCATCAGCGAGGTTCTTTGTTGAGGGACAGTATTTCAGAGCAACTAGCCCCTCATGAACGCTCTGACACACATTTCGGAAGCGTATGTCCAAATGTTTGGTCCTCGCTTTGAATTGCCCTGTCTCAGCTAATTTAAGGCACGGTTGATTGTCTTCATGCACCACAACGGGCTGACAATCCTCCTCACAGATTTCCTCGACCAAACACACATAGAACTCCAGTTCTCTGCAAACCTCTGATAGCGCACTGAACTCAGCTTCAGTAGATGAAAGCGCTATGAGACTTTGCTTCCGGGACCTCCACCCAATCACTGAGTCCCCAAACTTCACCACTAGGCCTGACACTGACTTGCGGTCCTCAAGGTTAGCCCAATCCGAATCCACCCAGGCGGTCAGCTTAACATCACCCTCAGCTGACATCTTGAGGCAAAAGTCTTTGGTATCTTGCAGGTAACGTAGCACCCGCTTAACACCATTCCAGGCCTGCACACTAGGACTTGAAGCCTCTCTACTGAGCAGATTGACAGCAAACGCTATGTCTGGTCTGCTCCACTGTGACAGATACAACAGACTACCCAGAGCTGACTGAAAGAGTTCAGTGTTTTCGAACACCACGCGTTCTACTTGCTGACACTCCTTCACGTACCCTGTCTCCATGGGTGATCTGGCACCTGCACAATCAGACATCCTGAACTTCTCAAGCAACTGCTCAATCTTACCTTTCTGGCGAAGCAAAAAGCTTCCATCACTTGCTCTTGCGATCTCTACGCCTAGGTAGGACTTGACATCTCCAAGTTGCTTCAGCTTGAACCGCTTACCAAGCTCCTTAGCAAACTTCTCCACCTGTTCACTTGTCCTTGTCATCAACAAGATGTCATCAACAAACACCTGTGCCACTTGCTGTTGCAAGCCTGAATCTCTAATGTAAAGACAACTGTCTGCAAGAGATCTCTTAAAACCTAGCTTTTCTAAGGCTTCATGTAGGCACATATTCCAATTCCTGGCAGATTGGCGTAACCCATAGATGGATTTGTGCAACCGCCACACGACGCCTGGCTCACTGACCTCGAACCCTGGAGGAGGACGCATGTACAACTCCTCCTGGAGATCTGAGTTCAGGTAGGCGACATCTACATCAAAATGGTTCACCTTCCAACCTCTCTGTGCTGCTATTGCCAAAAGCATTCTCAAAGTCTCCGCCCTAGAAGTTGGCGAATAGACCTCTGTGAAGTGGACCCCGCGTTTCTGCGTAAATCCACGCGCCACTAATCTCGCTTTGTACTGTGGCTCTCCTGCTTCTGTGGGTTTAAGACGGTAAACCCATCTGCAGCCTACAGCTTGCTGGTTAGCCGGCAGCTGTGTGAGTGAGAACACTCCTAGAGACTCCATTGAGTTCATCTCCTTCTGCATCGCCTCATGCCATTTGCTGGCTTCTTCCCGAGGCAACTTCTGAACATCCTCAAAGGATTCAGGTTCACATCTAGCCACACCAACCCAGACACTTGTGGCTTCATACCTTTCAGGTGGCTTCCCTTTGGTTGATCTTGCTGACCTCCTCAGCGTGAATTCTGGAACTGCGCCTGATTCACCTGGATCAACCCTCCTTTCTTCTATGTCAGAATCATCCCCCTCTGACCTGCTGCGCCGTTTAGGGCGAACAGCTGGTTCTGCTGGCGAGGATGGTTCCCTCCTTGGCTCAGACTTGACAGAGACCTGTGGAGGGGTCCTGGGACTCCCTTTTGGAGAGACACGGAGCATCTCCCTTGGAGATCCCTGCTCTGGACTCTGTGGCTGTGGACTGTGCTCATCAGCAACAGGTTCAGCCTCACCCTCTTCCTCTTCCTCATCTGATTCTACCAGGATTTCCGGATTTCCGTGAAGCCGCTTCCACCCACTCTGCTCGCAAAACTCAGCACTGCCGCTAATAAGCAGCCTGGACTGGTTGCCAGCAGGGTATGCGAAGCGCCACGCCTTTGAACCCGGCTCATAGCCCACAAAGATCATTTTCCTGGATCTTGGCTCACCTTTTCTGCGCATGGCCTTTGGAATCAGAACCCAAGCTGTAGATCCAAAAGTGCGCAGAAAATGGACCTTCGGCTTTTTCCGATGAAGCAGAAAGTACGGTGTGTCCCCTACACTGGAATTGAACACTCTGTTCTGCAGGAAACAAGCCGTTCGGAAACTTTCGGCCCAAAAGCGCTGTGGCAGACCTGAGTCTGCCAGCATAGCATTCGCTGACTCCTGCAGCGTGCGAAACTTCCTCTCTGCAACCCCATTTTGTTGCGGAGAGTGGGGGGCCGTCAGTCGATGACTGATACCCTTCTGCCTGAAGAACGATTGCAGCGCAGAACCTGTAAACTCCCCCCCACGATCGGATTGAAAGGACACTACTTTGGTAGAGAACTGTAGTTCTACCGCTGTGATCCAATCCCTGATCAGTGCAGCTGCCTCTGACTTCTGTTTCAGTGCAAATAGCCACGCATGTTTTGTAAAATCATCAACCAGAACCAAAACCCACTTAGAACCAGCTAACGAAGGTGTCGGCATGGGTCCCGACAAATCTGAATGAACAAGTTCAAAGGGTTTACTGGTTTTCCTCTCAGACCTGGGATATGAGCATGTTACAACCTTTGATTGCTTACAGGCTTGACAATCTAGGTATTTGTCACATGCCTTGAACCTGCACCCAATGGTGTTGTCTGTGGCCTTCTTCACATATGACCACCCTGCATGTCCAAACCTGCGATGCCATAGGTGTAAGCAATCATGGTGTGGTGGGACATTGGCACACTGCCCTTGGGCATCTTCAATGGACTCTCCACTAGCCCCATTTTCCACCAGCCCCATTTTCCCACCAGCCCCATCTTCAATGGGCATCTCGATCAGGAAGAGCGTGCCTCTTCTCTGGACACTGTGGATCTTCTTCCCATTCCTGAAAAAGGAACACACATTGTTAGAAAACAAAACATCAAAACCAGCAGCCATAAGGGCTGGCACACTTAGAAGACAGTGGGCAAGCTCTGGTACCACAAAAGCTTCTATCCAATGGTCTATGAAAGAGCAATAAAGAAGACCAGTTTCAGTCAATGGTCTTTGAGACCCATCAGCTAAAGTAACATAACGTCCAGTTTTAACTGTCTTGCAGTTCCTCAAATGCCCAGACGATGTCACTAAACAATGCGTGGCGCCTGAATCGATGACGAGAGATAAAGAGTGTCTCTGGTTGTTTTCCACAGATGCCAAGGCGTTGCTAGCACTCCCATCGGTTGCCATGGCGACAGCCTCTCCCGGGCTAAGGCTCTTGTCTTTTCTCAGAGACGCTAGCGCAGCTGTGAGGTGGTGATAAGACGCCTTGTCTTTGTTTTTCTCCCCGCCTGCAGCTTTCCCACGTCGTTGCTGGGAACCTGCCCTGGGAACCTGCTTTGTTGACATTCCACGCCGGCCAGTGTCCTTGGCAGCCTGGGCCTCTAGCGGATGCTTCCCAGCGCTGTTGGACGTTGCCTCAAAGCACAAACAACTTTCGAAGCCTTTCGCTTTCTCAGAGCTCTTGGAATGGCCTGCCTGGCCTGCCCCCCCACAGCCTTTTGGGGTGCAGCCTGCGCTCTCTTCCACAGCTCTCAGCTGCTCTCCAGCACACAGAGGTGTCGAAACAGAGAAACAGCTTCCCGGAACAGCCCCCTCTGGGCTTGGTGCTCTCTCTGGGCATCCACTAGCCCCCTCTGATGTGGCTCCCACTCCGGCCTGGGGCTTGCTCCCTTGGCCCTCGGCTTCCTCCCGGCCCTTGGCTCCTGCTGAGCCTTCGCACAGGCTCCTCAGCACCTGCCAAGCGGCCTCAGCCGATTCAACGCCCTCCAGGTGGGGCAACAGCAAAGCGTCCACACTTGCTTTCAGCAGGCAAAGCTCTTTCTGCTCTCTTTCACTCAGCAGAGCATCAGCATGCATGGGTGGGGCTGGCTCCTTCTGGGCTAAACTCCAGAGCCCTGTGGCCACAAACCACCCCCTTGCTCCTCTTGACCAGGCCTCCCAGTTGGCCCCATTCAGCCTCTCACCGGGGTAGCTCTCTTGGCTCTGCTGTGCCTGTGCAGCAGCCATTCTTCCTCCCTTCCCGGGGCTTCAGCGTACTCACAAGTTTGCCAGCATGCCGGACCTCCGAAGCAGCCGTTCCCTCTGGCTCTTGGCTCCGCTCTCCGGCATCTCCCACTGCCCTTTCCTGGCAGGAGATTTACAGCAACACGACGCTGGCAGCCTTCTCCCTTCTCACACTTATCAGGAAACACGACACGTCCATAACCTCTTGCATAAATCAAACCCCTGCGTCCAGTCACACTTCCCTGCGTCGCTCTGCTGGAAGTTGACGCGGCAGGGGAGCAGAGCTGCAGCGGTCCCGTCCGTGTGAGATGAGGGATAAATCAAGTCCAAAGACAGCTCAGTTCTTATCTCTAGAAGCGTTTATTTACAAAGCAATAAAACCGTCCGAAACTTCAGACATTCTCTTCCGTGCTCCAGGAGCACACACGCAGCTTCTGCTGCTCACCGAGAAGTGAAACTGAGTGAGGAAACAGAAAGACTTTGTGCGTCACTTCTCTGCGACAAGCCCCTCCTTCTGCTCCCCCTCCTTTTCTTCTCAGACACAGGACACACCGGAGTACTGACCCTGTCAGTTCCAAACTCCACAGTTCTGTGATGTGTCCCCTATGCTACTATATTATTATCAGCCAGAGGGGCCCTCTTGAGCTATAAAGTGCAACTTAAGTGGGACAAATCCCCCCCCATAACGTTTAGGTGGATTTAGGGGAGTGCAACTGGTTTGGTCACACTGGCGTGAAGCCTTGCGGAATTTGAGATGCCATGGTTCACCACTGAAGAACATTTGTAGTATGAAAAAGGTACCTGGTTTCAGCTGGAAGTTACGGGGCACTGGTTGGAAGTGTCGGAGTATGTCTGTCCCGAAAGCTTTGCAGGCACGAACAGTACTGAATACAGTCTTGCATATAACTGCCCTCCTACTGTCATGAATAGAAACAATCATGAATTGAGAAAAACGGGCATCTGGAAGGAACCACTATGCCAACAGGATGTCGGACTGAATGGGCCTTGGCCTGACCCAGCAAGGCTCTTCAAATGCGCTTATGTTCCCCTGACTTTGGGGACGCCTTGCAGGAGTCTCACCCGTCTCATGGCTATTCTTCTAGTGTGGACCAGTTCGACAAGCTCTCCCCCGAAAGCAGGTGCACCATCCAGAACATGCTGGCGCTGTACCTGAAGAAGAAAGCGAACACAGACCAGGAGGCAGGGACTTCTAGGGGAAGCGAGGCCTTCATGCGGGAAGCCTTGACTCCTCACGTGCTCCCCGGGATCAGCTTTGACCCCACCACCCAGTCTTCTGCTGGTGTCACTCTTCCCCCTGGCCCAGAACAGGAGGCTCCTTCCCAAGACGCAGAATGCCTTGCACGTGATCGATGGGCCTGTGCTCACTGTGACATAGGCAGGGCTGGATTTATGTATAGGCTAAGTAGGCTGAAGCCTAGGGCCTCTAGATCTAGGGGGCCTCGCCAGCCTGCCCGCTCCCCAGCGCCGCAGACAGTCTTCCCTCTCCCCAAATTGCAAACCCAAGACTTCATGCAGGGCATTTCTCCCCCATTTCAAGGACATTTTGCTTCAAAAGGAAAGGTGGACTTGGAGAAGGCAAGCAAAATGTGAGGGAGATAGTGAAAGATACAGGAAATTGAATGCAGATTTCCAAAAAATAGCAAGGAGAGACAAGAGGGCCTTCTTACACGAGCAATGCAAAGAAATAGAGGAAAACAACAGAATGGGAAGAACCAGAGATCTGTTCAAGAAAACTGGAGCTACGAAAGGAACATTTCGTACAAAGATTACCATAATAAAGGACAAAAGTGGTAAGGACCTAACAGAAGCAGAAGACGTCAAGAAGAGGTGGCAAGAATACACAGAGGAACTATACCAGAAAGTTATGGATGTCTCATACACCCCAGGTAGTGTGGTTGCTGACCTTGAGCCTGACATCCTGGAGAGCAAAGTCAAATGGGCCTTAGAAAGCACTGCTAATAACAAGGCCAGTGGAAGTGATGATATTCCAGCTGAACTATTAAATTTTGTTAAAGATGATGCTGTTAAGGTGCTACACGCAATATGCCAGCAAGTTTGGAAAACTCAGCAGTGGCCAGAGGATTGGAGAAGACCAGTCTACCTCCTTTAGAGGAAAAGGCCTTGAGGGGAGGACCTGTTGCCTCCACAATCCTTCCTAAACGTGCATAAGCTGAGAGGCAATTGTCCGGCAAATGTGGTGCTGTGGGGAGGCAGGAACATTTTCCTGCAGTTAAGTATTTTCTAAGTTCCTTTCCCAAAACTTCCCCAAACGGTTCTGAAGCCTCTCTAACCTCAGAAGTCTTTTCCTCTCTCTGGAATTCTGGGATTCGAGGATAACTTCATGAAGAAGGAAAGAAACCTGCAGAATCAGCAAATGAGTGCCCGCCGGGAGCCTCCACCCCCACCGCTGCCACCAAGCAGGCTGTAAGTTGCCTTAGAGGTGTACTGTGCCCTCCCGCCTCCTTGCTTTTAAGGACTACTTGAGTTCTGTTCTCATCTCCCTGAGGCGTATCCGTGACAAGGAGAGCATGAGCAAGAAGCAACCCCAATGATCCACACTATGCGCCAGCTCTTTGTGCCTTCCACACATACGCAGTCCGGACAGAGAGAGGGACTCATCAAGCACGTCCTCGCCAAGAGAGAGAGAGAGAGAGAGAAGGAATGTGTCAACACCCAGAATTTCAGGTCAGATCATGCAAAAGTGCAAAGACCAGTGGAACCTGTATCAGAGTTGGGGCTGGAGAAAGCGACATCTACATGACAGCTTTATTGTTGGGTGCCAGGCAAAGTCTGTCCTGTTCACTCAGGCCACATGGGTGGGTAATTGAAAGTATTAGTTGTGGTGGGCAATTTCCCTTGGTGCCACATACTGAACCGTGGCTTCATATTATGAGCAGGACGGCAGCCTCTCCTCCAGGTTTGCACACCTGTCCCCCACCCCAAGCCTATTGGGAAGCTTCCACTTGGATTTTAAATTAACCACAGTTTGGTGTGTCCAGATCCTATGGTGGTTCATTTTACCAGCTTTGTAAACCCACGATTGGAAGTTGGCTTGTTTCAATGAGCCATGGTTCAAATGAAGCAGTTAATCCAAAACGGAAGCAAAACCTTTGGAACTCCTCCTAAAAGCTGTGCTGGAGGACAGGGAGGTGTGACCCCCCCCCCCAACACTTGGTGTGGGTCATCCTTATAATGCTAAGCTTACTACTTCAAACAAAGTTTTTGCTTTGGTTATTTCCTCGTACTGTTAGAAGTAAGGTAAAGTTAAAGGGACCCCGGACCATTAGGTCCAGTCATGGCCGACTCTGGGGTTGCGGCGCTCATCTCACTTTACTGGCCGAGGGAGCCGGCGTGCAGCTTCCGGGTCATGTGGCCAGCATGACTAAGCCGTTTCTGGCGAACCAGAGCAGCACACGGAAACACCATTTACCTTCCCACCAGAGCGGCACGTATTGATCTACTTGCACTTGGACGTGCTTTCGAACTGCTAGTATGTGGTTAGCAGCTTCAGATGCTACTGTTTTACAGAGGCTGTTTAGCTTGCTCTTTTTACCCCTTTACTAGACAGGCTGTATTTCTGTGCTGTTTTCAGAGTCGGGAATGCCCATTCCTTCATGGCCAGCATGGAAACACAGAAGGCTAGCCATTTAGGAGGTTTGCAAAGAGGACAAGGGTGTTACGGGGTAATCTTCTAGCAAACAAGCTTGGCACAGCAGAACTGAGAGGTGGTTTTCTGCTCCCGGAAAGCCAGCCTGGAAACCAGGTTGCCAGGTGAAGGAAGAATGGAGAGATCAACCAACTCACTTGCCTTCAAAGAATTTCTGGTTGCCTGTGGCTACTGGGATAGTGCTTAGATATCAGGCTGGCTGACACATCTTAAAAAATACAAGGAAAAAGCTTTTTTTCTTTCTTTAGCAAAGCTCCTTTGGGGCCCAGAATAGCTAAGCTGAGAAAGAAGTGGCTGGTATTACTTGTTTGTTCTTGGTCCTGATCTTGCCTGCCCTTGCACACTCCTGTTGTCTTTGCATATTTAACCAGCACGTCTGTTCCGATTGGAGTCCTATTCCTGCAGTTCCACATCCTTCTCTTTGGCACTTGGGCATTTGGTTCCAGGAGCTGGACCTGAGCACAGAGGTTTTCTTCTACTTGGACTCGACAAAGGAGCAAGAGTGGCTGACAGCTGTGGAAAAGGCTTTGCGTTCCAAATCCAAGTACAAGAAAGTAAGTCCAACCCCACCCATTTCTTCAGCAGCCAGACAGCTGTCAGGAGCTGGAGTGAGGAGGAGGAGGAGGAGGAGAAGGAGGTCAGCAAGAAAAAACACCTGGTGTCAGTGGTGTTTTATTCAAAAGAAGCCAACATTCTTTATTCAAAGAAACCCAAACCGTGCAGGCCTAGTGATCACAGAAACCTTTCCCAACAGGTCTTGCCCCAGTGAGGTAGTTGTGAAGGCTGAAGGTTGCTACCCTCCCACCACTCTCTGAAGTCTCCTCCTCCCCCTGGTCCTTCCCAAGCAACCTGAGACTCTGACACCTTGCCTGTCTTTGCTCCCTCCTCTTAATTTCTCTGTGTTCTGGGAGACCAGCAGGGAGGGGAGCTGATCGCAGCAGGATGGGGAGACCCCCTGGCTTCTTCAGCAGCCTGCCTGATCTCTGCCTCTTGACCCCCGCCTCCAGCCTCCACTTCTGCCTCCGATTCTGGGCTGCTGTTTGCCGCAGAATCTTCCTGCCCTCCTGCCTCTTCAGTTTCCAACACCTCCTCTTGCTCACAGTCTGCTCCCTCTTCTCCCTCTGACGACCCCCCACCAGTTCCCTGGCTCTGAGCCTTCTTCCCTTGGGGGATCCCCAGTTGGTGCCACCTGCCACTCCTATCTGCATCCAGCCGGCCCAGGACAGCAAGCAATGAACAGAGCTGGTAGACATCCCAGTACCTTGCATCTTCTAGGTGCAGCTGGTGCGTCTAGTCGGAATGATGTTGCTCATCTTTGTCAGGAAGGACCAGCTCAGCTGCATCAAGGAAGTGATGAGGGAGACAGTGGGCACAGGCATCATGGGGAAGATGGTGAGTAGACCCTGACAGCGGAATTCCCCACGTCTATCTTTCTGTCTGTCTATCTGTTTTTCTAATCTCTGCCAACCAGTTCCCCCCTCTTTCCTGCTTGCTCACTAACAGCCATCTTTGCTCCGCCCCTGCAGGGTAACAAGGGGTGTGTGGCCGTGAGGCTTGTCTGCAACAATACCAGCTTCTGCATGGTCAATTCCCACCTTGCTGCCCACGTGGAAGACTTTGAGCGCCGAAACCAGGATTACAAGGATATCTGTGCCCAGATAATAATAATAATAATTAATAATAATTTTTATTTATACCCCGCCCTCCCCAGCCAAGGGCAGGCTTAGGGCAGCTAACAAGCAATAATTAAAACAAGTTGAATGAATACAACTTAAAAACAAAATTAAAATACAGCATTAAAATATTGAAACATTAAAATGCAGCCTCATCACAGGAGGAGAAAGGCAAAAGGAAGAGGGGGAGGGAATCAAATTGGTTCCAAGCCAAAGGCCAGGCAGAACAACTCTGTCTTACAGGCCCTGCGGAAAGAAATCAGATCCCGCAGGGCCCTGGTCTCATGAGACAGAGCGCTCCACCAAGCCGGAGCCAGTGTTAAAAAGGCCCTGGCTCTGGTTGAAGCTAATCAACCACTAGGGCCCGGGACCACTAGGGTGTTGCTGTTTATGGACCTTAAGGTCCTCCGTGGGGCATACCGGGAGAGGCGGTCCTGTAGGTCTTAAGCCGTGAAGGGCTTTAAAGGTCAAAACCAGCACCTTAAATCTGACCCTGTACTCCACCGGGAGCCAGTGCAGCTAGAAAAGCACTGGGTGAATATGCTCCCATGGCAGAGACCCCGTGAGGAGCCTCACTGCAGCATTCTGCACCCGCTGGAGTTTCTGGGACAACTTCAAGGGCAGCCCCACGTAGAGCGAATTACAGTAGTCAAGCCTGGAGGTGACCGTCGCATGGATCACTGTGGCCAGGTCGGGGCAGGAAAGGTAAGGGACCAACTGCTTGATGCAGCAAAGGTGGAAAAATGTCGCCTTGGCTGTTGCTGTAACCTGCACCTCCATGGAAATGGTGGCGTCAAGGATTACACCCAAACTCTTAACGGAAGGCAATGGCACTAATTGGGCCCCCGCAAGAGAAGGGAGTTGGTCCCTCATCCCCATGCCATCCCAACCCAGCCATAGGGCCTCTGTCTTCAAAGGATTTAGTTTCAATCGGCTCCCACGAAACCAGCCAGCCACAGCTTCCAAGCATCTGGTCAGTGTGTTCGGGGCCGAGTCGGTGTGGCCATCCATTAGCAGATAGAGCTGAGTGTCATCAGCATATTGGTGACAGCCCAGCCCAAAGCTCTGGATAATCTGGGCAAGGGGGCGCATAAAGATGTTAAAAAGCATCGGAGAGAGGATTGTGCCCTGCGGCACTCCACACACCAAGGAGTGGCACGATGACATCTCCCTCCCTAGCACCACCCTCTGTCCCCGACCAGAGATAAAAGAGCACAGCTATGCCCTGTATCCCCACGTCGACAAGGCGGTGGTCCAGATGATCATGATTGACCGTGTCAAAGGCTGTTGACAAATCTAAAAGAATCAGCAGTCCTGACCTGCCTCGATCCAGTTGTCTACGGAGATCATCTGTTAGGGCAACCAGAGCCGTCTCGGTCCTGAAACCAGGACGGAACCCGGACTGAAATGGACCTAAAGCTGATGTTTCCTCCAGAAACCTACCAAGCTGTTCAGCAACCGCTCTCTCAATTACCTTACCCAGATATGGAAGATTTGAAACTGGCCGGTAATTGGATAGGTCTAAAGGATCTAGTGAAGTTTTTCTTTAAGAGCAGACACACCACTGCTTCCTTCAGTTCCCCTGGGAATGTCCCCGTGCCAAGGGACAAATTGATAATTTCAACTAGGGGGGTCTGTGCAACATCTGGACACACCCTAATCAGCCAAGACAGGCACAGATCGAGGAGGCAGGTGGTAGGCCTACCAGCTTGGAGGAATCTATCCACATCAGCAGGGAGTAGCCGATTGAAATGGTCCAACACTGGACCCGAAGACAGTCGAGGGGCCTCCAGTTCAGTCACTGTATCTAAATTGGCAGGGAGGTCATGGCGGAGCAACAGGACTTTCTCCACAAAAAAGCTCGTGAATGCCTCACAGCTGTGGGTCGAATTTGTGCTTAAATTTGGTTGTCCTCCTAAGGACATTATCGACCTAATTATTCTAAAAAGTTGTGCCGGGCGAGAGCTAGCGGATGCAATGGAAGCTTCGAAGTAAGATATCTTAGCAGCTTTCATAGCCATCTCATAGGCTTTCATAAGCGTCCTATAAGATGTTCTTGAAGCTCCATCACGAGTCTGTCACCATACCCGCTCTAGCCGTCTGAGATCCTGCTTCATTTTCTGGAGCGCCTCAGTAAACCAAGAGGCCCGGTTTCGACGGGGTCGCAGATCTCATCGATGGCTGCCAAGAGCCGGTTATTCCAGTCCTCAACAAGGTCATCTAATGAGTCGCCAGGAGGAGCAGGGTCCCGCAAGGCCTGACGGAATCTATCAGGATCCATCAGCCTTCTCGGACAAGCCCAAATAGGCTCGCCACCCGAGCAGGGGAGGAGCGGGAAGTCAATCTTGGCTTTCAGAGCATAGTGATCAGACCATGGCACTACCACAGGGGGGAGCATGATCACATCTATGCCAGCACCAAAGATCAGATCCAGTGTATGGCCTGCTTGATGAGTGGGGCCCAAAGCAAACTGGGAGAGCCCTAGTGTTGCCATGGAAGTCACTAGGTCCAGAGCCTGTGAGGAGGGGGCGGCATCGGCATGGACGTTGAAGTCTCCCAAAACCAATAGGCTTGGGAACGGCAAGGCCCAGCCCGCCGCCACCTCCAGCAGGTCTGACAGGGTGGCTGCCGGTGCGCTGGGTGGTCGGTACACCAGCCAGACAGCCAAGCTCTCCTTGGTGCCCCACACGAGACCAACACATTCAATGCCAGAGATTGCCGGTGCTGGCAGAGCTCTGAAAGAGCAATCCTCCGGGATTAACAACGCTACTCCCCCCCCGACCCACAGTCCACGATTGATGGAGGACAGAGAAGCCTGGGGGTGTTATCTCATGTAGGGAGACTACTTCGCCTTCCCGTACCCAGGTCTCCATCACACAAGCCAGGTCAATCCCCTGCGAGACAAAAAAGTCACGCATGGTGGCGGTTTTGTTGCCTATGGACCTGGCATTGCACAACACCAATGACGGAGGTGGGTAATCCCTGCTCGCCCTACCCTCGTCCCTTGGGATGGGGCGTAGATTGGAAGGGGTTCGAGCATCACTGCATCACTGCATCTCAAAACCCTTCGCCGATAGTGATATCTAGCCCCACCGCCAATCCTCCCTAGCCCTTCAATAGTGGGAATCCCAGACCCCATACTAGCCTCCCCAACAGAGGGGTAACATCCCCTCACTGACAAGTCATCCCTGGGCCAGGACTCCTGGGTCAAAATGGTAAGGGGAAGAGGTGAAGGTTTGATAGGGTAAGTATCCCTAGAAGATAAAACCCAACCAACCGCACCCCAAGCGGGGAGGGCGGTCCCACGGTGTTTCGTTAACTGTCAATCCCCCTCTCCCTCCTGGATTGATTGGAGGACTGTTGGTTCTATCTGTGGCTGTGGGAGTATTAATGATGCATGTGCTATAAAATGTGGGTCACTGGCCAACAAAGAGCCAGCTTCGAGTTTGGAAGATCTGTCCATCCTGTCTCGCCAGGAGTACAGTAGAGAAGGTTGATCATTCTGATAAATTTTTGGAACATTAGGCAAAGGTCCAGATGTAGATTGGGTGCTGGATTTCTCCAGATTGTCAGCAACGTAGAGTTCTTTAGGTGTTGTTGCCATCGAAATGTCGGAGGCACCAAATTCCTCATCTACTTCGGTGTCGCTTGAAAAGGGAACAGGGAGTTGCACTGATGTCTTTCTATGGGATAAAGAGCTGTTGGACCTCTTTAAATATTGTGCTCTAGGCTCTACTGTCCTTATATTTTGGGTAGAAATCTCAGTCTTTATACTCATTAGCCTCTTCTTCAGGTCTTGCAAATCTAGGCTTACAGAATTCTTTTCTTCCTTCGGGCAGTTAGTATTTCTAGTGTTAAGCTTGCTTTCCCTTGTCCGCATTAGCTTTGACTCTATGCAAGGAACCAATTGCCTCCTTGTTTCATCCTTAAATACCCTCACTGGGCGGAGAGAGTGGAACCACCATAGAGTATCCTTTATCTCCACGAGTCGAGATGGGAGGGCTGATGACCTAAAGGTCATAAATAGGGGCGCGATCTTTCCCAAGGTAGGCAGGAAGTGGAAATTTCCTAGATCTACATTTCGGTAATGGTAATTCAGGAGCTGAGACAAGAACATGCCATTTGGATAGGATTTAAAAAGATATTTCTACAAGCAAGGAGTTTGCCATTAGGGAGCATTAAAACATGCATTCCCTGTGAAATGGTGATTTGTTATTATGCAGATTAGTCTAAGTGAAGACTGTGATTGATTGCATACAAAGCAGCTTCCTAGACGCTGTAAACATACAGCGGCCATCAGGAGTCATTTTATAATGCATTATGTAGCACATGCTGCCCAATTGCTCCTCATGCTGTTCTCTCTTGGAGCAAGCAGGAGAAGCAAAGCACAAGGCCTTGGCACCACATCACATCTGAACCCGGGACTGTGGCCTTATCATAATAAGCAACAATTGCCAGCCAATCTGAAGTCTCTGCTTATGGCTGGCCGGCTGACTGTGGCTTGTTAGGAAGCAACAAACCATGACCAGATGTAATGGGGAAAACAAAGCTTCCAGGTTTGTTTATCCTGCTTGTGCCAGGAGCAAAGGGGGAGAAATGAAGCAATGGTCACAAGCAGAAAGTCGATGGTGATGTGTGAATACATAGATTACAACACCCTTGCACTCACCATGATTAAGGGAGTTCAGCAACGTCTTCTGGCGCAAGCAAAAATAGACCCACTGGGTTTGGGTCCCCCCTTTCCAAACTGGTTCCTACTGGAATCCTGATGGGAGTTTTGTTTAAGATGCAAAGTGTGTTTTGTTGATGCAGAAAAGTGGACTCGATTAACTAAGCAAGCGCATTCAGAGTAGAGTAACTCAACAGGTAACGTTGAATACCAAGAGCTGTTGTGTTTTTCTGAAATCTGTTCAGGCAAAAAGTGTTCAGTACCAGATACACCTGCCCTGTGGTGCTGAAGATTTCTGTGTGAATTACAGAACATGAACTGGTTACTTGACTAGGAGCCAGGAGCACGAAAAAAGGGAGGGGGCACCTCACAAACATGAATTATATCTACATCACCAAAAGAAAACCACAAATAAACGCTGACAGTCCTTTAAGAACTCATTTCTTATTAAATGCAGGTCAATTGTGTTCAGATGTCTGTGACCCTGTCCTTGAGAAATGGCAGAGGTCACAAAACCTAGGAGAGAATTCTGCCAATTATTCCACCTGTTATTTGCATAGCCTATGGCTTTATTTATGAACCCCAAAAGTAATAGTGTAGTGTCCTGTGGGGGAGGTGTCCAGTCTCAAGTCAAACAAGAGCATGTAATAACCCATCTGAATATGGCAACTGTAAGCTCTGACTCACTTGCTAAATATTCTCCTATCCTTGTCATGGTATCACATGGCAATTGCTGCCTACCGTCAAGAACAGTCCATTATGCAGATGTAGTTTTGGTTACTGCATTTTGCTAACTTGGGTGCCGTTTTTCATCTGCCACCAGACAACTCACCCCCACCCCCCAAAAAAACCCGATCACTGCAAGGATTCAGGAAACTGTGTAAGGGTCGAAGCACCCGAACACATAGTTTTGCTAGAACTTTTATGCAACGACTAGACTGGTGAAGTGTTAGGTTCCTGTCAGGGAACTGCCATCGGAGCTAGAGGCGGAGGCAAGGCTCCAAAGCGATGCTGGAGAAGGGCCCAGCAGGGAGAGAGGCAGCTCATCAGCTGGGGAAGGAAATCAGCGTAACACCAGGGATAAAGGGGGGCAGATGGGGGAATCGGCGAGAGGGCTCCAGGACTCCTCGCCAGAGACCAGCGGGGAGAGCACAGGTCCTCCGCTGCCCACACCCACCCTGCGCAGAAGACTTCCGCGCAGGGAGAGTAGGCGGAGACTTGGCGTCAAAGAACTTCTTTGCCGGAAGAGGTTCAAGAAACGCCCACTGACGGATTCTGCTAGCGACTGAAGCAGCCACGAAGTGAAGGGCTGTCCAGACAGAAAAGGTTTAACCAGGCAACCTAGCCAGGAGTGGCGGCAACTTACGCACGAGCAACCCCTATAACCATTACAGTTCCATACAGCATCGTCCAACAGTAGTGCTTGCTGTACCCCTCCAGTTTGGTGCACATTAAGGATTATGCACAGGAATTCAGTTTTTCCCATCACGACTCAAAGAAGTGACCTCCAAAATACATTGTGGAACTTTCTCCAATGGGCAAAATGCCTTCATGGTGACTGAAACACGAGGCAAAGCAGAGGTGGATTTAGGACAGTGAAGCTCTTCCCCTGCACAGGATGTGGGGGCCAGAAGGGAGCCTTCCTGCCTCCTTCCCCAAGCCTAGTTAGCACTCTCCCAGCTTTGGGAATGAGATGAGAGGGCTCTAGGACCCCACCAGAGCCTTGTGCATCCATCCCCAAGCCTGACCCCTCCCCTGCCTGGCTTTTGGAAGGCACCAGGAGGGCACCATATTACCAAGGTCCCTCCCTGGGCAAAGTGTCATTTGTTCTTCAGTAAGAGTGTCTGTGCAAACAGAACAGAAACGGTGATGGTAGGGATGAATGGAAATGACTTTCCGTTGAGCACTCTGTCTTAAGCTCCCCTCAAAAGCTGGGGGATGCATATAGGTTCTGGTAACACCAGACGCATTTGCACAGAGGATTTGATCCCCACAGCCCATGTTCACGGAGACAATGCCATCTGTGGAAGTCCTAACCATGCCACATGATTGCCAGGCTATGTGCAAGTCTAATATGGGGTGTGTGCAGCTAGGCCCCTGCAGCAGGCTGCGGGGAGACTAAGGAAGCCTCCCTTTTGAAAAAGGTGTTCAATCCAGTGCTGAACTGGAAGTGTAACACTGGCCCTCCAAGCTGTCACGGGTGAGATTTCACTATGTTACGAGACGCCTTAAAATTGAATAAACAAGAAACATGGGGGGAAATATTATGAGACTCACCGCAGCCGATTAAGGCCTGGTGAGATGCTGCTGATTAGCTGGATAGCCCATGTTTTCTACCAACGGAAGATTGGCTGGCATACATTTAAGATACAGGTAGGTAGCCGTGTTGGTCTGCCGTAGTCGAAACGAAATAAAAAAATGCCTTCCAGTAGCACCTTAGAGACCAACTAAGTTTGTGATTGGTATGAGCTTTTGTGTGCTCATGTATCTGAAGAAGTGTGCATGCACACGAGAGCTCATACCAAGAACAAACTTAGTTGGTCTCTAAGGTGCTACTGGAAGGCATTTTTTTTACATTTAAGAGAAAGTCTTTCATTTAAGAGTTATCAACATAAAACGTTTTAAAGCAATTAGACCTATTAGTACAGCAGCATCCCAAAGTTCAACAGGTCAAGCCATTCATAGTTCCACTATGACTACGTGACAGGGCTGAGAAAGGGAGTCACCGCAACTCAAGTTGACTTCATCATGCGAGGTTCAAGTCTTACATGCTTGCTGCTTGAAACATGGCCCTATGGGTGCAGCTTCCCCACAGCAAAGTGTTTATGAGAAGCAGAGAATTACTTTATCCTCTTCCAACCATTTGAGGAGTGTTTCACATAAATGGCTTAGCTCATCTCGATTGGATTCTGCCCCACGTGGCAACCTCGGTACGGACTCCACTATGAATTGCTCCTTAAGCATATGCCTGGACAGGGAAAGCTGCTCAGATCTAACATGATGGCTGTATTCTCTTCAAGAGAAGACTCGGACCACCAGAAGTTCTTTGTAATAAACCATTTATGCATGCAGCGTTAGAAATGAGCCACAGTGTTGTATAAACCTTGGTCTTTATTAGGGCTACATCAACAGAAAGAGGGGTTTGCCACTAGAAAACAAGTAGATGTGGAACAGACTTCCACCGGTGAGTGGTTGGCTTTGGTTTTTTACAAGGCAAATTGCAAAAAGAAGCTGCAGGTTGTATTATCATAGATGACTATGAATAGCCTAGTCTTGAATAGATGAGTTCACTCGATATCAGTCTTTTCTCAAAGCAGCAACAGAACTAGAACAGAAATGAGATATCGGCACAAAGCAATGTGGCAACAGCAGACATATCCTCCAAGCTGTTCTTCAAACGTCTACAGACCTCAAAAAATGTGAGCTGCAAAAACCTTAAAGCAAAATGAAGCTAAAACAGTACAACTTGACTATAAGGAGGCGAACTGGGAAAAAGTGAAATTGCTAACTGTCATATTGAAGTCATATATACTGTACTTGGTGTGTTCTTTGGAGTTCACTCATGTTTATGAAGGCCACATTAGACTGTGTTCAGGAACACCCATGTCTTCACGTATAAATTGGATGATGCTCCTTTGGAGTGAGTTTCCTCCTACAAATTGGGCAAAAGTTACCATACCTAAGAAAATTGCTGAGACACTGACTACAGAAGATGTGGCCACATGTTGTTGACACTATAAGCCGTCCGCTTTGCACAATCTCTGCAAAGCTGTCTATGCAAATTCCACAACTCAAAGTGCCTGAGGATCTTGCAAATTCCCTCCTTCCCACTTCTCTGGGGAGCTTTCTAGTGGCAAGAGCACCACTCTGTGTGTGTCTGCTATCACCACCACCACCACCACCACTAAATATGAGGCTGTCAGACAATGGTTGAGGTCTGAACTCTCTATTGGGCTGCTGCCCACTCTCTCCAACAAGCACAAGAGAATCGTCTTGCGTAAGATCAACAACTATAGGTTCTGAAGTTTCACAAGTGAGGTCAACTACTTCCACATCCATACTTCTATCATTAAGGCTGTGTGGCAGGGAGGCGGAGGCGGAGGAGGAGGGGATACAGGGTTCAGAAGCAGTTCCCACCATCATCTTGTCCAGAGTATGAGGAGGTCTTGCGGAGGTGTTGCGACTGCCCCTCTTGCTGTTGCTGTGCTTGGTTGCATTACATTCTGCACTTGTTGAACTCATGATGCACAGGGATGGGAGAGGCGCAGGCTGCAGAGTACTTGCTTCCCCCCTTATCTCTGTGTGCTGCTCCCTGCTTAGTCGCCAAGCAATTCTGTAATATGCTAAGGATGATGATGAATGCTCTCTCTAAAGCAACTTGATGCAACTGGTGACGCTTTGGAGCACCGTGACTTTCTTAGAGTTGTCTCTTTTATAGCAGGTACTCCGAAGCTGGAGCAAGTTCAGCATCTTGAGGAGTTAGGGCAGGCTTCCTCAACCTCGGCCCTCCAGATGTTTTTGGCCTACAACTCCCATGATCCCTAGCCAGCAGGACCAGTGGTCAGGGAGGATGGGAATTGTCGTCTCAAAACATCGGACGGACCGAGGTTGAGGAAGCCTGAGTTAGGGTGTCTTTCGTGTTACTCTATAGAACTGCATTCACGTGGGAAGAAACAGGATTAGGCTAAGAAGCAGGCACACAAAGATTCGTTTTCTATCTTTCAGCCAAGAGATTAGCTAAAACAATTAGGATTATTCCGAGGTGGAGCATCTTTCCCTACCTTGACAGTCCTCTTTATACAGGAGTCTGATAAGGAGAAGGGAAGAATTCATGATGAATGTCTCTTCTTCAAGAAGAACCAGGGCACATAGCCAAGCTGAGGACGATGGGAAATCTTAAATGAAATTCATTGGAGTTGCCTCTACTAGAGCGCACCTCCTATGGCTGCTCTTGCAAGAGGTATTTTCCAGGTATGACACATTCAATGTGTACACCCAACAGGGTGGATAAAAATCAATGATTTAAAAAAGAATAATTAAAAAATCTGTTTTTTATTTAAATTGGATTTTTAAAATAAAATGCTTTTGGAGGAAAGATCTTTCTAAAGATAGTTTTCTATTTAAGTTACATTATAGTCCAAAGGCTATTCATCAGGAAAGAAGTATTTGTTTTAAGTCTTTCATGTGTGCTAAAACTCAGTCTAAGTTTTTTTTGGGTTTTTTAACAAAAAAAACCCACGTTTAACCACATCAGTTAACAAACATGGATACATATGCTATAATTTTATTGTTTTAGTTAAATACGCTATTTAAATTGTTATTAAGGAAATGATTATTTTTCTCCTTCAGCTGTCCACGGAGGCGCAGGTCAATTCTGTGTCCAGGGCAGCTGTTTACCAGCTCCATCTGGTACGCAGGATGAGACCCTCCCTGCCTGCAGACTGTCTCGCCAGAGTGGTGCATGCTCTAGTTATCTCCCGCTTGGACTACTGCCATGTGCTCTACATGGGGCTATCTTTGAAGGTGACTCGGAAACTGCAAATAATCCAGAACGCGGCAGCTAGACTGGTGACTGGGAGAGGCTGCCGAGACCACATAACACCGGTCTTGAAAGACCTACATTGGCTCCCAGTATGTTTCCGAGCACAATTCAAAGTGTTGATGCTGACCTTTAAAGCCCTAAACGGTCTCGGTCCAGTATACCTGAAGGAGCGTCTCCACCCCCATTGTTCTGCCTGGACACCTGGGTCGATCTCCAAGGGCCTTCTGGAGGTTCCCTCGCTGCGAGAAGCCAAGTTACAGGGAACCAGGCAGAGGGCCTTCTCGGTGGTGGCACCTGCCCTGTGGAACACCCTCCCACCAGATGTCCAAGAGAACAACAACTACCAGACTTTTAGAAGACATCTGAAGGCAGCCCTGTTTAGGGAAGCTTTTAATATTTGATGGATTACTGTATTTTCATATTTTGTTGGAAGCCGCCCAGAGTGGCTGGGGTAGACAGGCAGATGGGCGGGATATAAATAATAAATTGTTGTTGTTGTTGTTGTTATCAGGGAGAGCATTGGTGCCTGTCAGGGAACTGCCATCGGGAGAACTGGAGAGGAAGAGACTCACAGAGGCTGGCAGAGACTTGTCAGCTGATGAGGGAACCAGCAGGGGGAGAGAGGCAGTTCCAAGGGATAGTGAGTCGGAAGGAGGACTCAGAGACAATTCCAGCGAGAACAGCGAGGAGGTTTCGGGACCTCCCATAGGGACGCCCACTCCTCGCCGGAAATTGTCACGTAGAGAGTCCAGAAGACGTGTTTCCGTTAAGGAGCTTTTATGCTGGAAGAAATTCCGTAAACGCCCACTGTCGGATTCTGCCAGCGACTGACGGAGCCATTTTATGGGGCTCCGTTACAGACAGTGGTTTGTGGACTTAGCCAAACACTGAGGGATCAGTAACTTTACGCACAAGCAGCTCAACATCCCATCACAGCAATCCGACAGTCCCTGAAAGCAGCTTGTGCAGAGAAAGCATCATGAGCGACCCAGCCGGAACCGGAGCTGCAGGAGGAGCTGGAGCCAGTCCGAGCCTGGAAGAAAGGTACCGGGTGTTGGAGGTCCAGCTAGCGCTGCAAACGGCGAGGCTCGATGAGAGGAGGGCTCAGGATGCAGAAAGGGCAAAGGCCCCCCCACAAGGAAGAAAGATGCCAGGATTGGTGCAGAAGTTTGGGGGGGATCCCAGGAACTATCAAGCCTTTAGGACAGAGATGCAGTATGCTCTTAATCTGCAGTTTGATGACTTTCCCGACGAGGAATCGCGAGTGGGGTTTGTGGTTAGCCATCTCGAAGGAGGGGCTAGAGACTGGGTTAGACCCCTGATGGCAAGGCATGATGAAGTCTTGAAAGACGCACGGAAGTTTTTTCGCGCCATGGACCTGATGTTTTCCAGCGAGATTGAACAGGGAGTGGTGCGCAGACAGTTGATGGCTTGTAAACAGGGGAGCCGATCTGTCCGTGAGTACTGGACTGAGTTTACTATGCTGATACACAAATTGGGGTGGGATCTGTCAGCGGAACCCATTCAAATGCTTTTTGAAGAGGGACTTTCTTCGGCTGTGAAAGATGAACTTTCCCGGGCGCCCAGGGCGGAGTCTATGGACCAGCTGATCAAATCAGCGCTGACCATTGGAGCACGCCAGGAGGCTAGAGCCTTGGAGAAGCGGGAAGGGAAAGGGGAGCGTTGGAGGGATTTCCGCATTCCAGAGATTCCGGAGCAAACTTTCCCGCCCGCAGAGCCGATGGAAGTTGGAACAGCGCGCGCGCGGGCAGTTTCAAATCCCAGTGAAGGGCGGAAGAAGGAGGGGAAGAGCCCCAAGAAATGTTATCTCTGCCAGCAGCCAGGTCATTTTGCCAGGGTCTGTCCACAAAGAAAGGAATGGCAAGGGATGGCAGGAGCTGTTGGGGGGAAGGAGGAGGAAGGGCAGGACCAAGTAAAAGCCAGCGCCTGACTGCCACCATCAGGGCACAGCAGTCAGGCGAAGGAGCAGTAAAAGTGCCCACGCCGGAACCTCCGAGACCAGCCCTAGTGATAGAGGTGTTGCTAGAGCTGCCAAACGGACATCCCTTAAAGATAAGGGCGCTATTGGACTCAGGCAGCTCCTGTAATTTTATGAGCAAGGAATTTGCAGCAGAACACCAGATACAGACTATCCCTTTAAGCAACCCCTTGCAGGTGACCACGATCGATGGGAGAGAGCTGTTGGGAGGAGAAGTCAGCTTACAGACCGTCCCAATGGTAATGAGGGTAGCCAGGCACACCGAAAGAATAGCGTTCAATGTGGCCACCTTGGGAGGGGCTCCCATTATTTTGGGGATGAGCTGGCTAGCGTTGCATGATCCGCTAGTGGGTTGGCATCAGAGAGTGGTCTCCTTTGGGTCAGCACATTGCCCAGAACATTGCAAAGAGGGCAAGGCTCCAGAAGGGGCAAGAGCCTTTCTAGCAGGAACAGAAGTAACGGACAAAAGAAAGGTTCCCAAACAATACGCTGACCTGAGCCAGGTCTTCAGCGAAAGGGAAGCAGACAAACTACCACCGCATAGACCCTTTGACTGCCAGATCAATCTAGTCCCTGGAGCCCAGCTCCCTGTGGGCAAGCTGTATGCCATGTCAGACAGGGAAATGCAGGAGTTGAGGGAGTTTATTGACAAAAACCTGAAGAGAGGTTTCATCAGAGAGTCCAGAGCGGTGGGGGGCAGCCCAGTGTTTTTTGTGGACAAAAAAAACACGGATAAGCCGAGATTGGTCGTGGACTACCGGACCCTAAATGCCGTGTCGGAACCAGTGGCTTTCCCTATGCCCAGGATTGATGACATTTTGACCAGGGTGAGGAAGGGAAAGATTTTTACTAAACTGGACCTGAGGGGGGCATACAACCTGATACGGATAAGGGAGGGGGATGAATGGAAGACAACAATGTTCACCCCTCTAGGGGCTTTCGAATATGTCGTTATGCCTTTTGGATTACAAGCAGGCTCAGCATGTTTTCAATCGTTCATGAACCACGTCCTGGGACCTCTGCTCTACAAGAATTGTGTGGCCTTCCTAGATGACGTATTAGTCTATTCAGAGAATGAGGAGCAGCATGTAAAGGACGTCAGAGAAGTGTTGAGCCGACTGCAAGCAAACCAACTGTGGGTGAAATTAGAGAAGTGTCAGTTTCACACCAAGGAGGTGGAATTCCTGGGGTACCGCTTGTCAGACAAGGGATTAGCCATGGATCCAGGCAAGGTCCAAGCGGTACTGGAATGGAAGACACCGAAAACGAAAAGGGATGTGCAAAGATTCTTAGGGTTTGGGAACTTTTATCGGAAGTTCATCAAGAACTTTGCCCACTTAACGGCTCCCATCACGGACTGTCTCAGCAGCAAGAAGAAGTTTGTTTGGACGGCGGAAGCGGAGCAAGCATTCGAAGAATTGAAAAAGGCCTTCGCTTCGGAAGAACAGCTCCTGCATGTGGATTTACAAAAACCCATGAGAGTGGAGACTGACGCATCAGACCGGGCGGTGGGGGCGGTGCTTCTTCAGCCGGGGAAGGATAAGTCGGAGTGGAGACCGTGTGCCTTCTTCTCGCGGAAGTTAAACAAATCCGAGAGGAACTACACGGTATATGACCGAGAACTACTCGCCATTCACGAAGCGTTCCGGAAATGGAGACACTTACTAATTGGGGCACAACACAAGGTGCAAGTATGCACGGACCACAAGAATTTAGAGTACTGGAGAACGGCACGAGTGCTCAACCAACGGCAAGTGAGATGGGCACAGGAGTTCTCCAAATTTTATTTTGAAATTTGCTATGTGCCAGGCCCAGAAAACGTCAGGGCGGGCGCTCTCTCACGCAAACCAGAGTATTTGGAGGGGGAGGGAGCACCCGAAGAGAGACATATCATCCCAGAGGACCGCTGGGTGTGTGGGGGGGCGTTGGTGGGGCAAAGGGAACTGGTAGAGGAGACGCAGAATGATGAATACGCCCAGAATAAGCTCCGAGGTCTAAGGAGGGAGGGAGAAAACTCCGGAGGTTTTGAAGAAAGAAACGGGGCATTGTATTACAAAGGGGCACTATATATACCCGAAGGGGAATTGAGAGGGAGAGTACTCAAACAGCTGCACGACAGCCCCACAGCAGGGCATTTTGGGCAACACAAAACCATGTGGTTGGTTACCAGGGAATTTTGGTGGCCCAGGGTGAGGGAAGATGTAAGGGAGTATGTAAGAGGGTGTGACCAATGCCAGCGAGCCAAGGGAGAAAGGCGGGCGCCGGCGGGGTTATTAGAACCGTTGCCCACACCAGAAAGGCCATGGGAGGCGGTATCGATAGATTTTATGACTGATCTGCCGAAATCCAAGGGAAAAACCGCCATACTGGTCGTATTAGACCTGTTAACTAAGATGGGCCACTTTGTAGCATGCTCACATGCAGTCACGGCGGAAGAGACAGCTAAATTGTTTGTAGAACATATTTTTAGACTGCATGGCGCCCCCTTGAGGGTGGTCTCAGACCGGGGCAAACAATTCACGTCCAGGTTCTGGAGGAAGCTCATGAGCTTACTGCACGTGGAGGTCAATTTTTCGACTGCCCGGCACCCAGAAACCAACGGGCAGGCGGAAAGAGCAAACGGTATCCTCCAACAATACCTGAGGTGTTATGTCAATGACAGAGAGAACGATTGGGTGGAAAAGTTGGCGCTGGCGGAATTTGCCTACAATAATGCGGAGAATGTGTCCACCGGGATGAGCCCCTTTTTGGCTAATTATGGGTGCCACCCCAGGGCATTTCCAGGGGGAGGAGGGGAGAGATGGAGCGTCCCAGCCGCCGAACAGTTTGTAGAAAAAATGGAAGCGATCCATCGTCAACTCCAACTCAACTTAGAAAGGGCCAAGGAACAATATAAGAAGCAGGCAGACAAGAACAGAAGGGAAGGTGAAACCATAAGGGTGGGGGATCAGGTGTGGCTGTCAACCCAAGGATTGCCGTTCAAGGGGGGTTGTAAGAAATTGAGACCCAAAAGATTGGGACCATTTGAGGTCATTCAACAGGTTAACCCAGTGGCTTTCAGACTCCGGTTACCGAACCACATGAAACTGCACCCAGTATTCCACAGGTCATTGCTGTCACCGTATAGGGGGGGAAACGAAGGGGTTTTCCCACGGGGACCAGTCTTAGAAGAGAGGGAAAGCAGCAACCATGTGGCGGAAATCCTCGACTCCAGGTGGAAGGGTCATCAGGTGGAGTATTTGGTGGCGTGGGAAGGGGAATCGGAGTCAGAAAACACCTGGGTGACGGCAGAGGAAGTCAATGACGAGGTCTTGATTGAAGCGTTCCATCAAAGGTTCCCCAGGAAACCTCAGTCAGTAGCGAGGTTCCGGAGGGAGTACTTTGGCACCACCGACGAGGAGGAGGAATTGGAAGGATTCACGGGGTCTGAGTTGGAAGAAGGAGTAGATTCCGATGAGGATGAGTACTTAGAAACCCGAAACAGCAACCGGTGGAGGAAAATGTTCGAGACTTCGGAAGATGAGGGAAGTTCTTTCAGGGGTTTTGCTCCCTCGCCTCCCACAGAGGAGGGGAAAGGAGGGGGTGAAGGGGGCCCTGGAGGGGAGGTGGATGTCAGGGAACTGCCATCGGGAGAACTGGAGAGGAAGAGACTCACAGAGGCTGGCAGAGACTTGTCAGCTGATGAGGGAACCAGCAGGGGGAGAGAGGCAGTTCCAAGGGATAGTGAGTCGGAAGGAGGACTCAGAGACAATTCCAGCGAGAACAGCGAGGAGGTTTCGGGTCCTCCCATAGGGACGCCCACTCCTCGCCGGAAATTGTCACGTAGAGAGTCCAGAAGACGTGTTTCCGTTAAGGAGCTTTTATGCTGGAAGAAATTCCGTAAACGCCCACTGTCGGATTCTGCCAGCGACTGACGGAGCCATGTTATGGGGCTCCGTTACAGACAGTGGTTTGTGGACTTAGCCAAACACTGAGGGATCAGTAACTTTACGCACAAGCAGCTCAACATCCCATTACAGTGCCAAAATGAGTTTGGCAAAGAATGGATTTTTAAGGGAGTCTTTTTAGTGAGCACAGTGCACTGGTGAGGCTGCACAGAAGCAGCGTCAAATGCTGAGGCACAACATGGGGAAACTTCTCGAATTTGCAAAGGGGATTTAAAAAAAAAAATAAAAGTCTTGAAGTGCAAACTTTGAAAAGAACAAAAAGTTGCATGATCCCTCCATAGCTTCTCGTTTGCCCAAGGCGGCAGTGCACTGTTGTGGATCTCGATCGGGCTCACAGTCAAAGCGACTGCACAGAAGCAGTGTCAATATTGTCCACCTCTTTTCCAAAGACTTTAAGTAAAACAAACTTACCCAGTAGCTTCTTTGGAAGCCGCCCTCGGACCTACAGCAGGAGGATAGACACAAAAAGGAGTTAGATCTCCAGTATGGCCCATGCTCAAACATCCAAGGAAGCATCCTGGCTCTTTTACTGCAGCTGCATAAGCATTGCTGGGGTCTAGCATGGGCAAAAGTGCACAGATTGAGAGACTGCTGTATCCTTGCAAAATCTTTTCCTGTGGCTTTTTGCCAGTTCCTCTGACAGGTAGTGGCAAGAGTGTTGAACTAAGACTGGGCAGACCAGGGTCCAAATCCACACTAGGCGTGAAGCTCACTGAATGCCCAGTCCCTGCCTCTCAGCGTGGCTGTGGGACTAAGTGGGAGGGAGGAGTACTCTGTACCGCCCCTTGAGGACTTGGCAGAGCAATGGTTCCACAGTAGCTTCACTTCTCTCAATCACATCAAAGTCGATGCATCGCCACAAATTGGCCAAAGACCTGCCTGACTCTGAACTGGTGAGGAGCAGCAAGGATGGGACACTTTAGCTGCATGCTCCTGTCCCAAGAACCCAGAAGATGACTAAGCGCTTAAGGACAGGGCTGAGGTTTTGTCAGGAGACAAAGGTTCTTGAGAGCAGAAGCAGAAGCAGGCCAGGCCTAGGCAGCGCGGCCTACGAGGGCTACACAAATCTGTCAAGCCTAAGTGTTAGCAGTCAAATGCTAGGTCACTGTGACTCGGGACTCATCTTGGGTTCCCTATAAATGTAACCAGCCATCTCTGTGGGCCTCAGTCTGTGTGTAGAGTGTGTGTGTCTCAACCAGTATGTTGTGTTGTTGCAGACGGAGCGGCTCCAGGACTCCAGTTAATCAGTAACTAAGAGCTGTGCCTCTGGGAAGACGAAGAAGGCTGCTAGGAGCACTCGGTGTATGCTCTTTGACTATGCTGTTTCTGAACAAGTTTATTTTCTTCAGTAAACTTTTATTCTGTGTATGAAGAAGACCCTGCGCTGATTAACTGACCGCCGTGTGACAGTTTTCCCTCATGTATTGAAGGCCTGCACTGGGAGGGCTTTTGCCAATTCCTCCGACAGTCACTGTGCGGTGGTGGTAAGGGTGCTGGACCCAGGGTCCAAATCCACAGCAGGCCATGAAGCTCGCTGAGTGACCATGGGCCAGTCACTACCTCTCAGGGCCATAAGCATTATATCAAGTCAATATTGTGAGGAACAACTGCATAGCTGAATTGAAAACCCCTAGACCAATTAAGGGATCAATATTAAGACCACAACGTATCACTTACAGATCAAGCAAACCTGTGGCTGATTAATTTATTCATTTTGAAGTGTTCTACTCTCCTTTCCGGTTGAGAGAGTAGCTCTGTGTATGTTACAACAGACTACCATAAGCGAACAAGCGGCACACAGACAATCCAGCACTCTTTGGGCTGGTGGACAGCGTGCTAACCACTTGGGTTAAAGTGGTTATTCTTTTAGGTTAAAGAATATGTAAGTGATTGGCTGCACTATTGCCAAGTCAATGAAATGTTTAAACAGGATTTGAGGGGAAAAGGATTTGATGATAACAAATCAAAATTTGAAATTGATGTATTGAATAATAAATAAATTTTTTTGTCTAAAATGTATAAATTGCTGCTTGAATGGCATTTGAAAGATGAAGAGGTAAAGTTGGTTATGATACACTGGGCCAAAGATTTGGGGTATAATATACAGTTAAAAGATTGGGGAAAACTGTGGAAGGAAAGATTAAAATTTACTGCATGCAATGCTTTGAAAGAAAATGTGATGAAAATGATGTATAGGTGTTATATCACCCCAGTAAAATTAGCTAAAATGTATAAAATAAGTAATAAATGTTGGAAATGTAAAGAAAAGGAAGGACCTTTTTATCACATGTGGTAGGAATGTAAAAAAGTGAAAAGCTTCCGGGAAATGATATATAATGAGATGAAAAAGATGTTGAAACAGACATTAAGAAACCAGAAGCATTTTTACTTGGCATTGTAGGAGATGATATTAATAGACAGGATTGTAAGTTGTTGTTATATGCAATGACTGCAGCAAGAATATTATTGGCACAAAAATGGAAGCAAGAAGAACTACCAACGAAAGAAGAATGGAGGGTGAAGTTGATGGACTATGCAGAATTAGATAAATTAACAGGAAGGATTTGAAACCTGCGGGATCAGAGATTCAGAGAAGACTGGAGTAAATATATGAACTATTTGAAAAGTAATTGGGATGAACAGATTACGCTAGTAGGACTGCAAGAAGTTTGGTAAGGTGGATAGTTTGAAATACTGCAAGAAAGTCTGCGAAAAGCATTATTAGTTAAGGATAATTAAATGTAATCTAGAAATTAAGAAATGCAGAATAAGTGATAAAGAATGGGAAATCATCAGAGGTGTTGACGGAAGTCTAAAATATTGTATAAGATGAGAAGATCTGTTGTATGACTGTTGGAACTGATATGTTTTTATAAAAAATGATGGATGGCATTGAGAAAGCGGGTAGGGAAAAGTCCTTCTCCTGCTCTCAAAGAATCATAGAACTGCAGGCTCTCACCAAACTCTCTGTGTGTCCCGTAATGTCTGTGGCTCTGCTCTGAGTAAGATCAGGTCGGCCCCCACGTTCAGCTCTCTAACCGCCACACCACATTGCCTTCCCTTTGCACGCTCGGGAGCTGTCTTTGGCTCCTTGCTGCCTATACCCTCAGAAGACGAATCCCCGCCCCTCGCTTTCGGAGGGAGCCGCTGCTGCCATCTGTGCCTGGCGTGCACGGGTGGCTCACGCCTCTTGCGCGCTCGCTCTTGTATCATGTCCTGCTGCAGCCTCGGAGGGCAAGCGCCTCTTCCCTGCCTTGCCCGCTTCCCGTGAGAAAGCCTGTGGGAGCCACACTTTCTCCCTGGCTGCAGGTCTCGTCTCTCGCCCACTGCACGCAACTTCACATTCACACACGCGCAGCCATACACGGGTCTGCCGCCCTTTGGGCGCGCACCTTGCCTCCTTGCCGTGCTGGCAGTTCTCTCAAGCAACAGGTGTAATAAGAACAACACTTTCCTGGCGATTTTCCTGCAAGAAAGCTCCCTCTCCTTGTTGGCGCAACAGGCAGACGCAACATTTCACCCCCTCCCCTAAATGTCTACTCAGAAGTAAGTGCATTGAGTCAGATCGGGCCAACTAGTCCCAGGTAAGTGCGTACACACTTACTTTGGAGTAAGCGACAGCAGGCGCTGCAGCCTCCGTGCCCTTCTCGGGAGTCCGCCGTGAGCCCCACGGTGGGAAGCTTTGCTGCTCACGACGAGGCCAGGTCCCTGCCAGGCGCATGCGCAAGCGACCAGCTCCTGCTCTCCCATCTGTGCAATAGTTTCAAGGAGTTTCCCCAAAGAAATCTGGAAGCAGATTTTATTCCCATCCTTGGGAATCATTTGTGTGCCATATCCTTTTCAGGGGTTCCATTGATAACCTACATGAAGCAATAGAGAGTATAATTGAGAATCTAATCCTTCCCCCCCTCTCTATCCATTGCAATTTTCAAATTTGGTTCAGGGTGACTGTTTTTCTCACCCTCTCCAGTTGCACATCCAGACTCAGGCATGCTCATGGGTGAGCTGTGTGATAAACTGGTGGAGACAGGGTTTTCATGTATGGGGGGGTACTTTGTACATGCTCAGAAGCACCCTCACACATATCCCAAGGCATGTGGATGAAAGCAGGCAGTGCCAAGAAGGCGTGTCTGTGTGTTTGTGTGGGCACTAGGGGTGTAACTTGTTGACTTTTCTTTTCTTCCCCCAGTTTCCTGTATCATAAAGGGATGCACTTTTGCTTAGAAACACTGGAAAAGGGACTAAGTATTCTCAGTTATGGAGAAAGGTCACCCCAAAATGAAAAGTTGGAAACATCGTATATGTAACGTTACTACTCATAACTATGAGCACTTTTTAAAACTTCATGGAACTGTTTATAACTTTTACAGCTGCCTGGAACTTCCTCAAACTGTGGAGAATTTTCAAGAAGAATCCAAATATTGGTCTATAGGGAAAGACTTGTGGGCAAACAACTAAACTTCTTAATTTTTAATATTTCTTTCTGTGGCAATATACAATTGTGGTTGGAGAAACCCAGCTGGGTGGGCGGGGTCTAAATATAATCAGAATCATAATCATTACAATGTCACACAAGATCCTCAATTTATTCTCAGCAATAAGAAGTGATGACCCATGTGTATTAGAAAATTTGCAAGCTCTATTTTTCCTGGATACATGCTATGCATATTACATACTACATTGTTTATTTATTTTTTGTTTAAATCGGGTGCTCAGCTTCTTCTATCATTGCAAGGAAATAGCCTCCTATCCTGAGCAGTACTGAGTGTCCAGCCAAGCAGTGGACTGGGATGCGGGCCTCACTGGAGTCCCTTGGGCACACCCATTGTGCAGAACCTGGCTGGCCGGAGCCCCCTCTGACAGCAGGCACCATGGGGGGGGGGAGATCTGCTCGGTGGTGAAGTGCCCCCACTTTGCATGCCAAAGGCTCCAGGTTCAATCCCTGGCACCCCCACCCCCCTTAAAAGGACCCTTGGCCGGAGAGCTGGTGCCAGCACAGCAGACAATACCGGTGGGTTAGATGGACACCAGTGTCCGCCAGATTCTTCTGTTCTGTGCCTTGGCAGAGATGCTGTGATGAAACTTTGGGCCCCAGCTGATGGTGGTTGATGGGAGTTGTAGTCCAAAATATTTCTTTGTTTGCATTTGTATCCCACCTCGTTCTCCAAGGAGCTTAAGGTGGCAGAGGTACAGGGTTCTCCCTTCCCGATTGAATCCCATCGCAGCACTCTCTAGCAATACCATTGCAGTGCCTTTGAGTGCATGCAGAGTGCCCATACCCTGTGATGCCTTGCGACTGGCCTTCGCGTGGCTTTATCCACCAGGGGTTGCCACGAGGGGCGGAGAAGGGCTATAGTTCAGAAGGTCCCAGGCTTAGTCCCCAGGGACATCTCCAGCAAGCAGGGCTGGGAGAAGACTATGAGGAGATGCTGCCAGTCAGTGGAGACAATTCCAAGCTCTATAGACCAGGAGTCTCTGACTTGGCAAAAGGCAACTGCCCCACGTTCTTCTGTTCTTCTATTATTTTGCGTGGAGGAAATGGGCGCACGAAAAAGGGAGCGAAAGAGAAGGAGGGGCACACATTTCAACACGACACCCTGATCGGGTGCTATTTATTCATTCATTCAGTGCATTTATATCCCCTCTTTTCCTCGGAGGAGCTCAATGTGACATCCACGTGGCGTCCAGAGTGGTGCAATCTAATCCCAACGACAACCCTGTGAGGTAGGCTAGAGTGACAAGCAGTGACTGGCCCGGGGGGGCAACTTGTATGAAATATTGTGGGAGGACAGGTAAGCCCCTTCCCGCATAATCGACTGTCCCACCCAAATATTTTATTAGGGGGTGGGGAAAGGGACCTCGACCCCTAGGAGTTGGCTTCCGTGGACTGGCCTCTAATGCCACACGCAGGGAGCTTCAAGGCCGAGTGGGAGGATTTGAACCCAGGTCTCTCCCAGGTCCTAGTCTGACAAAGTAATCACTATGCCACCCCGGATCTCTTAAAAAGAGCTCCTTCAACAACGGAGGCCAAAAGGCAACATGAAAGTGTGGTGATTTGGGAGGACTAGAGGAAAGGGAGGGGGCGCTGACACCAGCCGCTCTTAAAGGGCTCAAAAAAAGAGGAAGGATGTGCACGAGAACAGGAGTGACGCGAGGAATCAGGGCATCATTGGCATGGCGCATAATTGCGCAGGGGTGCGCGCAGACCTCGATGCACGCAGCCTCAAGCGCTTCTGGTTCACTCTTCGGTGGCCGATCCCGAGCGATCATTGGCTGCTGGAGACGCGGGGAGGTGGAGATAACAGAGGCCGGAAACATCTTTGCTAGCGGCACCGAGGAAACTCAGCGGTAGGCAGAGGACTTCCCAAGGTGGCAGAGAGGGGGAGCCCACGGCCATGTTGGCTGCCAGTCCGGCGAGCGACGGGCCACGGGGGGTCGACCACACGTGAACTCCCCATTCTCATTTCCCGTCGACCGGCTTGCAGGAATTGGTGGGACTTTGCTGGGAGGTCCCTTCCCCAGCTGGCCAAGGAACCCAAGGCGGCTCACCATTTTCGAATGCAGAAACCAATAAATTATACAGCATAAACCAAGAAGTTCTCGCTGAAGTAGGAACCAGACCGAGGTGAGGAGTTGAGTTTTGGCACGCCTCTTCCGCTCCAGATGTGGTCCCCAGGCTCCGGCAGCCTCTGGAGAGCCGCAGGCCCCTCATCCCCAGCGCTCCGAGCTTGGGGAGGGCTGTTGCGTCAGCAGCCTGCTTCCAAGATGCATCTGGAGGGTGGTCTTATAAGAATTTGAAGGTCTTAGATAGGTCATAAATGTTCATAAATGGACCAAGCAAACACGTGCATAAATATAGAAACCACATGTCTGGAGCAGCACAGGAATACAGTCCTGAAACCATTTTGACTCCCAAACTGACCAAATGTTTCTCTCCAAGGAGGGAGAGGGAACCTTCCCATTGTCCCAGGAATTAAGTGATTACCATCTCAGAGGACTGGCCAGGTTCCCCAGGTAATCCAATCAAGTGACCATTAACAGGTAACCTGCCAGACAGGAGATAAACAATGCACTCAGATTTCTGTTGTAGACCGCCTTTTCTATGATGTAGGTGTGATGTATCTGGGGGGTGGTCTTGGGCTACACCCCTTCTGTGATGTATGTATGATGTTTCTGGGGGTGCTCTTGGACTCCAGGGCGGGCAATTTAAAATGTCTATATAAGGGTGGGCACACCTTTGTTGTGGGCCCTCCTCCCTCCTCCTGCGTGTGAGGGGAGCACCCTGCTGCAACAGCTTTAATAAAGATCAGGCTTACTAGCTGCTTTGCTTCTCAATATTCTCTGGTTGACCTCTGTTATTGTTATGAAAAAGGAACAATGCTGCTGAGTGCTCCAGATGGCTGGAAAGCCAAACAGGATGTTGATGTTATGGGACTGTACCGTGGCAACAAAGGACAGTCTATTATGTGCACTGAGCACCGGATGTTAGCTCAGAGTGTCACATGACCCTGTACTGGAAGTACATGGGTGGAGTTATTCTCTCTCTGCTGTGGCTGTAAAGAGGGTGCAGACATGTTGTTCTCTGCACTGAGGAAAGACAGAAATAAAGGCATGTAAATACATTTCTGTCTGTCTCTTTCCCCTCCCTGGGGATGGCAGGGAGTGAGGGAGGAGGAGTGGCTGTGTTCTTCTCACGTTTGAAGAAGGATCGGCTGATAAAGACCTCGCCTTGTCTTGCCGGGAGTCGCTGACGGGGGAGGCCAACAAGGAATCAAGCCGGGCACCTGGAGAGTGCCAAATGCCTCTGAATGACAAGGCTTGATATCAACATATGGTAGCAGAAGCTGCTGGTTATCTGATCCATGGGAATCAGCATGAGAGGTGAGAGGTTGATGAATCGTGTGCCATCCTCTGCACCAAGGAAAGAAGATAACGTCTGCAATTGCAGCCAGAAGCTGAACAGACGGCTGGCCCCAAGAGGGGGTGTTTTCCAAGCAACGGAGCCCCAAAAAGGTATGCTGAATATCGGGCTAAAAGTGTGAATGCAGATTGATTTATTCTCTGGTTCACGAGAGCTGCGTTTGAAAAAAAAAAAAAACAGCTCTGAGAGTAAAGGCTTGCATACCACAGATTTTTGTGGTGAGATAACGAAAAGGTATGCACAGTTGCTAAGCAACGACAGTCCGGGCAGTGGAAAACTACTGACACCTGGGGCTGGCTCAGTCAGAGCCGGGAAAGCGAAAGTTTGTTTTGACTTTTCAGACAGCTTGGAGATTGCCTGCCTGAGAGAGAGGCAGAAAGACAGCTCAAAAAGGAGCTTTTGGATTTTAACTAGCTCGAGTGAGAGAGCTGAGACTTGGATTCAAAATGGATGCCAAGGACAGGGGGAGGGAAGAACGGAGTTCTAATTCCCCCACTGATGTTGCTACTGGAGAGGATGCTGTAGCTTTGAACGTTGTCCGATGCTACAATTGCGGACAGACTGGGCATCTTCAGCGGAACTGCAAGAAGCCACGCCAGCCGAAAGGAGCGAAGGGCCACTCAGCAAAGCCTGAGGCAGCAGGCAAAGGTCATACCAAGTCTTCGGTGAAACCTGCAAAGGCCCTGATGGCGAAAGGAACCACGCCAGATGTTGGACACTCTTTTGTAATCGATACGGGCTGTAATTTTCATATGTCCCCGCACAGAGGACTCTTTTCGACGTTTAAGAAGCAAAGCTTCGCTGTGGAACAAGCCAACGGTCAGAAGCTGGAAGCGACCGGGGTTGGCACTGTCTATCTTAAGAGTCTGAACTTGACAATAAACAATGTTTACTTGGTTCCTGAACTGAAGTTCAATCTGCTGAGTGTTTCGCAGATTGCAAAGAAAGGACTGAGACTGTCCTATGATGATAAGAGCTGCGAGATCTTCAAAGATGGAGAGTTGTATCTTTCTGCCAGACAGAAAGATGGACTGTATTTGTTGACTTTTGACCAAAGTGATTACATGGAATGTAATTCTGAGTCTAACATGATTTCTCTTGCAGGTGTGACCAAAACGAGCGCCAAGAAGGTGGCCAGGGTCGACAGAGCGTTTCAGCGGGTGTATGCTGATGTGATTGGTCCTCTAGAACCATCTAGAGGCAATGCAAGATTTTATCTTGTGTGTGTGGATCATTTCTCTAACTTTGTCTGGGTTTATGTGTTAAAGAAACCACAGGAAGCCTTGGAAAGGTTTCAAGAGTTTTGTGACAAGGTTAAAGACATGCATGATGCTAACATTGATTGTCTTTTGACAGATGAGAAGCAGATTTTTCTTTTACAGGATTTCCAGAGGTTCCTGCAGAAGAAGGGGATCAGACACAAGATTGCTGTTTCAGCGGAAGCGTGGAACAGGGGTGTTTGTGTAAAACAGAACAAAGAATTGCAAAAGGGAATGAATGCGCAATTGCTTAGTTCACATCTGCCACATGAGTTCTGGGCGGAGTCACTCATGTCGTTTAGTTATGCGTGGGTGAGAAAGGTTTCGAAAGAGTTGGGAAGTTCTCCTTTTGAGAAACTGTTCCAGAGAAAACCTTCTGTTGCCCATTTCAAGGTTTTTGGGTCTCATGTGAGGACAGAAGCTCCAGGTGGAGTAAAGAATGCCAGAGGCATTTTTGTGGGATATGAAAAGGGTCTCTACAGAGTAATTTTGTCTGAATCTGGTCAGGTGATTCTCACAAAATTTCTAGAGAGTGCTCCTGAAAAGGAGAGAGTGATAGTGCACACATTTCCCACAGAGGACGATTCAGATGATGATGATGATTTCACAGAGTACAGTGGTACTGAGAGTGATGACACTGATAGCTCGGAGAGCTCAGTTGTCACAGTCATTGAGAGGAAGTCTCACACAATGGATAGACCTTCACAGGTGAAGGATGAACCACTGTTTACTGTTGGAACTGGTTCTCCTAAGAGTCCTGAGACAGAACCAGTGAGCAGAGAGGATCAGCACCTCATACGCAGGTCTGAGAGAGTCACAAAGGGTGAACCACCCAAAAGGTACTCAGAAGAGTATGCTAATTTAGCTGTTGCATGTGTTGCTGTTGTACACAACCGAGGACAGGTTGGAGCTGTGTCTAAGTCAGAGACAAAGACACAACAGAGAGTTGCTAGCCAAGGTAATGCAGATGCACTCATTCCTTGGAAGCCAGACAACCAGAGAGGTACACTGGGGAAACCAGTGGCGGGTAGTTCCAAGGGTGGAACTGGAACAACAGGGGAGTGTTATGTGTATAACAACTGTTTGTTTTCTTCTCTGGATCACGCTTTGCTTGCCGCAACACGCATTGATTCTTTTGGGGGAGGTTGTTACGAAAAAGGAACAATGCTGCTGAGTGCTCCAGATGGCTGGAAAGCCAAACAGGATGTTGATGTTATGGGACTGTACCGTGGCAACAAAGGACAGTCTATTATGTGCACTGAGCACCGGATGTTAGCTCAGAGTGTCACATGACCCTGTACTGGAAGTACATGGGTGGAGTTATTCTCTCTCTGCTGTGGCTGTAAAGAGGGTGCAGACATGTTGTTCTCTGCACTGAGGAAAGACAGAAATAAAGGCATGTAAATACATTTCTGTCTGTCTCTTTCCCCTCCCTGGGGATGGCAGGGAGTGAGGGAGGAGGAGTGGCTGTGTTCTTCTCACGTTTGAAGAAGGATCGGCCGATAAAGACCTCGCCTTGTCTTGCCGGGAGTCGCTGACGGGGGAGGCCAACAAGGAATCAAGCCGGGCACCTGGAGAGTGCCAAATGCCTCTGAATGACAAGGCTTGATATCAACAGTTATCTTCTCCTACCAATAGGGAACCCACTTAAGGACTCTATACGGGCTCTTGCATACCCCATAAGGGACGAAGGGCAATTTGGTTTACAACAGAGGGCAGCGTGAGAAAAGCATATCGGGCCAGCAAGGTCTTTGGTTGGACCTCCCAATGTCAGCTGCTGGCTGGGCCGCTGGCTTCTAGCTCATGCACAGACCGCTGGGGTGCACAGATGGGGCGGGTTGTTCCCACTCCAAATTAAGTTTTTTTAAAAAAATTCTCATTAAAGAATTCTATATATATCTACTTTTCCATCCCCCCTTTCCCCCACTTTTTCTATTTACTTATTACAATGGTGTTTTTCCCTCTTCTCTTTTCTGAACAAACAAACCATTTTCAGTAGGATTTTTTGTGTTTTCTTTTTCTTTCTTTCTTCTTTTTCTCTCTATCTCTTTTCTCTCTTCCTTATCTTTTCTTTTCCATCTTGTCTTTTGTCTCACACTACAACTTGAACCACCACAGCGACTTTTGATTTTTAAATAGAATTCCATTAGCCTTTACATTTTTAACTTTGGACTCTTATCTGCAAACTCCCAACCCCACCTCCCCACCTCAACACTGGGAGGGCCATGTCCCCGGAATTTGTGAAGACAGGATTCTCAAAAATACCTCTGGCTTGCGGCTCCTGGAGTATTGCTGGCAATGGCTGGAGTTTTTCTTCAAGCTCCTGGACCTTCATACGCAATGCTTGATCATCCTTAAGTACTGTTTCCGCCCCCGTCTTAGGACTATTGGGCGCCTTCTTCAGTATTTCAACATCCTGGAGAGGACAGACACTTCCTGCTAGACATTTACTCCAGACATTTACAGAAGGCACAGAGGCACTGGTTGAAGAAGTTGGGAATGAGCAGACAGTGCTATTGCTGAGAAGGAGCTCCACCCCAGGGTGCTAAAGAGCTCTTGCCCTTGCCTGCAGGTGCCAGAAGGCCAAGCGCTGGTGTTGCAGTGGTGGTACTTCAGAGGAGTATGAGAAAAGGCTGCTCTGGATTCTGGGCATATAAATGGCCTTGCCTGAAGCTGTGGATTGTGCTCTGCATTAGCAGAGAGGCTCTATTTAGTTGCAAATGAAGCACATTTCAGTTATTATAGAAACCGGTGTTTCCATGCATGCTTGTTCAGGAACTATGTGAACTAGACAGCCGCTGTTTTAAACTGGCCCTTTTTCTTTTTCTTTTTAATAAATGTTTATTAAAATTTTCCATCTTAATAAAAAAATCAAAAAAAGAAAAAACAAAAAAATTAAAAAACACATAAAGTTTACAATCCGTATTTTCAATGACATATTTTCCTGACTTCCCCACACCTCCCCTTCTTATATTCCAATTCAAATTGTTAGTTCAACAAGTTCTTATCCCCAATTTTTAACCTTTTTATATTTAGTTCATTTTAAAGAAAATCTTAAAACCTTTTTCTAAAGTCGACCCAAATTCCCTTCCACAAATTCCGCAGTTTTCTTACTCATAACAAAACAAAATAAAAAACAGATTATAATTATACACCCTTTGGATTCCCAAACCCCACCACCCCCTTTCCCGGTTTCGATCCCCAACAGATGTCCATCAGTCTTAATCTACTATCAGCCTGGAGACCTCACGTCCGAGGCTCTTAATTCTCTCTCAATTCCTCTCTGCTGGTTTTTTTGATAGTCTTTAGTATTAAACACCAGATCTCGGAGAAGCTCTGTCCCCATAAGGTCCATGTTTCTTCCAGCCAGACCTCCATACTTAAAAGTGGAGCTCGAATCTTGTTTCTTACTCCTTTTAAGTCCAATTGTCCCGAAAGCTCCAACTTCCACCTTAATCAAATTTGTAATCCATAGGTCTTCAGATCTCCACATAAGGAGATCTCTCCATTCTTCAATCTCCAATTCAAACCAGATTTTCATCATCCAGTACTTATTTTCCTTTGTAACCATCATGTCAGGCCTCTGGCTCGATTTCTTATTTTCCTTTGTAACCATCATGTCAGGCCTCTGGCTCTCCTTTGTCATCTGCAAAATTACAGCTCCTCCTTCCTTTTCTTCAGAAACAACATATGTCTCCTTCTCCACACTCTCAAAACTCCCAAGTTTCTCTTTTTGTCCAGCTGCATGGGCTTCCTGAGTCAAATCCTTATCAAATTCAATGATATTATTTACTGTTAAGTTCAGAGTTGCAACATTTGTAGCCAAAACATCCATTTGGCCTTGTAGCTTTCCCAAGAGAACAAAGACTCTGTCCAACCCAGCTTGAATTTTCCCTTTTCCAGCCATTCTTGTAATGTCCCAAATCCCCCTCTAGAGGGATTTTGGTAACTTAGTATTCTTTCCAGTTCAAATCCAAAAATCAAGTTAGTTTGTATCAGTTCTTCCTTATTTTCAACAAAAAATAACCAAATTGCAACAAATATATCCAGCAGAGACAGCAGAAACAAAGTTCTCTTTTTCCTTCTTGACAGCTAATTTTGACAGCTGTCAAACTCTTCTATATCTCCTCAACAGGCTCTCTCACGGATCACTCCCGGGTCCGGGGGGGTGGCACTTCAGCTCTCAAAATTAGCTCTTATCCTCCAATAAAGTTATTTATGCTTATACTGCCAAATCGTGAAATTAATATCTTTTACCCAATGAAGAAAAAGAAATTCTCTCGACCTTAGTTAACTAGTCCTTGCTTTAAATTATTTACAAGACGGGGAGGCGGACTTCCTGTTTGCACCTTCCCCGATCGTGCCAAATTCAACAAAAAAAATTCCTTTACAAGTCCAATTTCCGTACTGCTCACGGGTTGTTACTTTTAGAATCCAATTGTTCACAAGAAGAAGTCAGCGCTCTCCGACCATGGCATGCGGCTTCACTCCACAGGAGGAGCAGTCGACTCTCAGCACCGTGCCGCTCACCCCGTCCCCCGTTCCAAAGCCTTTAAAAAGGCTCCTTCGCAGGTCGGGGGGCGCAAATGGTGCCCACCGAGTCACCAGGTTCACAGGCTTCAGCGCCTGTGATTTCTGAGGGTCCCCGCGTCGCCGCAGCGGCCAGACACAGCTCCTGCGAAGCCGATTCCCTCCGGAGCTCGGAGGGAATCCGCCATTAGCCGATCGCGCTAACCCGGAAGTCCTAAACTGGCCTTTTTTCTGGCAGGTTAAATGATTAAAGTTGACTTGATTAACTTCATCCGCCAACTACCCTTCTAAGCAACCAGAGCAATTACAAATAAAAGGCTCTCCAACCGCGCGCTATCCCTATCTGCAAGCAAGCTCTCCCACAAAGTGTTCTATGAGACACATGAGCCAAATAGCCGAAGAGACAGTTTTTTAGCTGCCTGTCATTCATACACTTTATACTGAAAGGATTTCAGGGGCAGATGCTCTTTTTCTGCATAGAGGGTGGGGGTTTCCAAAGGGGCACTATTCAGACCTGCATTCATGGCTTATGAGTCGTAGCCATGTGACAACTGCACATCATGTTGATGTGTTGAAGGGCTGATGTTGCACTTCCAGGTAGAAGATATCGTTGGCATTATTTTAGGCTCTGTGTCAATTGACTTTGTGACATGATGGGGGGGGGAGTTCTTATTTTTAGAGTATTTACCTGCAACCTATTATGTGGGAATCTCAAGGTACTTTACAACTAGGTCCGAAAATAGGCAAACATTGAAATGCAGCAGAATAAACAGGCCTACAGTAAAAAAATATCCTTCAAAGCCCATATTGGCTGGCAGCAGCATCCCCCCAAATCCATGATGGATAAACACTTTCCCCACATGGACCAGAATTGCACCCATGTTAGCAAAGGCCTCCTTTCTAGAAGGGGGAGCAGAGGCTGCCCCCACCCACTGCTCTCTTCTCCCAGGCATCTGAAGAGACAAACGGCTCCCCTTCTCTACCTGTGTGCCACAAGCCTGAATTGCAAGACAGTTCCCACTTTGGGGCAACAGGGAACAAACATGCAGAGGACGAGTTCTGAGGCTCCCCCAACAAAGCCATTTCCCTGGGCCCACCTGCCAGCCTCCTGCTGGCTGGCTGCCCACCCACAGGAAAACGGCACGATTCTCCCCACCAACAGGACATAACAAGAAGATGGGGACTATAACATAGGACTTCCTAACTTGTGAGATCTGATGAGCCGATGCTGCTTCCCCAGTTTAAAGGATGGCGGCTCAGGTGAGCCATTAAGCTAGAAGCTGCCTTTCGGAAATGTGGCATGCAGGAGGAAAAGGACCGACCCCGGGATGGGCTGTCTGCCTTCCTTTTGTTAGGATATTTCCGTTCCACCTTAAAAGGGAGCAGGCTTTGTGAGTCACAGAGTCTGCGTATTTCCTGTTCACAGGATGTTTCTGTTGTGTCTATGCTTTCGTTTCTCTCTCTGCTCAGGCACAGAGCCACAGGTACTACAGGTTACACGGAAAGGGGGAGGATGTTAGGATATTTCCGTTCCACCTTAAAAGGGAACGGAAATATCCTAACACCTTTTGCTTTCCACCTCATGACATCCTTCCACAGCCTGGTGCACTCCAGGTGTTCTGGGGCTCCATCTCTCACCAGGCCCAGGCGGTATGGCCAGGGGTCAGGGATGGGGGCAGTTGTCCAAAGCAGCTGGAGAGACTCAAGGAGGGCATTACAGCCTCAAAGCCCTTTCCCTACCTCTCAATCTGGACTTACCTGGCCTTGCCCCTGGCCGTCTTTAGCCAGATCAGCTGTGCTCGGAGCTGGGACAGACCCCTCTGGAGACTTAGAGGTAGAGGAAACAGCCTGGGTCCCCTGGAGAGCACTCTCAAAGGAGATGCCCTCAAAGCTGATCATACTTTTCCTACTCCCAGACTGCAGGCTAGAGAACGTCGCTGCAAGCTGGTGACCCGTTCCCTGGGTGGTGCACTGGGAAGAAGAAACCTCATCCAGAGATGGGAGGGAAGCACTTTGGCCAGTGCCATGGGGCCTTTCTTCGGAAAGCTGCTCGGGGAGCTGCAATGGAGCACTGCCCAAGGAGGAGGAAATGTGGGAGGCCTGCTGGGAAGGCTGCTGGGACCCCGACTCTTCCTGGCTAAGGGAAGCAGCTCTTCCAGTGGTATCTCTGGGAACAGAGGGCATCAAAGTGAGCTGGCAATGAGAAGGCTCAGCCAGGTGGGAGGCGGAGGTCTCTGGGGTCGCACCCAGGGATTCGTTGGGCGAACTTTTCTTCTTCATTCTGTGGACACGAAGGCAAGTCTTCTGACCACTGTACCAGCTGGTTTCAAAGGCTATTTTTTATGAAAGCTTGAAAAACAAAGAAAACACAGTGTCAGATATCAAGCATTTTGAAAACATAAAAATGAAAAGAAACAGAAGACGAAAAGCTTTGTTCTTTGTTGCAAAGTAATTCCCAAGAATAAGCCCAGAGTAGGTAGGCCTTTTTACTCCTGGGGAAATCACCAGCAATCACCAGCAATTGCTAAGGAAATCCAGAACAGTCACATTTGACTTCAAAAGAGGAGACTTCCTCAAAATGAGGGATTGGGTAAAAAGGCAGTTGAAGGGGGAAAGTCAAGGATGGTGAGCCCTTCTGAAGCTCACTGGGTGACCCTGGGCCAGGCACTCATGCTCAGCCTAACCTACCTCAAAGGGTTGTTGTGAGGATAAAATGGGGGGGGGGAGAACTCTGCACACCAACTGGACCTCCTTGCAGGAAATGGGGGCTATAAATGTAATTGTGTTATTTGTACCCCACCCACCTCACTGGGTTTCCCCAGCCTCTCTGAGCGGCTTCCAACACATATTAAAACAACAAACATTCAAAGCCCCCCTATAAAGGGCTGCCTTCCAGAGGTTTGATAGTTGCTCATCTCCTTGTCACCTGTAGGGAGGGCGTTCCACAGAGAGGCTGCCACCACCGAGAAGGCCCTCCCTCTGCCTGGTTCCCTGCAACCTCGCTTCTCGCGGAGAGGGAACCACCAGAAGACCCTCGGAGGAGGACCTCCGGGCTGAAGGATGGGGGTGGAGATGCTCCTTCAGGTATACTGCGCTGAGCTTCCTGACCTAACATTTGCCTCGCTTAACATAATTAATTAGTAAGTGAAGTTTTCCTCTTCCATTCAAGCAGTACAGGAAGTAAGAACGTGCAAAAAGGAGTACTACTTCTAGAATTCCCAGCTCCTGACATAAAACAGCACAAAGGTTGCCTTTTCTTGACCATCAATCACCTGCGCAAAGTCCCTACACTACCCCCTATTGTGCTTTAATACAGCTCCATCGGTCAGGCTGAGGTCCAGCGCTGAGGGCCTTCTGGTGGTTCCCTCATTGCGAGAAGCGAAGTTACAGGGAACCAGGCAGAGGGCTTCTCGGTAGTGGCGCCCGCCCTGTGGAATGCCCTCCCACCAGATGCCAAAGAAATAAACAAGTATATGACATTTAGAAGACACCTGAAGGCTGCCCTGTTTAGGGAAGCTTTTAATGACTGGTGTTTTAATGTATTTTTAATCTTTTGCTGGAAGCCGCCCAGAGTGGCTAGGGAAACCCAGCTAGATGGGCCGGGTAGAAATAATTAAAAAATATAATTATTAAATTATTATACGCGTTAGAAACAGAATTTGAAGGGGCAGTCTTTTCTAGCATTGCCAAATGAGGCTGCTGACCCATTTCTAAGTCCTAAAATCCACAATTTCTCTGAATGCCTGAAAAACCCAGTGGTGCAGAACCTCCTAGCATGCCATCTGCTTGGGAACATTTCCTAGCACTTGGCTGGGAGCTGCTGCAGCGCTATAGTCAGGAAAGGCTTTCTGTATATCGGTAAGTCCCAACAGTTGAATCAAAAACAATGTATGTATTTGTATCTCATATGTTTTAAGCTATTTCACATGTCCACCAAGCACGAGAAAATGTCCCTTCATCTTCTTGACATTTCCAACAAATATTTGGTATGTTTTCATGTATTTTAAATAACTTCTCGGGAGTTAGATACCAACAATACTTAAATATATATATATATTTAAAAGTCTATTTAAAGTCATAACTCAATTATTATTTTAACTCTTTAGTCCACATATGTTACCACTATTCCAACTGTACAATATAACCAAAAAAAGAGAAAATATTGCCCCTTTAATCATGCACTTTTTAATCTGTTCCTCTTCCATTTAGGATTTCAACAAAAGTTTGTACATTTTTGATATCACATGATGTGCACAATTGTATCTCAAAACCCGTCTTCCACTCTTCCATACCCCAAGTCTTCATTTCCAACTAGAATCTCTCAATCAATCAATCAATCATTTATTTGTATGTTGCCTTTCCAAATTTCAAACCATGTGCAAGGCAGCTTACAAAAAAAATAAAACATTACATAACTGCAAACATAACAAAACTAGTTGTAAACAATGAACAAAATATCAAAAAGTACACAACGAAATTGAAAAAAAATCCACATAAATAATAAGATTCCATGTAAATCATATAATCCAAACTAAAGAGAGAGAAAAAATTAACATCAGCAACAGCAACCCCGCCGCCCCCCGGAAAAAGAACCCATAAACAACACCCCAACCCGCTTTTATTAAGTGTAAAAGAGAATCCCCTTGTTTTAATTTTACAATCTCCCCGTTTCCACTTTAAGAACTCTCAGTAGATTAACCATTTCTCTTTATCCATTACCCTTTTGTCTATAAAAAGTGTCTTCTGGTGAAACCCAAAATAGAGTCTTTGTGTATAAACTAACTTTATATCTATTTTCAGATTCTTAATACGCCACACACGTCTAATACAGTGGTTCTCAAGGTGCGCATTTACTCTGACTTGATCTACCACAAATATCCAAGCCATCTAACCCTGAAATCCTAACCTTCTAATTCCAAGTCTCTTCTTTCTCAATATCCCCAGTCCGTTAACCGCACCAAGCAACAAGCTGTAAAATACAAGTTTAAAACGCAAGCTTTCCTTTGCCTCTCGCAGAACTTTAAATGTAATTCGTGGTTTTTTCACCTGTCCTCCAAACTTAGGTCTTTTTGCCATCCTTTAAATGGGAAATTGGTAGTCGAGCCATACCTTTTGGTAAAACGTTCGTCTGGATCCCGCAAGTCCTACCTGAGAAGAACAATAGGAGTGTCCGCTAGCGCCAGCCACTTCTCCTTCTGCAAGCAGCGCCACCCGAATTCCCACCTGGGATGAGCCGCTAAACTGAGCCGCTGGAGAACGACTGGGGCGGGCGGCAAGTGGGAGGGGAAAGTCGTGTGCTTCTGTCCCGTCAGAAAACTTCTGGTCCTCCCCGGAGGCAGCCTGCTTGCAGAGAAGGGGGCTGGGCTGCCTCAAAGCCCGTCAAGGCCACAGGCTGCTAGCATGACTCATCCCGGCTTTATCATCTGAGGGGAAAGGGTGCGCGGTCTTAAATGCTGGCCTTGGCAACTTGGCTGAGCCATCTTGGGCCAGCTTAGCCTCCCTCACAGAGGGTTGTTCTGAAGATACACTCAGGAAAACACCCGAGGCATGAAGAAGAAGAACGAGGAGAGTCTGGAAAGGGGGGTGGGGAGCGCTCCCACCCCAGCCACTCCAGGATGGGAAGTGCGTTCCAGGGGAAGCGGGATTCAGGCGGAGGAGGACGTCGGGTTGGGTGGGGGTTGCCAGGAGCAGCACAATGTCCTTCGAACCCCCGGCTTCCACTCTCCAGGCAGGCGCCCAACGTGGCCAGCTGGCACTCCAGCCTTGGCGTGCAGATCCCGGGTTCAGCCCCAGATCTCTGGAGCGGAAAGGCTCTTGGGCGTGAATATGAAAGGCAGCATCTGTCAGAATAGGTCATACTGAGCCAGTACAGATGAACGTGACTATTGGTTCGCTTCCTCTGCTATCTGCCTTTTCGGGCACCTCAGAGGTGGCAGAGAGAGGCAGGGGAGAGACTCCGGCCTCTACAGAAGGCTGCACCCCTTTCCTCCATGTCCCCACCCCAACTCTTAGGACCAGAAGCAAGAGACAGCTTTGCTGAGCACGTGCCCCTTCCCAGGGAGATGCAACTGCACTACTGTTCCCTGAATTGCTCGCGAAGCAGCCATACTCCAGGCTCTTATTGTCACAGCCCTGCAGGATCAGACCAAGGCCCATCTAGTCCAGCTCTCATCAGTCCAGCAGATGTCCAAGGGAAGCCCCAAGCAGACTCCAAATGCAGCCCCACTCTCCCCACTGGGGACACCCGCAACTGGTAAGCAGAGGTAGAGTGCCTCTGCGGCTGGAGGTGCAACATGGTCTAACCCTCCATGAATTTGACGAATCCTTTCTTAAAGCCATCCCCGTCTGTGCCTCTGGAAGGAGGAAATTTCAGTGTCACTAGGCACTCTGTGTCTGGCCTGAATCTGCCATCATTCCGCTTTCTTAAAGAGATCCAGGTTCTGATATTATGAGGAGGAAACATCGCTCTGCACCTTTCCCACATCATGCATACTTCTATGATGTCCCCACTTTCCCCCCTCTCGCAAAGCCCCAAAGCCTCCTACATTGTAAGCCTTCCTTACAGGGGAATCATCAGAACCACCTGTGCTGCAGAGCTTCTGGCTGAAAGGCGACTCATGGAGATTTGCATTGACTGCTGTAATGCACCCCTAATGATTCAGATTGTATCATTATAGCGTCATTGTGTTGATTTGTTATTGATATATTTTTCCCCAAAAATGTTTATTAAAATTTTCCAAAAAGACAAAAAAGATTAAAAAAGAAAAAAGAAAAAAGAAAAAAAGAATAAAAAAGAAACATTCATCTTTTACAACCTTTTTTTCAATAACATATTTCCATGACTTCCCCACACCTCCCTCTCTTGTATTCCATTTCTAATTATTAGTTCAACAAGTTCTTATCCCCAATTTTTAACCTTATTATATTTAATTCATTATTGTATTTAATTCATTTTATATAACCAATTTTAGCTTATAAACATCCATCTTTGTACCTCAGTACCCATTCTTTAAATCTTTTTCTAAGGTTGACCCCAATACCCTTCCACGAATTCCCCCTTTTAATACCCCTGACAAAATAGAATAAAAAATCAAAATATAGTTATACACCCTTTAGGTTCCCAATCCCCACCCCCCTTTTCCCGGTTTTGATCCCCCACCAATATCTATCATCCTATCTGCGATCAGCCTGGAGATCTCACGTCCGAGGCTCGTAATTCTCTCTCAGTTCCTCTCTGCCGGTTTTTTTGATAGTCCTTTATACCAAAAAACAAAACTCGGGGAAGCTCTGTCTCAGTAATGTCCATTTTTCTTCCAGCCAGATCTCCATATTTAAAAGTGGAGCTCAAATCTTGTTTCTCAATCTTTTTGAGTCCAAATGTCCCAAAAGCTCCAACTTCTAACTTGATCAAATTTATAATCCACAAATCTTCAGATCTCCTGAGGAGGTCTCTCCATTCTTCATTCACCAATTCAAACAAAATTTCCCTCATCCAGTTCTTATTTTCCTTTGTATCCTTTTTGACAGGCCTCTGGCTTTCCTTCATCTGTGGCATTGTTGCTCCTCCTTCCTTACTCTCCAGCACCTCATATATTTCTTTTCCCACTTTCTCAATTTTCTCAAGCTTCTCTTCCTGTTCGGCTACCAAAACTTTTTGTTCCGCTGCAAGGGCCTTTTGTTCAGTTGCAGAGACTTGAATCAAGTCATTACTAAGTTCAGTAAAACTGTTAACTGTTTCATTCAATGTTTTGACCCTTGTAGCCAAAACATCATTTTGTTCTTGTAGCTTTCCCAGAAGAAACCAAGTTCTATTTAGCTCCATCAGTATTTTTCCACTTGCAGCCATTGTAGTGTCCCAGAATCTCCTCTAGAGGGATTCTGGTTACTTAGTTCATAAAAAAGCCAAAAGTCAAATTAGTTTGTATCAATTCCTCCTTGTTTCCAACAATTTATAACCAAATTGTAGCAAATATGTCCAGCAGAGACCACAGAACCAATGTTCTCTTTCTTTCCCAACTTTGACAGCTAATTTGACAGCTGTCAAAATCTTCTATGTCTCTTAAACAGGCTCTCTCGCGGATCGCTCCCGGGTCCCGGGGGGGGGGGGGGTTGCCCTTCAGCTCTTAAAAACAACTCTTATCCTCCAGCAAACAGCTTAAACTGCCAAGTCGTGGAATTAATAACTTTTATCCAGTAAGAAAGAAATTATTCTCTCAACCTTAGTTAGCTAGTCCTTGCTTTAAGATGTTTACAAGGCGGGGAGACGGACTTCCTTTTTGCGCCTACCCCGTTCGTTCCAAATCCAAAAAAAAGTTTTCCTTTTAAATCCAATTTCCGTATTACTCATGGGTTGTTACTTTTAGTCCCGATATTTCAAGGAAGAAGTCAGCGCTCTCCGTCCATGGCATGCGGCTTCACTCAGCAGGGAAAGCAGAGGACTCTCAGCACCGCGCCGCTCCCCGTCCCCCGTTCCGCAGCCTTTAAAAAGGCTCCTTCGCGGGTCGGGGGGGCGCAAAGGTGCCCACCGAGTCACCAGGTCCACAGGCTTCCACGCCTGTGGTTTTTAGGGGTCCCCGTGTCGCCGGCGCGTCAGGACCCGACCCCTGCTGAGCCGACTCCCTCCGGAGCTCGGAGGGAATCTGCCATTAGACGATGGCGCTAACCCGGAAGTCGATTTGTTATTGATATATTAAAGGGGCCTGGGACTTGCCTGTCCATTCCCAACAGCAAGGGCCCCTCGCCAGTTGGCTTGCTTCCTCTGAGGCCGCCTCAGCTCCTGGCAGCCCACACCCCCTGGCCAGCCCCAGAGGCACCATTCTCTGGGGGAGAACAGCTGGGCAAGCCTTGGGGAGGCAGAGATGGCATCCGAGGAGGGAGGGAAGGAAAGAGGGACAGAGGCCAGTGTCTCCCGCGGCACCCCTGACCATCATTCAAGGCACCCCAGCTGCCACAGCACACTGCTTGAAAACCACTGCAGAACTGGGATGGGAAAGGTTTCTAGTCCAACTAACTGGTCTGGAGAAGAGGAAAGGCAGCCATGCTTGCTCCTTTGTCTTCTCCGAGGAGACTTCCAGCCTGACTTCTCATCTTGAGGCCCCAGGGAGAAGTGGGAAGAGGAGGAGGAGGAAGCATCCCCAGAAGAAGTGTGCTCCCCACCAGTAGGTGCTTCCACCCCCCACTCCTAAATCTGCTTCCAACAGATAATGGGGGGGGGGCATCCTGCACCATCTGGTCAATTCCTGGTGTTAGGAGAATTAGAAGGTCTTAGATATAAACACATACGTAAATACCGTAAGTAGTTCTCATCACAAAAGAATATGCAGGTAAACCCATGAACAGCCAGGTAAACCCATCAACAGGTTTCCTGCCAGACAGGAGTCTGTTGTAGGCCGCCCCTTCTGTGATGTATGTATCGTTTTTCGCTGTATCAAATCGTATCCTTTTTGCTGTATCTTTCTCATTGACTTTAAGAATGGATCTGAATGTATTTTTCCTCAAAATGCTGTACTTTTCTAAATGTATCCAAATGTATCCGAATGGGTTTTTGTATTTCCCCCCAATCTCATCGCCTAGAGAACGTTCCTTAAATGTAACAATCACTTGTTCCAAATGTATTTGATTCAAATGTATTTAAGGCCCCACTTTTCACATGGTGTCCTGTCATGTGGTCGGAAACTACTCTTTATTGTTTGATTTGGGTTAATGTCAGAATAAAAGCGAGTTCCTTCAAAATAACACATTCCTTTTTTTTTAATGATATTTATTAGAAGTTTCAAAAATTACAGAAAAAAAAATAAAGAAAACAACAAAAATTTTAACAAAACATACATAACAATACATCAAAAAAGGAGAAAAAAACAAAACATAAAAATCAATACAACAATAAGAATAAAAAAAACCACACATCCAATATTCCATATCTTTATCTTTCATTTACTTGTTTCATCGACCTCCTCACACCTCCCTTTTTGTATTCTAGTTTAGTTATTTGTTTCAGCAAATTCTTTCCATCTTTCTCAATTTTATTGAGTAATTTGTCTTAACAGTCTAACCTATTAATTAACTCAGCAAATCCTTTCCATCTTTCACTATATTCTGTCATTCAATTTACCTTAATTTATTTTAACCTTATCTTACCATAAAATACCTTAAAGCTTAAAATTTAATATTTATTTGTACATAATTCCTTATATCATTTCTACTAAAGCCAAATATTTTCATTCCAACATTTTTCCTAATGCTCATTAATTTTGCACTAATTCCCAAAATACATTTTTTAAAAAAATTTCTTCCAATCTTCCTCCAACGTCTCTTCTTCCTGGTCTCGGGTTATGTCAGTCCTTACTGTCCATTCCATCTAGTCCATCAACCTGGTAATCTTATGTCCGAGGCTCTTAAGTCTTTTCCATGTCCCTTCTGTAGATCTTCTTCTTGTTTGTACCTGCACTTTACCTTGTCTTTTGTTGATCTCTTTCTTAATTTCTTTTCTTTCTCGTTGAGGAGTAGGTCTCGGGGATACTCCAACTCAAAAATAACTCCGTCTCTCTTCAACAGATCAGCCCATTCCCCACAGTCCCATTCCCCACAGTCGGCTGTGTAGTCCAGAAAATATTTAAAAACATGTTTCAAAGTCCCTCCAAAATTAAGGGCCCCCACATCTCCAGCCCCCCTCTGGCCCACTCCAAATTCAGTCTTCAAGGACAGCGGCTTATGCTCCTGCAGGGCCTCGGGTCTCTCCATTTGTGTTACTTGAGGTTCAACAGCAACCTCCTCCATTATCTTCTGCATTTGCACTTGCCCTGTCAAAACAGGTTCCTGCGTTGGCTCCTGAATGGTTTCTGTATAAATATTCACTGTTTGTCCAAAATTTTTGACTGCAACGGTCATCCAATCCATCTTCTCGTGCGTCTGCTCCAACAAAGCGTTTGTCTTGCAAAAAGCAAGCACCAAAACTTCTTCCAAACACATTTTTATTCAAGGTCAGAGTCTGGTCCCACGATCTAATCTCCACAGCTGTGAAATCCGCAGATCGACTCCAGCAACAATTTAACAAGCTCCCTCTAGAGGAGACAATTTCTATTTGTATCCATCTTTTGAAAGCAGGTCCAACAAAAGAGAATTACTTTCATTTTTCAAATTCTTTGTTTCTTTTAAATGCAAAAGGCAACATTGGAATCAATTTGTTTCTCTTCTTTAACTATCTGTCAAAAGGCGTTCCATTCACAGTCAATGAACTTCCCCAAAAATCTCTGTCTCTGACACCCCGTTCCCAGGTTTGAGACGGTGGAAATTTTTCTTTCTTTACTCTCTCTCCTGCAGGCTTGAACAATCAGAATTCCCCCTCTTTACTCCTGCTTCCAAGAGGGGTTTTGGTGGTTAAAACTGGAGGAATTTTAAACCTTTATATATGACTTTCCTGACTTTAGCTTGCACAATTTTTGCTTCAGTCAATTTACAAAAGCGGAAGGCGGACTTCCTGTTTAGAACCTTCCCGCTTCAGTGCCAAATTAAAATGTTTCTTAATCCAATTTTCCGTTCTACTCACGGGTACTTGTTTAGAGTCCAATTGCCCACAGGAAAAAGTCAGCGCTCTCCGGCAACGGCTGTGCGGCTTCACTCCGTAAAAATAGCGGTCGATTCAAAACACCACGCTGCTCACCCCACGTCGCTTCGGATCCCTGAAAAAGGGGTTTCCTTGCGAGTAGGGTCAGCCAAATCCTGGTGTCAGCCAAATCCCACGTTCCCAGGCTTCCTCCGCCTGGGATTTTTAAAGGGTCTCCGCCTTTGCCGCGGCGGCAAGACCCAATTTTCGCGGAGCGGGTTCCTCTTGATCAGAGGAATTCCGCCATTGCCGATGGCGCTAACCCGGAAGTCTCCAAAATAACACATTCCTTTTTATCTTACCAATTTCTCATATTGTAAGAAGCGGAAGAAGAAACCATAGAGAGCATTCTTATTTTCCTTCTGATCAATGAAGTCAAACGTTACAATTATCCATTTTAGAATGAGCACCTATAGGGAGAAGACAGATCTCAGTAAGCCAAAGCAAGGCCAAGACAACAAACCCCTTCTGGAATATGGTCAGCGTGTACAACATCTAGCTGAATCATCACCAGGATAACTAAGTCAGACTGGGGGAAATATCATTCTTCAGAACCAAGACATCATTACCATGCTTTCCAAGTTACCTGAAAGTCACTAGAACACTTGCGAGCACAGAGCCAAGACACAGCTGAAAGAAGAGAATCCTCTGTTATTACGGAAATGGGAATCAGAGTCTTCAGTAGCCTAGTGCTTATCACTGTGCCTGCAAGACATTGAAAGACACTGCTTAACATTCTGAACATCTTCACTCTTGATAATTTCTCACATGCTCGAAGCAGCCCCGGTTCTTGTGAAGGGAGAAGGCAGGGCAATGCAGCTCCGTTGACATACTTTGCTGCCAAGGGGAAAGAGAAGCCAAAACATGTTTTCTTTACCAAGCTTGGCACTGAGTGCGATGTTCAGCAAGTTATGAATTTCTTCTGGTGCCAAGCCTCTCTCTTGCACAATCTTTTCCACAGTCTCCAAAGGACTCTGCAAAGCTCCCTGCTTCCGTGAGGCACTATCTTGAATTAGGAAAAAGTCAAAGTGTGATTCAAATCCATTCAAAAAACCGTCCTCATGCATGATGGCCTGTTCAATGGCTTGCTTTACCATCAATTGGCAAGGGAGCCCCATTGAGATGCCATGGCATTTGGAAAACTCTGGAATGCTGAACTTGCCTTTTGCTTTCTTGCTCCTTCGTTCAGTGGGTAGGTAGGTGTAGGTAGGGGCAAGTCGAAAGCTTCCTTGAAATTCCGTTGGGGGACATGAACGGTGTGGTGTCATTGGAAATGGACAGATTAAGAGCAGCAGGGACTAGCAAAGAAGGGAAACTTCCAAAGACATTTTTTTCAATGATAAAAAGCTGCAATTTAATTGATATTTGGAGACTAAGACACCCACTGGAAAAACAATTTACATTTTATTCAGATCCAAACCAGTCAATGTCGAGAATCGATCAAATATGGGTCTCAAATGAGCAAACTCCAAGAATCAGGCAAATAGAAATTCAACCAAGAGTAATTTCAGATCACAGCCCAATAAAATTTGAACTACAAGGATATGAAGAGAGAACATTCAGATGTAGAATGAACGACTACCTTCTAGATGATCAGAAAATTGTGGAGAAAGCCCAAAAGACTTTGATGGACTATTTTACAAATAACTACAATAAGGGCACAAAAATCAATACCGTTTGGGATGCCAGCAAGGCGGTTATGAGAGGATTCTTTATTCAGCAGAATTCAATCAAAAATAAAAGCAGAGAAAAAGGAAAGAAGGAAATCTTAAGACAAATAATGGACAACGAACAAAAATTGGTTAAAAAAACGAACAATGAGAAAGTAAAACAGAATATAAAGGCTCTGCAAACACAATTTGCGATGATAATCAACAAAGAGGTTGAATGGAATATAAAAAGAATGAGACAAAGGAATTTTGAATCGGCTAACAAATCAGGTAAATGGCTGGCATGGCAAATCAAAAAAAGAAAAGAACAGAATACAATTAACAAAATCATCGTGGAGGGGGAAGAAATAGATAGTCCAAAAGGTATCAGAAAAGTATTCTTGGATTTTTACAGACACTTATATAAAAGAACAGAGAAGAATAATATGAGGAAGACAGAAAGGTATTTAAAAGAAAAAATGGTGCAGAAGATCCCGACAGAAAAAAGAGATAGGCTGAATGCCCCAATAGAATCCGATGAAATAAAAGAGATTATAAAAGAACTTAAAAGAGGGAAAGCTCCGGGGCCAGATGGATTTACAGCAAGATATTACAAAGAGATGAAACACATCCTGTCGTTACCTCTGAAAGAAGTCATGGATAATATTCTTAAGGAAAGAGAAATTCCGGAAACATGGAAGGAAGCATTTATTACATTTATCCCAAAACAAGATTCAGACTTAACACAAGTTAAAAATTATAGGCCTATTTCATTACTTAATACAGATTATAAAATTTTTGCAAGTATTTTAGCAAAAAGGATTAAAAAAATATTGCAAGAAATCATACATAAGGATCAAGCGGGTTTCCTACCTGGCAGACAGATGAGATACAATGTAAGGAATATAAATAATATTTTGGAATATCTGACTGCCAGAAATGAGAAAGAAGCTATGTTAATATTTGTGGATGCAGAAAAGGCCTTTGACAATATATCTTGGGATTTTATGTTAAAAAATTTAGAATATATGGAGGTGGGGAAGGAATTTCTCAATGGAATAAAAGCAATCTATACTGAACAGAAAGCTAAATTAATTGTAAACAATATGATTACGGAGGAAATAGGGATATCTAAAGGTACGCGACAGGGGTGTCCACTTTCGCCATTGTTATTCATCATGGTACTGGAGGTCTTTCTAAAATCACTAAGAGAAAATGAGGCAATAAAAGGGGTTGCAGTAGGCTGGAACGAATATAAGGTGAAAGCCTTTGCCGATGACCTGGTCATAACGGTGGAAGAGCCTTCGGAAAGTATGAAAAATATACTTATGGAGGTAGAGAGATTTGGCCAAGTGGCAGGATTTATATTGAATAAGAAAAAGACTAAAATAATTGCTAAGAATATGGATCCAGATAAGATAGAAACTATACAGCAACAAGTAGGTATAGAGGTGGTAAAAAAGGTGAAATACTTAGGTATTTGGATAACCCCCAAGAATATAAATTTATATCAGAATAACTACACACCAGTGTGGAACGGGATAAAGAAAGATCTGGAAGTGTGGGGACGAATGAAACTGTCATTCTGGGGAAGGATCTCAACGATAAAGATGAGCGTGTTGCCAAAGCTATTATTTTTGTACCAAATGATTCCAATAATCAAGGGGACTGGGGTCTTTAAGGAATGGCAAAGAGTGATTTCAAGGTACATCTGGCAGGGTAAGAAGCCAAGAATTCAATTTAAGTTACTAACTGATGCGAAAGAAAGAGGAGGCTTCGCCTTGCCAGACTTGAAACTGTATTATGAAGCCTCATGCCTTTGTTAGTTAAAGGAATGGATAAAATTAGAAAATACAGAGTTGTTAGATTTAGAAGGATTTGACAACAGATTTGGATGGCACGCGTATTTATGGGCTGAAAAGAAGAAAATCCATAAAGGTTTTGAGAACCACATTTTCCGAAGATCGCTAATAGAAATATGGGAGAGGTATGAAAACCTACTTGAAGTAAAAACTCCACACTGGTTGTCCCCTTTAGAGGTTATGAGTGTTAAAAAAATTAATATGAGAAAGAATTGGATTACATATGGAAATTTGATTATTAAAGAAGGGGGGAAATGGAAAATGAAACCTTATGAAGAAGTGAAAGAGTCGGTATATGATTGGTTGCATTATTTCCAAATAAACGATATGTTTAAAAAAGATTTTAAAGAATATGGATATGCAGAGAAAGATTCTAAATTTCAAACAGAAATAATAAATAATGAATATAAAATCCTATCCAAAATGTATAAGATATTGTTGGAATGGCATACAAAGGATGAGGAAGTTAAATCAGTTATGATAAAATGGGCCAGAGATATTGGTCATAATATACAATTTGACGACTGGATAAAACTATGGAATGAAAGTATTAAATTTACTGCATGTACTGCACTAAAGGAAAATGTTATGAAAATGATATACAGATGGTATATCACACCAGTAAAACTTGCAAAAATGTACAAAACATGCAAGAAGTGTTGGAAATGTAAAGAAAAAGATGGCACATTTTATCGTATGTGGTGGGAATGTAAGAAAGTGAAAAGCTTCTGGGAGTTGATATATAATGAGTTGAAAAAAATGTTGAAATATATATTTGTCAAGAAACCAGAGGCTTTTCTTTTAGGAATTGTTGGCAATGAAATAAATAGAAAGGACCACAAACTTTTCCAATATGCAGTAACAGCGGCAAGAATATTACTGGCCCAGAAATGGAAACAAGAACAAATACCAACGTTGGAGGAGTGGAGAATGAAGCTGATGGACTATGCAGAACTTGATAAACTGACTGGGAAGATCAGATATCTACGAGATCAAAAGTTCATCGAGGACTGGGGAAAATTAGTTGAATACTGGAAATGTATAAGTGATAATGCAATAACGCTAGTGGCATTCAGAGAATCTCTGTAACAGAATAAGAAATATTGTAAAAAGGCAAAATAGAAGTGGGGGGTAGGTGTAAAGGCAATAGCAAAATTTGGAAATGTGTAATTAAAGAAGTTTGAATTTGGATGATTGGCAGAGAAGCTGAAGGAAGTCAAAAATGGAAAATTTAACAGAAATTGTAATGTGGATTGAATGTATGGAAAATTAATAAAATATAAATTAAAAAAAAGAAAGAAAGCTTCCTTGAAATTCCTCAGCCCCAGCCAGCATTGCCAATGGGCAGGATGATGAGAATTGTAGTTCAGCAACGTCTGGAGGGCCAGAGGTTACCCTCACCTGTTTCATCGGTTAGTGTGCTAAGATCTGGGCACAAGCCCAATTCAGCAGACGGTACTTAACAAGGGCCTGCTTTACACAAAACATGAGAGCTAATACACTATTCTGCTCCAATATACAAAACAGCCTCTTCTCTAGAGAAAGCTCAAGAAAATACAAACTTCGGGGTTTGTAGATGGTTGTAAAGGTCTCCATTTCACTAGTTGGAAACAGCTTCCAGGCTAGGCAGGACCAAGGTTGATTTGCAACTGTTCCTTTCTGCCTGCTTGCCATCGTGCATATTTGTAAACCATTTCTGCCAAAATATATCCATCTGCAATAGTAGTTTCTGGAAGCAGACCCTGCAAGAGTGCACACTCCATGAAGTCCATATGAAGAGTGTTACAGAATGGAGGGGGGGCATATGAACGAAGTCTTACTCCCGAGTAAGAGACGTAGAGCCCGAGGCGATGACCTCAAGGGAACCCTGCCACACTAGGACTCCCCTCGCCCCGTCACAACGTTGCACCAAGCACCGCACAAAAGTCCAAAACCCCGAGAAGAAAGCACCATTTCTGACCCCGTATCCCGATGCTATACACGATTGATGTATTTTATGAATGAACAATGTATTTGCATGAGGATGCGCTCTAGCCAATCAGATGGCGTTGAATGTAGCCCTTCAGCCAATCACAGCAATGCCATGGCTCTGCAGAGGCAGCTCAGCTCCAGCTGTTTTGCACGCTCCACTGAGCGCTGACAAGGTGATGACAGCTCCCGCTGCGAGAACAACGGACTGAGTCAATCGAAACCTCGTTACCCTGTTAATCCAATCAAAACTAGATGTTGTTTAGTCGTTTAGTTGTGTCCGAATCTGCGTGACCCCCTGGACCAGAGCACGCCAGGCCCTCCTGTCTTCCACTGCCTCCCACACTTTGCTCAAACTCATGCTGGTAGCTTCGAGAACACTGTCCCACCATCTCGTCCTCTGCCATCCCCTTCTCCTAGTGCCCCCCATCTTTCCCAACATCAGGGTCTTTTCCAGGGAGTCTTCTCTTCTCCTGAGGTGGCCAAAATCTTGGAGCCTCAGCTTCAGGATCTGTACTTCCAGTGAGCACTCAGGGCTGATTTCCTTCAGAGTGGAGAGGTTTTATCTTCTTGCAGTCCATGGGACTCTCAAGAGTCTCCTCCAGCAGCAGAATTCAAAAGCATCAATTCTTACTTCCGAGTCAGCGCCACCGATTAATGGCGGATTCCACCTGAGCTCCGGAGGGATTAGCTTCGTGGGATCGGGTCTTACCGCTGCGGCAAAGTGGGGACCCTTTAAAAATCACAGGCGGGGGAAGCCTGTGAACGTGGGGACTCGGCGGGCACCATTTGCGCCCCCCCAATCTGCAAAAGGACCCTTTTTTTCTAAAAAGGGTTCCAGAGCGGGACAGGGTGAGCAGCGCGGTGCTGAGAGTCGACTGCTTCTTCCACGGAGTGAAGCCGCACAGCTGTTATCGGAGAGCGCTGACTTTTTCCTGGGACAATTGGACTCGAAATTAACTACCCGTGAGTAGGAATAAACTGGATGTGAATTGGACTTTAAACAATAAGTAAATTTGGTACCGAAGTGGGAAGGTATAAACAGGAAGTCTGCCTTCCCTTACTGTAAACAGATCAAAGCAAAGAGACTGTAAAGCGGAAACTTGGAAAGACGTTTTGGAAAAAGGCTTAAATCTTAACATCAGGAAAGCGGTCTCCCCTCCTGTTTGCAGGAGAGGAGGGGGGAAAGTTTGAGGTGTATTTACCTGCAAAAATAAGAGGAAAAGGAAGTTAAAATCTGCAGCCTGAAACCTGGGAACGGACTGCCCCTAGATAAGGAAAGCCGCTCAGTGGAAAGCAGAGGACTCTTGATTAGCTCTGCAAAAAGAGATACAGTGTTTCTGGATTTCTCCTGGTTTTAAAGTAACTTTTTAAGTGGACTGAAACTGTTGTTTTTAAGTGAATTGGGGGACCTATAAGGACTATATTTGTCTTTAAAAGTGGCAAGTTTTGGCTGTTACTGTGTCCCCCTAGAGGAGGTTTGACATTGCTACAATAAAAACTGGCCTACAGGAAAATTCCTTTTCAAAACAATCTCTAGCCGTGGGATTGGCCTTGGATTTTCGTGAGAGTGTTATGGCAGATGGGAGAGGAAAGTTAGAGCTGATGCAAGAAAAGATTACTAGGTCTGGAAGACAATACAGGACGGATACTGCGCAGCAGCGTAGGCCTTCAATATCTGGTGCGTCTGGAACATCAGGGGCTGCACCTCCACAGGTCAAACCAAAAGTTATGTCATCTGAAGATGTTTTGGCACAAGCACTTGGAAAAATTAATGAATCTTTGGAAAATTTAGCTAAGCAGGTGGCAGAGACAAATAAGCAAGTAGCTGAAGCATCAGTTAAAATTGATTTGAATACTACAAGTATTAATAATTTGGGACAGAAGGTGAACACCAATACACAGTCTATTGAAAAATTACTACAGGAATCTGCTTCGACTAGAAAGATAGCTGAAGAAGCAAAAGAGATTGCAACTGCTACTCAAGAGAAGATACCACCAGTATATAAGCAATTGGAGGACCACGGTTTGACATTGTCTATGATTGAATTGAAAGAGAAACAAAAAAAATTAAGAATCAGGGCCGTACCAGAACATGAGAAAGATAATCTGGCTGATTTTCTTACACAGGAATTTACAGATTTTTGGCAACAGGACTTGGGGAAGGAAGAATTTAAGATAGTGAGTGCATTTAGACTCGGAAGAGGACAAAGGAGGAACAAGGTGAGAGACTGTTTGATTACTTTTCGAACAAAAGAGGAGAGAGATAAAATTTTGAATTTGCACTATCAAAGGACTTTGGAAATTGACAATTCAAGAGTGGAGATATTTAAAGATATCCCAAAACATCTTCTGGATTTAAGGCTTAACTACGGAGATCCGGTTGCCCTGTTGAGAAAAAATAGAATTCTTTTCAGGTGGGAATTTCCTCAAGGCCTATCTTTTAAATACAAAGGAAGAAAGATAAAAATAAGATCAGTCAAAGAAAAAGATAGGTTTCTGAAAGACCACGAAGAAGATCTACAGAAAGAAGTGGAATCTGGAGAAGAGCCAAGAGCACTGGAAACAGGAATACTGGGAATAGCGAATTTATCTTTTGGATTGCACAGCCCAGAGAAAGAGACACAGTTGACAGAACAAGAACAGGCACTTGGTGCAGTCGGAGGTAAAGCGAAGTAACCCCATCATGTCTCTGCAACTTTTAAGTTGGAATTGTAAGGGCCTTAACTCTCCTCGGAAGAGAAAAAGTGTTTTTCATTTATTAAAAAAGGAGCAATTGGACTTGATTTGTCTACAAGAAACTCATGTAACAAGGTTACACAGGAAATTACTTATTAATAAGAGATTGGGACAGGAGTTTATCTCATCTGACAAAGTTAAAAAAAGAGGAGTTGTGATATATGCAAAAGAGAGACTATTACCGAAATTTATTTTTAAAGACGAACAAGGAAGATTCCAGGCAATTGAAATTCAAGTTCAAGGAGAGAAATTTTTGATCGTAGGAATTTATGCACCGAATGAGGGGAAATCTGAATTTTTTAAAAAGCTGCATGAGATATTATTGGACTATCTGGATTACAATTTGATTTTGATGGGTGATATGAATGGAGTTGTATCTACAAACATGGACAAGGCACAAAGACAGGTAGTTACCAAGGATGGTAGACTACCAAAAACTTTTTTTGAAATGACAGACAATATGGACTTAGTGGATATTTGGAGAACAAAGAACCCCTTGGGAAGAGAGGGAACCTTCTTTTCTGAAGCCAAGATGACATGGACTAGAATTGACCAAATATGGGTAACTAGAGGAATGGCACCAAAGATAAAGAAAGTGGAAATCTGCCCAAAAACTTGCTGCGACCATAATGCCGTAAGGATGGAGATGAAGCAAATATCAACTGGCTCCTTCAGATGGAGGATGAATGACACCTTATTTGGAGATGAAGAAGTATATAAAAAGGCCCAAAAAACTTTGAGAGACTATTTTGAAATAAATATGAACACCAATGTAGAAAAAAGAGTGATCTGGGACGCAAGCAAAGCTGTTATGAGAGGGTTTTTGATACAACAGAATGCAGTAAAGAAGAGAGGTCAAAATGAGAAGAAAGATAAAATTTTGGAGAAAATAAAAGAAAGTGAGAAGAAATTGAGGGCAAAACCAAAGTCACAGGAGATTTTGAGAGAAATAAAACTATATCAAGTACAATATATGGAAATGATGAATCAGGAAATAGAATGGAAAATTAAACAAATGAGACAAAAAACATTTGAATCAGCTAATAAATGTGGGAAATTGCTGGCCTGGCAAATGAAAAAAAGGCAAAAATTAAATACGATTACAAATTTAGAAGTGGAAGGAAAGAACATACATAATCCAAATGAAATTAGAAATTGCTTCCAGAGGTACTTTAAACAATTATATTCACAAGGGCCACAGAAAGAAATGGACATAGACCGATTTTTGAAGACAAATGGATTACAAAAAATCTCTCAAGAAAGTAAATTAATGTTGAATTATAAAATATCCGAACAGGAAGTAGAAGGTGCCATTCAAAATATGCAATTGGGCAAATCTCCAGGACCGGATGGGCTGACTTCTAGATATTATAGATCTTTGAGAGAGTGGTTAGTACAACCTTTGAAGGAAGTCTGCAATGAAATTTTGGAAGGAAAGAGGGCGCCAGAGTTGTGGAAAGAGGCGTATATTACACTTATACCGAAAACAGAGACTGAAAAGACTCAGCTTAAGAACTACCGCCCTATATCGTTACTTAATGTGGATTACAAAATTTTTGCTGATATTCTGGCCAAGAGATTGAAAAAAGTATTGATGGAAGAGATTCATAGAGACCAAGCGGGCTTTCTCCCGGGAAGACATTTGTCTGATAATTTGAGGAACATAATTGATATTTTGGAAAAATTAGAAGTGAATATAAACACTAAAGCAGTTCTGATATTTGTGGACGCGGAAAAAGCCTTTGATAGTATCTCTTGGAGTTTTATGAAAAAGAACCTACAGGGGATGGGGGTAGGCCAAGGTTTTGAAAATGGTATAGGTGCAATATATTCTGAACAAAAGGCTAAACTAATTGTAAATAATGTGGTGACGGAAGAATTTAAGATTGAAAAAGGGACACGACAGGGGTGCCCAATCTCCCTATTGCTTTTTATATTGGTCCTGGAGGTTCTGCTGAATATGATTAGAAGGGACCGGTTGGTTAAAGGTATACAGGTCGGAGCTAAACAGTATAAATTGAGAGCATTTGCAGATGATTTAGTGTTGACGTTACAGAAGCCAGAATCTAGTACTAAAAGGGTTTTAGAACTAATTCAAGAATTTGGTCAAGTGGCAGGATTCAAATTGAACAAGTCAAAAACTAAGGTTTTAGAGAAAAATTTAACAGCGATTGAAAGAGAGAGGTTTCAGAATGAGACAGGTCTGAATGTGGTCAAGAAAGTGAAATACTTGGGGATTAACATGACAGCAAAGAATGGGAACTTATTTAAAGATAATTATGAAAAATGTTGGACGGAAGTGAAAAAAGATTTAGAAATTTGGTCAAATTTGAAGCTTTCCTTGTTGGGTCGAATTGCAGCTATAAAGATGAATGTATTGCCTAGAATGCTGTTTTTGTTTCAAACACTGCAAATTGTGGACAAGATGGATTGTTTCAAGAAGTGGCAGAAAGATATATCTAGATTTGTCTGGCAGGGCAAGAAGCCCAGAATAAAATTCAAGATATTAACTGATGCAAAGGAAAGGGGTGGATTTGCCTTGCCAGACTTTAAACTTTACTATGAATCAGCAGCATTTTGCTGGCTGAAAGACTGGCTGCTTCTTGAGAACACAGACATTTTGGATTTAGAAGGTTTTAACAATGTTTTCGGGTGGCATGCATATGTGTGGTACGACAAGGTTAAAGCACATAAAGCATTTAAGAACCATATTGTCAGGAAAGCTTTGTTCAATGTTTGGACAAGATATAAGGATTTATTGGAAAACAAAACACCAAGGTGGCTGTCACCAATGGAAGCAAAAGCTCAGAAAAAGCTCAATATGGAGGCCAAATGGCCGAAATATTAGGAAATTTTGGAACAAGAGGGAGCTAGATTAAAATTGCAGAGTTTTGAGAAACTAAAAAACAAAGTGCGAGATTGGCTTCATTACTATCAGATAATGGAGGCATATAATTTGGACAAGAAAATTGGTTTCCAGGTGGAAAAATCAAAATTGGAAACAGAACTGTTAGAACCTAAAACTAAGATTTTGTCAAGGATGTATAACTTGCTGTTGAAATGGAATACTCAGGATGAAACGGTTAAATCTGCTATGATTAAATGGGCACAAGATGTTGGACATAACATTATGTTTGCTGACTGGGAACAGTTGTGGACCACCGGTATGAAATTTACGGCATGTAATGCCTTAAGAGAGAATATTATGAAAATGATATATAGGTGGTACATGACCCCAGTCAAGCTTGCAAAAATATATCACTTGCCCGATAATAAATGTTGGAAATGTAAAGAGACTGAAGGTACATTCTTTCACCTTTGGTGGACGTGCCCAAGGATTAAGGCTTTCTGGGAAATGATCTATAATGAAATGAAAAAGGTATTTAAATATACCTTCCTGAAGAAACTAGAGGCCTTTCTTCTGGGCATTGTCGGCCAATTGGTGCCAAAGAAGGATAGAACTTTTTTTATGTACGCTACAACAGCAGCAAGAATACTTATTGCAAAGCATTGGAAGACACAAGATTTACCCACTTTGGAAGAATGGCAGACGAAGGTGATGGACTATATGGGACTGGCAGAAATGACTGGCAGAATCTGGGACCAGGGAGAAGAGGCGGTGGAAGAAGATTGGAAGAAATTTAAAGACTACCTACAGAAATATTGCAAAATTAATGAATGTTAGAATGATGTTGGATAGAAATTAAGTGGTTTCCAGCTGTAATGCTTTAAGAATATGGAAAATGAATTGATAATGGATGAAAATACTGAGTTATAAAATGTTAAATTATATATATAAGATAAATGAAAGAGGGTAAGGATTTGCTGATTTGATTAGTTAAATGGGAATACAAGAAGGGGAGATGTGAGGAAGTCAATGAAACAAGCAAATGAGTTCTAAGCTATGAAAAATAATTGTTTTTAATTTTCCTTGTTTCTTCTGTATGTTTTACTTATTTTTGTGGTTTTTTTAATTTTAATTTTTATTATTATGTGTTTTTGTATACTTGTTTTTGTAAAATCTTAATAAATATTTCTTTAAAAAAACACAAAAGCATCAATTCTTCGGCGAATGTTTCAAGTTTTATTGCGGCAAAAGCCAGTAACACTAAACACCACAAGATCAAACAAAAAGAGATCAACAACATCAGAAAGGGAAAAAAAAAAAAGATTACACAAGGGAACTTTGCAGTGTGCCATTCAACAGAAGAGATTTACGCTTCCTGATTGCTAAAGTGCAAAATTTGGCCACCTCATATGATATTGAGCTTGAGGAATCTTCCAGAAGGTATTTTCGTAGAATTTCGGGGGAGGATTCCAAATAATGTTGTAGGGGTATAAATTTTGATAAAAGCGGCAAAATAAGTTGAACTCGTTCTTCACTATAAAATTCGCAAAATAGAAGGATGTGTGTGACAGATTCTACCTTATTAGACATACAGGGGCAGAGACGCGCATGCATTGGTACCCGCGTGAATTTGCCGTACAGCACTGCTGAGGGCATTGTCTCAAAGCGGGCTCTAGAGAAAGCCCATCTATAAGCTTCGTTAGTGATGTTAGTTAAGTAAGGGGCAGCTGCAAAATTAGGCCAAGCTTTTAAGCATCTATACGTCTCCGGGAGTAGGGCGACTTCTTGTTGAAATTCGACATCGTAAAGTCTCTGAGTGACAATTGCTTTTTTTTTTTTTTTTAAATAATTTTTATTAACTGGCCAATCACATCAAATTAAATCACATCACATAAATTCCAAATTACAAAGCCAAATTTTTAAATTTTGTTGGGGGAACCCATACTTCAAGATCCAAAGGGGGATTCAAATCATCTTCTTATTACTGCGTTAGTGTCCAAATCAGTCCCAATCAGTCCAGACAAAGTTCATAATTCTATCCAGTCTTATCTTGGTGTTTCCACATCATATCTTGTTCATTAATTTCTCTTTTTCTTTTACGATCTCTTCTGTTAGTCTCCTTAAGCCGATAAGCAAATATAATAATCCTGTGTGAATTTCCCGTTCTTCCAATCTAAGTCCAGATGGTTTCCATATATCTCCTTCGTAGATAACATCACTCTTTCCATCATAAATCAGGCATTTTTCGCTCTTAAATCCCACGGAGGAGTTTATCCACGATATATAAACAGCACTATTTCTCTCTTTCTCCTCCCAGACCCAAGAGCTCCAACAATGCCTCCCAAGATGGCGACGGCATTTTTAACTGCGTCATTCCAAAACTCTTAACTTTCCAGCTTCGTCTTGAAGCATTGCTTTGGTTCGAAAGTTTATCTCCACACAGCCTTAAATCACAGCTTAAGTCCTTAAAGTTCTGACTTATTAGGGGAGGGGATTCTTGTTAAATCACGTGAAAAGGAATGGAAGGTTTTTCCCCCCTCCCCCCTCAGTCATTTGCAATACCGTATCTTGTCGTATCTTCTCATATTTTATTCTTGCCTTGTTATCAGAGATCTCTTCTGCAGTCTTTACTCCCCCTTTTTCCTTGAAGTATGTGCAATTTATCTCGTCCAAATTGTTTCTTTTGAAGATTCTTGCAAACTAGAGGCGCGGATCAGAGACGGCATCAAGGAGTGCCGGAATCCCACAGGAGGGCTTTGTGCCTAGTGCCCCCACCCCCACAAATTCGGGGGTGGTATAGGGCACAGCAGGCAAGGGCCGTCCCCCCCATAATCCTGGGGGGGTTAAGGAGGCTAATTACCCCCATCATAGCCTCCAAATTACCTCGTGTGGGTCGGAGAGATGTTATTGTCAGCCATCTTCCGATGCGCCACCTAGTGGCCCCCCCTGAGTGACAATTGCTTTTGCCTTGTTCGGAGTTTCAATAAAAAGATTTTCAGGGTTTAGGCCAATTTGTTTGATCTTATTAGTTATTTGCATAAGCCAAGGAGGATAGGGAGCTGCGGCCAGGAAGCAAGGTAACAGTCCCTTAGGATTGTAATGGATTTTCAGCCAGAGGGCTATTGCTTGCTCCCAGACTTTTAATTCCACTCTGGGCAGTCCTGCCTCTTGCCTTAAGACTGCATTAGGTGTACGCTTTGGGGTAGCAAATAATGATCTTAAGAATTTTGATTGTACTGTTTCAAGGGTCTTAAGGTTGGCAGAGAGGCTAATTTGAGAGCCATACAGGAGTTGGGCTAGAGATTTTGCCTGAAAAACTTTTAGGGCCATCGGGAGGAAGCCAGCTCCTTTCCTTCTGAATAATCTAAGGATGGCATTTGCACTTCTTCCTGCTGATATAGCTGATGTGGTCAGGTGTGTTGACAGTTTGGCATTATAAGAGAAAGTAATGCCTAAGTATTGGAAGGTCTTAGTCTGTTCAATGGCGTTTCCCTTTACGCTCCAATTATCTTTCCTGAAGGAGCGGTTAAAATGTACAATTTTGGTTTTGGCAAAGTTAATTGTTAACAGTTCAGTGTTACATTGGTCACTAAACTTTCCTAAGGCACGTTTCAGGCCCACTTTGGTTTGAGAGAGAAGAACAGCGTCATCCGCATACATTAAAACTGGTACTTTTCTGCCGTTAGAGAACACGGGGGGGGTGGGTTTCGATTTCACGGCAACATGTGACCAGGGAGTTAACATAGATGTTAAATAAAAATGGGGCTAATAGGCATCCTTGTCTAACTCCCCTTTGGACTGGGATTTCTCTAGAGAGTCTGCCGTCCTGTGCGAGTCTTATCTGGAGGGTATTGTTCTCATGAAGCTTAATCATCAGAAGTAATAACCTTCTGTTAATACCCATATTGGCCAATTTGGCCCAGAGCCTACCCCTGGATACAGAATCAAATGCTGCCTTTAGGTCCACAAAGGCCGCATACAATGACTTTTTCCAATGTTTCACATACTTATAGACAAAATAATCTAACACTAAGCAGTGATCTATGGTAGAGCGTCCAGATGTAAACCCTGCTTGTTCAATTTCTAGCAAGTCATTATGATCTAACCATTCACATAATTTTAAACATAGATGTTTTGTATAAAGTTTACAGATCACATTCAGAAGACTAATTGGTCTATAATTAGCTGGGTCAGAGGGGTTGCCCTTTTTAAATATAGGAACAATTATAGCCAGTCCCCAATCTTTAGGGATTTCAGTTGTCTTATCTATATATGAAAATAGATTTGCAAGAACCGGGGCCCACCAGTTTATTTGCGCTTTCAGAAGTTCAGCGACAATGAAATCACTTCCTGGGGCTTTGCCAGATTTCATTTGTAGAATTAACGAAGTGATCTCAGTTTCAGATGTTGGGGGCCATGGTGTATCGTTATCTAAAGAGATGTTAAGCAGCGCGGAAGGACGATGTTCCCTAAACAGCACTTTATAGTGCTCTTCCCATAAGTTTGCAGGGATTATTGTGCCCTCTTTAGGAGTTTTGGTTTGACTGGAGATAATTTTCCAGAAGTTGGTATTGTCTTTTTCTATTGACGCTTTTATGAGGGCCTGCCAGATAAGAGAGTCTGCGGTTCTTTTTTTGGTTTTTAGTAACTCTTTGTAGTTCTTTTTTTTAAGTTGTAACTCTAATTTAGTAATAGGGTTAGGATTTTGCCGGAAGACCTTAAAGCATTCCCTAAGTATAAGTTTTGCCTGGATGCATTCGCGGTCAAACCATTTTTTGTTGGTAGGGAACTCATTGTGGTTAGGTCTCCTGAGTCTTGACAATAACGGTTGGAGTTTTCGGATTAAAGTGTTATAATGGTCAATTGGGGAGGTCTCTTCAGTGTCATTGGAGGTCAGATCAGCCCAGAGGAGTTGACCTTCCATTGATTGTGTCCAAATGCTAAAGTTGTTATTAACATAAGGGGACCATTTAATTCTGGATCTACCTATTTGTTGTAGAACATTAGGGTCAGGTGTCTGTGGGACGAGCCCACATCTAGAGGGTTCCCAAAATTCAGTCCTTTTAAGATTTAGGGGTAGATGGTCACTTTCGGTTCTTATATCTACAGTAAATTCAATATATTCATCAAAGAGTTCTTGGGAGACAAGAATGTAGTCAATAACAGAATGCCTTAAGCCTGACCAATAAGTAAATTGGCCAGGGCAGTCTCCCGAGGAGAGGCCGTTTAAAATAACAAGGTTTAATCTAAGTGCCATTAGAAAAAGACATGTACCAGCAAAATTGGTAACTGGGTCAAGTGAATGACGCCTGAATAGGGGCCAATGTTCATCATTAGCATTTAGGGGACCCATTCCACTTTCGTTAATTAGCTGTTCGTCTGAGTGGCCTAGCCTTGCATTAAAGTCCCCACCAATAATTAAGGAGGCAGAGGGGAACTTATTTGAGACAAGGAGAATGCAGTCTTCCAGTTCGTTCCAGATGTTTTTAAGATCAGTTTGTTTCATAAGTGGATGAATATAGACATTGATGCATATGATCTTAAAGTGGGTAGAGAATATTTTAACAGCCAAAATCCATTTTTTATCGATTTTCAATTGGATAGGGGAGGTTCCTAGATCTGTCGATACGAAGGTGCTCAGATCTCCCGCCGGTCTTCCGCCTTTTGGGCCGATTGTGGCACAGGAATGGAAAGCAAAATAATTGTGTAGTTCAAAAGGATTTTGCATCCAGGTTTCTTGGAGCATGATGATCTTGAACTGTGATATGTAGGTTAGAACGTCTTTGTCCATTGTTTTCGATTGCCATCCAGCAACGCTCCAGGATAGTAGTAGAGGCGGGAGTCATTTTGTCTCTTCAATAGCATCTAGGGCTTTCCCGGGGTCGTGGAAGATGCATCCATTGGATGGTAAAGTCTCCGGTAATGTGATTAGGGGCGCCACAGAGATTTCGGCGTGGATTTCAGTTGGGCAGAGTAGGGGTGTGTGTTCTGACGTGACCTGAAGAGATTCATATCCCATTTTTCGCTCCAAGTTAGGTGGAGTATTTGCCTCTTTTGTGGGCGCTAGATCTTCAGAGTTGCGGAGATAGAGTAATAACTCATCTAGTCTGTCCGTTATCTCTGTTTGTTCGGCTTTTGGAAGATGGGAGAAGGAAACAAGTAACTCCTGCTCCATCGAATTCTCTAGATGAGTAGCCTTTGATAGGAGGGGCATGGGGGTCTCTGTCCAACTAATTAAGTCTGAGGGTGGAGAGGAAGAGCTCGTAGTAAGTTGGGTGCCCTCATTTTTAATTGCTTTCCTTTTAGCTGGAGAGTAGGGTATAAGAGGGCAAATCTTAGTGTTGATAAAAACTCTTGTAATAAAAATTCCATAATTAGTCAGGTAGCTTTGTAGGGACATCATATAAGTTGGAAACTTTTTAGATTCGAAGGTGAGCAGTATCCTCTGCATGTGTGGCTTGCTGTAAATGTGGACAGTGGATTTCAGATCGATGGAAAGGGGATTTACGCCCAAAAGCTCAGCTAGATGCCTTCTTGCGACATGTATAGACGACCAGTTAACAACCTGACCTTTGAAGGGGAGGATAATTAAACAGAGTCTAGTGGCTTGTAGTGAGAGATTGTAGGAAGATATGGTGTGTAAATCTTCCATAGTTTGTTCATTTTCAAATTTGCAGCCAGTCTGCGAAGTTGAGCGCAGTAGGACAGGTACTCTAGGTGTTGGTTCGGCCCTATCCTCCGGAGAAGCATCTACGGGGCTGACATTAACTTTTGGGGATACAAAGGATAAAATCTTCTCTAGGGAGCCTTTGATGTCTCTTATGTATTTAAAGATACAGTCCACGGTTTTAGCCACTAGGTCTAACGTGGTAGAGTGTTCCAGTAGTAATTCAGAGAGATGGTTTTCTTGTTCTCTGATGTGGTCTTCCGCCTGAATGGGCATAGTTGGAACTTTTTTGGGACCTTTTGGTCTCGTGATGGTGTTGTTTAAGGGGTTAGTGGGTTGTTTAGCGGATAATTCCTTCGGTGTAGTTTCCTTATCTATTATCTCTGCTAATGGAGAGAAGCTATTCGAGGTCGGAATATTAAAAGTATCCTTTGTTTTTCCATTAAAGAATTTGCTGATTTTGGTTTGCTTGGTGAGGGGCAAACATGCCATTTCCTCTAAGTCCTCAGATTCTCTGCAGCGTTTTCCAACCCCCCTCCTCGCATCAGCAGGGCTGTCTAATTGCTGAGTCATCTCTCCCTTTACCTCACTCTTCTATCTTTCCCTAGGTTTTTCAAAGAGTCGAGGGAGTATTTTCCTTGAAAGTATCCTGTTCAAGGAGGAGTAGTGTGCCAAAGGTTATTGGCATAACACTAAATTATGCACCGTCTGTGCCTCCAAACTTGCGGTGGGAACAGCCCATGAGTCTTCCTGTAAACTCTTCGCAGTGTGATAAGATAGTCAATTCAGCTTTAAACTTCCAAGAAGAGTCAGGAATACAAAGCGTGGGATAGAATGCGGTGAGGTGCTTAAATTTATCTGAGCTCAGTGTTCATTAAAATAGTCTTTAAAAGGAGTAAGAGAAAATAAAAAGATAAAATCAACGGGCTCACATTAGTAGAGTGCTGGTCGCCATCATACCGGAAGTCGATGTGGGTTTAATTTCTTCGGCGAATGTGAGCGGTATTGGCTTAGGCATTGATTGGACCTGACTATATCTGACTCCTGCCCATTGTGCAGGAAGTCCCAGTAGGGGGAGCCCTGTTGATGCGAACCAACTCAAGCTCCCCCTGGTGCTCCCGTCGGGGTTGAGTCAAGGCCTTAGTCCCCCAGCCGGGCTTCAGACTAGATCAACACCCCCGGATTCCTTTAACGGAATACCCTTAAGCATGGAGGGGCAGGTGATGGCCACATCTCCCCTCCCCCACACAAGGTCAAACAATGCCTAACCGCAACCCTAACAAAGTTGTGATGATTGCTACGAGGTAGGCGAAAACCAAGTGTCCAGTGCCAATTTGCCAAGTGGTAAAATTCCTACCAGGCCCCTTGGACAACCAAGGCGACCAACCGTAGTCCATAGCAAGGCCATTGCCTAACCTGCAAAATAGGGACGGAGGGTGGGTGATTGAGGAAGCGAGCCAAAGAGGAAGTCCTCTGGGGGTTGGCTGGCCCGGCTCTGACGTGGCCGGGATCCCATTGAAGGGAGAGGGAAGGTATTCCCTGTACCTTACATCTAAGTAAATTGCTCTGCTAAATTGCTCTGTTAAAATTGCTTACTATCCTGCTTTGCTGAATTTGGAAGAGGCCCACTTCCTCTTTCTGCCGGCTAGCAGAGAGAGCAGCGGCCTTGCTGAGTTTGGAAGAGGCCCACTTCCTCTTTCTGCCGGCTAGCAGAGAGGCCCATTTCCTTTCTTCTGCCAGCTAGCAGAAACTGCAGTTGCTTGCTATATTTGGCCAGACGGTCGTTTCTTTTTTTTTGCACATGCTTCCTGCTGCAGAAACGCAAGAGACGAGGAGCACACAAACAAGGGAAGGAGGGGGCTTAGCTAGCCAAATAGCCATATGCCATATTAGGGAGTAAGCTAAAAACTTGCCAGCTGATTGGAGAAGGTTTTGGGGAAGCTTGGGGAGGGAAGGGTGTTTTCAAGGTATAAGAAACTCTGCATATGTGAAATTGGGTGCAGCCAGTTTGCAGAAATTATTCTGCTGGTTGCCCCAGCATGCTGTGTGTCAAATAAATCTCTTTTCTCCGACCAAGAAGTCTCTGGAACTGTTTTTCCCTTCTGGCCACGGGATTGGCGGACCGCCGGACCTCTGGGTAATTCCAAAATAAGGCTTCATTTGGTGCGTTGGCCGGGAAGAGGTCCCCACCCCCAGCCGAGGGGCCAGACTCGACTGAGGTGAGCAACCCAGGACAGGTGCTCGCGACCTCCAGGCGCCACCCTGCCAGTTCGTGGGGGGAGATCGCCACACCGTGACTGAGCCGAGACACCCAGTCGGGGGAGAAAAGAGAACGGCCGAAGGAGGGGTCCGCAGCGGAACAGGTAAGCCCAAAAAGGGAAAGGGTGTGGTAAGAGGCTTGATCAACCTCACCTGGCCGTGAGCAGTAAAGTGCCGCCAGGAAAGGGTCTGGCTGTGAGCAGTAGAGTGCCGCCAGAAAAGGGACAAAGGGAAAACTGGTTGTGAGCAGTAGAGGGCTGCCAGTAAGGTTGGGGAAAGGGGAAACGGAGGGAAAGTTACTTTGGTGTGTTGCATGTTGGAATTATATTGGGGTGTGTTTTGTATGTTGCATGTCAGATACTCCAGTGGTTGAATTGTCAAGTGTGGGCCGGGGCTTAGTGTCCCCTTGGCCGAGCGATTGTAGGATTGTGCATTTCTTGGCAGCGCGAGCTCGTCCAAGTCACAGTCTGTAGTGTGTGGAGTGTGAAAGGATTTTAAGCCCGGTTAGGAGCGGAGTATCTGAAAAATGGGGTCCGGGGGCAGCAAATGTACCCCTTTGCAGTGTTTCTTGAGCAATTGGAAAGCAGCTACGAAGAATGATGATTGGGGCTTTAAGTTGAGAAGGGAGCGCCTTAGAACCCTCTGTGAAGTAGATTGGCCCACCCAAGGAACTAATTGGCCCTCAGAGGGGACTTTTGACTTGCAATTGATAAACCCCTTGTGGCGAAACATAGTCAATGTCCATCCAGACCAAATCCCTTATATCTCCACTTGGAAAAAGAATGTGGAAGAGAACCCCCCCTGGTTGAAAGATTGTCGTGCAGCCTTTGAACAAGGAGCCAGGGTGTGTGCCGTGACAAAGCCAAAGCCCCCAGTCTTGCAGGACCCTGAAGGAGAGGGAGAGGAAGTTTTAAGACCCCCTCCCCCGTATGTCCCACCAACCGCACCCCCAGTGCCAGCCGATCCGGCCCCCGGTCTCCCTGGACCGGCCCCGCAGCCTGAGGAAGAGGCAGGGGGGGGAGCCCGAGAAACATGAAAGTGCAGATGATGAGGAAGAAGATGTGGAGAAATTCAGAGAGAGGCTGGAAAAACAAGTAAAGCAAGGAGAGAAATGGACAGAGAAAGATGACGAGAGGGTGAGAAGGGAGATTGGACCATGGAAGAGCGAGGTAGATGTGGCACTGCACCTATTGGATGCAGCCACATGTAAGCCAAGGCAGACAAAGAAGAAACAGAAACATTTAATGAAGGCATGGGAGGGAGCCAAAAGGCACGAAGCAAGGAAAGAGGAAGAGGAGTCAGCAGCGAAAATAGCCCCTCTGCGCCGAGTATATGACCCCCCAGTGCCCCCGGGACCAGGTGGGGCAGCAGCAGCACGGACCTACACGGTCCAGCATATACCCTTCTCAAGTGCAGATGTTTGCAATTGGAGGAATCAAAACCCTTCTTTTGAGGAAAACCCAGCGAAAATCATAAAGTTGTTTGAAGGGATTTTTAAAACTTATAATCCCACTTTTGATGATGTGCAGTATTTGATGGATGCGCTGCTAACCACAGAAGAGACTAGGCGAGTCCATGCTGAGGCTCGAGCACACATGAGAGCACAGGGAATGCAGGAGCCAGATATTGCAGCAAGATATCCTGAAAACACACCGAATTGGGATTATCAGACTACTGATGGCCAGAATACCCTCACTACCTACCGCCAGAATGTATTAAATGGTATGAGAAGGGCAGCCAGAAAACCCACTAACTTTGTGAAGGTCAGAGAGGTAGTGCAGGGGAATGAAGAGGCCCCAGGAGCATATTTAGAACGCCTGAAGGAAGCTTACCGCCAGTATACTCCTGTGGACCCAGATGAGGCTGCCAACGCCCCTATCATAAAAGCTGCCTTTGTAGCTCAGGCGGCGGCCGATGTCCGCCGAAAAATCCAGAAGCACAGGGGTTCATGGGCCACACCCTTGAGTGGATGTTGGAGATAGCTCAAACCACTTACAATCAGAGAGATGAGGAGGCCCAGAGAAAAAAGGAGAAGTATCAAGCAAAAAAGTTGATGGCGCTACAGGCTACCACACCCACCCCTCAGGAAAGAGGAAGTGCCCGGGGAGGAGGGCCAGGCCGCCTGGGGAGGAACCAGTGCGCCATCTGCCGGCAGGAAGGGCACTGGAAAAGAGAATGCCCACAGGCTCACTCAGGGGGAAGAGGACGAGGAAGACGAGTCCCAGGCCCCATTCCCGTGGGACCCGGACAGGAACTGAGGCCTTGGACATCGGCAAATGCCGGCAGGGGTAGAGGACGTGGACAAGGACCTCCCTGGTACCCCCCAGCCCAAGGACAACCTGGCGCAATGAGCCTGAGGGAAGAGGAAGAATATTAGGACAGACCGGGCCCAGCTGATTTAGGTTCCCGTGAGCCCATGGTCAAACTACAAACAGGGAACCGAACCATCCCCTTCATGGTTGATACAGGAGCTGCCCACTCTGTTTTGCCTGTACCAGTGTCCAAGCCCACTAAGCAAACGGTTAACATAATAGGAGCTACAGGCAAATCACAAAGGGCCCCATTCCTACAATCTGTTGTCTGTCGCCTGGGTGGCCAAGTGGTCCAACACAAGTTTTTGTATATACCGGAGTGCCCCATCCCATTATTGGGCCGAGACTTGCTTTCAAAATTGCAAGCCCAGATATCCTTCCAACCGACAGGCGAAGTAACAATGACTACAGGACCTGCAGGAGAGTTCTCCTTAGAGGTACCCATGAGGGAACACTGGCGTTTAATGGCGGTAAAAGAAGAGGAGGGGACTATTCCAGAAGACCTCCTGCAAGAGGTCAACCCCGATGTATGGGCAGAAGGCAACCCGCCCGAATGGCAAGGAACAGAATGAACAGGACTTTAAAAAATCAGTTGTCCAAACTTACCCAGGAAACAGGCTCTAACTGGGTATCTATGTTACCCCTTGCCTTATTAAGGGTCAGAAGTCTACCCCAAAAGCGTACCCATTTATCACCCTTTGAAATAATGTTTGGGAGACCAGTCCCTTATGTTAGGCTGTTGACTCCTCACGTCACCCGAGATGTGCAGCTTGATAACTATGTACAGTCACTCTCCCGAGTTCTTCTTTCTCTTAACAGGTGGACCCACGAACGCACTCCGTGTGTTTTGACTGAACCCCTGCATCAGTTCGAGCCGGGTGACGAGGTGTGGATCAAAGACTGGGCCCAGACACCTCTGCAACCGTGTTGGAAGGGTCCTCACACTGTCCTGCTGTCCACACCCACTGCTGTAAAAGTTACTGGCATCACCCCGTGGGTCCACCACACCCGAGTGAAGAAAGTCGTGTCTGACTGGTCAGCTACGCCAAATCCTGCTAATCCACTGAAGCTAACCATCTCCAGAAGAGCGCTAGACGACCGCCCTGCTAGTGTCACTCCGGACGCTGACACTTCTACGCACGGCTGAAGAAGGTGGATGGGAGGAGGAGCGCCCGCGGGCAGCGCTCCCACCGTGGTAACGCGCCAACTAGACAATCCCACTGCCCCTAGTGGACTTCTTATATTATCCCCAGAAGGATTTGAACCCCTTGATGTGCTAACCCCCTTTGAAGGCCCTTTGCAAGGTTGGGTATATTCTTGCGGGTGCCACTACATTTACCAGGAAGGAGAGGCACCTTTTGGGTACGCAGTATTAACCAGAGATCATGAGGGACTAACCCACGAGAGGGGTATCGTGGGCAAATTGCTCTGGGTGGTGGGAGCAAGTGATCCGTGGAGTTGGCTGTATTCCTGGTTGCCTGACAGTAGTTGGCTTCGTCATGTTATGGTTTTAATTGCTGGACCTGTTTTAATCTTATTGCTTCTCTGCTTCTGTATGCCCTGCCTGCTGCAATGTATGCAAAATATGATGGAGAAGATGATGTCCCGCATGATGGGGCCCCGTGTCATGACCCTTACTGCTCTCCTCCAGGAATACAATCAGCCCGAGCGACCGGAACGAACCTAAGTATTAGGTTGTTCAGAAGAAGAGGAGGGAGTGAAGGGAGAGGGAAGGTATTCCCTGTACCTTACATCTAAGTAAATTGCTCTGCTAAATTGCTCTGTTAAAATTGCTTACTATCCTGCTTTGCTGAATTTGGAAGAGGCCCACTTCCTCTTTCTGCCGGCTAGCAGAGAGAGCAGCGGCCTTGCTGAGTTTGGAAGAGGCCCACTTCCTCTTTCTGCCGGCTAGCAGAGAGGCCCATTTCCTTTCTTCTGCCAGCTAGCAGAAACTGCAGTTGCTTGCTATATTTGGCCAGACGGTCGTTTCTTTTTTTTTGCATATGCTTCCTGCTGCAGAAACGCAAGAGACGAGGAGCACACAAACAAGGGAAGGAGGGGGCTTAGCTAGCCAAATAGCCATATGCCATATTAGGGAGTAAGCTAAAAACTTGCCAGCTGATTGGAGAAGGTTTTGGGGAAGCTTGGGGAGGGAAGGGTGTTTTCAAGGTATAAGAAACTCTGCATATGTGAAATTGGGCGCAGCCAGTTTGCAGAAATTATTCTGCTGGTTGCCCCAGCATGCTGTGTGTCAAATAAATCTCTTTTCTCCGACCAAGAAGTCTCTGGAACTGTTTTTCCCTTCTGGCCACGGGATTGGCGGACCGCCGGACCTCTGGGTAATTCCAAAATAAGGCTTCACCATAGGCAACGGGGGACAGAGTCCCCCGCCCCTAGTGGGGAGTGGGTGGCCACGTGGTCCACCACAACTCCTCCCCACTGGGAAGTGGAGCGGATTTCCCAAGACATATCCTGTATTTGCATGTTACCCCAACACATTCCTCCTATGTTAACCATGTATAACCCTCCCCTTTTCTGGTGGAGTGCTGATGTTTAGCGAACTGTCTGCTGGGATAAGATAGGAACTTTTAAAAGTCCTTGTCACCCCGTTCTCGGGGTTCAATTCCTCTCTGAACCTGTTGCGTGATAAACTTTGGTCTCCGCTATTTGCTCCGGTTGGTGGCTGGACTCCTTCTTTGTTCCGCAGGGACCCACGGGCTCTGAGCAGCCTCCCACCTGGATTTTTCCGTAACGACAGAAACTCAACTAACCCTCTTGAGAGAAGAAAGGTGGCTTTTGCTCCCGCTGCAATGTTGTAATCTAAATAAGCACATCTTCCTACAAGTGAATAGTAGCCACCTATCTGGGGGGAAATAAAGTGGTATGCTGAGAGACATGGTTACGGTGGAGAGCAAATCTGTGTTCAACAATCCGAACATCCCGAGAGAAACCAGATGGCAGCTTTTTTTTTTACTGTGTCCACAGAACTCAATGAAAGCCTGTGGGATGTAAACACAGGAGCAGTCAATGACAACATTCCTAGAGTGTACATGTTAGAACATGGGGAGGGATGTCTGTCCAGCAAGCAGGTAAACTTCCTGAGGACAGACTTCCTCCGCATGTGACCAGAGGTGTGTGTGGCCTCACCTGTGCAGGTAAATGATAAAAGCACAGGGCAGGCAGCCATCTCTCTCTATTGCCTCTCGCCTCTCTCATCTTCATCTTTTGAAGAAGCAGGATGCCCTCTTGGCTCTCAGCCAAGAGAGGAGGATAGGACTATCTTCCTATAAGAAAGATTCTAAATGTATTTTACCTTTTTAAATAATTACCAGAGTAATTATTATAGAGGTTCTAGCGAACCTGTGCAGATGTTACCGTTGCGAACTTAAAAGGGGGAATGTTATAAACTCTGGTGATATTTTGGGAACTTGTTAGCACAAGTTGGACTAGGATATAATCTCACAATATATCCTCTCCTGCATCCCTGAACATTCCCACAAAGCCAACCAATGGTTTTGCAGTTGCTTTCCATGGACATTTTGCAACCAAGCACAGAATTCCTTGAACCTCGGAAACGCTTCTGATTTCTGCTTGAGCATGAACACATGAATGTACCTGGAAAAAGCATCAGTCAATACCATGAAGTACTTTGCTCCACCTAGAGAGGTTGCAAGTGGACCAACAAGGTCTGCGTGGACAGTCTGGTAGGCTTTAGATGCCCACCTGCCAGAAACCTTGCCCTATTGAACTGTGTGTCATCATGATGGCCTTGGCCGGTTGTGAGTTGTGAAGGCCGCTTCCTGCAAGGCCCTTTCCACCTGGCCTGGGGGGCAGGGCCCAGACACCAGCTCTACTAAAGAGGCTCCTGGTGAGACCAGAGGGACATCGCTCGGCCTGACAAGAAACCCAAACTATTGGATTCTTTTGCCCCATCTTTTTGTGCCTGCTAAACAGCCGTGTCATGCTTATGATCATATTTTATTCTCTTGGGAATTCTGCTGTTTTAAATGTGCATTTTATATTTGACTTTACTTAAGCATTCCCCCCCAAAACCAACATTGCTAAGTTTTTTGTTTTGTTTTTGTTAACTTTGTGTTAAATATGTATTCTGTAGTTGACTTCCTTTGTAATGTTTTGTTTTGAAATCTTTAATATTTCAGTTTTTGGTTAACTATGTTGCTTTAACTGTATACTCTATATTTGACATTCTTCAGATTGTTTTATTTATGTTTTAATATGCTGTAAACTGCTTTGAATTTTTTCTTGAAAATATAAAGCGCTATAGAAATGAAATTAATAATAATAATAATAATAATAATAATAATAATAATAATAATAATGTTCATTGAAATGTTGTGTCCAAAGACTGCAGCCGAAGGAGAGATCACCCCTCCCTCAATTTTCTATCAGATTATTTAGATTTGGTAAATAATTCTTATTGCTATTCTTATTGTATTGATTATTATAATTGATTTATGTAGTTCTGACGGTTTAGCTGCCTTGAGCATGAAAATAGAAAGGCAGGATACAAACCTAATCTAATAAAGAGCCCTCCTCCTCCTCCTGAGCCTGGGGCAGGACCGTAGCCTGAGAGAGAGAGGTTTGCACAGTTCCCCGATTATTTTGGAGGAATTCCACACCACACATTTAAAACTATTACACCACTTGAAAGAGTCCAGGTTTTCCCTCAAGAATCCTGGGAACTGTAGTTTGCCAAGGGTGCTGAGAGATGTTAGATCTGTAGCAAACAGAGGTTCCCAGGATGTGTTGGGTGAATCTGTGACTCTTAGTGCAATGCTTCTTGAAATGTGTGGTTGTGACCATTGTCCTCATAACAGCACTGGGGTTCGGATTGCAGTGTGTGTGTGTGTGTGTGTGTTGCAGAATGGTTTAATGAGCTCATTCTCCTCCTAGCACATCGTCTTCATTCAACTCTGGCTGTTGAATGAATGCTTTCTTATAATCATTCTTATGTTTAAGTGGGCTTTGGCCTCCTTCCAGACAGCAGCTTGAAAGGGAAGCAAAGGAAAGCTCAAATGATGACAGACGGCAGGGGCATCCAACAACCCAGAGTTTTGGTTTGGATGTGACACTTTTAGACTTCCCCAAGCCATCCCGAAGCCCCAATTTCACTCGGCCCCATTTTACTCTGGTCCATCTGAGTATCTCCTTTCCACCTATGCCTCCCCTCCCCCCCAAATATTCACAATTAAGAAATCAGAAAACAACCCCCACCTCTCTTTCAACAGAACTAGATGGAATGATCAGGCATAGCAACTCCTGCAGAGAGGATAAAACCAAAATGTTTCCAAGGGACACATTTATCAAACAAGCTATCTGCCCATAGCTCAGTCAGTAGAGTGTGAGACTCTTCATCTCAGGGTCGTGGGTTGGAGCCCCACGTTGGGCAAAATATTCCTGCATTGCAGGGGGTGGACTAGATGACTCTTGTGGTCCCTTCCAACTCTACAATTCCATGATATCCTGTGAGGAGTAGTCTGAAGTGAAGGCACAAGACAGGAGTTGATCATCATGTGAGCTGCGCACAGGTGGGCTGAAGCGAGCTGCTGACCAGTCCTGTGGAGCCTCCTTTTATTGAGACAAATATGCAAGCTAGGCAGATACATTTTGGGCTGTGACCTTTACACACCTTTGGTCCCGAGATCGTGGGGTGGTACAAAGTTATTTTGGCACCTGTCTCCACCGCGTCATTTTCCCCTTGCACAGTGTATGACGAAGGAGACAAAAGGTCTCAGGGACAAAGGTTACAGACAGGACACCGCAGACTGCTGAGACCACAAAAGGTCAGACAGAGGGAACGATGTTCCAGACAGCCATGACTTTGTCTGTGAGGGGGAGTATGCTACGCACCCCAGGGTCACGCGTGCAGGCAGACTGTGGCTGCCTGCTGGTGGGGAGTGTGCTCCCTCTGGACCCCACTGCCCACTCCGCGATTATCCCTACAGTAGTCAACTGAGTTTTACTCAGAAGAGATGTGTCAAAATCAACACAGCCACGTAATTTGTGCCCATCAATTTAAATAGGTCTGCTGTGGAAAGGACTGATGTTGACTACAACCCTGATGTTTTCTGATTATTTTATAGAGCGTTTCCCTCAATACCAAAAAATGGAGGCAGAGACAATTTACTGAATTTCAAAACCACCGAAGCTTTATTGAATGAACGAATGAATTTATTACAGCCACAAACCAGAATATGGACTTCTACAGAGATAGAAAACACGTAGTAGTAGAAGAAGAGTAGTTTGGATTTGATATCCCGCTTTATCACTACCCTAAGGAGTCTCAAAGCGGCTAACATTCTCCTTTCCCTCCCCCCCCCCCCAATAAACACTCTGTGAGGTGAGTGGGGCTGAGAGACTTCAGAGAAGTGTGACTGGCCCAAGGTCACCCAGCAGCTGCATGTGGAGGAGCGGAGACGCGAACCCGGTTCCCCAGATTACGAGACTACCGCTCTTAACCACTACACCACACTGGCTCTCATATATATGGAGGTTAAAATCAAAATTTATAAGCTAGAACACAGTAAAGAATACAGATGTGAAACTATTAAAATGTGTAGTTTAAGACCTTAACCGCTAATTTAAAATATGCATGTCAATGCTTTATTATAATTAAGGCAGGTAAAATAATTATTACTCTTAATAGTGTTCATTGCTATGAGGCTTCTTGAAGCAATTCAGAATACAATGAACATCAGCAGAACACTTTCCTTTACAAGGACAATTTAAAAAGCAACAATTTAAAAGCAATAAAAAAGTAATATTGCATAGGAAAGAATTCTAAAACAACAGCAATGATCACAATTAGCAACAACACACAATGAAACAGCAAGCAAAAATTGCCACTCCATCATCGCTGAGCCTTGAAACTTGTGTCTTCTCCCCATAATCGAAACTGACATCAAGTCTTATGTCATCTGGAAGAGAATGAAGGAGAAGAGAGATGAATTTCTGCCACATTTACTGATTCACCAAATTGACCTGGCCCCCATTCCATCCTATTTACAAGGAGGCTTTATGGATCCTGTCTTTGGTGGCAACGACTCCTTCCAAGCCTGCAGTTTGGCCATGTTGGTGCTGTGGCAGGATTTCACAGCCACATGACCCAGGAGGTCTGCATCAAGCAAGGATGCTGCAGCTACTGAGTGGGCTCTCCTTAGTCTGGAAAGTGCGACTGAGGGAATCAACCAGCCCTATTTATCGCTGGAGCAGCCGGGGATCTCCCTCTTTTGCCAGACTTGGTTTTTCGCCTACATGGGGGGGGGGTTGCGAGTTGATGTGCATCAGAAGGACTCCCCCTACTGGTGGTTAACCCTTCCCGGACTTCAAGAGGATGGGCTGAAGCCGGATAGTCGGTTAGGACCAATGCCTAAGCCAATACCACTCATCACCTGTAACCAATAAAGTTGTGGCCATATTTAGCCCATTAACCTGAAATAATTGTGTCATGTGTCTTTATTTCCACTTTGGAACTCGCCACGCAATAGGGCTCTTTTTGTTTTTTTATGCACCCACAGACCCCAAACGGCTCTCCACAGGAACACAGTGGTGCATCTCATGTATGGGGGGGGGATTCCAACACACCCCCACCCCCAGCAAAGGAAAGATAAGGGAAGCATTTCCAGCATTTAAAAGAGCCCTCAGCATAATGCTGTTAGGACCTCAGCCCTGCCTGGAGAGCGAAGGGGGCTGCTAGGAAGGTCGTCAAAGCATCAAGGCATAGATGAGCCAAAGAATGCAATGAAAACTCTCTTAGAGTCAGAGTGACTGACAGGAAGACTGACAGAACCCCTGTCTGTTGCAGTTGATGGCTGAAGAGTTGAGAAAGGGAGAAGGGGTAGCGAGAGGGGGGTGTATAGTGGCTAGAATTCTGGACTAGGAGGACCTGGGAGATCCGAGTGCAAATCCCCACTCAGTCATGAAGTGCACTGTTTGATGTTGGATCCAGTCACTCCCATCCTAGCCTGCCTAACAGGTTTGTTGTGAGGGGAAAAACAGGGGGAAAGGCAAGCCATAAATGCCACCTTGAACTGCTTGGATGAAAAGTGGGCTATGAATGTAATAAAAAGCATCCCAAAATAATGATCATGGAAGGTACCCTGGGGATCATCTAGTCCAACCCCCTGCAATGCAGGAATATGAGCTGTACCTTATGGGAATCGAACCTGCAACCTTGGTGCTATCTGCAGCTCCCTCTAATCAGCTGAGCTGCAATGAGATTTTGTAGCACCCTGCTTGTGGTTAACGCTTAGCTGGAATGAAATATTCAACGCAGCAATAGAGAAATTAAAATAATAATTTATTTGTCAGACAAATAAATGTGAGGCACAGTGGTATAAGGTTACCAAGCTCTGGCCTGGCCTCCTGTCATTATGGCCAGCACTTATATTCCCTCAGCTCAGCCCCCTTGCTCCTCCTTTGGCTGCCTCTGTCCAATCAGCCTGGTTAAAATTCCTATTGGCTGTTCGCTAGAACCAATCATAAAAGATACACCCATTTCCTATTGCCTTTTATGGGAGACAAAGAGCTATATTTCCTTCTATTTATAATTGGCAAACAGCCATTAACCTCTACAAGGCACCTTAATTACCAGATAACCTTTTGCCCTAGACTAGGCGCCTTAACTAACATTTCATCTTTTGCCCTAGACTAGGCGCCTTAACTAACATTTCATCTTTCCACACATTATCAATGAAAGATCTCCTTCTTTGGAGGTCATTAAGCAGAGACTTGACAACCATATGTCAGGAGTGCTCCGATGGCGTCTCTCTGTCTGGCAGGGGTCCGGACCCAATGGCCCTCGTGGTCTATTCCAACTTCTTCTATGATTCTATGATTTCTTACTTTCTAAATCCTTTGCATAATTACATTTAAGCCAATATTTCATACATAACATATATAGATTTTTAGAAGCAAAGATCTTGTCTTAAGTAAATAGGAACTTAGTAAGAGCTAAGTTCTATAAGTTTTCTAAATTCTCTGAAGCTTCAAAGCAGCTTCAGAGAGAGAGAGAGGCCTCTTCCCTAGCCAGCTGCTGTTTGTATTAGCTCTTGCCTTTTTAACCTTAGGAAGATGTGGCTCAAGTTTAATGGGAGGCACAGTGTTTTTGCAACCTTGATTGATTGTATTCTATAATTTGTATGGTCAGTGTGACCTTTTGCTCCCAGCCTGTTTTATGACCGCAATAAACCAAAGGGGCCTCTGACAAAGACCTTGCCTGCGACAAAGACCTTGCCTGCTGGTTTCCCATCTCAAAAGAAACATGTGAATTTAAGCTCATTTTTGGAATACAGGAATCTGATCAAAATATAAGCCTTGATAAAAATGCAGGCTATGATCAGATGCCTCAATTTGAGGGAGAATGGGAAGGCGGGGATCATGGAACTTTGAAGTGTCAGGCATAGCTCTAATGGCTTTAGCCCAAACGTAGCAGAGTTTTCCTGCACAGCGAAGAAGCTAGTTGAGGTGGAAGTGACTAGTCAGCTAGACTCAGAATAACTATTTACAGGATTTATTAAAAGGAGAAATAAAACCAGCAGAGTTTCTGCATACAAAACGAAGCAAAATAAATCCTTTCTTTCTCTCTCTCTCTCTTAACCATACACAGCACTTCCTACTCCTAACACACCTCTAACACACCAAACTGTGCTAGCAATCCCTAGATAACAGAGTTGAGTGCTGGTCGTTAACCAATCAGAGTAAGTAGTTTCTAGGTCAAGCTGACCTTGGCTTTCTGCCAAGAGTAAATTGACACGGCCTTGAGTTAATTGTGTGAAGCCAGAATCTGTAAGTTTCCCATGAGAACCAATTAACAGAAACTGAACACCCCCTCACAGATTCTGCTGGACAATTAACATCAAATACACCTATGTAGGAGATTATTTTTCCAGCAAACCTAAACCCTTGCACATTCGCTTGTTCTTTACCTTTGCCAATGGTTTAGTTAACACATCTGCTACATTTTCTTCACTTGATACATAAGTACAGGTGATTACATTGTCTTGTACACAGCAACGCACATTTTGGTATTTTACAGAGATATGTTTGGAACGCGATTTGAAACCCTCTGTTTTACTTAAGGTTATACAAGCTTGATTATCAATGTAAACTTGTACTGGTTCTCCACAATTTACATTTAAATCTGTTAACAAATGCTTGAAATAAATCACCTCGTTGCACAATTCACTCAACGCGGCGTACTCTGATTCCGTTGATGACACACTTACAACGTCTTGCTTGCGTGACCGCCAGCTGATTAAAGCTCCACCGACCATTATGACTAGTCCTGTGACAGATTTTCTATCCGGCAAATTTCCCCAGTCACTATCACAGTAGCAACTCAACATTTCATCCTCTGAAGAATTTAATTGTAACATATAGCCAATTGTCTGTTTGAGATATCTCAGAACTTGTTTTACCCCTTTCCAGGCATTTAGTGTGGGTTTTGAGACCAATCTACTTAATATGCCTACTGCATAGCTAATATCAGGTCTGGACCACTGTGCTAGATACAATAAACTTCCAATTACAGAATGATATACATCAGGATGTTCAAATTCAGGACTCTCATCTGTATGAAGCGTTTTTATGAAACCTGGATCCATAGGCACCACTGCCCCTTTGCAATCCTGCATCCTGTATGTAGTCAGTAGTTGTTTAACTTTGTTCTGCTGACTAATTAGGCAGCTGCCATCTTGGGCCCAGCACACTTCCAACCCTAGATATGTCCTAACCGGGCCTCTGAGAGTATCCTTGAGCCACTAAACGAGCTTTGTATTTGTACTTTCCTGTCACCAGAGGTTTAAGTTTGTACACCCACCTGCAGCCTACAATCTTTGCCCCCTCAGGCGCTGCTACTGGTGTAAAAACCTTGTGCTCATTCAGAGAGGACATCTCTTCCTCCATTGCCTGTTTCCAGAGCTCTGCCTCCTCTTTTGGTAACTTTAACACCTCCTGAAAACTCTTGGGTTCTGCAATCACACTAAACACATTTGCAGTATCTGGAGAAAAACGCACCGGAGGCACTCCTTTGTTTTGTCTTTTAGATCTTCTGGGAGAAAATTTTTCTTCTGACCCACTTTCCTCCTCAGAACTACGACCTCTCTTTTGTTGCTTAGCGACTGGTCTCTGGCTAATTCCACTTTCTTGAGAGCTCTTATCTGAACTTTCCTCCCCCTCAGACTCTGATTCTCTATGTTTACCTTCAGAGTCATGAAGCTCCTGGGAAGGTTCAAACCAAACCTCAGTATTGGCATGTAGTCTCTCCCAGCCACTATGTTCACAAAAAAGTGGCATTCCTGGAGATCACAATGCCATTTGTCCCTTCAGCAAAGCGGAAACCTTTTCCCAGCTCCTGGTAACCCACAAACACTAACTGTTTGGTCTTAGGATCTCCCTTCTTTCTCATTTGTTTTGGAATTAATACCCAGGCTTTTGATCCAAACACATGCAAATGGTCAATTTTGGGTTTTTTCTGAAACAATTTAAAGTACGGAGTTGTACCTATTGTTTGATGAAAGAGCCTATTTTGGAGATAACACGCGGTGAGCATGCTCTCCCCCCAATAAGACATGGGCAAATCAGCATCGTCAAGCATGGCAAACATCATGTCTTGTAAAGATCTGTTTTTTCGCTCTGCAACGCCATTCTCCTCTGGGGAAAAAGCGTTCGTTTTTCTATGCCCAATGCCACGCTTTTGTAACCAATCTCTAAAAGCATTTGACATAAATTCGCCACCTCTGTCCGTCTGAATCCTTTTGAGTTTAATGGACAGAAATCTTTCCACAGATGCCACCCAGCCTTTAAACTTAGTGAACACGTCACCCTTATTCTTCATGGGATAAACCCAAGAATAACGCGTGGCGTCATCCACAATTGTTAATGAAAAACGCGATCCACCCCTGCTTACAGCAAACGGACCAATTACGTCCATGTGAACCAGCTGTAGCGGTGACTCACTAACTCTGTCACTTCTGGGGTAAGAGACTCTGTGGGTTTTAACCTTTTTACAAACATTACAATCGAGGTACTTGTTACAACTCTTTAAATTACCCCCATCAGCCAATTCAGACATTTTTAGTATACTTTTCCAGCAAGCATGCCCCATTTTCCTATGCAATAAGTGCACACAGTTGTCATGTATAGCTTTGTTATTCACTGCAGGCTGAGATTTACTGACTACTGCTGCAACTTGAGATCCTGCTTTAAGCCAAAACAAGCCTCCCTCTGACTTAGCAGTGCCTAAAATCTCACCAGCCTTCTTAATAATGCAACTGTCTCCTTCAAAATACACTTTAAACCCAGCTTTTAGCAAACAATCTACAGACATCAGATTGCTCCTTAATGAAGGCACATAAAGTACATTTTGCAGGCATTCACGAAGACAAGGAACAAAAACTGCACCCCCCGAAATCACTTCGGAAGTACTTCCGTCTGCTAGAGCCACCTGGCTGCGCTGTGCTGAGTTCTTGGAAACAAACAATTCATCTGAATTTACAATGTGCCGAGACGCTCCCGAATCGACCACCCAGACAGCTTGTTTCTCATCAGCAATCTTGACCTCGGCGGTCACCAGCTGAGCCGACTGTTTTTGTTTGAAGAACTTCTTTTTCCGCTGCTGCTGCTGCTGATCTCGTCTCTGCTCCTGCACCGGCCACTGAGACTTGACCAACTCAGGACATTGTCGTTTTAGATGCGCTGAAGACCCACATCGGAAACAACGCCTAACAGCAAACACAGACTCCTCACCGGCACGCTGCTCTTGCTTCACCCCTGGCACGGCATGAGAACTCCTTCCAAACCGCCCGCCTGTAGAAGCCTCTGCAGCCAACGACCTTTCTTGCCTCTTCTGCCACTCTTCAATCAAACGCCCAGTAACGTAACTGATTGATAAATCACGCTCCTGTATGCCTTCTAGAGACAAAACTAAATTATCCCAGCTTTCCGGGAGAGAACTCAAAATAATAGCCACCTTCTCCTGCTGGTCTAATGCACAGTCTCTTTCCTGTAGCGCAGCAAACTTTAACTGTAAACTGTGTAGGTGTTCCTGCATTGTAACCCCAGGCTGTAACATTGCCTTGTACAATGCCTTGCGAATGAACAGCTTGGAAACCGCTGTCTCACGCACATGGAGTTCTTTAAGTGCTTGCCACACACCTCTAGCTGTCTTGATTCCCCTCACATACGGCAACTGGGAATCTTCCAGCCCCAAGACAATTGTGGCCCTTGCTCTTTGGTCTTTATCGAGGTCTTCATCATCAGGCTTTGCAGGAAACTTACTCACCACTTGCCAGAGACGATCCCTCTGCAGCACTGCCTGCACGCGTTCCGACCACAGCAAGTAATTGGAGTCATTCAGACGCTCAAAAGCCATCTGAACTGGTTGTGAGGCCATCTTGAGAGCGATGTCCCTGGAACCCGGAACCAGCTACTCACGACCACCGAGAGAGAAAACAGGAACCACAGCACCCAGCACTCACACGCTGCAGCTGTTGTCCTTGTGTCCACTGCGTCACCAGCTCACCACAGTCAGGAACCAGCCAGTGTCCATCTGCTGCACCAACAGGAACAACAACTTCTGGAACTACTGGAACCAACGCCATTGATGCTGACACCACCACAACTCAGGCTGGCAGCACAATGCCCATAACCTCATGGAACTTTGAAGTGTCAGGCATAGCTCTAATGGCTTTAGCCCAAACGTAGCAGAGTTTTCCTGCACAGCGAAGAAGCTAGTTGAGGTGGAAGTGACTAGTCAGCTAGACTCAGAATAACTATTTACAGGATTTATTAAAAGGAGAAATAAAACCAGCAGAGTTTCTGCATACAAAACGAAGCAAAATAAATCCTTTCTTTCTCTCTCTCTCTCTTAACCATACACAGCACTTCCTACTCCTAACACACCTCTAACACACCAAACTGTGCTAGCAATCCCTAGATAACAGAGTTGAGTGCTGGTCGTTAACCAATCAGAGTAAGTAGTTTCTAGGTCAAGCTGACCTTGGCTTTCTGCCAAGAGTAAATTGACACGGCCTTGAGTTAATTGTGTGAAGCCAGAATCTGTAAGTTTCCCATGAGAACCAATTAACAGAAACTGAACAGGGGAAAGGGAGGGGGTGGGAAGAGAAGTTAAGCTGTTCAGGAAGGGGTTAAATTCCACGGGGATGCTGGAAGCCCTCGCCCCAGAAGATTACAAAAAAGAAGCAGACGAAATCCTACTTACAGATTCACGATGCTGGCCATCTCTTCAGGTGAAATCCCCTCCTGTTTAAACTCAACTGCTTTAAAATGCTCACACAACACTAACTCTGAACCTTGCCTCTAACCCTATTGCTACTCCTCTCTGTCTAAAACATACAGGAAAATATGTGCACAAAATATACAGATGAAAATGAAATGATAAAGTGAAAGCATTTGCTGAAATACAGTAGAGAACTCACGCCTCCCGAGTTGAGGGAGGCCTTGCTTTGCATGCAGGAGATCCCAGGTTCAGTCCAGGATCTCCACCTGACAGGGCTGGGACTGCCCCCTGTTTAAAAACCCTGCAGTGCTGCTGCCAGTCAGTGTAGGCAGTGCTAGGCTAGATTGACTCTGTCAAGTGCAACTTCCTATGAATGCTCCTCTTATACGATTTCTCGAAACACAAGCAAGCTACCTTATGAACGAGTTGTGAGAGTTCATTCATGGCTTTTAACAAACAGCAGAAACCATTTTATTATTTCTATGTGAGTACAGAAATCCTGAATATGAAAGGAAGGAAACTTCCTGCCTCTGCAATAAAGGCAGCTGCACTGCTAGGTGAGCTGTCCCGATGCCAACTGAAACAGACCCTCCAAAGATTCAAAGGTGAAAAGGGAATTTTGAGCATCTGAGCACAACTGGGCCGTCTTCTGCGTTAACGTGAAGTGCAGGAAGTGATTGCCTTGAGCAGGGGTAGGCAACCGAAGGCCCGGGGGCCGGATGCGGCCCAATCGTCTTCTCAATCCGGCCCACGGACAGTCCGGGAATCAATGTGTTTTTCCATGAGTAGAATGTGTCCTTTCATTTAAAATGCACCTCTGGGTTCTTGGTGGGGCATAGGAATTCGTTCATTTTCTCTCTCCAAATTATAGTCCGGCCCCCCACATGCTGTGAGGGACGGTGGACCAGCCCACGGCTGAAAAAGGTTGCTGACCCCTGGCCTTGAGCCTCCTCAGGACTGGCGCAGGGGCCGTGCATTTCAGGGTGCCAGCCAAGGCCCGTGCCCCAGTATTGATTGCTGATTCTACTGAGTCCATCAATATATTGTTGTGAAGTGACCTGGCATTATTAAAAATAATGAAGTGCAATATAGGCTTGTCTTACATCTTTAACAACAACACAGTAAATTGCACAGAAGAATTCCATGTTGCCTGTGGGAGCGGCTGGGTAGACCTCTTTGCAGCTGCATGATCCAGGCATTTGATCTATAAGCAACTGGTCAATCTTCATAATTGGCTCTGGCTTCGTGTAGGAGATGGAACGCATTCTTCTATTTCTCACCCCCGTATTCCACCCCCACCCCCCTCCTCCTATACTCGGACGGTGCCGACTACTCATCTCTACAGAGTGAAATGTTTATGAGTCCTGCAGATCTAGTCTCAGACGTCAAACCTCTACCCCAAAGACGGGGGAGCCTGTGACCTTCCAGAGCATACAATTCTTTGGACTGCTATATGCTGAAGTGAACAAATGTTTTGTCTGAAACCCTTGAGAGCTTCTGTGGGCCGCCCTAGAGAACACTGGGCTAGAGGGATCATGGGGATGACTTGTTCCACAACAGCAGATGGCATGCAGAAATTTAAACTGTAGCAAAGGGAGGTAAACTGTCTAGCTAGCTAGCTAGCTATGTCTTGCTGAAAGTGCATGCACTCCTCTTAGCCAAAGCCCCAATAACTGCAAGCGTGGAGCCACACAAACACGCCTGATCTCGACACTGTCTTGGGGGAAACTCCCGATGCTGGAAAATTCATGTGCTCAATTTCTGCACATTGAGACAGGAGCCAAAGAAAGCACACGCAGAGTAGGGGGGCTCATAAAAAAGGTTTCTTTGGGAGGGGGTGGGTTGAGGTTTGCTCCGATGTGAAAGCTAAAGAGCAGGCTTTCACAGAGAAAGGAGCAGAGTGAGGCGGAAACTACCGGGACCCGTGCTTTCCAGGCACGCTGACGGGAGGGATGAGTCCAGCATTGCATTGTTGGGTCGTATTTTCAGTGACAACTATTTATGACAGAGGTTTACAGAAAATTGATCTAAAACCTCTGCTTGTAAGAGGCTATGGGCATTTGAAGAAGCCCATCATAATCTTTACATGAAATGTATCTTTAGAACACCGGTGGCGTCATGTCCCCATTTGTTGCCTTAGTATCTCCATCAATGCACCACCCACAATTTGCCATCATATTGGCATCAGGTGTTTTCCAGGCCAGTGAATGTCAGCAACCCCTTCTTCTAAAGCTGCTTCCCCAGTTTCATCCAAAATAGAAAGAAATGCCATTTGGTAGCCCATTGAGAAGCTTTGGGAAGTAATGAAATACATTTCTGAAAGTTATTTATGGATGCACAAGGTCACCACATCTTTGCTTAAGGTGAATGGAAAGGAACATTTCCCCAGGTGGCACACCACTGTCCCCGAATCTCGTCCGCTGCTTGGTCATTTCAACAGATTGTGTGTCTTAGTAAGATTTTGTACATTTCAGAAAGCTTTCCCTTGCCTACAAATGAAGTGCATGATTTTTCAAAAACTTATTAATGCCCCGTGCTTTTACTTCTGGTGTGGTAAAAAATTGCAGAATCTGGCTATCATTTAAAGCAGTGTAAGACGCTGGTTTACGTTTCCCCTCACATTTGGTGACTAGGTAGGGATATGCAGTTTTGTGTTTTGTTTTTTGAAGAGTTCCTAAGGAGTCCTGCTGCTTCCGAGTTTTATTTTGGGGGTTGTTGTTGTTTTTGTTTACAAAAAGGTAATCCAGTTGTAACCTTTTTCTAGGTACAATTCTGTACATTCTGGTACTACCTGTTCACTCATGGTCCCTCCAAATCCCTTTGTTTCTTTTAGCAATGTGTCCTTGTGTATCTGCTACCTTTGCTTACAGAATTTCTCCTGAGGGGCGCTTTGAACATGTCCCGTAATACATGTGGATAAAAGGAATCGCCTTTGTTAATTTCAAAAGCCATTTTATTTCTTCCATGATTTTCCTCTGTTGTTAATTTATTTTGTAAACGCAAGTGGGGTTTAGTCACCAGAGAGGTGGAGTCTGTGGTTTTGCTCAATAGGTCATGGTCATTTCAAGAGCCATAGGGCCTGAGATGGTTCCAGCTCTAATTTATGTGTAAGATTAGGAGTCCAAGAATGTGGAATCAGTACTGCAGAAGGTCAGTTCTGACATACTTCCCCCCTAAATAGTGGGTGAAGTCCTTTTGGAAAGGACTCAAAAATTTCAAAGTGTCAAGTTTTGCTGTACTGAAGGACTGTCCATATCTAATCTATTAGAACATTGAACCCTCCTCCCCACTCCAGGAATTTTGCTATCCAAAGTGGGTTTGAATTTGGATAATAAAAGTTTCCAGTCGAGTAGATTTATATATTTTAGTGAAGGTAAGCAACTTAAAATGACCACAGACCCAGTAAAACTCATGACAAAGAGAAGAGAAACAACATTTAAAAGCAGATACAAATAATGAGGCATTATTCTTTTCTCAAGAAACCAGCAAAATTTCACTTTTCCTGTTTTATTTTAAGCATGCTTTTTATTCAAGTTTTTAACAAACAACAAGGGGGTAAGCTGCTGACTATAGGCAGACTATCATTTCTCAAGGGCCATTCCAAATGTGTACAGTTGATGGCTCCAAAATCAGCTGCACCCTGTGAGTCCAGAGGGCAACTGGTGCCATTGTCCCTGTTAGCATTTTGTAAGAAAGGGCACCAAGATTTCATCAAGGATCATAGAATTGTGGAGTTGGAAGGGACACCGAGGATCATCTAGTTCCGTTATTCACAATCAGGGGTCCGTGGCCCCATCCATTGCCTCCCTCCAAATAATTTTCTCTCATTTTGGCATGGCAATAGCATACATTTTATGGGCGGTCTTGTTGTTTTTAGTATACCTAAAATCCTTTGCTTATTACCCCACATTTTGAACCCGCAGCCCTGAGATTAAGAGTGTCACGCTCTACCAACTGAGCCACCCCACTGTAATTATCCCACACCTCCCCTCTTGACGAAGCTGCCTGCAAAGCTGATCTGCCGAGGAAATGTCCTTCTGCAGGCATGGTTTCAATCCAAACAACAAATACTAGTGGTCAACTTCAAAAGTGCGGTCAACAAACCCTGCTTGCCAAAGAACAATTGAACGCACCCTTGAAGCTCCTTTGCAGCCATGTCTTTACCTTGACACCACGTATGATGCTAGATGTGGGGCCTGGGGGCCTGTCAAGGTTCCCCACCTCTGCTCTATCTAGCCAGGCTGATGTTTTCAAATGGGGGTTAAAGCTGTGAAGCTGTTTGGATGCATGACTGGACTTGATTGTGGGCATTTCATTGTGCTGTGTCCCAGAGCCTTAAGGATGGGCTGGCCTAGGAACCTAAGCCACCAGGTATGTAAAAGTGAGGTCCACTCCAGCCAAGAGCGAAAGAAAACCACCAAGCAGCCCTGCTCCCCAACAATGTCCCCCAAAGAGGATACGGATCGTCTCGGGAATGCTGGTGTCCAGGCACTCAGTTATCTCCTGCAGCTCGTCCTGCGTCCCCGGGGTCTGGAAGAGGTCCTCCTGAAGTAGAGTATCACTCATGCGTTCGGAAGGGATGAGGTACATCCTGGATAGCATGAAGAACAATCCAGCCCTGGGGTGCATAATGTGAGGTCGAGGAATGCCACAATGGAGAGAAGCCCATCATCAAGAGAGCTGGCGCAAGGGCTGAGAATTGTATCCCGCCTGCTTTCCACAATAGCATTCCTACTACCCTTCTCCTGATTTGGGGCAATGGGAGAGTGAAATCATTTCCCGTGTCTTCTAGTGGCAAGTCTCAGAGAGCCGCTTTGCTAGGGAGAGACAGAAAATGGTTGGGAACACTTGGGTTCTTCTGAGCCGCTCTAAGGAATACCGTATGCTGGATGTCCCACCCGCTGCCACTCCACCAAGGTGCCACTATACTCACAGCAGGAGTTTGTAAGAGCGAGTCGGTAGCTAAGATATAAATCAATTGGGACGTTTGCAACCTGCACACCCCAAAACTGGTACTGGATTCCAGCCCACACCCATCCTTTCAATGGTACCGTCCCCCTCAGCTCACCTGGTGGCAGGCATTCTTGAAGAGGTGGTCCACCAAAAGCCAGATCTCCTTGGCCGCTCAGTGGAGTCATCACCATCCTGGGGTACGATATCCAGAAACTGCTTCTCCTGGAGGTCCAATGACAAGGGGGACTGGCATGAGAGCCTGACAGAATGTGTGCCTGTATGCATTCTTTCCTTGCTCCAGCTGGGTGGACAAGTCTTGCCCTCTGAGGCCACAACTAGGGCTGGGCGATAGCTGGCTTTCAACACGGTGATATATCACTAGCTAAACATTGCAATACACCAATATATCACAATGTCTGAAATAAGATGGAGCTATGTAGAGGCATTGGCTGGCTTCAGGGTTTTCCCCGCATTGTGATTTCTGCTGCCCCCTGCAGGAGGGCAGGGGAAAGCTGAACCGGCAGAGTCCACAGGGGCTGCAGGAATCTAAAGAAGCATTGGGTAGGCCAAGGTTTTGAAAATGGTATAGGTGCAATATATTCTGAACAAAAGGCTAAACTAATTGTAAATAATGTGGTGACGGAAGAATTTAAGATAGAGAAAGGGACACGACAGGGATGCCCAATTTCCCCATTGCTCTTTATTTCGGTCCTGTAGGTCCTGCTGAACATGATTAGAAGGGACCGGTTGGTTAAAGGTGTGATGGGATGATGAGCTGCTTGTGCGCGAAATTCTTAGTCCCTCAGAGTTTGGCTAAGTCCACAAACCTCTGTCTGTAACGGAGCCCCTTAAGCATGGCTCCGTCAGTCGCTGGTAGAATCCGACAGTGGGCGTTTACGGAATTTCCTCCAGCATAAAAGCTCCTTAACGGAAACGCGCCTCCTGGACTCTCGGCGCGACAGTTTCCGGCGAGGAGTGGGTGTCCCTATAGGAGGTCCTGAAACCTCCCCACTGTTTTCGCTGGAAGTGTCTCTGAGCCATCCCTCCGACTCACTTTCCCTTGGAGCTCCTTCTCTCCCCCTGCTGGTTCCCTCCTCAGCTGATAAGTCTCTCCCAACCTCTGTGAGCCCTTTCCCTTCCTGTTCTTCCGATGGCAGTTCCCTGACATCCACCTCCCCTCCAGGGCCCCCTTCACCCCCTCCCCTCCCTTCCTCTGCGGGCGGCGAGGGAGCAAAACCCCTGAAAGAACCTCCCTCCTCTTCCGAAGTCTCGAACATTTCCCTCCACCGGTTGCTGTTTCTGGTTTCTAAGTACTCCTCCTCATCGGAGTCTATTCCTTCTTCCAACTCCGATTCCGTAAATCCTTCCAGTTCCTCCTCCTCGTCGGTGGTGCCAAAGTACTCCCTCCGGAACCTCGCTACTGACTGAGGCTTCCTAGGGAACCTTTGATGAAACGTTTCGATCAAGATCTCGTCCTTGACCTCCTCTGCCGTCACCCAGGTGTTTTCTGACTCCGGTTCCCCTTCCCACGCTACCAAATACTCCACCTGATTACCCTTCCACCTGGAGTCGATGATTTCCGCCACTTGGTTGCTGCTTTCCCTCTCTTCTAAGACTGGTCCCCGTGTGGAAACCCCTTCACTTCCCCCCCTATACGGTGACAATAATGACCTGTGGAACACTGGGTGCAGTTTTATGTGGTTCGGTAACCGGAGTCTGAAAGCCACTGGGTTGACCTGTTGAATGACCTCAAATGGTCCCAATCTTTTGGGTCTCAATTTCTTGCAACCCCCCTTGAACGGCAACCCTTGGGTTGACAGCCACACCTGATCCCCCACCCTTATGGTTTCACCTTCCCTTCTGTTCTTGTCTGCCTGCCTCTTATATTCTTCTTTGGCCCTTTCTAAGTTGAGTTGGAGTTGACGATGGATCGCTTCCATTTCTTCTACAAAATGTTCGGCGGCCGGGACGCTCCATCTCTCCCCTCCTCCCCCTGGAAATGCCCTGGGGTGGCACCCATAATTAGCCAAAACGGGGCTCATCCCGGTGGACACATTCTCCGCATTATTGTAGGCAAATTCCGCCAGCGCCAACTTTTCGACCCAATCGTTCTCTCTGTCATTGACATAACACCTCAGGTATTGTTGGAGGATACCGTTTGCTCTTTCCGCCTGCCCGTTGGTTTCTGGGTGCCGGGCAGTCGAAAAATTGACCTCTACGTGCAGTAAGCTCATGAGCTTCCTCCAGAACCTGGACGTGAATTGTTTACCTCTGTCTGAGACCACCCTCAAGGGGGCGCCATGCAGCCTAAAGATATGTTCTACAAACAATTTCGCTGTCTCTTCCGCTGTGACTGCATGTGAGCATGCTACAAAGTGGCCCATCTTAGTTAACAGGTCTACTACGACCAGAATGGCGGTTTTGCCCTTGGATTTCGGCAGATCAGTCATAAAATCTATCGATACCGCCTCCCATGGTCGTTCTGGTGTGGGTAACGGTTCTAATAACCCCGCCGGCGCCCGCCTTTCTCCTTTGGCTCGCTGGCATTGGTCACACCCTCTTACATATTCCCGTACATCTTCCCTCACCTTGGGCCACCAAAATTCCCTGGTAACCAACCACATGGTCTTGTGTTGCCCAAAATGCCCCGCTGTGGGGTTGTCGTGCAGCTGTTTGAGTACTCTCCCTCTCAATTCCCCTTCGGGTATATATATAGCCCCTTTGTAATACAATGCCCCGTTTCTTTCTTCAAAACCCCCGGGGTTTTCACCCTCTCTCCTTAGACATCTGAGCTTATTCTGGGCGTATTCATCATTCTCCGTTCCCTCTACCAGTTCCCTTTGCCCCACCAATGCCGCCCCACACACTCAGCGGTCCTCTGGGATGATATGTCTCTCTTCGGGTGCTCCCTTCCCCTCCTTCTTCCGCCCTTCACTGGGATTTGAAACTGCGCGCGCGCGCGCTGTTCCAATTTCCATCGGCTCTCCTGGCGGGATGGTTGGCTCCGGAATCTCTCGAATGCGGAAATCCCTCCAACGCTCCCCTTTCCCTTCCCGCTTCTCCAAGGCTCTCGCCTCCTGGCGCGCTCCAATGGTCAGCGCTGATTTGGTCAGCTGGTCCATAGACTCCGCCCTGGGCGCCCGGGAAAGTTCGTCTTTCACAGCCGAAGAAAGTCCCTCTTCGAAAAGCATTTGAATGGGTTCCGCCGATAGATCCCACCCCAATTTATGTATCAACATGGTAAACTCAGTGCAGTACTCACGGACAGATCGGCTCCCCTGTTTACAAGCCATCAACTGTCTGCGCACCACTCCCTGCTCAATGTCGCTGGAAAACATCAGGTCCATGGCGCGAAAAAACTTCCTCGTGTCCCTCAGGACGTCATTATTCCCTGCCATCAGGGGTCTAACCCAGTCTCTCGCCCCCCCTTCGAGATGGCCAACCACAAACGCCACTCGCGATTCCTCGTCTGGAAAGTCGTCAAACTGCAGATTGAGAGCATACTGCATCTCTGTCCTAAAGGCTTGATAGTTCCTGGGATCCCCCCCAAACTTCTGCACCAATCCTGGCATCTTTCTTGCCAGTGGGGAGCCTTTTGCCTTTTCTGCATCCTGCGCCCTCCTCTCCTCGAGCCTCGCCGTTTGCAGCGCTAGCTGGACCTCCAACACCCGGTACCTTTCTTCCAGGCTTGGACCCGCTCCAGCTCCTCCCGCTTCTCCGGTTCCAGCTGGGTTACTCATGATGCCTCTCTGCACAAGCTGCTTTCAGGGACTGTCGGATTGCTGTGATGGGATGATGAGCTGCTTGTGCGCGAAATTCTTAGTCCCTCAGAGTTTGGCTAAGTCCACAAACCTCTGTCTGTAACGGAGCCCCTTAAGCATGGCTCCGTCAGTCGCTGGTAGAATCCGACAGTGGGCGTTTATGGAATTTCCTCCAGCATAAAAGCTCCTTAACGGAAATGCGCCTCCTGGACTCTCGGCGCGACAGTTTCCGGCGAGGAGTGGGTGTCCCTATAGGAGGTCCTGAAACCTCCCCACTGTTTTCGCTGGAAGTGTCTCTGAGCCATCCCTCCGACTCACTTTCCCTTGGAGCTCCTTCTCTCCCCCTGCTGGTTCCCTCCTCAGCTGATAAGTCTCTCCCAACCTCTGTGAGCCCTTTCCCTTCCTGTTCTTCCGATGGCAGTTCCCTGACAAAAGGTATACAGGTTGGAGCTAAACAGTATAAACTGAGAGCATTTGCAGATGATCTAGTTTTGACGTTACAGGAGCCAGAATCTAGTACCAAAAGAGTTTTAGAACTAATTCAAGAATTTGGCCAAGTGGCAGGATTTAAATTGAATAAGTCAAAAACTAAGGTTTTAGAGAAAAACTTAACACCGATTGAAAGAGGGAAGTTTCAGAATGAAACAGATCTAACTGTTGTGAAGAAAGTGAAATACCTGGGGATTAATATGACAGCAAAAAATGGGAATTTGTTTAAAGATAATTATGAAAAATGTTGGGCGGAAGTGAAAAAAGATTTAGAAATTTGGACAAATTTGAAGCTTTCCTTGTTGGGTCGAATTGCAGCTGTAAAGATGAATGTATTGCCTAGAATGTTGTTTTTGTTTCAAACATTGCAAATTGTGGACAAGATGGACTGTTTCAAGAAGTGGCAGAAAGACATTTCTAAATTTGTCTGGCAGGGCAAGAAGCCAAGAATAAAATTTAAGATATTAACCGATGCAAAAGAAAGGGGTGGATTTGCCCTGCCAGACTTTAAACTTTATTATGAATCAGCAGCGTTCTGCTGGTTGAAAGATTGGCTACTTCTTGAGAACACAGACATTTTGGATCTAGAAGGTTTTAACAATGTTTTTGGGTGGCATGCATATCTGTGGTATGACAAGGTTAAAGCTCATAAAGCATTTAAAAACCATATTGTCAGAAGAGCATTGTTTAATGTCTGGACAAGATATAAAGATTTACTTGAAAATAAAACCCCAAGGTGGTTATCACCGATGGAAGCGAAGGCTCAGAAAAAGCTCAATATGGAGGCCAAATGGCCAAAATATTGGGAGATTTTGGAACAAGAAGGTGACAAATTGAAATTGCAGAGTTTTGAGAAACTAAAAGATAAAGTGCGAGACTGGCTTCATTATTTTCAGATAATGGAGGCTTATAATTTGGACAAGAAAATTGGCTTCCAGGTGGAAAAATCCAAACTAGAAACAGAACTGTTAGAACCCAAAACTAAGATACTATCAAGAATGTATAACTTGCTGTTGAAATGGAATACTCAGGATGAAACGGTTAAATCTGCTATGATTAAATGGGCACAAGATGTTGGACATAACATTATGTTTGCTGACTGGGAACAGTTGTGGACCACAGGTATGAAATTTACGGCATGCAATGCCTTAAGAGAAAATATTATGAAAATGATATATAGGTGGTACATGACCCCAGTCAAGCTTGCAAAAATTTACCATTTGCCTGATAATAAATGTTGGAAATGTAAAGAAAATGAAGGTACATTTTTTCACCTTTGGTGGACGTGCCCTAGGATTAAGGCTTTCTGGGAAATGATTTATAATGAATTGAAAAAGGTATTTAAATATACCTTCGTGAAGAAACCAGAGGCCTTTCTCTTGGGCATGGTCGGCCAATTGGTGTTAAAAAAGGATAGAACTTTCTTTATGTATGCTACAACAGCAGCAAGAATACTCATCACAAAGTATTGGAAGACGCAAGATTTACCCACTCTTGAAGAATGGCAGATGAAGTTGATTGACTTTATGGGATTGGCAGAAATGACTGGCAAAATCCGTGACCAGGGAGAAGAGTCGGCAGAAGAAGAATGGAAGAAATTCAAGGACTACTTACAAAAATACTGTAATATTAATGAATGTTGAGTGATGTTGGATTGAAATTAAGTGGTTTCTAGCTGTAATGGTACAAAAGAATATGAAAAAATAGTTCTTTTTTCTTTGTATATAAGTAAAAGTTTAAGCTACAATAATTTAAGAAGATGGATAGAAAATAAGGGGTTTTTTAACTGTAATGTTATGAGATAAGGATTTGCTGGATAAACAATCTGAACTGGAATACAAGAAGGGGAGGCATGAGGAGGTCAGGGAAATATGTTATTGAAAAATAAGTTATGAACTTTATGTGTTTTTATTATTTTTTCTTTTTAATTTTTTCTTTGTTTGTATAAAATGGAAAATTCTAATAAATATCTTATAAAAAAAAAAGGAATCTAAAGAAGCATTGTCTGGCTTCACAGTTTCCCCCCACATGGTGTTTTTTGCATAGTACACACACACACCATGATTCGCAATATATTGCCAGGTCAGAAATTATGAAACCAGTTGTAATGGTTATATGGGGTTGCTTGTGCGTAAGTTGCCGCCACTCCTGGCTAGGTTGACTGGTTAAACCTTTTCCTGGCTGGACAGCCCTTCACTTCGTGGCTGTTTCAGTCGCTAGCAGAATCCGTCAGTGGGCGTTTCTTGAACTTCTTCCAGCAAAGAAGTTCTTTGACGCCAAGTCTACGCCTATTTTCCCTGCGTGGAAGTCTTCTGTGCAGGGTGGGTGTGGGAAGCGGAGGACCTGTGCTCTCCCCGCTGGTCTCCGGTGAAGAGTCCTGGAGCCCCCTCTCCGGTTCCCCCATCCGCCCCCCTTTATCCCTGGTGTTACGCTGATTTCCTTCCCCAGCTGATGAGTTCCCTCTCTCCCTGCTGGGCCCTTCTCCGGCATCGCTTGGGAACCTTGCCTCCACTTCTGGCTCCGATGTCAGTTCCCTGACATTCACCTCCCCCCCAGGACCCCCTCCACCCCCGGCCTGACCTTTTGACCCAACTTCGTCCCTTTCCTCGGCCGACGATGCGGGGAATCCCCGGAAGGAGCTGTCGCCATCCTCTGAGGATTCAAACTCCGCTTCCCACCCTCTCCGATCTCTTCCCGCGGGGTGGCCCTCCCAGTCCGATTCCTCTTCCTCTGATGCCTCTCCTCCCTCCTCTTCGGAGGCAGGAAAACCCACAAAATCTTCTTCATCATCTGTGGTTCCAAATTGCTCCTCCCAGAATCTCGCTAGTGGTTTAGGTTTACCTGGGAACAGGCTGTGGAACTCCTCCATAAGATACCCATCATTGATAGCCTCCGCGGGAACCCACGTGTTTTCTGACTCGGGTTCTCCCTCCCAAGCTACCAAGTACTCCACCTGGCGCCCTCGCCATCTTGAATCGAGTATTTCCGTGGCTTGGTTGTGGTGTTCCCTCTCCTCTACCTGCAGGTGTGTGGTGACTTCTCCCTCTCGCCCCGGGAATTCCCGCCCCTCCCTGTACGGTGAGAGTAGGGACCTATGGAACACCAGGTGTATTTTCATGCTGTCAGGCAACTTGAGCTTGAATGCCACGGGGTTCACCTGCTGTGTTACCTCAAAATGTCCCAGCCGTCTTGGCCGCAACTTCTTGCACCCTCCCTTAAAAGGTAACCCTTGGGTTGACAACCACACCCAGTCTCCCACCCATATGGTCTCCCCTTCCCGACGGTGCTTGTCTGCCTGCCTCTTGTAAATTTCCTTGGCCCGTTCCAAGTTCATCTTAAGTTGCTGGTGCAAGGCCTCCATTTCTTCCACAAACTGCTCTGCCACAGGTACGCTCCATCCTTCCTCCCCCCTCCCCGGGAAGGCCCTGGGGTGACACCCATAATTGGCCATGAACGGGCTCATTCCCGTGGACACGTGTTCAGCGTTATTGTACGCAAATTCAGCCAAAGCTAATTTCTCTACCCAATCGTTCTGTCTCTCGCTGACGTAGCAGCGTAGGTATTGCTGGAGTATACTGTTCGCTCTTTCTGCTTGCCCGTTGGTTTCCGGGTGTCTCGCCGTCGAGAAGCCCACCTCGACCTGCAGCAAGCTCATGAGCTTCCTCCAGAACCTTGAAGTAAATTGTTTCCCGCGATCTGAAATGACCCTTGAGGGAGCCCCATGCAGCCTGAAGATGTGATCCACAAACAACCTGGCTGTTTCCTCTGCCGTCACCGCATGTGAGCAAGCTATGAAATGGCACATTTTTGTCAGTAGATCGACTACCACCATGACTGCTGTCTTCCCCCTTGACTTGGGCAAATCTGTCATAAAATCGATGGACACCACCTCCCAGGGTCTTCCCGGCGTGGGTAAGGGTTCCAGTAACCCTGCGGGGGCAGCCCTCTCCCCCTTTGCCCTCTGGCAGCGGTTGCACCCCCGTACATACTCCCGTACATCTTCCCTTACCCTTGGCCACCAGAACTGCCTGGTGACAAGCAGCATGGTTTTGTGCTGACCAAAGTGCCCCGCTGTTGGGTTGTCATGGAGTTGTTTGAGTACCCTTCCCCTCAAGGTCTCCCCCGGTACGTACAGTGCCCCCTTATAGTACAGTAGCCCTTCCTTTTCCTCAAACCCTCCCTGGTTTTCCCTTCCGTCCTGGAGTTCCCTGATTTTAGTTTGAGCGAACTCGTCGTTTCTAGTAAGCCCGGCCAGTTCTCGTTTCCCAACCAACATTCCCACACACACCCATCGGTTCTCGGGGAACACGTGTCGGACTTCCGGCGCTCCCTCTCCTTCCATGTACTCCGGCTTCCGGGAGAGAGCATCTGCTCTTACGTTTTCCTCTCCCGGCACGTACCGGATCTCGAAGGAAAACTTGGAGAACTCCTGTGCCCATCGAATCTGTCTCTGGTCGAGTACTCGCGCAGTCCTCCAGTATTCCAAGTTCTTGTGATCCGTACAAACCTGGATCTTGTGTTGCGCCCCTATTAACAGATGTCTACATTGTCGAAACGCTGCATAGATTGCAAGCAGTTCGCGGTCATACACCGTGTAGTTTTGCTCCGACTTGCTCAGCTTCCTCGAGAAAAAGGCGCACAGCCTCCAGCCCTGCTGGGCCCCTGGCTGCAAAAGTACCGCTCCGATGGCTCGGTCTGACGCGTCGGTCTCCAGCCTCATGGGCTTCTCCAGATCCACGTGCAGGAGCTGCTCTTCCGAAGCGAACGCCTTCTTCAGTCTTTCAAAGGATTGCTGGGCCCCTTCTGTCCAGTCGAACTTCTTTTTGCTACTGAGACAATCTGTGATGGGCGCTGTCAAGTGGGCGAAGTACTTGATGAACTTCCGGTAGAAGTTGCTGAACCCTAGGAACCTCTGCACGTCCTTCCGGGTTTTGGGGGCCTTCCATTCCAGCACCGCCTGCACTTTGCTGGGGTCCATAGGTAGGCCCTCGTCTGACAACTTGTACCCCAGAAACTCGACCTCTCTTGCGTGAAATTGGCATTTTTCCAGCCTGACCCACAACTGGTGCTTCTGCAGTCTCTTTAGCACTTCCCTGACGTCTCTGACATGTTGCTTCTCATTGTCCAAATAGATTAAGACGTCGTCCAAAAAGGCTACGCAGTTCTTGTACAGCAGGGACCCCAACACGTGGTGCATGAAACCTTGAAAACAGGCGGAGCCCGACTGTAATCCAAATGGCATAACTAAGTACACAAAGACCCCCAGGGGGGTGAACATGGTGGTTTTCCATTTGTCCCCCTCCCTCATCCTAATCAAATTGTACGCTCCCCTGAGGTCCAGCTTGGTAAAGATTTTCCCCTGCCTCACCCGTGTTAAAATGTCATCAATCCTGGGCATTGGGAAGGTCACGGGTTCTGATACAAGGTTCAAGGCCCTGTAATCTACGACTAATCTGGGCTGATTTGTATCCTTTTTGTCCACAAAGAACACCGGACTGCCCCCCACCGCCTTTGATTCTCTTATGAAACCTCTCTTCAGGTTCTTGTCAATAAATTGCCGCAACTCCTGCATCTCCCGGTCAGACATGGCATACAGCTTACCCACTGGCAGCTGAGCCCCTGGGAGTAAGTTGATTTGGCAGTCAAAGGGCCTATGGGGGGGTAGTCTATCCACCTCCTTCTCGCTGAAGACCTCCTGCAGGTCAGCATATTGTGGTGGTACCTCCCCTTTCGGCTCCACCGCCATCCCAGCCACCCTGGCCATGGTCATCCTTGGGTTTCCCCCCCCCCCCAGACAGTGTTCCAAGCAGTGAGCTGGCCCAAAGGTGACCGTCCGCTGATGCCATGCCACTACTGGATCATGCAGTGCCAGCCAGCTCATTCCCAGTGTGGCTACGTGAAAGGCAATGGTCTCCGTGTGCTTGGAAACCCTCATTCTCATTGGTGGGGTCTGGTGCGTCACTTCCCCTCCCAGAAGTTCCCTGCCATCGATGGTGGTCACTTGCAAGGGAAAATCCAGGGGCAGCAGGTGAAGTTGGTGCTCCAGAGCGAAGTCTTTGCTGAAGAAATTGCAGGAGCTGCCTGAATCCAGCAGCCCCTTCACCTTAACTGGGTGCCCATTCGGGAGTTCTAGCACCACTTCTATGGCTATAGCTGCCTTGGGGGGGTCTGGCTGGGGCACTTCTATTGGTTGCTGGCCTGGCTGCTGTGCCCGCTGATTGGCAGCCAAGCGTTGGCGTTTCCCTGCGCCTGCCTCTTTTCCCCCTCCTCCTCACAGCCAGCAGCTCCCACCATCCCTTGCCAGGCCTTTATTTGAGGGCAGACCCTGGCAAAATGTCCTGGCCGTTGGCAGAGGAAACACTTCTTGGTGGTTTTCCAATCCTTTCCCTCCTTCTTGCGACCTTCACTGGAGTTTGAAACCTCGCACGCGCGCGCCATCTATTTCCATTGGCTCAGCTGGCTGGGAAGGCTGCCTCGGCATTTCAGGAATGCGGTAGTCATGGCAACGTTCCCCTCTCCCTTCGCGCTTCTCCTGAGCCCGCGCTTCCTGTCTTACTCCAATCGCAAGCACAGCCTTGGTCAGCTGATCCATCGACTGCGGGCGGGGCGCGCGGGAAAGCTCGTCCTTCACCATTGGGGACAACCCCTCCTCAAACAACATTTGAATGGGTTCAGAGTCCAGATCCCACCCGAGCCGGTGGATCAGCATCGCAAAACGCGACCAGTAGTCTCTAACTGATTGGCTCCCCTGCTTGCACCCCATCAATTCCCGTCGAGTCACATTTTGCTCCACTTCACTGGAAAACATTGCATCCATCACTCCAAAAAATTTCCTAAGGTCCTTCAAGGCAGCATTTTGCGTCGCCATTAGGGGCCTGATCCATTCCCGGGCCGCATCCTGTAGATGCCCGACAATATAGGCCACCCTTTGACCATCATCAGCCAAGTCATTATGCTGCAGTTTCAAAGCGTACTCTATTTCCGTTCGGAACGCGTTATAGTCCTGGGGCTTCCCCCCAAACTTGTGTACCAGTCCCGGTACCTTCCTTGCGACGGGGGTGGGTCTGACCTGTGCATCCTGAGCCCGCCTTTCCTCCAGCCGCGCCGTCAGGAGAGCCACATGCTGTTCCAAATCTCGGTTCCTCTCCACCAGATTTTGCACTCCAGCTGCTTGCTCCGTTGCGCCGGGTCCTCCGGTTTGGCTCATTATTCTGCCTGCCTGTCGCTGCGCACAAGCAACGTCAGTGACTGACGGATTGCTGTAATGGTTATAAGGGGTTGCTCGTGCGTAAGTTGCCACCACTCCTGGCTAGGTTGCCTGGTTAAACCTTTTCCTGGCTGGACAGCCCTTCACTTCGTGGCTGTTTCAGTCACTAGCAGAATCCGTCAGTGGGCGTTTCTTGAACTTCTTCCAGCAAAGACGTTCTTTGACGCCAAGTCTACGCCGACTTTCCCTGCGTGGAAGTCTTCTGCGCAGGGTGGGTGAGGACCTGTGCTCTCCCCGCTGGTCTCTGGCGAAGAGTCCTGGAGCCCCCTCTCCGATTCCCCCATCTGCCCCCCTTTATCCCTGGTGTTACGCTGATTTCCTTCCCCAGCTGATGAGTTCCCTCTCTCCCTGCTGGGCCCTTCTCCGGCATCGCTTGGGAGCCTTGCCTCCACTTCTGGCTCCGATGTCAGTTCCCTGACACCAGTCTCACTATCTAGACTTCAAGCTGATTTGAAAATATATCTATATTGACGTATCACCCGGCCCTAGCCACAGCAAGCATCTCAAGTGGGAAAAGAAAAAACAAATTGCTCGCACCCCAAATCCAAGCTCCCCCTCCCCCTATTAATATGCCGCTAGTAATCCTCCCACTCCGGATGTGCAGTTCACCCAAAAGCTTACTGAATATGCAGCTGTGGACATGAGGTTTGGCTAACATTTTATTTAAATTGCTGGAACCTGCCCTGGGACCTTATGGTGAAGGGCAGGAAATAAGTAACAAAAACAGCAACAGAACATGGATGGGCCTTCATAGGTTGATGGGCTGCAGCCCCAGCCAGCATGATGAGATGATGGGGTCACATGTTCACCACCCCTTGTCTAGAGCACGTTGCAGAGGCAGTGGTAGAAACTGAGCAACAGCTGGAGCCCCAGCCCACAACTTTGTATGGGCAATGCAGCACACAGCAGCTGGTGAACCATGCCTCCTGCCTCCTTCCCATCTTCCTCTCCAGAAATGTTCAGGGTGGTTAGTTCTAGCTCAAGCTACCACATTCAAGAGAAAGAGAAAGAGAGGAGGGGGGAGCAAGAGAGCTTTAGGAGCACAGCAGTGGCAAGCAGCCCATCACTAAAAGGAGTTGGCAAGGATGGAGAATTTGATCCCCTCATCCCCAGGGCAGCTGTTGATTAGGACCCAGTTCATCCCCCCTCCCCTCCCCCCCCCGCCGTAAATACTCCCCGCCCCTGGAGAGAGAGAGAGAGAGAGAGAGAGAGAGAGAGAGAGAGAGAGAGAGAGAGAGAGTATTGGTGTGGGGAATGACACATACTGTATCAGAGTCTTAGTGCAAGAGTAGCTGGTGCATGCTAAAATACACAGGAGCCTTGCTGGGTTAGATCAGCATTTTGTTCCCAGAATGGCCAACCACATGCCCTTGGGAGTCCATAGGGACACGGGGACAAGAGCACTCTGTCCATCATGTTCCCCAGAAACTGGTAATCAAAAGCATGTGGTTTGTGATAATAGTGGCAAGAAATAGCCCTGACCGGTAGCCACTGATAAACATATCCTCCATGATTCTAAATGTCTACAGCTGTCCAAATTGACAGTCACCACTGTCTCCTTGTGGCTAGGATAATACACCCAAGTATATCTGATTTCGAGAGGAGTGACATTTCCCTGAGCCACCCCAAAGCAGCCACTACCGCTTCCCAAATGCCAGTGCTCAGGTGGTAAGAGTAAGCCAGAGTGGCATAGCCTGTGCAGCAGTGGCTGAGCACAGAGACAAGGAGAAAACTGGCTCTTGGGGCCAGAGGGGGCTGGCGCCTGCATCATGAGAATGGGCTTTCTGCCTCCGTGCTGCCAATCGCAAGTAGACCCAGAGTCAAGCAGCGCAAAATCAGTTACAAGCAGTGCTGGCAAATTCTGGTTTCGTCTCCGTTCTCCTCTGCCGAGTTCTACAAGGGCCACGTTGAGACTAGGGAAGAGCAAAAGACAACCAAGGGTGTTAATGGCACAGGCCCTGAGAAGAGAAAGAAACAGCCCGTTGGCTGAACAGTATCTGGGCAGATGGCAGGGAAATGCACACGGTTCAGTGGCCCTGCGAAAGGGCAGGTGGGAGGACCAGAACCTGCGATGACTCAGTCAAGGCAAACAAAGGGCATGAACAGCACACAGGAAGCGGATGCACAGCTACAGAAGCTGAAGCTGAATCCAGCGGAGGACCCCCAGCCCCCACATTTCTGAGTGGAAGAGCAGCTGTTTTTCAAGCAGGCAAGCAGAGTGGGAAGGGTAGACATTCAGCACAAGGCTTCCAAGGAGGTCCTGAAGCAGCTTGGTAGGTAGCTCCCACTGATGGTGAGGAAATAGTCCTTGCCAGGGTCAAGGTGAAGGACAAAGATAGCCTCAGTATGATCTTCCTTGCTGACGTACACATCCAGGGAAATGTCCCCTGTCTCACCTAAAACGGGAGGAGGTCAGGTAGATACACTCTTTGGCACAGCCAAGTTGGCTTGTCTGTAAATTAAAAGTGAAGACAGTGAAGAATTGAACAGAAGGACACAATACGAGCCTGCTGGATCAGGCCAATGGCCCATCTAGTACAGCATCCTGTTCTCACAGGTGTATGGGGGAAACCTTAACTTCAAGAATTAGGAAAAGAAGCGACTCAGTTCCCCACCCCACCCCACTTTCCTCTCTAGTCCTCCAAAGCAGCAGCTGCACAGAAGATGGTGACAGGATACTGGGGGGTGAGAGAAAGTGATCCTAAAAAAAGAATATAAAAAGGGAAAGCATTTATTTGTCTCCTAAAGGATTTTTGCGCCCCAATGTAACTTTCTTTTTTAGTTTACATTTCATTGAGTTTTTAAAAGTTTGGCTAGTTCTATATGTTCCCCAAGATATTTTTGTGCCTCCACAACATAAAAATAGGCATTATTTTTTTTTAAAAAAGTAATTTTTGGACGGACTGCTCTCACTGGTTCCCTGCGATGCCAAAAGGTGTTTGGGGACCCTCCAGCATTGTTTGGCTTCAATTCATTTGTGTGTGTGTGTGTGTGTGTGTGTGTGTGTGTGTTTAAAGCTGGTCACACACACTTTTACACTTTGGGCTCAGCTGCTTTGACGTGTGGCCCTTGGAGGCTTGAGCATGGGGCAATGCAGCCCACAAATGTTAAGCCTCCCCTGCTCTACCAAACTCCCAAGGTTTGAGGGAGGAGGGTTGGGAAGAGGAGGAGAAAAGGAAGGCCTTCCCTAGATGACCCTTGGGGTCCCTTTCCAACTCTACAGTTCTCTGATTCCAGAGAGAGACGCGCTGGGCTCCAAGTATCCCTCACAGGGCTCAGCGCGAAGCCATGGCTTCCAATACTGGCTGTCACTGAGCTTGAGGATAAAGGAGAAGTGGAGGGTGACCTGCCCGTTGTTTGTGATCTGGAACTTCTCCTTCTGCAGCTGCCGGAACTTCACATTCTCAAACGGAAACTGCAGAGCAAAAGGGGGGGGGGGGAGGAAAGAGAGTGCTTGCCTTCAGCAGAGGCAAGGAAACGTGCTCCAGGGGGAAGTTTGTCCTTGGCCCCGGGCTCTCATTTAGGGGACTGCACATGCAACAGGTCCACGTGGGGCTCTCCAGATATTGCTGCACTTGCCACTGGCCATGTTGGCTGGGGATGATGGGAGTTGTAGTCCAGCATCTGGAGGGCACCACGCTGGCTACCCCTGGAGTCTTTGCCTGCGAGGAAGAGGAAGAGGCTGCCGCTCAGTGGAAGGGCATCTGCCTTGCATGCAAAGGTCCCAGGTTCTATCCCCAGCATCTCCAGGTAGGGCTGGGAGAGATCACCCGGAAATCCTGGGGAACCGCTCAAGACTGAGCTAGATGGGCCAAGGGCTTCTTTCCCCCCTGGTCTTTTTGCAGCAAACCCTCTCTAAGGGGTTGGAGAGGATCCTATTCGTCTTTACCTCCCTCCAGGGAGGGAAGGAATTCGTTCTCCATCCTGTCCATCAACTGAACAATATCCTCAAACACTTTCCGGTACCGTCGGTCATCCACAACCTTCACCTATGGGGGGGCAGAGCACATTTGTTGGGGCTATGGACTGAAAGGGGGGGTATGAGTTAAGAGCAGAAAGGCCTGATGCACCCACATGTTCCCAGCCCTGAAAGAGGCAAGTACTGTAACTCTGAGAGCTTCCCCAGGATGGCAGCGGCTGTGACTTCCAGAGCCAATGGGCTGAAGCCAAATGCTCCAAGCCAAGTACCACAGAAGCTCCATTGCATGAATGGAGCCAACGGTTAAGGTATACATTTCATCCCATGTGGTCTGCCATGCCTGCAGGAGCAGCGTGTACTCAGAAGAGTGGAGAATGGAAGCCTAGGGATTTAATAGAGCCAAAACCTGCCCACTCCTTGCACCGGAAGTCATTGGCCAAGGAGGAGCTCTGTGGAAAGGGGCCTGGTTGTTGGTCAGGGCCTGCCCAGATTCGAGGAGGTGCCACATAGCAGGCAACTAAAAACCCTGAATAGACGATAGCCCTGGCCAGGGCAGGTCTTACCCCTGTGAGGAAGAGGGAGCTGACGGGCTTGTGGTCGCTCCTTTTCAATTCCATGTGGCTTCGGTAGCTGAGCTGATTCACGCTGCCTCCTCTCCAGAGGATTGGCTCACACCATGCTGGCACACGGCACTTCCCACTGCAAGGAGACAGTTGGACTGGCTGAGGCAACACACAAGGCTCACACAGTCCAACTTTGGCTCCACACACGGCCTGTGATCTTGACCACGGTCAAGAGCTGGAGATGATGGGGCTTGGGAGTCCAACTTCTGAAGGGGTGGACCTTGCAGGTGTGCAGGCATTTTGCCTCATGGAGAGAGTTGTCAGGAAATCAAAAGCTGCCATCTACCAGGTCAGAATGAATTTCTGACCTCCCCCAGTTTGGATTCCTACATTGCAGGGGGTTGGACTAGATGACCCTTGTGATCCCTTCCAATCCCACAATTAATTAATTAAGTCTCCTCTGGCTGGCAGCAGCTCTCTGTGGCCCAATCCTTTTTCAGGTGGAGGTGCCTTACAACTTGAGACTCTGCATACAAAGCATATGTGAAATATACTCAGAGTCGTAAAGTGATTTCATGCTCTTTATTCAGCTCATAGTGGTGAGGAGGAATGAATGAATGTCCCCTCAAAGTATCTGCTTTATATACATTATTTACACACTGGGCTGCACATGATTGGCTAATTCTGGAATTCTACTGTAAGCCAATCAGGTTGTGGATTCACTTATATCTGGAGCATGATTGGGTGGTTCCTGCCAACCAATCATACTGCTGCATTGTTCTAGGACCAATCAGACTGCTGCATTCTGAATCCTATTGTTCTAGGACCAATCAGACTGCTGCAATTTGGATCCTATTGTTCTAGGACCAATCAGACTGCTGCAGTTTGGATCCTATTCAACTCAGTACATAACAATATGGCACACCACCAAATGATGATCCTTCCCCAAAGCAAGGGGCCCCGTTATTCTTGTTCAGACACTATTTTTTCAGTGATCCAAAAGACCCTTTCTGGCACCTGAAATGCTGCCCAAAGGAGCCTGCCGTTTTTCGGCTTCGTCACTACATGTTCCGCCTGTCCTTTTGATTTCCCCATTACCACAGCAAGAACAATGAAACTAGCAGGCCTAGGTGGCTTCTGACAGTTGTCAAGAACCACAAGAATATGCCAAATCATGGATGGTGAGGCTCAATGGCTACTAGCCATAATGGCCACAGAACATACTCCACCAAGAGAAGCAGTATGGCTTGGAGGAGGGGAGCGTGCTGTTGCACCCAGGTCCTGTTTGTGGGCTCCCCAAGAGGCATCTCATTGGCCAATGTGAGAACAGGATGCTGGGCCAGATGGACCAATGGCCTGATCCAGCAGGGCTGCTCTCATGCTCTTATGCCCTGGCAGACTCATCTTGAGAGAGCACCAAGTCTAATTCCCAGACTTCCTTGACACAAAGAATATTCTCATTCAGCCTGCTGCACCTTTCAAGGAACTGCAACACCGCTTATACACGCCATGAAACAGAGGATGCTGGTTATCAGGACAAATGTGGGGGATGTGGGAATGTTCAGGGGTGCAGGAGAGGATATATTGTGAGATTATATCCTAATCCAACTTGTGCTAACAAGTTCCCAAAATATCAGCAGAGTTTATAGACATTCCCCTTTAAGTTCGCAATGGTAACGCTTGCACAGGTTCGCTAGAACCTCTATAATAATTACTCTGGTAATTTCCCCTTTGTTCCCTCTTAAAATACAAGACACGACACAGTCTTTATAAAAGTATAAAAGAGTTTACTCACGTTCTGTTCACAATATGATCCCAGAAGGCAGACAGGCTTAAAAAGGTTACATGCATTCGGAATCTATCTTATAGCAAGATAGTCCTTTCCTCCTCTCTTGGCTAAGAGCCAAGAGAGCATCTTTAGATGCTTCTTCTTCGAAAGAAAAATGGCAGAGAGAGAGATAGCTGCCTGCCCTGTGCTTTTATCATTTACCTGCACAGGTGAGGCCACACCCACCTCTGGTCACATGCGGAGAAAGTCCGTCCCCAGGAAGTTTACCTGCTTGCTAGACAGACATCCCTCCCCATGTTCTAACATGTACACTCTAGGAATGTTGTCATTGACTGCTCCTGTGTTTACATCCCACATACCCCTTCTCAGGCAATACAACATACACAAAACATAAACAACTTTATTCAACCACCCAGAGTCCCAGCTTGACACGTAGATTCTGGAAACTCTCTCTTGGTAGGGGTTTCGTCAGGATGTCAGCAGTCATCTCTTGGGTGCTGCAGTAGGATAGCTCCACAAGTCCATCCTGGATCATCTGGCGTATGTAGTGGTATTTAACCCCAATGTGTTTTGTTCTGGCCAGGAACTTCTCACTCTGCGTCAGCTTCAGGCAACTTTGATTGTCCTCTAGCAAGCTGACAGGCCCTTTTCTCACCAACCCAAAGTCCTTTATGAGTTGATCAAGCCAGGCGATCTCTCTGCAGGCTTCTGTTGCTGCAACGTATTCTGATTCTGTGGAAGATAATGCTACACAGCTCTGTTTATAACTGCCCCATGAAACAGGTCCATCCCCAAACATGAAAACATGACCACTTGTTGATTTATAATCAGCATTATCCCCAGCCCAATCTGCATCAGTATACCCAACCAACTTAGGGTCTCTGACGGCTGGTAACCTTAATTTACAATTCATGGTACCCTTCAAATATCGCACCACCCTCTTTACACCTGCCCAATCATGCTCAGTGGGAGAATTCACTTTTCTGCTAAGAATCCCCACAGCATTAGCTAAGTCAGGTCTACATGTGGTAACTAAATACAAAAGTTTACCAATCGCCGACCTGTAGTCATTGTTGTCTGGCAACTGCTTCGAATCCTGCTGATTCTTCAGGAAGTCAGTAGCCATTGGTGTAGCAACTGGATGTGCGTCTTGCATCTGCATGTGCTCAATCAGCTCGTGGATCTTCTGTCTTTGGCTGAGAAGAAATGAGCCGTCCTCTTCTCTTTCCACCTGGATCCCGAGGTAGTACTGGACATCTCCTAGCTCCTTGACCTCCACCTCTTTGCTAAGGTGTTTTACTATCTGTGTATAGTCTTTTTCACTTGCTGTGGCAATAATCAGGTCATCGACAAAAGCTAAGATATATGAGAATTGTCCATTATTTGACTTACTGTACAAGCACTTGTCAGCATCGCCTTGCTTGTACCCAAGTTGCGTCAGCATTTTATGCAACTTCTGGTTCCAGGCTCTAGCAGCCTGTTTGAGTCCGTAAAGTCCTTTCTGGAGTTTGCACACTAAATGTGCCTCATGTGGTTTTACAAAACCTTTGGGCTGTTTCATGTAAATTTCCTCTGAAATCTGCCCATGTAGAAAAGCGGTAGCAATGTCTATGTGTTTCACCCTCATTTTCTTGGAGGCCGCAATGCTCAAAAGCATTCTTACGCTGCTGTACCTCACCGTTGGTGCAAAAACTTCATCATAGTCTTCACCAAAACGCTGTGAAAATCCCTGTGCTACAAGTCTAGCTTTGTAGCGCTGCACTTCTCCTTCTGACCCCTTCTTAACCTTGAAAACCCATTTACTGCCAATGGCCTTCTTACCAGGAGGCAGCTCAGTGAGTGTCCAGGTCTTGTTCTGATGCAGTGCATCCATCTCCTCCTGTGCGGCCTTCCTCCAGAGACTGGCTTCTGCAGCTGGCATCTCCTGTATTTCTTCCCAAGTGGAAGGTTCCTGTGGAAACGCCGACCCTGCAAAGTAGGACAGCCGTAATGGTGGGACACCTTTGTTGGTTCTGGACGAGCGCCTGACCTCTGGTTCTGCGACTGCATCAGCTTCCTCATCCTCCTCCAACGCAGGCATGTCCCCATCTGAGTCCTCATCTTCGTCTCTGGTGCCGCCAGGGTTCTGGTCCTCTGCGTCTTCTGGTGCGTCGCCTGTAGGGGGCGCTGTAATACTCGAAGGCAGATTAGTACTTTGTGGGGTCTCAAAAGGGAAATATACAAACTCTTGAGTCCTTTCTGACTCATCTGAAGAATCCACAACAGTGTTCTTAGTGTCTACTTTTCCATATTCATCAAAATAAACCGCATGGTATGCATTTGTCTTACCAGTTTGTAAGTCCATAATTCTGTATCCTTTGCCTCCAGAGGCATATCCCACCAGGATACCTGCTTTTGCCCTGGAGTCAAGCTTGTGTCTGTGTTCCTTGGGCACGTGGAAGTAGCACGGACTTCCAAACACACGTATGTGCGACAGATTGGGAGCTTTCCCATGCCAAAGTTCAAATGGTGTGCGCTCTGCACCTTTAGTTGGCAGTCTATTCTGCAAATAGACCGACGTGTATACTCCTTCGGCCCACAGCTTCTGTGGCAAACATGCATCCTTTAGCATGCACCTTGTCATGTCCATAATGGACCTAAACTTTCTCTCAGCTATGGCATTCTGCTGTGGTGTGTAAGGAATTGTGGTTACGTGTGCAATTCCTTCCTTGGCCAGGAGAGCCTGCATTTCATTTGAGCAGTACTCACCTCCATTGTCGCTCATTAACACAGCTGGAGCTCTTTGGAATTTGTTCTTGACCATGGCAATGTATTCCTGGAGCTTGTCCACTGTCTCACTCTTCTCTTTGAGGAAATATACAACACAAAATCTTGAAAAGTCATCCAGAAATATTAAAATATATCTATTCTTTCCCAGTGAGGGAACATTCATGGGTCCACATATGTCAGTGTGCACTATGTCAAGCACTTTGTTGCTTCTTTGTTCTGCACAACGTGGAAATGAACAACAGGTTTCGGGCCCAGATTCACGGCACTTGCAGGAGAGTAAGACTGCGACAGACTGCTAAGGTATGTTGGAAAAGCGAAAGAAGAGGCTTTTCTGTTTGCCGCGGAAGACGTCTTTGATGTCCGGCTAAACTAATTGGCCTGGGAGCCGAGCCAGAGGCATCGTGATTTATGAGCTGCCAAGATAAGAAGTCTTTGGAGGCATAAAGGCTCACGGCTGGCGTTAAGAGGTGGAATGGAGTTTTTCCAAGCCTCTGAAGCTGCTGAGTACCCAAAATTAAATCGGGACAATTATGAGACCTGGGCCCATAACCTGTTGTTGGGATACTGCCAGGGAGATAAGGTCCATCTGAGGCCCCAAGCTCAGTCCCGGACGATCCATCGACCTCCCGTAGTCAGGCAATATCAGCAATTCAGCGACACTAAGCCTCTGGCTTAGAGCACACTCTTTCAGCAGAATTCACACAACAGAAGTTGCACAGCATGAGAGCAGAACTGCATATTTACAGTTTATTAGGCATTGGTCAGAACAAAGAAATCATGACCGTCTCCTCCGACTGCTCAGGCAAGACAGCCTAAATCGAAAGGAACATATAGCATAAACATCCTGTGAGACAGGAACTTACGCAGGGTGTTATACAAACATCCTGCACCCTTTTAAGGTGGAACGGAAATATCCTAACAGGTTTTACAGCCTTCTCAGTAATACAGCTTATGCACTTTGCTGGAGCTTTGTTGCTCTGCTTTACCTGCAAGCCTCTTACAAGATCTCTTTTCTGTAGATCCAGAATGACGTTGGTATCTCTGTGCCCAAGCCTTCTGTGCCATAGGTCCAGATCTGCTTCATCCTTCTGGCTGGAATGTGCCACCTTTGCAGACTGGTTCTCTGAAAGATCAAGCTCATATACACCATTTATTAGCTTTGCTTGAGCAAACACTTTGCCATTTCTAGTCACTTTACATTCTCCATTTCCAAAAGTGATCTGGAAACCTTTCTTGTCCAATGTGGACACGCTGATTAAATTGCAGCTCAGCTCTGGAACATACAAAACTCTAGAGATTGTGTTCTCAATGCATTCATTGTTTATATTGCATTTCAGACTCATGGAACCTGCACCTTTTGCTTTAACAATGTTGCCATCTGCAATCTCAATTTCAGATCCTTCTTCATCATTTATCTCATTAATCTCATTAAAATAGTCCTTTTTATATGAAAAATGCGAACTGGCACCTGAATCTAAAATCCATTTATTACGTCTGTTCTCACGATTCTGGACAGTTAAATTCCTTTCTTGCAGTAGCCATGTGCATTCACATTTCCCCTTCTTTCCCCCTTTTGGCTGAAAGGGGTGGGGTTTCTTTGCTTTAGGAGCCCTGCAATTCTTTGCAATGTGTCCTTCTTTGTTACAATTGAAACAAATCACTTTCTTAGGCATCTCTTTGGACTTTGTACATTGCCTAGATGCATAACTGCTGTCTTTGCTTCTAGCATTTCTCACTGGAGATTCAGCTCTATCTCTGCATTCTTCTTTTAAATAACCAATCAAGTCTTTAAAAGTCAGACCTTGTCTATGATCCATCAAACTTACAAATGCACTAAAGCGTGGTCCAAGTGATGATAACGAAAATGCTATCTTTGTATCTTCATCAAAAGCTTTGGGAGTCAGATCAATTCTTTGAATAATCTCAGTAAACTTGTTGATGTGCTCTGTGAATTCCTCTTTTGAATTCATCCTCAATCTGGTTAATTTACACACCAAGTTTCTGAAGCAGTTTACGCTAGACTCTCCATACACGCGCTCAATATCTCTTAAGATTTGAGACACATCATCTGTACTATTTATTAATGATAGCTGCTCATCACGAAGTCCACTCAAAATTATGTGTCTAGCTTCACTGTTCATGCGTTTCCGAGCACTTATCTTGGCTAAATCCTCCTCAGACGATCCTGTAGGCTGAGGCTTTAAAGCTTCCAAAATGTGCTTATAATCTAAACATGCTATCAAGCGCTGCTTCCAGTGTATGAAATTGTGTTCATTCAGCACAGGCATTCCTAGCTTTGCATCACTATCAAAAGCTGCTCTAGCCATCTTAAAATCCAAAATTTGAAAATTCTTCAAAATTTCAAAATTTCTCAAAATTTCAAAATCAAAATCTCAAAAATCTCAAAATGCAAAACAAATTTTCACTGCCTTGGGTCACTGTGAACTCTGAGGGAAGGGGGGGTTGCTTAATCCCCACTGCACAATGGAACAAAGGACCATGTGCTTACCAGGAAGTTAACTCAGAAAAAATACTACTCAACTCAAAATCACAATCCAACGCAATCCTTCAAAAATACGCAGCAATATTCAAAAATAAGCAGCAATATGCAATACTGGGCCCAATAAAACCTTTGTGGGAATGTTCAGGGGTGCAGGAGAGGATATATTGTGAGATTATATCCTAATCCAACTTGTGCTAACAAGTTCCCAAAATATCAGCAGAGTTTATAGACATTCCCCTTTAAGTTCGCAACGGTAACGCTTGCACAGGTTCGCTAGAACCTCTATAATAATTACTCTGGTAATTTCCCCTTTGTTCCCTCTTAAAATACAAGACACGACACAGTCTTTATAAAAGTATAAAAGAGTTTACTCACGTTCTGTTCACAATATGATCCCAGAAGGCAGACAGGCTTAAAAAGGTTACATGCATTCGGAATCTATCTTATAGCAAGATAGTCCTTTCCTCCTCTCTTGGCTAAGAGCCAAGAGAGCATCTTTAGATGCTTCTTCTTCGAAAGAAAAATGGCAGAGAGAGAGATAGCTGCCTGCCCTGTGCTTTTATCATTTACCTGCACAGGTGAGGCCACACCCACCTCTGGTCACATGCGGAGGAAGTCCGTCCCCAGGAAGTTTACCTGCTTGCTAGACAGACATCCCTCCCCATGTTCTAACATGTACACTCTAGGAATGTTGTCATTGACTGCTCCTGTGTTTACATCCCACAGGGGAAAGGAGCCAAAACATTTCCAGAGCAGGGATGGCTTGAGGAAGACAACATATCACAGCCTTGCATTTCACAACTCGCCTAGCAGCCTTTGGCAACCCGGAATTCCATGCAAGCAAAGCGAGCAGGTGAAGGAGAGCTGGATCTCTCTCTTCCTCCGTGGCTTGGTGTCCATTCTGGCTGCAGAGGAAAGGAAGTCCGTCCAGCCCTCAACTCTACCCTCCTCCAACAGCTTGCTTAGCAGAAAGCCATGTTTAAAATCTATGTTTTACTAGCCTGCTCAGGAGGATGGAAAGGCAGGACACTACTAGCATCTCAGCAGACTAGGAAAAACAAACAAGCCTTGCAGAAGAATGATTGAGAGGATTTACTTACAAAGGCTCAACTATCAAGCAGGCGCTTACCTGGAGTCCCAGCGATCTGTTTTAGAGTCAAGTTTGTACGTCGGGATGCACTTGATCTCTCCCTCTGTGAAATCAGCAAAAGCTGTCTTTTGGGTACACTGAATGTTTAGCTAAAGCCAAAAAGAAATCGCTAATCAGCAGAGAAGCAAAAGACCCCCTTTTGCCTGACAATGGAGTCAATTAACAGCCACTGTTGTCCTGGAAGACCAAGGTGAAGTACTAGTAGGTTAAAGGTAAAGGTAAAGGGACCCCTGACCATTAGGTCCAGTCGTGGCCGACTCTGGGGTTGCGGCGCTCATCTCGCGTTATTGGCCAAGGGAGCCGGCGTACAGCTTCCGGGTCATGTGGCCAGCATGACTAAGCCGCTTCTGGTGAACCAGAGCAGCACACAGAAACGGCGTTTACCTTCCCGCCGGAGCGGTACCTATTGATCTACTTGCACTTTGACGTGCTTTCAAACTGCTAGGTTTGCAGGAGCAGGGACCAAGCAACGGGAGCTCACCCCATCACGGGGATTCGAACCGCCGACCTTCTGATCGTCAAGCCCTAGGCTCTGTGGTTTAACCCACAGCACCACCCGCGTCCCTACTAGTAGGTTAGACAAGTGCAAAAAAAGGGGTATACCTGCTGAAATCTTATACACAATTATTAAAGGTACAGGATGCTTGTGCATTTTTGCCCCATGTCATCTTAAATTACTTTGCGAAATCAGACGACAGGAAAATCCTCTAACTCAGGAGCAGCAGACACGTGGCCCTCACAATGCTGCAGAACTACAATTCCCATCATCCCTGATTACTGGCCATGATGGCTGGAGCCAACAGGAACTGCAGCTCAGTAACATCTGGCAGACCACAGGTTAGCCATACCTACAATATGCAATGTTATATGTACCAATAATCCATACAAACTGTTAACAACCACCAGAATACACCCCCGACACTATGAGCAACTGCAAAACCATCCTTTTGCATCCTACGTTGGCTCCCAGGACGTTTCTGAGCACAATTCTGAGTGTTGGTGCCAACCTTTAAAGCCCTAAATGGCCTCAGCCCTGAAAGAGTGTCTCCATCCCCATTGTTCAGCCCAGGCATCAGGGTCCAGCACCGAGGGCCTTCTGGCGGTTTCCTCACTGCGAGAAGCGAAGTTACAGGGAAGCAGGCAGAGGGCCTTCTGAGTAGTGGCACCTGCCCTGTGGGACACCCTCCCGTCAGATGTCAAGGAGATAAGTAACTATACAGCCTTTAGGGAAGTTTTTAATGTTTTATGATGGTTTTGCGTATGTTGGAAGTCTGAGGCTGCCCCCCCTTGCCTTCCTTGCAGCATCCTTCTCAAAGGGCTAAGGCATGACTACGCTCACAGAGTTTAAATCCACCATAAGGTGCAGCAATCAGGCCTCTGTTTCAACACAAAATACCAATGATCCTTATGCCAAGTGGGAGAAAGGTCGTCAACATGATGAACACACAAACCTTGGAGAGAAAAATGTAAAACAAAAAGCACCAGCAATTTAATAGGACTTATTGGAAGTATCTGCTGATAAGAACATGTGAGCAATGCAGATTTTCCAGACAGATGCAAAACCTAGAGCAGGAAACCTTAGACCTTTAGATATTGCTGGACAGCAGCTATGCTGGGGCTGATGGGAGTCCAACAACATCTGGAGCGTGTGCTGAGCTAGGAAAGCCCTCTAACTGGGAAATGCAGAGCAGTCCTACTTATTCCAAGGCAACCCTCCAACTTAATTGGGACTTGCTTCTAATTCAGGTTGCACAAACCTGCAACCTTAAAAAGCATTTGTAGAAGTCGCAGTCATCCTATGTTCTTTGCTCCTAACTGCCTGAAAGTGGCTTCTCTAGCCTAGGCTGGGGTATCCCAGACAAAGGAAATAAACAGGGCAATATCCTAAACCACCACATATAACACAAAGATGTCTCTCACCTGGTCGTAGGTCAGAAGTCTCTGAAGCTCATTTTTAGTGATCAGATGACAATGCTGGAAAAAAGCAAAGCAACCACAGCTACAGGCTAGCTCACGGGGTCGGGGGTCGGGGGACAGCCTGCTGCCACTTCCTGCAATATGTAGTAAGACTGATAACTAGGATTGGGCAGTATGATCATATTAGGCTAATGCTCTGTGAACTAGACTGGCTCTTGAACTGCTTCCAGGCCCAATTCAGAGCATCCCATTTGGCCTTTCAAGTGTTTCAAGGTTTGGGGAAAGGGTACCAGAAGAAGGCCCACTTATGTTTGCACTGCCTCTCCACTGACTAGAATCCCTTTCCCAGGGAACTCCTGCTCTTTCAAGCATGGCAGGGCCTTTTCAGTCATGGCACCCGACCTTTCAGAATAATCTCCCAAAGAGGTTCACCTGGCCCCTGCTTTGATGTCCTTTCAGCAAAGACTTTTAGAATTTCCCCTGGTCCGTTAATTCATGGGCAGGGCGCTTGTGGCCCTCCAAACCCTGCTGTAGAACACAGGAACATAGGAAGCTACCTTATATTGAGGCAGACCATTGACCCATCAAGCTCAGGACTGACTACATGGACTGGCAGCAGCTTTCAGGCAGAGATCATGCCCAGCCCGATCTGCACACACTGGTGACTGAGCCTGGAACCTTCTCCATGCAAAATGGCCGCTCTGCTTTCGCGTTACTGCCCTTAACAAACTGCAACTCCCACCCCGATCACTGGAGAAGTTGCCCACAGTCAGGGAATCAGGAGCAGGAGCACTGGGGAGAGAGGATTGGGAGAGTGAAGGGGAAGAATCCGAGGGCAGCGTAGGGGAGTATGACAGTGGCCCGAGAGATTCCATGAGCTTCTCCAGCGAATCAGAAGATTCCCAGAAGGGGGCGCCGATGGTCAGGGCAAGGGGGGTCCCAGGGGGGACGCACCAGAAACAAGGAGCCAGAGGGGAACCCCAAAGCAGCAGTGGAGGATCGGGACCAGTTTCCCCACCAGAGCGTAGTGGGGGGGAAGAGTCACATGTGTCAGGGGCAGTGTCTCCTCCAGAGAGGGAGTCAGGGCTGACCCCGCCTCCAACGGAGGGGAGGTCAGTTGCAGCTAGCCCCCCCGAAGGGGGAAGCAGTGACAGCAGCAGTGGAACGGTCAGGAGGAAAGCTGCTGGCTGGGCGCGCGCGCCAAGTTCAAATGTGCAGGCGCGCGGAACAGCAGGAGACCCGGATGGGGAACCAGCTCCTAAAGCCCGCCGGAGGGAGGGAGAAGGCTCAGGGGAATCAGTGGGAGAAGAGGCTAGAAAGGGCGGAACCCCGGCGGGCAGGCGGACCCAGAGGAGAAAGGAGCAGCGGAGAAGGTGGAGCAAGGCTAGAATCTTAAATTGGTGTCAAGGGGGAGGAGACTCAGACGGAGCATCAGCGATCTGACACTTGAGACGTGGAGCTGCGCGCTGCGGCTCTGGAAGTGAAACTGAACTTCAATAAAGACTTTTATACTTAACAACGAAGCAGCGTTGGTCCTTTGTGAGCTGGGACCTAGGGTAGCTCTGACAGTATGCTCCGTCTGCCATAAAAACCTCGCAGCGTGAGTTGGTGCAGCGAGGGGCAAGACTTGGTGTTTTGCGAGCTCACGAAGATAGGCAAAGATGACTACAGAGAGCCAGGTGAAAGAACTGCAAGAAGCAGTCACGACGCTTTACGCAGAAGTAGCAGCATCCAGGAAAAGAGAAGAAGAAGAAGTAGCGCTCTGCCGGGATCTGCAGGCCAGGTGGGACCGTTGGGGGAAAGAGGGGCTGCCAGGACCCAAACTGGAGGGAGTTGGCCTCGGGAAGAGGGGGGGCAGCCTAGTAGCCCACTTCGATGGGAACCTGCAGCAATACCCTAACTTCAGAGCTGACGTGGTTTACGCGCTCAATTTGCTTCGGAAGGACTTTAGAGATGAGGAAGAGAAAGTGGGCTTCATAATCACTCATTTGCATGGGGAAGCAAAAGCGTGGCTGCGGAATTTGTGGCGCGAAGAAGACCCCGCCCTCAAAGATTCCGATGCATTTATCAAAGCTATGGACGCTTGCTTTAAATCTACGGTAGATGTAGATGTTGCTCGGAGGGAAATGCATGGACTACAGCAAGGGAAAGCGACGGTGAGGCAATATCACTCACGCTTTTTTGCCTTATTGAACGTGCTGGGCTGGGAGAAGGACTCTATTGCTGTCAGAGACCTGTTCTGGGAGGGGCTAAGTGGAGAGGTGAAAGATGAGCTGGCAAGAGGGGAACGACCGCAAAGTACCCAAGAAGTTGCCCAAAGAGCGTTGGCGATTGGTGTGCGCCTGGAAGGACGCCCTTGGAGCAGGGAGGAAGGACGTAAGGCAAGCAGCCCAGCCAGGACAACCCCTTTCTTTCCCAGAGAGGCGGGGCGGGCGCTGTCCATGCCTCCTTTGGGAAGGGGAGAAGAGCCGATGGAGATTGGCGGTGCCAGGGCTCAGACTGCCAGCAGAGCCCAAACACCGGGAGCAGTCAAGGCGAAGGCTCCTAGAGGGACCAGGAAGTGCTACATCTGCGACAGTGCTCAGCACATGGCCAAAGAGTGTCCCCAGAGGCTCCAGAAGCACACTGCAGCCTCAGCAACAGTAAAGGGAACAAGTCAGCAGCCGAAACAGCTGCAGGGGGAAGAAGACGCCTGGTTGGAAACAGAGCCACTGGGGCCCAACCAGGCAAGTCAGTGAAGCAGTCCCCAGAGATTTTACAGCCCACAGACCCCCTCCCACCCAAACCAGTGGTGCAACTCACCGCATCGCTCCAGTTGCCCACTGGGCACACCATGCAAGTACCAATAACCATTGACTCTGGGAGCAACGCAGACTTTATAGGAGTGGACTTTATCAAGCAACATCGCATAGCACTCATGCCAGCCACGATGCCCCTAAACGTCGTCACGGTCGATGGCAGGAAGCTACTGGGAGGAGAGGTGGTACAGCAAACACCACCGATGGTGATGCAAATTGGAAACCACCGCGAAGTCATCAGCTTCAACGTCACCCACCTGTCAGACACGCCCATAGTGTTGGGTATGAGTTGGCTGGATAGGCACAGCCCGGCATTAGCATGGTACCAGCGTCAATTGACCTTCTGCTCCTCCTACTGCGCAGAACACTGCATCCAGACCCGCCAGGAGGAGGAGGGGCAAGAGGATGAACCGCAGTTACACCTAGGCATGGTGCAAGCGGTACCCAACAAGTACAAGGAGTTTTTGGAGGTCTTCTGCGAGAGGGAAGCGGATAACCTGCCTCCCCACAGGCCTTACGACTGCAAGATTGACCTCCTGCCGGGAGCGACGCTGCCGACTGGGAAACTGTATTCCATGTCTGAAGACGAACTGCAAGAACTCAGGGAGTTCATAGATCACAACTTGAAGCGGGGGTTCATCCAAGAATCTAAAGCAGTGGGGGGCAGTCCCGTGTTTTTGTGAAGAAGAAGGACACGCCCCAACGCAGGCTCATAGTTGATTATAGGATCATAAATTCCAAAACAAAGCCCGCAGCATTCCCCATGCCCAAGATCGACGACCTGCTCGCGACGGTGAGGAAGGGACGGATCTTCACCAAGTTGGATCTACGAGGGGCGTACAACCTTATACGCATGCGGGAGGGCGATGAGTGGAAGACAGCCATGTTTACACCTTTAGGCACCTATGAATATCGCGTAATGCCTTTTGGTCTGCAAAATGGCTCCCATACCTTCCAAGCTTTCATGCATCACGTGTTAGCGGGACTCCTCTACAAGAAGTGCGTTTGCTTCCTGGACAACATCCTGGTCTTCTCGGAATCGCAGGAGGCTCACGAGAGGGACGTCAAGGAGGTCCTGCAGAGGCTACGGGAGCACAGACTTTACGCCAAATTAGAGAAGTGCCAGTTCGACATGACGGAGGTGGATTTCCTGGGCTACAAGCTGTCCGACAAGGGACTCGCCATGGACAGCACCAAGGTCCGCGCGGTGTTGGACTGGAAGAGCCCGCGCAATCGGAAGGAGGTCCAGAAGTTCGTCGGCTTCGCCAACTTTTATAGCAAGTTCATCAAAGGGTTCGCGAAGGAGACGGCGGCCATCACGGACACCCTCAGCTCCAAGAAGAAGAAGTTCACCTGGACGGACCAGGCGGAGCAGTCCTTTCGGAGACTCAAGCGTCTCTTCGCGTCCGAAGAACAGCTGCTACATGCAAACCCCAGCAGACCAATGAGGGTTGAGACGGACGCCTCGGACAGAGCGGTGGGGGCCGTCCTGTTGCAGCAAGATCCGCAAGGGGAATGGAGGCCGTGCGCATTCTACTCCAGGAAACTCAGCAAGGCGGAACAGAACTACACCATCTGGGACAGGGAGTTGCTGGCCATTCATGCAGCTTTCAAGGTGTGGCGCCACTTCCACGTTGGAGCCAGACACACAGTGCAAGTCCGCCCGGACCATAAGAACCTGGAGTACTGGCGCACGGCGCGGTTCCTGAACCAGAGACACATTCGCTGGGCGGAGTTCTTTGTGGATTTCGATTTCCGGATAGAATACATCCCGGGAGACAACAACGTCATGGCGGATGCACTATCCAGGAAGCCGCAGTATCTCGAGGAAGCGGCGCCGGTGGCGGCCAAGCACATTTTCGCACCGAAAGCGTGGGCGTGCGCTTCAGCTGCCGTGGACCTGGACGCGGTGCGTCGAGCGCTGCAGACGGATTCGTTCGCACAATCCAAGATGGAGGAGGTGCGAAAAGGCACAGCGAAGGACGACGAGTTCCAGATACGAGACGGACTGCTCATCCGCAGAGGGGCTCTCTACGTGCCCGGAGACGACCTCCGCGCGAAAGTCTTGCAGCAGCTACACGACGCGCCCAGCGCTGGGCACTTCGGCAAGGACAAGACGGCGGAATTAGTAACCAGAGACTTTTGGTGGCCCAAGGTGAGGGGAGAAGTCGCGGATTACGTCTCCAGGTGTGACACCTGCCAAAGGGCCAAGCCAGTACACAGGAAGCCGGCGGGTCTACTAGAACCCCTACAGACGCCGCTCGAACCGTGGGAGAAAGTGGCCCTGGACTTTGTCACAGATCTTCCCAGCTCACAAGGCAAAACAGCGGTGCTCGTGGTCGTAGACATGTTCACCAAGATGGCGCACTTTATTCCGTGCGCGAAGGTGGCCACAGTGGAACAGACCGCCAAGCTGTTCATAGACCACGTGTTCAAAGCTCACGGCTTGCCGCGGTCCATCCTGTCCGACCGGGGTCGCCAATTCGTCTCGAGCTTCTGGCAGAAGCTGCTGGGCATCCTGAACGTCAAGATCAACTTAGCGTCGGCACGACACCCGCAGACCAACGGACAAGCGGAGAGGGTCAACGCCATCATGCAGCAGTACCTGCGATGCTACGCCAATCAACAACCCTCGACCTGGGTGGACTACCTACCGCTGGCCGAGTTTGCCTACAACAACACGAAGCAAGGGTCTACAGGAGTGACACCGTTCTTCGCCAATAATGGGCGGCATCCCAGAACTTTCCCGGGGTTAGAGACGAAGGGGGAGGGGGAGCCAAGGGGAGCGGAGCACTTAGCAGCAGAGTTACAGGAGGTCCACGAGCAACTCCGAAGGCAATTGGAACTGGCGAAACACGCCTACAAAATGCAGGCAGACAAGCACAGGAGGGTCGGGGAGGACATCCAGGTGGGGGACTGGGTCTGGTTAGCAGCCCAGGCAGTGCCGGCCAGGACGCTAGCTAAGAGGAAGCTCAAGCACAAGCAGCTGGGACCTTACCAGGTCGCGGCGCAAATCAATCCAGTGGCCTTCCGGTTGACACTCCCGGAGGGCTCCAGAATGCACCCAGTCTTTCATAGGTCAGTGCTCACACCCTACAGGGAACCCCACAGGTTTCAGGCGACAGGGAACGCGCCAGACCCACTTAACGAATCTCCGAAGAGGGAGGGGTCACGGAGGGCGACGCCACTCAACGAGGTCACGGAGATTTTGGACTCGAGGTGGGGGGAAGAGGGGGTGGAATACCTCCTCGCCAGGGAAGGTACCCCAGCCAGTGCCAACAGGTGGGTACCGTGCTATGCCGTGGAGGAGCACTATCTTAAAGACGAGTTCCATGCACTCTTCCCACACAGACCTATACCGGCAGAGTATTTCGACGACTGGCTCTTCACACCCACACTGTCAGCCAGTACGTTCCAGGGTTTTTCATCAGCTGAAGAGACGACGCCGGACACTAGCTCCTCGGAGGGGTCTCTCTCGGGGTTTGCCACAGACCGCTCCTATTGGTGGGACACTCAACCGGAGGTGGGGTGGCGCAGGGAGCTGCTGCGGGGACCTTTGCAAGCAGTCTCACCAGAGGTACCTGGGGGAGGGGAGGACATGGACGTGTTGGGGGAGGATCCTGGATTCGAGCACATCAGCAGAGAGATGGAAGCAGAGGAAATCGACGTCGACGAGCCCGTTGCGGTTGGGCCGGATCCAGTGGACCGGCTACACACCAGGGGGGAAGAATGGTATCCCGCACTCACACCCACAGGACTGGAGCACCCGGAACCCACACCCGAAGAGGGGGAGGGGGGAAGGGGGGGCTTCGAGGGGGGGATGGATGTCAGGGAATCAGGAGCAGGAGCACTGGGGAGAGAGGATTGGGAGAGCGAAGGGGAAGAATCCGAGGGCAGCGTAGGGGAGTATGACAGTGGCCCGAGAGATTCCATGAGCTTCTCCAGCGAATCAGAAGATTCCCAGAAGGGGGCGCCGATGGTCAGGGCAAGGGGGGTCCCAGGGGGGACGCACCAGAAACAAGGAGCCAGAGGGGAACCCCAAAGCAGCAGTGGAGGATCGGGACCAGTTTCCCCACCAGAGCGTAGTGGGGGGGAAGAGTCACATGTGTCAGGGGCAGTGTCTCCTCCAGAGAGGGAGTCAGGGCTGACCACGCCTCCAACGGAGGGGAGGTCAGTTGCAGCTAGCCCCCCCGAAGGGGGAAGCAGTGACAGCAGCAGTGGAACGGTCAGGAGGAAAGCTGCTGGCTGGGCGCGCGCGCCAAGTTCAAATGTGCAGGCGCGCGGAACAGCAGGAGACCCGGATGGGGAACCAGCTCCTAAAGCCCGCCGGAGGGAGGGAGAAGGCTCAGGGGAATCAGCGGGAGAAGAGGCTAGAAAGGGCGGAACCCCGGCGGGCAGGCGGACCCAGAGGAGAAAGGAGCAGCGGAGAAGGTGGAGCAAGGCTAGAATCTTAAATTGGTGTCAAGGGGGAGGAGACTCAGACGGAGCATCAGCGATCTGACACTTGAGACGTGGAGCTGCGCGCTGCGGCTCTGGAAGTGAAACTGAACTTCAATAAAGACTTTTATACTTAACAACGAAGCAGCGTTGGTCCTTTGTGAGCTGGGACCTAGGGTAGCTCTGACACCCACATTTGCTATAATCTAATCTAATACATCTCTGCCACTCGGTTTATGTTGCTCTCTTTAGATCCGCTGCTATTAAGGTACCTTTTAAATGCTTTAAATTATCTTGAGGTGCATTTCTGATTATTATTTTAAATTAGCCACTCTGGGGAAGAAATCCCCACAATAAACAGAAATTAATGAATGAAGCCCAGCACTCGCTTCCACAGATGTTTAGTATCTGCCTGCCCTGAATGAAGCAGGAGCCTACAGTGCTGGGCACTTCTGGCTGCTCTAGTAGAAACCTTAGTGGTGCAGCTGCAGCAGCAGGGATCGCCGACACTGCACCCTCCTGGTGTTGCTGAAGTGGAACTCTCATGAGCCCCAGTCAGCAAGGCCAATTCTTAGCAATTATGGGAATTTTGGTCTATCAACATTTGGAGAGCACAATGCTGCCTGCCATAAAGAAGGCTGATCACCGAAGAATTGATGCTTTTGAATTCTGGTTCTGGAGGAGACTCTTGAGAGTCCCATGGACTGCAAGAAAATCAAACCTCTCCATTCTGAAGGAAATCAGCCCTGAGTGCTCACTGGAAGGACAGATCCTGAAGCTGAGGCTCCAATACTTTGGCCACCTCATGAGAAGAGAAGACTCCATGGAAAAGACCCTGATGCTGAGAAAGATGGAGGGCACAAGGAGAAGGGGACGACAGAGGACAAGATGGTGGGACCGTGTTCTCGAAGCTACCAGCATGAGTTTGACCAAGCTGTGAAAGGCAGTGGAAGACAGGAGGGCCTGGCGTGCTCTGGTCCAGGGGGTCACGAAGAGGCGGACACGACTAAACGACTAAACAACAACAAATGCTGCCTACCCTGAGCTACACACAGGCAGGAAAGTTACAGAAACATGACTCAATTTGCTTCTCCAGATAGCGGAGACCAACAAGTTACATCAGTCAAGGCTCTCTCCCTCCAAGCCCTCAAAACGCACTCGTTTTCATGATTGTCAGCTGTGGCAGACCCTGGTCAGGGGGCAGGAAGCTCATCTGGGCACAGATATCCTTGTAATCCTGGTTTCGGCGCTCAAAGTCTTCCACATGGGCAGCAAGGTGGGAATTGACCATGCAGAAGCTGGTATTGTTGCAGACAAACCTCGCGGCCACACACCCCTTGTTACCCTGCAGGGGCGGAGCAAAGATGGCTGTTAGTGAGCAAGCAGGAAAGAGGGGGGAACTGGTTGGCAGAGATTAGAAAAACAGATAGACAGACAGAAAGATAGACGTGGGGAATTCCGCTGTCAGGGTCTACTCACCATCTTCCCCATGATGCCTGTGCCCACTGTCTCCCTCATCACTTCCTTGATGCAGCTGAGCTGGTCCTTCCTGACAAAGATGAGCACCAGCTGCACCTAGAAGATGCAAGGTACTGTGATGTCTACCAGCTCTGTTCATTGCTTGCTGTCCTGGGCCGGCTGGATGCAGATAGGAGTGGCAGGTGGCACCAACTGGGGATGCCCCAAGGGAAGAAGGCTCAGAGCCAGGGAACTGGTGGGGGGTCGTCAGAGAGAGAAGAGGGAGCAGACTGTGAGCAAGAGGAGGTGTTGGAAACTGAAGAGGCAGGAGGGCAGGAAGATTCTGCGGCAAACAGCAGCCCAGAATCCGAGGCAGAAGTGGAGGCTGGAGGCGGGGGTCAAGAGGCAGAGATCAGGCAGGCTGCTGAAGAAGCCAGGGGGTCTCCCCATCCTGCTGCGATCAGCTCCCCTCCCTGCTGGTCTCCCAGAACACAGAGAAATTAAGAGGAGGGAGCAAAGACAGGCAAGGTGTCAGAGTCTCAGGTTGCTTGGGAAGGACCAGGGGGAGGAGGAGACTTCAGAGAGTGGTGGGAGGGTAGCAACCTTCAGCCTTCACAACTACCTCACTGGGGCAAGACCTGTTGGGAAAGGTTTCTGTGATCACTAGGCCTGCACGGTTTGGGTTTCTTTGAATAAAGAATGTTGGCTTCTTTTGAATAAAACACCACTGACACCAGGTGTTTTTTCTTGCTGACCTCCTTCTCCTCCTCCTCCTCCTCCTCACTCCAGCTCCTGACAGCTGTCTGGCTGCTGAAGAAATGGGTGGGGTTGGACTTACTTTCTTGTACTTGGATTTGGAACGCAAAGCCTTTTCCACAGCTGTCAGCCACTCTTGCTCCTTTGTCGAGTCCAAGTAGAAGAAAACCTATGTGCTCAGGTCCAGCTCCTGGAACCAAATGCCCAAGTGCCAAAGAGAAGGATGTGGAACTGCAGGAATAGGACTCCAATCGGAACAGACGTGCTGGTTAAATATGCAAAGACAACAGGAGTGTGCAAGGGCAGGCAAAATCAGGACCAAGAACAAACAAGTAATACCAGCCACTTCTTCCTCAGCTTAGCTATTCTGGGCCCCAAAGGAGCTTTGCTAATGAAAGAAAAAAAGCTTTTTCCTTGTATTTTTTAAGATGTGTCGGCCAGCCTGATATCTAAGCACTATCCCAGTAGCCACAGGCAGCCAGAAATTCTTTGAAGGCAAGTGAGTTGGTTGATCTCTCCATTCTTCCTTCACCTGGCAACCTGGTTTCCAGGCTGGCTTTCCGGGAGCAGAAAACCACCTCTCAGATCTGCTGTGCCAAGCTTGTTTGCTAGAAGATTACCCCGTAACACCCTTGTCCTCTTTGCAAACCTCCTAAATGGCTAGCCTTCTGTGTTTCCATGCTGGCCATGAAGGAATGGGCATTCCCCACTCTGAAAACAGCACAGAAATACAGCCTGTCTAGTAAAGGGGTAAAAAGAGCAAGCTAAACAGCCTCTGTAAAACAGTAGCATCTGAAGCTGCTAACCACATACTGATAAACATATCATAAAAGGAGACATGAAAAACAAATGGCCACTGGGTACTACTAACAGTGGGACACGGGTGGCGCTGTGGGATAAACCACAGAGCCTAGGACTTGCAGATCAGAAGGTCAGTGGTTAGAATCCCCACGACGGGGTGAGCTCCCGTTGCTCGGTCCCTGCTCCTGCCAACCTAGCAGTTCGAAAGCACGTCCAAGTGCAAGTAGATCAATAGGTACCGCTCTTGCGGGAAGGTAAACGGTGTTTCCGTGTGCTGCTCTGGTTCGCCAGAAGCGGCTTAGTCATGCTGGCCACATGACCCGGAAGCTGCACGCCGGCTCCCTCGGCCAGTAAAGCGAGATGAGTGCCGCAACCCCAGAGTCGGCCATGACTGGACCTAATGGTCAGGGGTCCCTTTACCTTTACCTTACTTCTAACAGTACAAGGAAATAACCAAAGCAAAAACTTTGTTTGAAGTAGTAAGATTAGCATTATAAGGATGACCCACACCAAGTGTTGGGGGGGGGGTCACACCTCCCTGTCCTCCAGCACAGCTTTTAGGAGGAGTTCCAAAGGTTTTGCTTCAGTTTTGGATTAACTGCATCTTGTCACAATGTCTGAAGCTTCACAAACCGCTTCATTTGAACCATGGCTCATTGAAACAAGCCAACTTCCAATCGTGGGTTTACAAAGCTGGTAAAATGAACCACCATAGGATCTGGACACACCAAACTGTGGTTAATTTAAAATCCAAGTGGAAGCTTCCCAATAGGCTTGGGGTGGGGGACAGGTGTGCAAACCTGGAGGAGAGGCTGCCGTCCTGCTCATAATATGAAGCCACGTTTCAGTATGTGGCACCAAGGGAAATTGCCCACCACAACTAATACTTTCAATTACCCACCCATGTGGCCTGAGTGAACAGGACAGACTTTGCCTGGCACCCAACAATAAAGCTGTCATGTAGATGTCGCTTTCCAGCCCCAACTCTGATACAGGTTCCACTGGTCTTTGCACTTTTGCATGATCTGACCTGAAATTCTGGGTGTTGACATATTCCTTCTCTCTCTTGGCGAGGACGTGCTTGATGAGTCCCTCTCTCTGTCCGGACTGCGTATGTGTGGAAGGCACAAAGAGCTTGCGCATAGTGTGGGTCATTGGGGTTGCTTCTTGCTCATGCTCTCCTTGTCACGGATACGCCTCAGGGAGATGAGAACAGAACTCAAGTAGTCCTTAAAAGCAAGGAGGCGGGAGGGCACAGTACACCTCTAAGGCAACTTACAGCCTGCTTGGTGGCAGCGGTGGGGGTGGAGGCTCCCGGCGGGCACTCATTTGCTGATTCTGCAGGTTTCTTTCCTTCTCCATGAAGTTATCCTCGAATCCCAGAATTCCGGAGAGAGGAAAAGACTTCTGAGGTTAGAGAGGCTTCAGAACCGTTTGGGGACGTTTTGGGAAAGGAACTTAGAAAATACTTAACTGCAGGAAAATGTTCCTGCCTCCCCACAGCACCACATTTGCCGGACAATTGCCTCTCAGCTTATGCACGTTTAGGAAGGATTGTGGAGGCAACAGGTCCTCCCCTCAAGGCCTGTTCCTCTAAAGGAGGTAGACTGGTCTTCTCCAATCCTCTGGCCACTGCTGAGTTTTCCAAACTTGCTGGCATATTGAGTGTAGCACCTTAACAGCATCATCTTTAACAAAATTTAATAGTTCAGCTGGAATATCATCACTTCCACTGGCCTTGTTATTAGCAGTGCTTTCTAAGGCCCATTTGACTTTGCTCTCCAGGATGTCAGGCTCAAGGTCAGCAACCACACTACCTGGGGTGTATGAGACATCCATATCTTTCTGGTATAATTCCTCTGTGTATTCTTGCCACCTCTTCTTGACGTCTTCTGCTTCTGTTAGGTTCTTTCCACCTTTGTCCTTTATTATGGTACTCTTTGTATGAAATGTTCCTTTCATAGCTCCAGTTTTCTTGAACAGATCTCTGGTTCTTCCCATTCTGTTGTTTTCCTCTATTTCTTTGCATTGCTCATTTAAGAAGGCCCTCTTGTCTCTCCTTGCTATTTTTTGGAAATCTGCATTCAATTTCCTGTATCTTTCACTATCTCCCTCGCATTTTGCTTGTCTTCTCCAAGTCCACCTTTCCTTTTGAAGCAAAATGTCCTTGAAATGGGGGAGAAATGCCCTGCATGAAGTCTTGGGTTTGCAATTTGGGGAGAGGGAAGACTGTCTGCGGCGCTGGGGAGCGGGCAGGCTGGCGAGGCCCCCTAGATCTAGAGGCCCTAGGCTTCAGCCTACTTAGCCTATACATAAATCCAGCCCTGCCTATGTCACAGTGAGCACAGGCCCATCGATCACGTGCAAGGCATTCTGCGTGTTGGGAAGGAGCCTCCTGTTCTGGGCCAGGGGGAAGAGTGACTCCGCCAGATGGTTGAAAGGGGAGTGTCAGGGAACTGCCATCGGAGCTAGAGGTGGAGGCAAGGCTCCAAAGCGATGCTGGAGAGGGGCCCAGCAGGGAGAGAGGCAGCTCATCGGCTGGGGAAGGAAATCAGAGTAACACCAGGGGTAAAGGTGGGCAGATGGGGGAATCGGCGAGGGGGCTCCAGGACTCCTTGCCGGAGACCAGTGGGGAGAGCATGGGTCCTCCGCTGCCCACACCCACCCTGCGCAGAAGACTTCCGCGCAGGGAGAGTAGGCGGAGACTTGGCGTCAAAGAACTTCTTTGCTGGAAGAGGTTCAAGAAACGCCCACTGACGGATTCTGCCAGCGACTGAAACAGCCACGAAGTGAAGGGCTGTCCAGACAGAAAGGGTTTAACCAGGTAACCTAGCCAGGAGCGGCGGCAACTTACGCACGAGCAACCCCTATAACCATTAAAGGGAGGAATGCCCATCCTCATCTGCTGCAGCAGAAGACTGGGTGGTGGGGTCGAAGCTGATCCCGGGGAGCACGTGAGGAGTCAAGGCTTCCCGCATGAAGGCCTCGCTTCCCCTAGAAGTCCCTGCCTCCTGGTCTGTGTTCGCTTTCTTCTTCAGGTACAGCGCCAGCATGTTCTGGATGGTGCACCTGCTTCCGGGGGAGAGCTTGTCGAACTGGTCCACACTAGAAGAATAGCCATGAGACGGGTGAGACTCCTGCAAGGCGTCCCCAAAGTCAGGGGAACATAAGCGCATTTGAAGAGCCTTGCTGGGTCAGGCCAAGGCCCATTCAGTCCGACATCCTGTTGGCATGTAGTTGGTCCACCACAATTGCAAGATTATTGCATCCTTCAGGAACAGTGGCGTAGCGTGGGTTGTCAGCACCCGGGGCAAGGCAAGTAATTTGCACCCCCTAACCCGTGGATTTGCGCCCCCTAACCCGTGGATTTGCGCCCCCTAACCCATGGATTTGCCCTAACCCCAGATGTTGCGCCCGGTGCGGCCCGCCCCCCCTGCACCCCCCACGCTACACCACTGTTCAGGAATGGTGTGTCCAGCTCCATCTGAGTCATCATTCAGGCACGCTGTGGAGCTGCATGGATGAGAGATGGGCATCTTTGGCCAGTCAGGGGTGAAGAGCTGGCAAGATCCCCTGTACTGAGCAGAAAAGCAAACTCTTTGGCCTCCAAGATCTCTCCCAACTCTCAGCAGCCCTCATTGTGAGCCATACTAGAGGAATTTTGTCCTGCTTTTGCTGAGCTACAACACAGGAGCGTACCCCCAGGTGGCCATGATGTGGTAACCCTGGAGAAGCATTGCAGAGCAACTGAGAAAGCAGAATGATGTTTGCGTGGACAGTCCATTAGAAAGCTGCACTGTTATTGCATCGATAGCACATTGCAGAATACGGCTCCCCTCCAGGCAAAAACATCTGTCTGGCGGGACAGTAGCTTTCATTTCGGAGGTTGTGGTTTTACATCTTCCTATTTATTTATTTATTTATTTATTTATTTATTCGAAATTATTTATTTATTTCATAAAATGTATACACACCAGATGGTAGGAAACATCAAAGCCGTTTACAGAAGGTTAAAACCATAAAATCAGGAAAAACCTACAGTACATTAAACGTTGAAAAAGTGAATACCAGAATAGATCAGAACTCACTCCCAAGGTAACGGGAAGAGACATGGCTAAGATGGCAGGACAACTTACTCTATGGTGTTAACCCCTTCATGCACTAATTAGACTGAAGCATGTTGGTTATATGAGACTGGTTATCCCGCACAACATGCTCTCACGCAACCCAGGCCCTCCAACTGAAAACCCATTTCCTGGACAATATCAACATTGTTTTGTGCCTGTGAACTGCACAGTGAATATTTTTATTAGAAAAGAAAACAGCCTGGTGTTTCAGCTTCTCAGAGTTGTTTTATTCAGTGCGCTGCTACAGCTTGTCACACCCAAATCCTCCAAAGGAATCTGCCAAAGTGATTTTCCAGGCAAAAGGGGGCAGAGGGAGAGAAACCAAGAACCTCAAATTCACTAGACCAGGGATGGGGAATTGTGTGGCCCTCTAGATGTTGTTGGATTCCATCACCCCTGACCGTCAGCCATGCTGGCTGAGGCAGAAGGCCATTGGATCTGGCAATATCTGGGAACCCACAAGATTCCCTGCCCCCGCCCTACACAAACAACCAGGCACTCAGCTGTGAGGCATGGCTCTTACCGGAGGGAGGGTCACTCCAGAGGCAGCTGTGGCATGAGGGTGCTGGATCATGCCTTTGTGGGCACAAATGAGGATTAAAGAGGACCCCCTAGGAAGCATGCTTGGAGATCTTCCTTACCAGGTGGCTCTCTGGCAAAAACACAACAGTACTAAACAGCCATATGGAACCACACCTCAAAGCTGGATCAGACTTCCCAGATCCTGTAGCCTACATTAAGAGGAAGACTGGGGCAGAGGGGCCTAGAGTGGGAGTCAGAGTTGCTCTTAGGGCTGCATGTCTGAAGCATGGGCAGAAATCTTTGGGTGTGAGGTTGCATGGGGCTGTCTCTTTGTGTTTTGGTGATGCCAAGCCGCCAGCCAGCCAGAGGCAGGCAACCAACTGGCTTCAGGGGCAAGCTCCTTTGCAAAGCCAGTCTGACTTCACCAAATGCAATGGCAGAGTGACCATTCGGCCCGTGTTCTGCTTCGCTGTGAAATGGCGTGTGTTCCTCAACCCAGAGAACCTCTTTTTCAACGTCAAGCTGGTCTAAGGAAGAAAAGCATAAGAGTTAGTCTTGAATCCCCACACACATGTGCTGGGAGATGCCTGCACACCGCACATGTAAAGCACATCTCCTCCCACCCACACCCAAAAAGTCCTGGGAACAATGGTTTGTTAAGGGTGCTGGGAATCGTAGCACTGTGAAAGGAAAACTAAGGTTCTTAGGATTCTTTGGAGGGGGTGGAATGTTGAATACACAGCGGCCACATGGACGGATGGACACACACACACACACACACCCCAGCATAGCTTCAACTTTTAGCACAAAAAGTCTTCAGCCAGATGTCATGCAACCCTTTGGCAGGGGCAACTTATCATTTTATTGATTTTCCATAACAAAGAATTAAAAAGGCGGACAATCCTGCAAAGGAGTGTTGCCATTTAAACTGCTGGTGTGACGTAGGAACCCGAACAAAGAAAAGGAACCAACTACACAGAGTCTGCTTCCGATTGCCCTTGTTCTCCACCTCCCTCTATCCTAATCAGCCGCAAACAAGAGTTCAGATTTGAAAGCCTTGTTATCACCTCATTCCCTTCAATTAGCCAGCTGCTCTGGCAGATGACATCAGTTCCTTCCCGCTCCCAATATTCCTGCTCCTAACCTGGTTAGCCATAGCCCGGAAGCTGAATCTCAGGGGAACGCCTTTGGGCTGGGAAGGGCTCATCTTTTCTGGGCCTCTTCTCCCCCTCAGGAAGGGGTGCTTGGCTCCTGGCCTGTGAAATGCGCTCAAAATTTAAAGAAGCCGTTTTTTTCGTCGTGAACAGAAAGGGAGCGCGGAAAACCCTCGGAGGAGTTTTCCGAGTAATACAGGGGCTTGGGGGAGCCGCAAAGGCACTGCGCCCCCCAAAAATCTCAAGGGGGAGACCCTTGAGGGATAAGATACCCAGGCGTGTGGAAGCGGTTTCGCTGTTTTTTCGGGGTTTTCTTTTCTTTGGAAGATCTCGAGGGCGGTGAGACTGCAAGCGCAAAAGGGAGAGCACCGACCCTGTATTACGATGCCTCTGGCTCTCACTGAAGAATGCGACGAACCTCCAAAGCTGCAAGAACGGAACCCTTAGTGTGAGTAGATTTATTTTATGCTATAAAATCCTAAAATACACTAAGAGAACGTCGGATGTTAGATGATTTAACTCAGGAATTCACCTCGGCAGAGGATTAAAATGGCGCAGGTTACAAAGTCGCAAGGTTGAGGAAGGAAGTATCCTTTTGCCTGACTGAGTGAATACAAAGTAAACGTCTCGGACTTTACTGTCGGGATTAAAGAATTTGAAACATTCCATTGCTTGGGAACTCTGTCTGCCTTTTTTGAGGGGAGTAAGAAGGAAAAAGGAAACTTTACGGATCCGTTTAAAATGAAACCTTTTAGAGCCGCTTAAAAGGACAGTTGGAAGGAGAAGGGTGGGGGGGAAAGAAGAAATTAGAAGGAGAGTAGAAAGACAGTTTGAAAAACGGCTCAAAGAGACAAAAAGAGAAACCCTGATGAAATACACTCAGAGTCGCAAAGTGAATTCATGCTCTTTATTCAGCTCATAGTGGTGAGGAGGAATGAATGAAAGTCCCCTCAAGGTATCTGCTTTATATACATTATTTACACAATGGGCTGCACATGATTGGCTAATTCCGGAATTCTACTGTAAGCCAATCAGGTTGTGGATTCACTTCTATCTGGAGCATGATTGGGTGGTTCCTGCCAACCAATCATACTGCTGCATTGTTCTAGGACCAATCAGACTGCTGCATTCTGAATCCTATTGTTCTAGGACCAATCAGACTGCTGCAGTTTGGATCCTATTCAACTCAGTACATAACACCCCTCCCCTCTAAGTTCCAGTCCTGCCCGGGAGGTCGCATTCATAGTCCTCAAGGTACGCCGGCGGCCTACGTGTGCGTTGCGGCCTGGGGTGTTCCCTGGTCCGGGGTTCAGGTTCTGGCTCATGTTCCAAGGATGCTGGCTGTGATGGGGCTGTATGGTCTGGCGCAACCGGCTCGCTCAGTCGTGGTTCTGGTTCCAGTGTCCTTTCGGCCTCACGGGTCCTCTCTGTATTTACTGATTCTGCCTCTCCTGCTTGCCCCTGCTGCTCTATGGGCCTCACTGCCCCACTGTTCCCTTGGGACTCCTCTGACCTGTCCTCCTCCTCCTGGTTTTCTCCCGGGAATCGTCGCCGTATCTGGTCGCAGTGGCCCCCCATCTGTTAGCACCTCGTACGACACGGGGCCAGTGCCCCTGGTGACTGTGGCGGGTACCCATGCAGGGCATGCCCCAAAATTCTTTGCATACACTGGGTCCTGGGCCTCGAAAGTCTGGGGATTCCTGCCTTCCCCCACCACTACCTCATCCTGAGCTCTATCGGGGTGAAGGAGGTCCAATCTGATTGCAAGGCGCCGACCCATTAGTAGTTCAGCGGGGCTCCGGCCAGTCGTTGAGCTGGGGGTGCTGTGCTGTGCTAGAAGGAATGTGGCAAGGCGGTACTCCCAATCCCCTTGCGTCATGCGGCGAAGGGTGTCCTTGGTGGTCCGCACCATGCGTTCTGCTTGGCCATTGGTGGCAGGGTGGAATGGCGCCGAACGGATGTGGCGGATGGCTGTGAAGGTTTGGAATTCTCCTGACGTAAATGCAGTCCCGTTGTCTGAGACGAGAGTGTCAGGGAGCCCATGGGTTGCAAACAGCCTGCGTAGTACCCGGATGGCTGCAGACGTAGAAGTGGACGGTACCAGTGCGACTTCCAGCCATTTGGTGTAGGAGTCCACAACTATGAAGAATGTTTTCCCCTGAAAGGGGCCAGCGAAGTCCACGTGCAGGCGTGACCATGGTGCTCGGGCGGACTCCCAGGACTGGACTGGGGCCCTTGGGGGATCTGGGCGGGATTCTTGGCAGGCCTGGCAGTGTTTGACCCAGGCCTCTATCTCTCCGTCGATCCCCGGCCACCACACATAACTCCTGGCAAGGGCCTTCATTCTTAGTACACCTGGGTGTGTCTCGTGTAGGGCTGTGAGGACCCTTTTGCGGAGGGGCTGGGGAACAATGACCCTGCTTCCCCATAACAGGCACCCCTTGTGGGCCGACAGTTCATGTTTGCGGGTTGTGTAGCCGGCGAATTCTGGCCCGGGGCTGCTGCTGGGCCATCCCCTCCACACCCAGTCCAGGACCCAGGAGATGACCCTATCTTTCTTGGAATGGTGTGCAACTTCTTGTGCCTGAATGGGGCGCTCGGGAAGCAGCTCCAGGCTCATAACCTCTTGTGCAGGTGCTGGGTCGGGGCCTGTTTCCGGTAGTGGTAGCCTGTTGAGGGCGTCCGCATGGCCCATCGCCTTCCCAGGGCGGTGAATCAGTGCATACTGGTAGCTGGCAAGGAAAATTGACCACCTGAAGACGCGAGGAGACAGCACTTGGGGGGTCTGCTTTTTCGGGGCAAACAAGCCAAGCAACGGCTTGTGGTCAGTCACCACGGTGAAGGGCCGCCCGTACAAGAAATCATGGAATTTTTTTACTCCCTTCACGATTGCCAGACCCTCCTTGTCGATTTGCGAGTAGTTCCGCTCGGTTGCGTTGAGTGTCTGGGAAAAGTATGCCACCGGTACCTCTCTTCCATCTGGGAGTTTGTGTCCCAGGACAGCGCCAATGCCATAGGGCGAGGCGTCGCATGCTAGCACCACCGGCAGCCTCTCGTCGAAGTGTGCCAAGACCGAGTTTGAGACAAGCAAGTCCTTGACTGCCTGGAATACGGCCTCCTGGCGCTGGCCCCACACCCAAGGGGCCCGCTTGTCCAGGAGTCTGTGTAGGGGCTCCGCTACCGCCGCCTTGTGGGGAAGGAAGGAATGGTAAAAGTTCAATAGTCCCAAGAAGGCCTGAAGTTCAGTCTTGTTCTTGGGCGCTGGGGCATCACAAATGGCCCGTACCTTGTCCCCAGTCGGGTGGACCCCTTCTGCGTCCACCATGAATCCCAGAAAGTCCACCTGAGGCACTCCTAGTAGACATTTTTCCCGCTTCACCTTGAGACCCGCCGTCTGGAAACGGTGCAGAACGGTGCGGATGCGGTCCTCAAACTCCTCGGGTGTGGGCCCGGCAATCAATACATCATCGAAGAAGGGGGTGACGCCAGGAATCCCTTTAAGGAGAGAGTCCATTAGATTCTGGAATATGCCTGGTGACACGCTGACACCGAATTGCAGCCGCTTTACCCTGAACGCTCCTCTGTGCGTCACAATCGTTTGTGCCTCTGCTGTGGCCTCATCTACTGGCAGCTGTTGATATGCTTGGGCCAGGTCCAGCTTGCCAAAAATTTTCGACCCAGCCAGGGTAGCAAGGACATGGCTGACCACTGGCACTGGGTATGCATGGGCCGTGAGGGCCTTGTTTATGGTACATTTGTAGTCTGCGCAGATGCGGACCGAACCATTAGGCTTGACGTGTGTGACGATTGGGGTTTCCCAGGGGGCATTAGGCACCGGCTCCAGCACTCCTTGCTCCACGAGTCGGTCCAATTCCTCGTCTATACGGGGTTTCAGGGCGAACGGGACCCGGCGGGCCTTGAGCCTGACCGGTCGTACTGTGGGGTCAAGCTGTAGAGCAATGGGGGGGCCCGTATACTGTCCCAATTTCCCATCGAAAACCCCTGGAAATTCCTTGCATATGGCATCCACGTCCACTTGTAAGCTGGTGTGGTTCACCCCGGTGACGGCTAGCCCCAGTGGTCCAAACCATGCCAATCCCAGTAAGCTAATGTAGGGGCCCTTGACCACAAGCAAGTCCAGTTGCCGCGTCCTCCCTCGGTACTGCACCCTGAAGGTCCCCACCCCCATTGTGGGGACCTTACGTTTCTGGAAGTCCCGGAGGGTGAATGGGGCCGGCCTGAGTTTGGAACCCCCAGTAGGACAGTTTCCTTAAGGTCCTTGCCGAGATTATGGATAGAGTTGAACCCGTGTCAAGCTCCATGCGGCATGGGGCCCCCTCTATCTGTACCTCTACATAAATTTTCTCTACGTTGAGGTGGGGCAACTGGTATACCTGGAAGTCCGTGAGCTCCGTCGAGTTGCCTTGGTGTGTTGGGCCCCGGGACCTGGGGCTCTTGGATTGGTCATCTGATGCCTGGCGTCGGGTGGGCCGAGCCCGACACACCCGGGCGATGTGTCCCAATTTTCTGCACTGCCTGCACTCTGCTTTGCAGAAACGGCAGGTCCTCCTCTTGTGACTTTCTCCACAGCTTGCGCAGTTCCCTCCTTCTTGTCGAGGCAGCTGTGGTATGTGGGCTGCTTGAGTGCGCTGCTGTACTCGGTGCACCTCCTCCCTGTTGGATCCTGAGTCGTCGGTGAGGTCTTTGTGGTGGACCCTCGGTTGGGACGGCTGGCTCGGCCGTGCCTCTTGCGTCGACCTCTCGGCAGCTTCCATTGGCAGGGCCTCCTCCAGAGCGACCTGGAACGTTAGGTTCTTCTTAGCGTAGAGGCGTCGTTGCAGCTTCTCATCCTTCAGGCCACCGACGAGGTGATCACAAAGCATGTTCTCCAGCTCTGAGAAGTTGCAGAACCAGGCAGCTTGGCGGAGAGAGGTCACAAACCCAGTTATGGTTTCCCCAGGGGCTTGCCGCTTTGCGTAGAAGGCATTTCGACGAGCCACCACTGATGGCTGTGGCGAAAAGTGCCCCTTCAGCTGTTCCATTATTGTTTTGTATGGAACAGTAGCAACGTCTTCAGGCGCAAGGAGAGCCCGGGCGATTTCAAATGTCTCCTCTCCGCGGATGCTGAAGAATATCGCCCTCTTCCTGGTGTCTTCTTCGTCGGTGACCCCTTTTGCTTCTAGGAGGAAGGTGAAATGGGAGGCGTACGCTTCCCAGTCTCCAGATGCTGGGTTGAACGGCGAGAAGCTGCTGTCGGTTGCCATTCTGAGTTCCTTGTGTCCCGGAGCTGAAGCCTGGATACATGGTGCGAGGCAGCAGTGCGGCAGGTGGCGGTGCTGCGGTGCTGTGGGTGGATCCCTTTCCCCAAAGATCCTGATCGGCCCCAAATGGTGCTCGGTCACAGTGACCAAAGAGCAAGACAGAGGGACTCATCCAGACTGCGCCACCTTCTCCACTCACAATCCCATATGGCCAGACGTACAAGTGCTTCTGAATGCCCTCTTTAAGGAGGCTGAGAAGGCTGACATACTGGCAAAGGCAGGAGAAGCCCTATTACGGAATGATTGCCAGATGTCCCCGTCTCCCAGGGACAGTCCCCGGATTTAAAAATCTGTCCCCAACAAAATCCGTCCCCGGAATGTCCCCGGATTTCATAGAAGGCCCCCAGATTTATATTTTAAGTGTTGTAGATTTATTAGTAGGGAAGGAATGTTGCGTGATTGGTTCAACGGCACAAGACACATCATATGGGGACTTCCGGCGAGGCAAAATGGCGGGTGCCACGGCAATGAGCAGCTCCTGAAGCCAGCCAGAGCCAAGTGCACTACCAGGCTGGCTCCGGGCTGCTGAGACTGCCGCCTGCGCTGCCACTGCCGAGGGGGAACCAGGGATGCCCGGCGCGTCAACTGGGGGAACCGCTGACACCCCCCCGGACCCCAATCGAGGTGGGAGCGAGAGCGCCCGGCCATGTGGCCGACTGCCCAGCGGCGCTCCAGGGCCAGTAAAAACCCCGGAGCCAACCCAGGGAGAAGGAGAAGGAAGAGAGAGAAAGAGGAAGGAGAAAAAAGAGGGGAGCCCCGACCTTGGTGCCGCTGAGGAAGAGAGGTAGGAGAGCACCAGGAGGGCAAGGACACGGGGCCGAGCCCAGGCCTGACCCGAGCACTCCAAGAGATCAGGCTGGGGCCCAGAGGAAGGCCAAGCGACAGAGGAGACCCAGAAGAGAAGATATTACTTCTTATTTTTTAAAAAAATGATTTTTAAAAAATAACGTTTGTTTCTCTTTTGAAAAAAAAAGTGTCCCCGGATTCTTTGAAAAAAATCTGGTAACCTTACCTTAAATCCTAACCTTCTAATTGAGCCGCTGGAGAAAGACTGGGGCGGGCGGCAAGTGGGAGGGGGAAGTCGTCAGGGGAATCATCAGAACCACCTGTGCTGCAGAGCTTCTGGCTGAAAGGCGACTCATGGAGATTTGCAATGACTGCTGCAATGCACCCCTAATGATTCAGATTGTCTCATTATAGCCTTATTGTGTTTATTTGTTGTTGATATATTAAATTTGTATAATCTTAGAAGCGGTGTGGCTGTGAGTACCATGAAGGGAGCCTGCACTTTGTGATTTGCAGGTTAGGAAGGAGGAAGAGGCAAAGATCCTTTCCCCAGTAAAACATGTTTGCACCCAGGGTGTTTCCAGACTGTCAGTATTTTGTGGGAGGGATTCAGGTCCACCCGGTACTGCGGTGCTGTGTGTGGCAGTCAGCTCAGCGGGATCCCACCTTCGTCACCACTGAAATATACTCAGAGTCGCAAAGTGATTTCATGCTCTTTATTCAGCTCATAGTGGTGAGGAGGAATGAATGAAAGTCCCCTCAAAGTATCTGCTTTATATACATTATTTACACAATGGGCTGCACATGATTGGCTAATTCCGGAATTCTACTGTAAGCCAATCAGGTTGTGGATTCACTTCTATCTGGAGCATGATTGGGTGGTTCCTGCCAACCAATCATACTGCTGCATTGTTCTAGGACCAATCAGACTGCTGCATTCTGAATCCTATTGTTCTAGGACCAATCAGACTGCTGCCTTTTGGATCCTATTGTTCTAGGACCAATCAGACTGCTGCAGTTTGGATCCTATTCAACTCAGTACATAACACCTGAAAAGAACTTTTCCTAACTCTGGGACTTTTTCTACGTATGTTGGAACAGCTTGGACAGAAAACCTAAGAAGCTAAAACATCTGGAACTTTAAACTTAAGAACTTTAGTACCCTTTGAATTTTAGAACTCTTCGCAAAGTTTGCATTCATGTTTTGCCTATAAAATCTTGGTTTTCTCTCTTCTTACTCTCTCTCCTTTTCTCCACGTTTCCTCATGTTATTCTCACCCCGTCTTAAATTTGAGAACTATTCTGCCATCTTACCCCTTTTTTCCCCTACCTGTTTGCTTTCTACTTTCTGCCTTCTTTTCTTCCCCCTTTTGTTTTCTATCATAATAATACAATTAACAACTCATCTTTCCTACCCCCAGTCTTGAGAAAAATTTAACCGGACCTTACCAACTTCGGCAGGATTTGTATCCAATCCAAGACGTCTTCCCACATATCGAGCTGAATAATTATTTGAACTCTAACAACTTAGAAAAGTAAATTATATATTGAATAACTTCAGGCCCTGAAAGTTGGATGTCATCTGACTCATCTATTGAGGACTTATTTAAATATATACATCCCCCCCCCCAGGATTATAAAGATTGACTTAACAGAACTTTTGACCTGAGGTAACAGACGGCAATGAATGTTTGAAACATTCTTTGTGAACTGGACTAGGCCGACAAGTAGCTGAAAATCACAGATTTTGACAGAGACTGAACGACCTTCTTTGGACTGTAAAAAGAGATTACCATCTTTGATTTTTTGTCTTTATTTTTGTTTTTCTTTCTTCTGTTTTTGGAACTAACATACTAACATACTAATACAATCAAATATATGACGGCACAAGGTTATTGATAAGGCTAGTGGGATTGGATAATATTGAATAAGTTATTTCTCTTCTCCTTTGGGCATAAAGTCTGGATTGAAATTAAAGGGGACACGTTATTAAGGAAAACAAAGAGATATAAGGAAGTGATATAAGAATAGATAGATAAAAGTGTTGAAAATATAGAAAGGGTAAAAGAAAGATAGGGGAGAGAATTACCGCCCCATATCTTTGCTTAATGTGGACTACAAAATTTTTGCAGACATTTTGGCTAAAAGATTAAAAAAGGTATTAGTAGAAGAAATTCATAAAGACCAAGCTGGTTTTCTCCCGGGCAGACACTTGTCTGACAACACGAGGAACATAATTAACATTCTAGAAAAGTTACAAGTGAATATTAATACTAAAGCAGTTTTGATATTTGTGGATGCGGAGAAAGCCTTTGACAATATTTCTTGGAGTTTTATGAAGAAAAAATTACAGGGGATGGGGGTTGGTCAAGGTTTTGAAAATGGTATAGGTGCAATTTATTCAGAACAAAAGGCTAAATTAATTGTGAACAATGTAGTGACAGAAGAGTTTAAGATTGAAAAAGGGACACGACAAGGTTGCCCAATCTCTCCATTGCTTTTTATATCGGCCCTGGAGGTTCTTTTAAACATGATTAGAAGGGACCAAACAGTTAAAGGTATACAAGTTGGAGCTAAACAGTACAAACTGAAAGCATTTGCTGATGATTTGGTATTGACAGTACAGGAGCCAGAATCTAGTACCAAAAGAGTACTGGAACTGATCCAAGAATTTGGACAAGTAGCGGGATTTAAGTTGAATAAGATGAAAACTAAGGTTTTAGAGAAAAATTTAACAGTGACGGAGAGAGAAAGGTTTCAGAAGGAGACAGGATTAACACTGGTTAAGAAAGTGAAATACCTAGGGGTCAACATGACTGCTAAGAATGTGAATTTATTTAAGGATAACTATGAAAAATGTTGGATGGAAGTGAAAAAGGATTTAGAAATATGGTCAAACCTGAAGCTATCATTGCTAGGCCGAATTGCTGCGATAAAAATGAATGTATTGCCAAGGATGCTGTTTTTGTTTCAAACATTGCAAATTTTGGATAAAATGGAGTGTTTCAAGAAGTGGCAGAGAGATATCTCTAGATTTGTCTGGCAGGGCAAGAAGCCTCAAATAAAATTCAAGATATTAACTGATGCTAAAGAAAGAGGTGGATTTGCCTTGCCAGACTTAAAACTTTATTATGAATCAGCCGTTTTTTGCTGGCTGAGAGAATGGATGCTTCTTGAGAACACTGACATGCTGGATTTAGAAGGCTTCAACAATGTTTTTGGGTGGCATGCATATTTGTGGTATGATAAGGTCAAAGCACATAAAGCGTTTAAAAACCATATTGTCAGAAAAGCACTGTTTAATGTTTGGATAAGATATAAGGACTTGCTTGAAAATAAAACCCCAAGGTGGTTGTCACCAATGGAAGCGAAGGCTCAGAAAAAGCTCAATATGGAGGCCAAATGGCCGAAATATTGGGAAATTTTGGAACAAGAGGGAGACAGATTAAAACTGCAGAGTTTTGAAAAATTAAAAAATAGAGTGCGAGATTGGCTTCATTATTACCAGATAATGGAGGCATATAACTTGGACAAAAAAATTGGCTTCCAGGTGGAAAAATCAAAATTGGAAACAGAACTGCTAGATCCTAAAATTAAGAATTTGTCAAGAATGTATAACTTGCTGTTGAAATGGAATACTCAGGATGAAACGGTGAAATCTGCTATGATTAAATGGGCACAAGATGTTGGACATAATAGTACGATGGCTGACTGGGAACAGTTATGGACCACAGGTATGAAGTTCACGGCATGCAATGCCTTAAGAGAGAATATAATGAAAATGATATACAGGTGGTACATGACAGCAGTCAAGCTTGCAAAAATCTATCATTTGCCCGATAATAAATGTTGGAAATGTAAAGAGACCGAAGGTACATTCTTTCACCTTTGGTGGACATGCCCAAGGATTAAGACTTTCTGGGAGATGATCTGTAATGAAATGAAAAAGGTATTTAAATATACCTTTCTGAAGAAACCAGAGGCCTTTCTCCTGGGCATGGTCGGCCAATTGGTGCCAAAGAAGGACAGAACTTTCTTTATGTATGCCACAACAGCAGCAAGAATACTTATTGCAAAGTACTGGAAGACACAAGATCTACCCACCCGGGAAGAATGGCAGATGAAGGTGATGGACTACATGGAACTGGCGGAAATGACTGGCAGAATCCGAGACCAGGGAGAAGAGTCAGTGGAGGAAGATTGGAAGAAATTTAAAGACTATTTACAGAAACATTGTAAAATTAATGAATGTTAGAAGGATGTTGGAATGATGTTATGTGACTTTAGCAGGAAGGATATAAAGGATTTGGGAAAAACTGACTGTTAATTGGTGAAAGGAGGGAAAGTAAAGCTACATTATACTAAAATAAATTACAGGACTAAAATTTGAAAAGATGGAAAGGATTTGCTGAAATAGATAATCGATCTAGAATACAAAAAAGGGAGGTGTGAGGAGGTCAAGGAAATAAGCTAATGAAAGATAAGTAATAGGAAGATTTGTTGTATTTTTCCTTGTTTTTTCTTTTTTCTTTAATGGATTTTATTTTTCTGTTTTTTTCCCTTTGTATCTTATCCTTTTTTCTTTACCTATTGTGATGTGTTGTATTGCTTTTTGTTTAAAATGATGTTTTTTACTTTTTTTGTACCCCTTAAAAAACTTTAATAAATATTTTTTTTTTTTTAAAAAAAAGAAATTAAAGTTGACTGCTGAGAAATAAACCGCAAAATGTTGGGAAAAAACGGGGAAAAAGTAGGAGGGACGCCAGGAGAGAGAAAGTCATTCCCGACAAGAGGAAATTAGGGATTTAGACATTTTATGGTTAAAGATCAAAGAGGAATTTAAGCAAAGTGAATTACATATGGAAAGCAAATTAGGAGAGATACAGGAACAGATAGACAGGAAAATAGAAGGTGCTGTAGGAGAACTCTCTAGTAAGATACAAGACTTGACAGTCAAGTCAAAAATAATTGAAGAAACCAATAAAAGAACCCAAAAAGAATTGAGGGACCAAAAGAAAGAGACAGAAAAATTAAAGGAAGAAATTAAAGACTTAAATAAAATGCAAGATCAATTATGGGACAATCTAGCCATGACAGAAATGTGTCAGAAACAACTCAATTTAAAATTTAGAGGTGTAGCAGAAGAAGTAAATGAGAATATAAGAGGAAAAATGATCAAAGAACTTGCAAAATGGTTGGAGATAAAAGAAGAACAAGTAGCATACACGATAGAAAGTGCGTTCAGAATAAGAGTGAAACCCCAACAAACTAAGTCAAAAAAAATTCCCGGTGATTGTTTAGTCATATTTAACTCAATTGAAATGAAGAACACAATATTAAGAACAAGCTACAAAAGAAAATTAATGATTGGAGGCTGCCCAATTATTATTTTTAAAGAAATTCCAATCAGGATTCTGCGCAAAAGGGAAGGATACAGACAATTAACAAGTGTCCTGAAGAGAAATACAATACAGTACAAATGGGAATTCCCAGAAGGGATTTCCTTCTTTTACAAGAACAAAAGGTTCAAATTGACAGATATACAAGAAGCGGAAAAGTTTCTGAGAAGATATGAAAAGGATCTTGGAAAAGAAGAAGAAAGACCTAGAGGAGGAGAGATGGGCATAGAAGAGAGGAGGGGAAGAAGGGGGAAAGAGGCTGAAGGGGCGGAGAGGAGAGGAAGGGAGGCAGAGGAAGAAGCAGAAGAGGCGGGATCGGAGGAGGAGGGGGAAGACGTGGAAACCATTGGAAATAGAAGTACTAGAATTTAAATTAGAAATTAGGATAAAGCGTACGCTAGTTAAATATTGAAATGACCCTTAAGTTTTTGTCTTGGAATGTGAACGGTCTTAACGAAAAGTCTAAGAGAAATAAATTTGAGAAAATTGTAAAGAAAAAAAATATTGATGTGATTTGTTGCCAAGAAACACATGTCGCCAAAAAACACAAACATATTTTAATAAATAAAAAGTTGGGAACAGAGTTTATCAATTCAGATTCTAAGAAAAAAAGAGGGGTAGTAATTTATGTGAAGGAGAAATTAGAACCTAAATTAGTATGCAAGGACGAGGAAGGAAGAATCCTAGGAGTACAAATTAACTATCAGGGAGAAAAACTCAATGTGGTAACGGTCTATGCGCCAAATACAAACAAAACGGAGTTTTTAAAGAAATTGGAACAAACTTTACTGGATCTAGAGAATAATAAATTGGTTCTACTTGGAGATCTAAATGGAGTGCCTACACCAGAATTAGACAGAAGCTCGAAAAGGAAGAACTTAAATCAAGGGAAACTTCCAAGATCGTTTAATGACCTCGAGGAAAATTTAGATTTAATAGACATATGGAGACATAAAAACCCCATGACAAAACAATTCACCCATTTTTCAGAGCCACATCAGAGTTGGAGCAGGCTGGATCAGATTTGGATATCAAGAGAATTAACAATAAGAGTGTCGAAATGTGAGATACAACCCAGAACACTATCTGATCATAGTTCAATAATGTTACATTTAAAATGGGAGACCCAGGGTATGTACAGATGGAGAATGAACGACTATTTATTTGAAAAAGAGGAAGTGATTGAAAAGGCTAAAACCACCTTGAAAGACTACTTTGATTTAAACATCAATAAAGAAACAAATATGGATATAGTCTGGGATGCCAGTAAGGCAGTGCTAAGAGGTTTTTTGATACAACAAAATAGTTATAGAAAAAAGGTGAGAGAACAAAAAAGAAGAAGAGTTAATTACCCAATTAAGAGAATGTGAAAAGAACCTGATAGAGAAACCGAATGATGAAAGTAATAAGCAACTGTATAAGATGTTACAAACACAATACTCAATATTAATAAATCAAGAGGTAGAATGGGGAATTAAGTTAATGAAACAAAAATTCTTCGAGTCTGCAAATAAAACTGGAAAATTCCTGGCGTGGCAATTAAGAAAAAGGAAAAAACAAAATGTGATCAATAAAGTTAAAGTAGAAGAACAAGTCTTGGAGGATCCTAATGAAATAAAAAAGAGCTTCCTTAAATTCTATGAAAATCTATATAAAAGAGAAGAAGAAAACGTAATAGAAATAGGAAAATATCTAGAAGAAAACAAAATCAACAGTATATCGGAGGAGGAAAGAAGTCTATTAAATAAACCCATAAAAGTAGAGGAAATTCAGGAGGCGATAAAGAAGATGAAACTGGGGAAAGCCCCGGGGCCAGATGGCTTATCGGCCAAGTATTACAAAGTCCTAGAAGAACCTTTCACACCAGTGCTTTGTGAAGTAATGAATGAGATTTTAAGAGGAGGAAGAATACCAGCGTCCTGGAAAGAAGCATACATCACGCTAATACCAAAACCTGACTCAGATAAACTTAATATTAAGAACTACAGACCGATTTCATTATTAAATAATGATTATAAGATCTTTGCAGATGTAATGGCGAGTCGACTTAAAAAGTGATTAGCCAATCTCATTCATAATGACCAAGCTGGTTTTTTACCTAATAGGCAAATAAAAGACAACATAAGACATATAATAAACCTTATTGAATACCTAGAATGCAAAAATGAAATTCCCGCGGTATTAATATTCATTGACGCCGAAAAGGCTTTTGACAATGTATCCTGGCGTTTTCTAATAAAATGTTTGGAAATGACAGGGATAGAGGGCACATTCCTGGAAGGAATAAAAGCAATTTATTCACAACAAAGTGCTAAATTAATTATTAATAACAACTTAACAGAATCCTTTGAAATTTCGAAGGGTACAAGACAGGGGTGCCCTCTGTCACCTCTTTTGTTTATTATGGTGTTAGAAATAATTACAAATAAGATAAGGAAAACTTCAGAGATACGCAGAATAAGAATTAGAGTGAAAGAATATAAATTGAAAGCATATGCCGATGATCTTATGTTGTCACTGGAGGACCCCAAAAAAAGTGTCGGTAAAGTGTTAGATTTGCTAGAAGAATTTGGAAAGTTATCCGGCTTTAAATTAAATAGAACAAAAACTAAAATGATGACTAAAAATATGAAAGAAGAGGTAAAAAACCATCTTGAATTACAGACTGGGATCAAAGCAACTAGAAAAGTAAAATACCTCGGAATTTGGCTAACGATGAAGAATATAAATTTAATGGAAGACAACTACACAAACACATGGAAAGAAATAAGGAAGGACCTGGATACCTGGAACAGAATAAAACTCTCTTGGTCGGGAAGAATGGCGGCAATTAAGATGAGTTTATTACCGAAATTGCTGTTCTTATTTCAAAATATACCGATAATCAGGGGAACCTCAGTATTTAAAGATTGGCAGAAAGTACTCTCTAAATTTATTTGGCAAGGCAAAAGGCCAAGAATTAGATTCAAATTACTCACAGATCAAAGAGATAGGGGAGGATTTGCGGTTCCAAATTTGAAGCTGTATTATGAAGCCTCATGCCTTTGCTGGGTTAAAGATTGGATTGTCATCAAAAACACAGATCTGTTAGATTTAGAAGGATTCAATATAAGATTTGGTTGGCACGCTTATCTATGGTGTAATAAGGGAAAGGTCCACAAAGGATTTTCTAATCATATTATTAGAGGGCCACTGCTGGAAGTATGGGAGAGAAACAAAAAATTATTGGAAAAAAGTACCCCTTGATGGTTATCACCAATCGATATATATATATATGTCAGGGAACTGTCATCGGAAGAACCGGTGGTGCAAGGGCTCCCAGAGGTTGAGAGAGACTTATCAGCGGAGGAGGGAACCAGCAGGGGGAGGGAAAGAGCTCCAAGGGAAAGCGAGTCGGAAGAATGGCTCAGAGACAATTCCAGCGAGAACAGCGGGGAGGTTTCAGGACCTCCTATAGGGACACCCACTCCTCGCCGGAAACTGTCACGTAGAGAGTCCAGAAGACGCGTTTCCGTTAAGGAGCTCTTATGCTGGAAGAAATTCCGTAAACGCCCACTGTCGGATTCTGCCAGCGACTGACGGAGCCATGCTTATGGAGCTCCGTTACAGACAGTGGTTTGTGGACTTAGCCAAACACTGAGGGACTAGGAACTTTACGCACAAGCAGCTCAACATCCCATCACTATATATATATATATATATATATATATATATATATATATATAAAGAAATATTTGTTAAGATTTTACAAAAACAAATATACAAAAACACATAATAAAAAAATAAAAAATAAAAAATAAAAAATAAGTAAACATACAGAAAAAACAAGAAAAATTAAAAACAATTATTTTTCATAACTTAAAACTCATTTGCTTGTTTCTTTGACTTCCTCACACCTCCCCTTCTTGTATTCCCATTTAAATAATCAAATCAGCAAATCCTTACCGTCTTTCATTTATCTTATCTCTATAACTTAACATTTTATAACTCAGTATTTTCATGCATTATCAATTCATTTTTGCATATTCTTATTAACTTTGTTGCTAATACCACTTATTTCCAATCCAACACCATTTTAGTTATTTTTTACCTATTTATACCCTTCTTCCATATTCTTAAAGCATTACAGCTGGAAACCACTTAATTTCTATCCAACATCATTCTAACATTCATTAATTTTGCAATATTTCTGTAAATAGTCTTTAAATGTCTTCCAATCTTCTTCCACCGCCTCTTCTCCCTGGTCCCGGATTCTGCCAGTCATTTCTGCCAGTCCCATATAGTCCATCATCTTCATCTGCCATTCTTCCAAAGTGGGTAAATCTTGTGTCTTCCAATACTTTGCAATAAGTATTTTTGCTGCTGTTGTAGCGTACATAAAAAAAGTTCTGTCCTTCTTTGGCACCAATTGGCCGACTATGCCCAGAAGAAAGGCCTCTGGTTTCTTCAGGAAGGTGTATTTAAATACCTTTTTCATTTCATTATAGATCATTTCCCAGAAAGCCTTAATCCTTGGGCATGTCCACCAAAGGTGAAAGAATGTACCTTCAGTTTCTTTACATTTCCAACATTTATTATCGGGCAAGTGATATATTTTTGCAAGCTTGACTGGGGTCATGTACCACCTGTATATCATTTTCATAATATTCTCTCTTAAGGCATTACATGCCGTAAATTTCATACCGGTGGTCCACAACTGTTCCCAGTCAGCAAACATAATGTTATGTCCAACATCTTGTGCCCATTTAATCATAGCAGATTTCACCGTTTCATCCTGAGTATTCCATTTCAACAGCAAGTTATACATCCTTGACAAAATCTTAGTTTTGGGTTCTAACAGTTCTGTTTCTAATTTTGATTTTTCCACCTGGAAGCCAATTTTCTTGTCCAAATTATATGCCTCCATTATCTGATAGTAATGAAGCCAATCTCGCACTTTGTTTTTTAGTTTCTCAAAACTCTGCAGTTTTAGTCTATCTCCCTCTTGTTCCAAAATTTCCCAATATTTCGGCCATTTGGCCTCCATATTGAGCTTTTTCTGAGCTTTTGCTTCCATTGGTGACAACCACCTTGGTGTTTTGTTTTCCAATAAGTCCTTATATCTTGTCCAAACATTGAACAAAGCTTTCCTGACAATATGGTTCTTAAATGCTTTATGTGCTTTAACCTTGTCGTACCACAAATATGCATGCCACCCGAAAACATTGTTAAAACCTTCTAAATCCAAAATGTCTGTGTTCTCAAGAAGCAGCCAGTCTTTCAGCCAGCAAAATGCTGCTGATTCATAGTAAAGTTTAAAGTCTGGCAGGGCAAATCCACCCCTTTCCTTTGCATCAGTCAATATCTTGAATTTTATTCTAGGCTTCTTGCCCTGCCAGACAAATCTAGAGATATCTTTCTGCCACTTCTTGAAACAATCCATCTTGTCCACAATTTGCAGTGTTTGAAACAAAAACAGCATTCTAGGCAATACATTCATCTTTATAGCTGCAATTCGACCCAACAAGGAAAGCTTCAAATTTGACCAAATTTCTAAGTCTTTTTTCACTTCCGTCCAACATTTTTCATAATTATCTTTAAATAAGTTCCCATTTTTTGCTGTCATATTAATCCCCAAGTATTTCACTTTCTTAACCACAGTCAGACCTGTCTCATTCTGAAACCTCTCTCTTTCAATCGGTGTTAATTTTTTCTCTAAAACCTTAGCTTTTGACTTGTTCAATTTAAATCCTGCCACTTGACCAAATTCTTGAATTAGTTCTAAAACCCTTTTAGTACTAGATTCTGGCTCCTGTAACGTCAATACTAAATCATCTGCAAATGCTCTCAATTTGTACTGTTTGGCTCCGACCTGTATACCTTTAACCAACCGGTCCCTTCTAATCATATTCAGCAGAACCTCCAGGACCGATATAGAAAGCAGTGGGGAGATTGGGCACCCCTGTCGTGTCCCTTTTTCTATCTTAAATTCTTCCGTCACCACATTATTTACAATTAATTTAGCCTTTTGTTCAGAATATATTGCACCTATACCATTTTCAAAACCTTGGCCTACCCCCATCCCCTGTAGGTTCTTTTTCATAAAACTCCAAGAGATATTGTCAAAGGCTTTCTCCGCGTCCACAAATATCAGTTACAGATAGGTAGCCGTGTTGGTCTGCCATAGTCAAAACAAAAAAAAATAATTTTTTTTTCCTTCCAGTAGCAGCTTAAAGACCAACTAAGTTAGTTCTTGGTATGAGCTTTCGTGTGCATGCACACTTCTTCAGATACGTATCTGAAGAAGTGTGCATGCACACGAAAGCTCATACCAAGAACTAACTTAGTTGGTCTTTAAGGTGCTACTGGAAGGAAAAAAATTTTTTTTTTTTGTTTTCACAAATATCAGAACTGCTTTAGTGTTTATATTCACTTCTAATTTTTCCAAAATATCAATTATGTTCCTCAAATTATCAGACAAATGTCTTCCCAGGAGAAAGCCCGCTTAGTCTCTATGAATCTCTTCCATCAATACTTTTTTCAATCTCTTGGCCAGAATATCAGCAAAAATTTTATAATCCACATTAAGTAACGATATAGGGCGGTAGTTCTTAAGCTGAGTCTTTTCAGTCTCTGTTTTCGGTATAAGTGTAATATACGCCTCTTTCTATGACTCTGCTGCCCTCTTCCCTTCCAGAATTTCATTGCAGACTTCCTTCAAAGGTTGTACTAACCACTCTCTCAAAGATCTATAATATCTAGAAGTCAGCCCATCCGGTCCTGGAGATTTGCCCAATTGCATATTTTGAATGGCACCTTCTACTTCCTGTTCAGATATTTTATAGTTCAACATTAATTTACTTTCTTGGGAGATTTTTTGTAATCCATTTGTCTTTAAAAATCGGTCTATGTCCATTTCTTTCTGTGGCCCTTGTGAATATAATTGTTTAAAGTACCTCTGGAAGCAATTTCTAATTTCATTTGGATTATGTATGTTCTTTCCTTCCACTTCCAAATTTGTAATAGTATTTAATTTTTGCCTTTTTTTCATTTGCCAGGCCAGCAATTTCCCACATTTATTAGCTGATTCAAATGTTTTTTGTCTCATTTGTTTAATTTTCCATTCTATTTCCTGATTCATCATTTCCATATATTGTACTTGATATAGTTTTATTTCTCTCAAGATCTCCTGTGACCTTGGTTTTGCCCTCAATTTCTTCTCACTTTCTTTTATTTTCTCTAAAATTTTATCTTTCTTCTCATTTTGACTTCTCTTCTTTATTGCATTCTGTTGTATCAAAAACCCTCTCATAACAGCTTTGCTTGCGTCCCAGATTACTCTTTTTTCTACATTAGTGTTCATATTTATTTCAAAGTAGTCTCTCAAAGTTTTTTGGGCCTTTTTATACACTTCTTCATCTCCAAATAAGGTGTCATTCATCCTCCATCTGAAGGAGCCAGTTGATATTTGCTTCATTTCCATCCTTACAGCATTATGGTCGGAGCAAGTTTTTGGGCAGATTTCCACTTTCTTTATCTTTGGTGCCATTCCTCTAGTTACCCATATTTGGTCAATTCTAGTCCATGTCATCTTGGCTTCAGAAAAGAAGGTTCCCTCTCTTCCCAAGGGGTTCTTTGTTCTCCAAATATCCACTAAGTCCATATTGTCTGTCATTTCAAAAAAAGTTTTTGGTAGTCTACCATCCTTGGTAACTACCTGTCTTTGTGCCTTGTCCATGTTTGTAGATACAACTCCATTCATATCCCCCATCAAAATCAAATTGTAATCCAGAAAATCCAATAATGTCTCATGCAACTTTTTAAAAAATTCAGATTTCCCCTCATTCGGTGCATAAATTCCTACGATCAAAAATTTCTCTCCTTGGACTTGAATTTCAATTGCCTGGAATCTTCCTTGTTCGTCTTTAAAAATAAATTTCGGTAATAGTCTCTCTTTTGCATATATCACAACTCCTCTTTTTTTAACTTTATCAGATGAGATAAACTCCTGTCCCAATCTCTTATTAATAAGTAATTTCCTGTGTAACCTTGTTACATGAGTTTCTTGTAGACAAATCAAGTCCAATTGCTCCTTTTTTAATAAATGAAAAACACTTTTTCTCTTCCAAGGAGAGTTAAGGCCGTTACAATTCCAACTTAAAAGTTGCAGAGCCATGATGGGGTTACTTCGCTTTACCCCCGACTGCACCAAGTGTCTGTTCTTGTTCTGTCAACTGTGTCTCTTTCTCTGGGCCGTGCAATCCAAAAGATAAATTCGCTATACCCAGTATTCCTGTTTCCAGTGCTCTTGGCTCTTCTCCAGATTCCACTTCTTTCTGTAAATCTTCTTCGTGGTCTTTCAGAAACATATCTTTTTCATTGACTGATCTTATTTTTATCTTTCTTCCTTTATATTTAAAAGATAGGCCTTGAGGAAATTCCCACCTAAAAAGAATTCTATTTTTTCTCAACAGGGCAACCAGATCTCCGTAGTTAAGCCTTAAATCCAGAAGATGTTTTGGGATATCCTTAAATATCTCCACTCTTGAGTTGTCAGTTTCCAAAGTCCTTTGATAGTGCAGATTCAAAATTTTATCTCTCTCCTCTTTTGTTCGAAAAGTAATCAAACAGTCTCTCACCTTGTTCCTCCTTTGTCCTCTTCCGAGTCTAAATGCACTCACTATCTTAAATTCTTCCTTCCCCAAGTCCTGTTGCCAAAAGTCTGTAAATTCCTGTGTAAGAAAATCAGCCAGATTATCTTTCTCACGTTCTGGTACAGCCCTGATTCTTAAATTTTTTTGTTTCTCTTTCAATTCAATCATAGACAATGTCAAACCGTGGTCCTCCAATTGCTTATATACTGTTGGTATCTTCTCTTGAGTAGCAGTTGCAATCTCTTTTGCTTCTTCAGCTATCTTTCTAGTCGAAGCAGATTCCTGTAGTAATTTTTCAATAGACTGTGTATTGGTGTTCACCTTCTGTCCCAAATTATTAATACTTGTAGTATTCAAATCAATTTTAACTGATGCTTCAGCTACTTGTTTATTTGTCTCCGCCACCTGCTTAGCTAAATTTTCCAAAGATTCATTAATTTTTCCAAGTGCTTGTGCCAAAACATCTTCAGACGACATAACTTTTGGTTTGACCTGTGGAAGTGCAGCCTCTGATGTTCCAGATGCACCAGATATTGAAGGCCTACGCTGCTGCGCAGTATCTGTCCTGTATTGTCTTCCAGACCTAGTAATCTTTTCTTGCGCCAGCTCTAACTTTCCTCTCCCATCTGCCATAACACTCTCACGAAAATCCAAGGCCAATCCCACGGCTAGAGATTGTTTTGAAAAGGAATTTTCCTGTAGGCCAGTTGTTATTGTAGCAATGTCAAACCTCCTCTAGGGGGACACAGTAACAGCCAAAACTTGCCACTTTTAAAGACAAATATAGTCCTTATAGGTCCCCCAATTCACTTAAAAACAACAGTTTCAGTCCACTTAAAAAGTTACTTTAAAACCAGGAGAAGTCCAGAAACACTGTATCTCTTTTTGCAGAGCTAAATCAAAAGTCCTCTGCTTTCCACTGAGCGGCTTTTCTTATCTAGTGGCAGTCCGTTCCCAGGTATAAGGCTGCGGATTTTAGCTTCCTTTCCCTCTTGTTTTTGCAGGTAAATACACCTCAAACTTTCCCCCCTCCTCTCCTGCAAACTGGAGGGGAGACCGCTTTCCTGATGTTAAGATTTAAGTCTTTTTCCAAAACGTCTTTCCAAGTTTCTGCTTTACAGTCTCTTTGCTTTGATCTGTTTACAGTAAGGGAAGGCAGACTTCCTGTTTATACCTTCCCGCGTCGGTACCAAATTTACTTATTCTTTTAAGTCCAATTCACATCCAGTTTATTCCTACTCACGGGTAGTTAATTTCGAGTCCAATTGTCCCAGGAAAAAGTCAGCGCTCTCCGATAACAGCTGTGCGGCTTCACTCCGCGGAAGAAGCAGTCGACTCTCAGCACCGCGCTGCTCACCCCGTCCCGCTCCGGAACCCTTTTTTTTTTTAAAAAAAGGGTCCTTTTGCAGATTGGGGGGGGCACAAATGGTGCCCGCCGAGTCCCCACGTTCACAGGCTTCCCCCGCCTGTGATTTTTAAAGGGTCCCCGCTTTGCCGCAGTGGTAAGACCCGATCCCACGGAACTAGTCCCTCCGAGACTCAGAGGGAATCCGCCATTGATCTCAATCTTTTTGAGTCCAAATGTCCCAAAAGCTCCAACTTCTAACTTGATCAAATTTATAATCCACAAATCTTCAGATCTCCTGAGGAGGTCTCTCCATTCTTCATTCACCAATTCAAACAAAATTTCCCTCATCCAGTTCTTATTTTCCTTTGTATCCTTTTTGACAGGCCTCTGGCTTTCCTTCATCTGTGGCATTGTTGCTCCTCCTTCCTTACTCTCCAGCACCTCATATATTTCTTTTCCCACTTTCTCAATTTTCTCAAGCTTCTCTTCCTGTTCGGCTACCAAAACTTTTTGTTCCGCTGCAGGGGCCTTTTGTTCAGTTGCAGAGACTTGAGTCAAGTCCTTACTAAGTTCAGTAAAATTGTTTACTGTTTCATTCAATGTTTTGCCCCTTATAGCCAAAACATCATTTTGTTCTTGTAGCTTTCCCAGAAGAAACCAAGTTCTATTTAGCTCCATCAGTATTTTTCCACTTGCAGCCATTGTAGTGTCCCAGAATCTCCTCTAGAGGGATTCTGGTTACTTAGTTCATAAAAAAGCCAAAAGTCAAATTAGTTTGTATCAATTCCTCCTTGTTTCCAACAATTTATAACCAAATTGTAGCAAATATGTCCAGCAGAGACCACAGAACCAATGTTCTCTTTCTTTCCCTACTTTGACAGCTAATTTGACAGCTGTCAAAATCTTCTATGTCTCTTAAACAGGCTCTCTCGCGGATCGCTCCCGGGTCCCGGGGGGGGGGGTTGCACTTCAGCTCTTAAAAACAACTCTTATCCTCCAGCAAACAGCTTAAACTGCCAAGTCGTGGAATTAATAACTTTTATCCAATAAGAAAGAAATTATTCTCTCAACCTTAGTTAGCTAGTCCTTGCTTTAAGATGTTTACAAGGCGGGGAGACGGACTTCCTTTTTGCACCTACCCCGTTCGTTCCAGATCAAAAAAAAAATTTTTCTTTTAAGTCCAATTTCCGTATTACTCAGGGGTTGTTACTTTTAGTCCCGATATTTCAAGGAAGAAGTCAGCGCTCTCCGTCCATGGCATGCGGCTTCACTCAACAGGGGAAGCAGAGGACTCTCAGCACCGCGCCGCTCCCCGTCCCCCGTTCCGCAGCCTTTAAAAAGGCTCCTTCACGGGTTGGGGGGGCGCAAAGGTGCCCACCGAGTCACCAGGTCCACAGGCTTCCACGCCTGTGGTTTTTAGGGGTCCCCGCGTCACCGGCGCGTCAGGACCCGACCCCTGCTGAGCCGATTCCCTCCGGAGCTCGGAGGGAATCCGCCATTAGACGATGGCGCTAACCCGGAAGTCCTTTGCGATGAGTATTCTTGCTGCTGTTGTAGCATACATAAAGAAAGTTCTATACTTTTTTAACACCAATTGGCCGACCATGCCCAAGAGAAAGGCCTCTGGTTTCTTCACGAAGGTATATTTAAATACCTTTTTCAATTCATTATAAATGATTTCCCAGAAAGCCTTAATCTTAGGGCACGTCCACCAAAGGTGAAAAAATGTACCTTCATTATCTTTACATTTCCAACATTTATTTTCAGCGGGGGTCCCAAACTTAGGCCGGCCCCATTCACCCTCCGGGACTTCCAGAAACGTAAGGTCCCCACAATGGGGGTGGGGACCTTCAGGGTGCAATACCGAGGGCAGACGCAGCAACTGGACTTGCTTGTGGTCAAGGGCCCCTACATTAGCTTACTGGGATTGGCATGGTTTGGACCACTGGGGCTAGCCGTCACCGGGGTGAACCACACCAGCTTACACGTGGACGTGGACGCCATATGCAAGGAATTTCCAGGGGTTTTCAATGGGAAATTGGAACAGTATACGGGCCCCCCCATTGCTCTACAGCTTGACCCCACAGTACGACCGGTCAGGCTCAAGGCCTGCCGGGTCCCGTTCGCCCTGAAACCCCGTATAGACGAGAAATTGGACCGACTCGTGGAGCAAGGAGTGCTGGAGCCGGTGCCTAATGCCCTGGGAATCCCCAATCGTCACACCCGTCAAGCCTAATGGTTCGGTCCACATCTGCGCAGACTACAAATGTACCATAAACAAGGCCCTCACGGCCCATGCATACCCAGTGCCAGTGGTCAGCCATGTCCTTGCCACCCTGGCTGGGTCGAAAATTTTTGGCAAGCTGGACTTGGCCCAAGCATATCAACAGCTGCCAGTAGATGAGGCCACAGCAGAGGCACAGACGATTGTGACGCACAGAGGAGCGTTCAGGGTAAAGCGGCTGCAATTCGGTGTCAGCGTGGCACCAGGCATATTCCAGAATCTAATGGACTCTCCTTAAAGGGATTCCTGGCGTCACCCCCTTCTTCGATGATGTGTTGATTGCCGGGCCCACACCCGAGGAGTTTGAGGACCGCCTCTGCTCCGTTCTGCACCGTTTCCAAACGGCGGGTCTCAAGGTGAAGCGGGAAAAATGTCTACTAGGAGTGCCTCAGGTGGACTTTCTGGGATTCATGGTGGACGCAGAAGGGGTCCACCCGACTGGGGACAAGGTACGGGCCATTTGTGATGCCCCAGCACCCAAGAACAAGACTGAACTTCAGGCCTTCTTGGGACTATTGAACTTTTACCATTCCTTCCTTCCCCACAAGGCGGCGGTAGCGGAGCCCCTACACAGACTCCTGGACAAGCGGGCCCCTTGGGTGTGGGGCCAGCGCCAGGAGGCCGCATTCCAGGCAGTCAAGGACTTGCTTGTCTCAAACTCTGGGATTCATGGTGGACGCAGAAGGGGTCCACCCGACTGGGGACAAGGTACGGGCCATTTGTGATGCCCCAGCGCCCTATGGCATTGGCGCTGTCCTGGGACACAAACTCCCAGATGGAAGAGAGGTACCGGTGGCATACTTTTCCCAGACACTCAACGCAACCGAGCGGAACTACTCGCAAATCGACAAGGAGGGTCTGGCAATCGTGAAGGGAGTAAAAAAATTCCATGATTTCTTGTACGGGCGGCCCTTCACCGTGGTGACTGACCACAAGCCGTTGCTTGGCTTGTTTGCCCCGAAAAAGCAGACCCCCCAAGTGCTGTCTCCTCGCGTCTTCAGGTGGTCAATTTTCCTTGCCAGCTACCAGTATGCACTGATTCACCGCCCTGGGAAGGCGATGGGCCATGCGGACGCCCTCAACAGGCTACCACTACCGGAAACAGGCCCCGACCCAGCACCTGCACAAGAGGTTATGAGCCTGGAGCTGCTTCCCGAGCGCCCCATTCAGGCACAAGAAGTTGCACACCATTCCAAGAAAGATAGGGTCATCTCCTGGGTCCTGGACTGGGTGTGGAGGGGATGGCCCAGCAGCAGCCCCGGGCCAGAATTCGCCGGCTACACAACCCGCAAACATGAACTGTCGGCCCACAAGGGGTGCCTGTTATGGGGAAGCAGGGTCATTGTTCCCCAGCCCCTCCGCAAAAGGGTCCTCACAGCCCTACACGAGACACACCCAGGTGTACTAAGAATGAAGGCCCTTGCCAGGAGTTATGTGTGGTGGCCGGGGATCGACGGAGAGATAGAGGCCTGGGTCAAACACTGCCAGGCCTGCCAAGAATCCCGCCCAGATCCCCCAAGGGCCCCAGTCCAGTCCTGGGAGTCCGCCCGAGCACCATGGTCACGCCTGCACGTGGACTTCGCTGGCCCCTTTCAGGGGAAAACATTCTTCATAGTTGTGGACTCCTACACCAAATGGCTGGAAGTCGCACTGGTACCGTCCACTTCTACGTCTGCAGCCATCCGGGTACTACGCAGGCTGTTTGCAACCCATGGGCTCCCTGACACTCTCGTCTCAGACAACGGGACTGCATTTACGTCAGGAGAATTCCAAACCTTCACAGCCATCCGCCACATCCGTTCGGCGCCATTCCACCCTGCCACCAATGGCCAAGCAGAACGCATGGTGCGGACCACCAAGGACACCCTTCGCCGCATGACGCAAGGGGATTGGGAGTACCGCCTTGCCACATTCCTTCTAGCACAGCACAGCACCCCCAGCTCAACGACTGGCCGGAGCCCTGCTGAACTACTGATGGGTCGGTGCCTGGCAATCAGATTGAACCGTCTTCACCCCGATAGAGCTCAGGATGAGGTAGTTGTGGGGGAAGGCAGGAACCCCCGGACCTTCGAGGCCCAGGACCCAGTGTACACAAAGAATTTTGGGGCAGGCCCTGCATGGGTACCCGCCACAGTCACCAGGGTCACTGGCCCCGTGTTGTACGAGGTGCTAACAGATGGAGGGCAATGCTGGCACCGCCACTGCGACCAGATACGGCGACGATTCCCGGGAGAAAACCAGGAGGAGGAGGACAGGTCAGAGGAGTCCCAAGGGAACAGTGGGGCAGTGAGGCCCATAGAGCAGCAGGGGCAAGCAGGAGAGGCAGAATCAGTAAATACAGAGAGGACCCGTGAGGCCGAAAGGACACCGGAACCAGAACCACGACTGAGCGAGCCGGTTGTGCCAGACCAAACAGCCCCATCACAGCCAGCATCCTTGGAACACGAGCCAGAACCTGAACCCCGGACCAGGGAACACCCCAGACCGCAACGCACACGTAGGCCGCCGGCGTACCTTGAGGACTATGAATGCGACCTCCCGGGCAGGACTGGAACTTAGAGGGGAGGGGTGTTATGTACTGAGTTGAATAGGATCCAAACTGCAGCAGTCTGATTGGTCCTAGAACAATAGGATTCAGAATGCAGCAGTCTGATTGGTCCTAGAACAATGCAGCAGTATGATTGGTTGGCAGGAACCACCCAATCATGCTCCAGATAGAAGTGAATCCACAACCTGATTGGCTTACAGTAGAATTCCGGAATTAGCCAATCATGTGCAGCCCATTGTGTAAATAATGTATATAAAGCAGATACTTTGAGGGGACTTTCATTCATTCCTCCTCACCACTATGAGCTGAATAAAGAGCATGAAATCACTTTGCGACTCTGAGTATATTTCAGTACTCTTTATTGTTTGATTTGGGTTAATGTCAGAATAAAAGCGAGTTCCTTCAAAATAACACATTCTTTTTTATCTTGCCAATTTCTCATATTGTAAGAAGCGGAAGAAGAAACCATAGAGAGCATTCATATTTTCCTTCTGATCAATGAAGTCAAACGTTACAATTATCCATTTTAGAATGAGCACCTATAGGGAGAAGACAGATCTCAGTAAGCCAAAGCAAGGCCAAGACAACAAACCCCTTCTTTAATATGGTCAGCGTGTACAACATCTAGCTGAATCATCACCAGGATAACTAAGTCAGACTGGGGGAAATATCATTCTTCAGAACCAAGACATCATTACCATGCTTTCCAAGTTACCTGAAAGTCACTAGAACACTTGCGAGCACAGAGCCAAGACACAGCTGAAAGAAGAGAATCCTCTGTTATTATGGAAATGGGAATCAGATTCTTCAGTAGCCTAGTGCTTATCACTGTGCCTGCAAGACATTGAAAGACACTGCTTAACATTCTGAACATCTTCACTCTTGATAATTTCTCACAAGCTAGAAGCAGCCCCGGTTCTTGTGAAGGGAGAAGGCAGGGCAATGCAGCTACTTTGACATACTTTACTGCCAAGGGGAAAGAGAAGCCAAAACATGTTTTCTTTACCAAGCTTGGCACTGAGTGCGATGTTCAGCAAGTTATGAATTTCTTCTGGTGCCAAGCCTCTCTCTTGCGCAATTTTTTCCACAGTTTCCAAAGGACTCTGCAAAGCTCCCTGCTTCCGTGAGGCACTATCTTGAATTAGAAAAAAGTCAAAGTGTGATTCAAATCCATTCGAAAAACCATCCTCATGCATGATGGCCTGTCCAATAGCTTGCTTTACCATCAATTGGCAAGGGAGCCCCATTGAGATGCCATGGCATTTGTGTGGGAATGTTCAGGGGTGCAGGAAAGGATATATTGTGAGATTATATCCTAATCCAACTTGTGCTAACAAGTTTCCAAAATATCAGCAGAGTTTATAAACATTCCTTTTTAAGTTCGCAACGGTAACGTGTGCACAGGTTCTCTAGAACCTCTATAATAATTACCCTGGTAATTTCCCCTTTTGTTCCCTCTTAAAATACAAGACACGACACAGTCTTTATATTTTTTTTTATAATAATATTTTATTGGATTTTAACAAAACAGAAAAAAAGCTTACAAAGTCTTAAACAATAAATTCAACACAAAAAGCATAGAAAAAGCATAGAGAAAAAAAACAAAATAAAAGTAGAAAAAACAAGAAAAATAAAAGTCTCTCTTTTCAATTTCTCACCATTTTTCCTTTTTAGCTTATTTTCCTGACTCCCTCCCACCTCCCTCTTTGTATTCCAATTAAAGATATGTTCAGCAAATTCATACCTCTTACCTTACCCTTAATTATATATCCCCATATAATATCCTCATATTTTCATTTATAATCAAACCGTTCTTACAAATTCTTATTTCACCTTATTACTTAAACCACTTCATTTTTACAATAATTTCATTAATTTCATTAATTTTATCTTGTCCTCAAATCATTAAACTTTCAAAATTTAGACTAAATTTTGCTAAAGCCAATTACATCCTTCCCAACATCTTTTAATATTTCATTAGTATTAAACTAATTCCATAAATATAGGTTAATTACAAAAGACGTTTCTCATTCTAAGTTAGTCCAGCGCCCCTTTTCCTGGTTCACGGCAATGTCAGTCCATATATCATTATATCCTTGTCAGTCAGGTGTCCTAATGTCTGAGGCTCTCAAATCATTTCCAAGCCCCTTCTGCGAGTTTTCTTGTTCCTGTTTGTGGTTACATACATCCTTGATCCCTGTTGAGTTCTTTCGCCTTTCCTTCTCTTTCTCCTTGGGGGTCCAATCACCGGGTAATTCCGTACAGTAACATTCTTCATTTCCTTTTCTCCAATTGTCCCATTCCCCGGTGTTGCACTTCCTAGTGTTTAGTTTGTAATCCAAAAAGTAATTGTTCCGAAAAAAATCTTCCACTCGTTTCACAGTCCCACCAAAGATAAAAATTTTCTTAACTCCAAAGTTTGGCCAGTGTCCTCCAAATTCCATCCTCCAGTATTGCGTTCTCTGTGTCTTTTGAGATACATTCACAATCCCATCCATCTTTCTCTGCCCTTGCAGTTGCCCTATTAAATCTGTCTCCTGCATAGATTGTTGTGCAGTTTCTGTAGCTGCATTTTCCATTGGCGCCTCTTTACTGACTTTAGCTGCTCTTTTGATTCATCAAAATCATTTTCTCCTCCAACTGTCGCAGCCCATCATATATTTTGTTCAGAGCAGATAAAACTTCCTCTCTATTCATTTCTGTCAAGGTCAGGGAGCTGGTCCCACGGTCTAGTTTTCCCTGATACAATGTTCTCTTTATAACTGAAAAACAGACACACTGGCTGGCTTCCTCTAGGGGGTGTAGTTACTTTTTGGCATCCATCTTTAAATTGTATCCAACAAGGAAAAATTCCTTTCGGTTTCCAGATACTTTATTTCCTTTCAATATAAAACAAACAGGCAGAAAGCGGCTTTGGAATTATTTTTCCCTTTTCCAGTTCTATATATCAATTTTTCTATTTTCAAATTGTAAATATCACCGACCGTTTCTTTCCTGTCATTCCGTCCCCAGGTTAGGGACAGTGGAAACTTATTTTCTTAACTCTCTCTCTGCAGGCTTAGAAAGTCAAATTTTCCCCCCTTTCCTCCTGCTGTCAAGGGGGGTTTTGATGGTTAAAAGTGCAGGAAACTTCAGGCTATCTGCTTTCCCGGCTTTTAGCTTGTAAAATCTTTGCTTTGATCTTTATACAAAGGACGGGAGGTGGACTTCCTTTTTACACCTTCCCGTTTCAGGTCAAATTCCAGGCTGTATTTTAATCCAAAATTTTCAATTGTCCTACTCACGGGTTGTTGTTTAGAATCCGAATTGTCATAGGAAGAAGGACAGCGCTCTCCGACAACAGCTGTGCAGCTTCGCTCCGCAGAGATAGCGATTGACTCTCAGCACCACGCCAACCCCCGTCTCCCTCCGGAGCCCTTTATAGGGTTCCTTTGCCAAACGCGGGGGAGCAAATGGTACCCACCGAGTCCCAGGTCCGCAGGCTTCTTCCGCCTGCGGTTTATAAAGGGTCCCCGCTTCGCTGCAGCGGTAGGACCCGATTTCCGCGGAGCTGTCTCCCTTTGAGTTAGAGGGAATCCGCCATTGTCGGAGGCGCCGCCTCCGGAAGTCCGACACAGTCTTTATAAAAGCATAAAAGAGTTTACTCACGTTCTGTTCACAATATGATCCCAGAAGGCAGACAGGCTTTAAAATGTTACATACATTCGGAATCTATCTTATAGCAAGATAGTCCTTTTCTCCTCTCTTGGCTAAGAGCCAAGAGGGCATCTTCAGATACTTCTTCTTCGAAATAAAAATGGCAGAGAGAGAGAGATGGCTGCCTGCCCTGTGCTTTTATCATTTACCTGCACAGGTGAGGCCACACCCACCTCTGGTCACATGCGGAGGAAGTCCGTCGCCAGGAAGTTTACCTGCTTGCTGGACAGACATCCCTCCCCATGTTCTAACATGTACACGCTAGGAATGTTGTCATTGACTGCTCCTGTGTTTACATCCCACAATTTGGAAAACTCTGGAATTCTGAACTTGCCTTTTGCTTTCTTGCTCCTTCGTTCAGTGGGTAGGTAGGTGTAGGTAGGGGCAAGTCGAAAGCTTCCTTGAAATTCCTCAGCCCCAGCCAGCATCGCCAATGGGCAGGATGATGAGAATTGTAGTTCAGCAACGTCTGGAGGGCCAGAGGTTACCCTCACCCGTTTCATCGGTTAGTGTGCTAAGATCTGGGCACAAGCCCAATTCAGCTGACGGTACTTAACAAGGGCTTGCTTTACACAAAACATGAGAGCTAATACACTATTCTGCTCCAATATACAAAACAGCCCCTTCTCTAGAGAAAGCTCAAGAAAATACAAACTTCGGGGTTTGTAGATGGTTGTAAAGGTTGCTGAAAGGTTTCCATTTCACTAGTTGGAAACAGCTTCCAGGCTAGGCAGGACCAAGGTTAATTTGCAACTGTTCCTGTCTGCCTTCTTGCCATCGTGCATATTTGTAAACCATTTCTGCCAAAATATATACATCTGCAATAGTAGTTTCTGGAAGCAGACCCTGCAAGAGTGCACACTCCATGAAGTACATATGAAGAGTGTTACGGAATGGAAGGGGAAGTCTTACTCCTGAGTAAGAGACGTAGAGCCCGAGGCGATGACCTCAAGGGAACCTTGCCACACTAGGACTCCCCTCGCCCCGTCACAACGTTGCACCAAGCACCGCACAAAAGTCCAAAACCTCGAGAAGGCCCTTCGCTCCTTTCGGCTGGCGTGGCTTCTTACAGTTCCGCTGAAGATGCCCAGCCTGTCCACAATTGTAACATCGGACAACGTTCAAAGCTACAGCATCCTCTCCAGTAGCAATATCAGTGGGGGAATTAGAACTCCGTTCTTCCCTCCCCCTGTCCTTCACCTCCAGTGCAGCAAGCCTGTCGTGTTCATTCAAAACAACGGCAGACACCCTCTCCGCGGTCAAATCTTGCGCCGGAAGGGAACCCAGCTGACTGGCAACCGTTTTGTAAGTCCGATTTAAGCTGTTAATCATCATGAAGCAAAACACTTCCTCCTGTAGACGGAAATTGCGTTCCACCATCTGTTGGCGCAGATATTTCATTTCCGTCAGGTGCGCTTGAACATCTCCATCAGGCGCAAGCCTCAGATTGGTCAGCTTCTCAAAATACAGCAACGCTGAAGATCCAGCATCTCTCTGATGTGTTCTACGCAGCATTTCCCAAATCTCTTGCGCGTATTCCAAATCCTGAATATGCACAAGTTGATCATCCGAGACACACAGAATTATAGCCGTCCTGGCCTTCACATTCTGTGATTCCCAACCTCGCGTTGGTGCTGCAGGGATGGGATTCTCAATCACCCCAAAAATCCTCTGATTCTGCAGCAGGGCCTTCATCTTTACAGACCAAGATGAATAATTGTCATTAGTCAGGGGAGGCGGGTAAGGCAAGGCTCCCCCCTTCTTGGCATCCATTTTGAATCCAAGTCTCAGCTTTCTTTCTCGAGCTAGTAAAATCCAAAAGTCTCTTTTCTGGATTGTTTACAGCCTCTCTCGGGCAGGCAGACTGTTTCAAAGTCCTTGCAAAGAAGCGAATTCAAAACAACTTTCGCTTTCCCATTGCTCTGACTGAGCCAGCCCCAGGTGTCAGTAACTTTCCACTGTACTGACTGTCGTTGCTTAGCAACTGTGCATACCTCTTTTCTTTATCTAACCACAAGAATTTCTGGTATGCAAGCCTTTGCTCTCAGAGCTGTTTTTCCAAACGCAGCTCTCGTGAACCAGAGAATAAATCAAACCTGCGTTCACACTTTCAGCCCGATATTCAGCATACCTTTTTGGGGCTCCGATGCTTGGAAAACACCCCCTCTTGGTGTCCAGCCGTCTGTTCAGCTTCTGGCTGCAATGCAGACGTTATCTTCTTTCCTTGGTGCAGAGGATGGCACACGATCCATCAACCTCTCACCTCTCATGCTGATTCCCATGGATCAGATAACCAGCAGCTTCTGCTACCATATGTCGGAATCTAAGCCTTATCAAGTCAGAGGAATTGGCCACTCTCCAGGTGCCCGGCTTGGATTCCTTGTTGATCTCCCCCGTCTCGGGTCCCGGCAAGACAAGGCCAGATCTCTATCGGCCGATCCTTCTCACGAACGTGAGAAGAACACAACCACTCCTCCCCTCTTCCCTGCCATCCCCAGGGAGGGGAAAGAGACAGACAGAAATGTCTTTACATGCCTTTATTTCTGTCTTTCCAGCAGTGCAGAGAAAACATGTCTGCACTCCTCAGCAGCAACAGCAGAGAGGGAATAACTCCACCCATGTACTTCTGGTACAGGGTCATGTGACACTCTGAGCTAACATCCGGTGCTCAGTGCACATAATAGACTGTCCCTTGTTTCCACGGTACAGTCCCAAAACATCAACATCCTGTTTGGCTTTCCAGCCATCTGGAGCACTCAGCAGCATTGCTCCTTTTTCGTAACAACCTCCCCCAAAAGAATCAATGCGTGTTGCGGCAAGCATAGCGTGATCCAGAGAAGAAAACAAACAGTTGTTATACACATAACACTCCCCTGTTGTTTCAGTTCCACCCTTGGAACTACCCGCCACTGGTTTCCCCAGTGTACCTCTCTGGTTGTCTGGCTTCCAAGGAATGAGTGCATCTGCATGACCTTGGCTAGCAACTCTCTGTTGTGTCTTTGTCTCTGACTTAGACACAGCTCCAACCTGTCCTCGGTTGTGTACAACAGCAACACATGCAACAGCTAAGTTAGCAAACTCTTCTGAGTACCTTTTGGGTGGTTCACCCTTTGTGACTCTCTCAGACCTGCGTAAGAGGTGCTGATCCTCTCTGCTCACTGGTTCTGTCTCAGGACTCTTAGGAGAACCAGTTCCACTAGCAAACAGTGGTTCATCCTTCATCTGTGAAGGTATTTCCATTATGTGAGATTTCCTCTCAATGACTGTGACAACTGGGTTTCCGGTTTCCGTCGCGGACAGAACAGGGAGTGTGGAAAATCTCCGGAGGAGTTTTCCAAGTAATACAGGGGCTTGGGGGTGTCGCAAAGGCACTGCGCCCCCCATAAATCTCAAGGGGGAGACCCTTGGGGGAGAGATACCCAGCCGTGTGGAAGCGGTCAGCTGTTTTTTCGGGGGTTTTTTTTTCTGGAAGATCTCGAGGCAGCGAAACCGCAGCACAAAAGGGAAAGTAACGACCCTGTATTACGATGCCTCTGACTCCCACTGAAGAATGCGACGGACCTCCAAAAATATAAGAACGGAACCCTTAGTGTGAGTAGACTCATTTAATGCTACAAAATTTAAAAATACACTAAGAGAACGTCGGATGTTAGACGATTTAATTTAGGAGTTCACCTCGGTAGAGGACTAAAATGGCGCAGGCTACAAAGTCGCAAGGTGGAGGAAGGAATGTATCTCTTTGCCTGACTGAGTGAATACAAAGTTGGAAATACGACCCAAAGAAATTAAAGAAATATTCGGAAAAAGAACTTTTTCTAACTTTCCCTAACTTTGGGAACTTATCGACGTTTCTGGGACTTATTTTATGACTGTTTATTTGAACTCTAATCTGAAGAACACTAAGACCCCTTGAACTCTGGAATTTACTACGGAGGATTTATGTCCTGCTCATAAATCTCTGGCTTCTTTTCTCTTCCCATTCTCTCTCTTTCCTAGCATTTAAACCAAGACGTCTTTTTACATTTGGAGATGAATAACCAACTAAACTTAAATAATTGAGAGAAGTAAATGACATGTTGAATAACTTCAGACTCTGAAAAGTTGGATACTATTTGACATAACTATTGGGAACTCCCTGAAATATCTACATCTTTTTTAGGACTATTAAGTGAACTAATAAACCTAAAACTTGAGGTAACAGAAAACAATGAAAGTCCGGCATATTTTCTGTGAAACGGATTAGGCCAACAAGTGACTGAAGAGTGCAGAGACTGAACAATTTTTTTTTTCTTCTTCCTCTGAAATGCAAAAGAGATTATTATTTTTGATTTTTGTCCTTTGTTCTGCTTCTCTCTCCTTATGTTGTTGAAACAGCTATACTAGACATGTTTCTGTAGTATATTGGTTGCTTTTCATTTCTCCACTTCGCTCCAAACCTGGACTTTGAGGCTTATTAACTCCCCCCAATTGGGGCTGCTAATGCTCACTTCAAGTCTCATTTCACTTCACTTTACTTCAATTTTTTCGCCCACTGTTCCCCTGAACTGGATATACGTAAGGATTAGAGGAAAGTCCCACTTTCCCCTTTCTTTTTTTTTTTCCTCTTCACTTCTTCTTATGACTTTAATTAAATCCCTGATATAATCTGTGGATACAAGCTTTGATATAATCTGTGGATACAAGCTTCGCCCATTCGCGCTGCACATTGGAATTGATAACTGTTAGGGATTCCCCTTCTTTCTTTTTTTCTTTTTCTTTCTTTTCTTTTTTTTTTGGACTACATTTCGGACGTTTCCCTATTTTCGATATTGGATTGGGCCAACAAGCGGCTGAAGAGAACAGAACCGTTAAGGCCCGGATGGAAGAATCCTGGTGGAGCCTTATTTTTGAAGTAGACTGAGTTCTTTTTTGGTTACAATTTTGGTTACAATTTTGGTTATAATTTAGTTGTAATAGGTTAAAGTTTGTTTGACTATAATTGGATATAATTCGGGGGGGGACTTGCTTTATTATAAAAACACTCCCACATTCCTTAAGATAATATTTGGAACCATTTAGATATAACAGAGATATTTGGTTATTTGATTTATTTGACCATTTGATTCTATACAGTGGGTACAGTGGGTTATTCAAGGTTGTCAGTCAGTGGAAATTGTTATAATTCAATATCGGGGTCACGAGATTAGAAGGATTTAAAGTGTCCAATTAATGGTATTTTATTTTTATTTTATTTTTCTCTTCTTTTTCTCTACTCTCTCCCTCTCACGTGTATATATGTAGAGTAATTAAATTAAGTTGGGAGGTAATATTGAGTATACAACAAATATTGATACAGTGGAAGAATTTTGGGCCCCGCCTCTGGTTTTTTCTAAGGGTGTTGGGAACTGGACCCAATAAGCTGTGTAAAAGGAACTTCCTGAAGCTTACAAAAGAGGTTTGTTTCTTTGTTTCTGGAGATTCTAGGAAAAACAAAACAAAACAAAAAGACTGTGAGCCCTTTAAGGGAGAGATTTGCCTGAGTATGTCGGGGAGAGATGGGAAAAAGGGGGGAGGGACTCCAGGGGAAAGGAAGTCATCACGTCAAGAAGAAATTAAAGAAATTAAAGACCTAGACATTCTATGGTTAAAAATAAAAGAAGAATTTAAACAAAACGAATTACACATGGAAAACAAATTAGGAGAAATGCAAGAGATGATTGATAAAAAGATAGAGGGGGCAGTTGGAGAACTCTCAATTAAGATCCAAGAGCTGTCAGCTAAATCTAAAATAATTGAAGAATCTAATAAAAAAATGCAGAAAGAGATGAGAGAACAGAAAAAAGAGACAGAAAAAATAAAGGAAGAAATGAGAGAAGTAAACAAAATACAAGAAATGATTTGGGATAATCTAGCTATGACAGAAATGCATCAAAAACAGCTTCATTTAAAATTTAGGGGAGTAGGTGAGGAGATGAATGAAGATATAAAAGAAAAAATGACTAAAGAATTATCTAAGTGGCTGGGAATAAAAGAAGAAGATGTGGCCTTCTCTATAGAGAATGCATTTAGAATAAAGGTGAAACCGCAACAAATCAAGTCAAGGAAACTCCTTGGAGATTGTTTAGTGATCTTTAATTCAATTGAGATGAAAAATTTAATCCTGAAAACGAGCTACCAAAAAAAACTTATAATTGAAGGTAGACCTATTATTATTTACAAAGAAATACCAGTTAGGTTGTTACGTAAAAGAGAAGGGTACAGACAAGTGGTAGGTGTCCTAAAAAGAAATGACATACAATATAGATGGGAGTTCCCTGAAGGGGTCACCTTCTTCTATAAAGATAAAAAATTTAAGTTGACGGACACTCAAGAGGTGGAGAAATTTCTAAGAAGGTATGAGAAGGAGCTTGGCAAGGCCGAAATCAGGTTAGGAGACAGGGGGGAAAGTAAAGATGAGAGAAGAAGAAAGAAGGAGAGGGGAAGTGAGAAAGATGAGAAAGAAGAGGAAGAAGAAGTTGATGAGGAAGAAGCCGCGGTGGGAAAAGATGCAGCAGAAGAGGAGGAACTCTTAGGGAACAGGGGTTCCAGACTATAAGATTGGTAACCCGGTTAGAGTAAATAAAAGTTAAACATAACAGCATCGCTGAAATTTCTGTCCTGGAATGTGAATGGGCTAAATGAAAAACTTAAAAGGAATAAAATTGAGAAGGCTTTGAAAAACAAGAACTATGATGTGATCTGTTTTCAAGAGACACATGTAGCCAAAAAACATAAACATATTTTGATAAATAAAAGGTTGGGGGTGGAATTTATTAACTCAGACGTAAATAAAAAAAGAGGAGTAGTTGTTTACGTTAAGGAAAAATGGGACCCCGTATTAACTTGTAAAGACGATGAGGGAAGAATACTGGGAATACAACTTAATCATCAAGGGGAAAAAATCAATGTGGTAACAGTTTATGCCCCAAATACAAACAAAGCAGAGTTTTTTGAAAAATTGGAACAAATATTACTAGATTTGGAAAATTACAAATTAATTTTACTTGGAGACATGAACGGTGTACCAATACCAGAACTTGACAGAAGTGGAAAAAAGGGGAAATCGAATCAAGGGAAGCTCCCAAGATCATTTAGTAACCTTGAGGAAAATTTAGATTTAATAGATATATGGAGGCATAAAAACCCAATAACGAAGCAGTTCACACATTTTTCAGAACCCCACCAGAGTTGGGGTAGAATTGATCAGATTTGGGTGTCACGTGCATTATCGACAAGAATAACAAAATGTGAGATCCAGCCTAGAACCCTTTCTGATCATTGTCCAATAGTCTTGGAAATAAAACGTGAAATATCGGGAGTGTACAGGTGGAGAATGAATGAATATCTATTCGAAATTGACGAGGTGAACGAAAAGGCTAAAAGTACTCTGAAAAATTATTTTGACTTAAATCTGAATAAAGAAACCCCAATTAATATAGTTTGGGATGCGAGTAAGGCAGTGTTAAGGGGGTTTTTAATACAACAAAACAATTACAGAAGGAAACTTAGAGAACAAAAGAAAGAAGAAATTATTACCCAACTGAGAGACTGTGAGAAAAAATTAACAATAAACTCGGGAGATGAAAGGACTAAACAAATAGTTAAAGTGCTACAATCACAATATTCAGCATTACTAAACCAAGAAGTAGAATGGAGAATTAAATCCATGAAGCAAAAATACTTTGAATCAGCAAATAAAACGGGGAGATTACTGGCGTGGCAATTAAGAAAAAGGAAAAAGCAAAATGTGATTAATAGAATAAAATCGGGAGATATGATAATAGAAGATCCAGATGAAATAAAAAAAAAGTTTCTCCAATTCTATGAAAAGTTGTATGAAAAAGGAGAGGAAGATAATGTAGAAATAGGAAAATACTTGGAAGAGTATAGAGGGGAATATTTAACTGATGAAGAAAGAGCTCAATTAAACAAGAAGATTACAATGGAAGAGATTAACGAGGCTATTAAGAAGATGAAACCCGGAAAAGCACCCGGACCGGATGGACTGTCAGCAAAGTATTATAAGGTTTTAAGGGAATATCTTGCTCCGGTGCTTAGTGAAGTGATTAATGATGTTCTACAAGGAGGGAAGATTCCAGATTCATGGAGGGAGGCACACATCACATTAATACCAAAAGCGGATGCTGAAAAGATGGACGTAAGTAACTACAGGCCGATATCGTTACTTAACTGCGATTACAAAATCTTCGCAGATATTTTGGCGAACAGACTCAGGAAATACTTAACAAAATCTATTCATAAAGATCAAGCGGGATTCCTCCCTAACAGGCAATTAAAAGATAATGTTCGGCATATACTGGACATTATTGAGTATTTGGATCTTAGGACCGACATTCCTGCGGCGATGATTTTTATCGATGCCGAAAAGGCTTTCGATAATGTTTCTTGGAGGTTTTTAATACAATGTATGAAAACAGTAGGAATAGAAGGACCATTTTTGGAAGGTATTAAAGCAATATACTCAAGCCAAAGGGCCAAACTGATAATTAACAATAATCTCACTAATTCTTTTACAATTGCGAAGGGCACGAGACAGGGGTGCCCGTTGTCTCCCCTTCTATTTATTATGGTTTTGGAAATAATCGCAAATAAAATAAGGAAAACACCAAAAATAAGAGGTATAAGAATTGGAGAAAAAGAATATAAATTAAAGGCTTACGCCGATGATTTGGTATTGTCTTTAGAGGACCCAATAGAAAGTGCCAGTAATGCCCTGGAGTTATTAGAGGAATTCGGTAAATTGTCTGGGTTTAAGTTAAATAAAATAAAAACTAAGATCTTAACAAAAAATTTGGCCGAAGATGTAAAAAACCAGCTAGAACTAAAAACAGGTATTAAAGTGGTGAAAAAGGTAAAATACCTGGGAATATGGATCTCCCCGAAAAATATAAATTTAGTGGAGGATAACTACACTAAGGTCTGGAGAGAAATTAAGAAAGACTTAGATACTTGGAATAGGTTAAAATTGTCCTGGACAGGAAGGATGGCCGCGATTAAGATGAGCATTCTTCCGAGACTACTGTTTTTATTCCAGAATATCCCGGTAATTAGAGGTACGGCATGTTTTAAGAATTGGCAAAGAACTTTAGCTAAATTTATATGGCAAGGGAAAAGGGCAAGAATTAAATTCAAACTCCTCACGGATCTAAGAGAAAGAGGGGGTTTTGCAGTTCCGAACTTAAAACTTTATTATGAGGCCGCTTGTCTTTGTTGGATAAAAGAATGGGCCATTTTAAAAAACACGGATTTGTTGGATCTAGAGGGATTTGACATTAGATTCGGCTGGCATGCTTATTTGTGGCATGATAAAGGAAAGATCCATAGAGGCTTCTCTAATCATATCATTAGAGGCTCGTTATTAGAAGTTTGGAACAGGAACAAAAAGCTGATTGAAAGAGACACCCCTTGGTGGCTTTCACCAATTGATATCTTAACAATAAAAAAGTTAAATCTGGAATGTGAACGATGGACATACGAAGATCTCCTAGTTAAATCAGAAAGAGGGTGGAAAATTAGACCGTACGAAGAGCTAAAGGATAAATTAACTGGATGGATACAATTTCACCAAATTAATGCGTTATGGTACGATCATAAAAAAATAGGAATGAGTGAAAAAAAGTCCAGGTACCAGGTGGAAATCTTAGAAAGTAATACTAAACTTTTATCCAAAATGTATAACCAACTGTTAGACTGGGATACTAAAGATGAAGAGGTGAAAGGAGTCATGGTCAAATGGGCCAGAGACCTTGGATATAATCTGGAGTTTGACAGATGGGTAAAACTTTGGAAGAAAGGTATGAAGTTCACAGCATGTGCTGCTCTCCGAGAAAACATGGAGAAAATGATGTATCGTTGGTACATCACCCCGGCAAAACTGGGGAAGATGTATAAGACCGGAGACAGCACATGCTGGAAATGTAAAACTAAAGAGGGTAATTTCTTTCACATGTGGTGGACCTGTGACGAAGTGAAAAGATTTTGGGGACAAATTTACGATGAATTAAAAAGAATACTGAAATACACCTTCCCCAAAAAACCTGAAGCGTTCCTTTTAGGTATGATCGGAGAGGAGATCAAAAATGAAGACCAAACATTCTTTCAATATGCAATGGTGGCCGCCAGGATTTTGTTAGCGCAAAACTGGAAAACTTCCAATATCCCCACCATTAGAGAATGGCAAATGAAATTATATGAGTATATAGAATTAGCTAGAATGTCACAAAAAATTAGGCATCAAAAAATCGTTAAGTTTACGAACGACTGGAATAAATTTCTAAGTTACATTGAAATCAATCTAGGTATTACCAAAATCACAGTGGGCGGAATCTAAAACCTGCGATGTAAAGAGCTGATATAATACAATCTGCAGATAAGCGATGAGTTTATTTTGCCTAAACCGAGATGGAAGGAAGCCAATTGAGTGATGTTATGTTGGTTTGTCTGTTTTATGTTTATAGGCGTTGTTTGTTGTTGTTGTTTGTTTGTTTGTTTGCTTTTTTTTTTCTTTTCAGTCTTTTTTCTTTTTTGTATTGTTTGATGTCGTTTCCAAAATAACAATAAAAAGATTATTTAAAAAAAAAAAAAAAGACTGTGACAACTGAGCTCTCTGAGCTATCACTGTCGCTCTCAGTACCACTGTAATCTGTAAAATCATCATCATCATCTGAATCGTCCTCTGTGGGAAATGTGTGTACTATCACTCTCTCCTGTTTAGGCGCACTCTCTAGAAATTTTGTGAGAATCACCTGACCAGATTCAGACAAAATTACTCTGTAGAGACCCTTTTCATATCCCACAAAAATGCCTCTGGCATTCTTCACTCCACCTGGAGCTTCTGTCCTCACATGAGACCCAAAAACCTTGAAATGGGCAACAGAAGGTTTTCTCTGGAACAGTTTCTCAAAAGGAGAACTTCCCAACTCTTTTGAAACCTTTCTCACCCACGCGTAACAATACGACATGAGTGACTCCGCCCAGAACTCATGTGGCAGATGTGAACTAAGCAATTGCGCCTTCATCCCCTTTTGCAATTCTTTGTTCACCCGTACACAGACACCCCTGTTCCACGCTTCCGCTGAAACAGCAACCTTGTGTCTTATCCCTTTCTTCTGCAGGAACCTCTGGAAATCCTGTAAAAGAAAAATCTGCTTCTCATCTGTCAAAAGACAATCAATGTTAGCATCATGCATATTCTTAACCTTGTCACAAAACTCCTGAAACCTTTCCAAGGCTTCCTGTGGCCTCTGTAACACATAAATCCAGACAAAGTTAGAGAAATGATCCACACACACAAGATAAAATCTTGCTTTGCCTCTAGATGGTTCTAGAGGACCAATCACATCAGCGTACACCCGCTGAAACGCTCTGTCGACCCTGGCCACCTTCTTGGCGCTCGTTTTGGTCACACCTGCAAGAGAAATCAAGTTAGACTCAGAATTACATTCCATGTAATCACTTTGATCAAAAGTCAACAAATACAGTCCATCTTTCTCTCTGGCAGAAAGATACAACTCTCCATCTTTGAAGATCTTGCAGCTCTCAGCATCATAGGACAGTTTCAGTCCTTTCTTTGCAATCTGCGAAACACTCAGCAGATTGAACTTCAATTCAGGAACCAAGTAAACATTGTGTATAGTCAGGTTCAGACTCTTAAGATACACAGTTCCAATCCCGGTCGCCTCCAGCTCCTGACCGTTGGCTTGTTCCACAGCGAAGCTTTGCTTCTTAAACGTTGAAAAGAGTTCTCTGCGTGGAGACATATGAAAATTACAGCCCGTATCTATTATAAAAGAGTGTCCAACATCTGGCGTGGTTCCTTTCGCCATCAGGGCCTTTGCAGGTTTCACCGAAGACTTGGTATGACCTTTGCCTGCTGCCTCAGTAAATATGTTACGAAAAAGGAGCAATGCTGCTGAGTGCTCCAGATGGCTGGAAAGCCAAACAGGATGTTGATGTTTTGGGACTGTACCGTGGGAACAAGGGACAGTCTATTATATGCTCTGAGCACCGGATGTTAGCTCAGAGTGTCACATGACCCTGTACTGGAAGTACATGGGAGGAGTTATTCTCTCTCTGCTGTTGGTGTTAAGAGAGTGCAGACACGTTTCTCTGTACTGCTGGAAAGACAGAAATAAAGGCATGTAAATACATTTCTGTCTGTCTCTCTCCCCTCCCTGGGAGTGAGGGAGGAGGGATGGTTGTGTTCTTCTCACGTTGGGAAGGATCGCCGATAAGAGATCTCGCCTTGTCTTGCCGGGAGTCGCTGCCGGGGGAGATCAACAAGGAATCCAAGCCGGGCACCTGGAGAGTGGCCAATTCCTCTGACTGATATGGCTTTAGATTCCTACAGAAAGCGCCATTTCTGACCCCGTATCCCGATGCTATACACAATCTATGTATTTTATGAATGAACAATGTATTTGCATGAGGATGCGCTCTAGCCAATCAGATGGCGTTAAATGTAGCCCTTCAGCCAATCGCAGCAATGCTATGGCTCTGCAGAGGCAGCTCAGCTCCAGCTGTTTTGCACGCTCCACTGAGCGCTGACAAGGTGATGACAGCTCCCGCTGCGAGAACAATGGACTGAGTCAATCGAAACCTCGTTACCCTGTTAATCCAATCAAAACTAGATGTTGTTTAGTCGTTTAGTCGTGTCCGACTCTGCGTGACCCCCTGGACCAGAGCACGCCAGGCCCTCCTGTCTTCCACTGCCTCCCACACTTTGCTCAAACTCATGCTGGTAGCTTTGAGAACACGGTCCCACCATCTCGTCCTCTGTCGTCCCCTTCTCCTTGTGCCCTCCATCTTTCCCAGCATCAGGGTCTTTTCCAGGGAGTCTTCTCTTCTCCTGAGGTGGCCAAAGTATTGGAGCCTCAGCTTCAGGATCTGTCCTTCCAGTGAGCACTCAGGGCTGATTTCCTTCAGAATGGAGAGGTTTGATCTTCTTGCAGTCCATGGGACCTTCAAGAGTCTCCTCCAGCACCAGAATTCAAAAGCATCCATTCTTCGGAGATCAACCTTCTTTATGGTCCAGCTAGACACAATGTAGCAATGTCAGGCCAGGCCACTTCCGAAAAGAACCGTCTGTATTAAAAAAGCCTAAAAACGCTTGGAAATTCATAGAAAACCACTGGTTTCACCAATTCTCTTCATTCCTCCGCCATTCTGCTTCGTTGGCCAAGGACTTGGGAACCCCTCGGTCCCCGCCAGAATTCCCCAAGCGGGAGGTCACCTACTCACAGGAAGGTACTTTACCCGTAGGTGACAATCGCTGGGCAAAAGCTCTCCTCCGGTGTCAGGGAACTGCCATCAGTGCCGGAGGGAGAAAGTAGAATCCAGAGGGATTCCAGAGAGCGTCCCGGGATTGGGAGAGGCAGCCCATCTTCTGGGGAAGAGAATCAGCGTAGCACCAGTGGAGAAGGGGGGCAGATGGGGGAAGCGGCGAGGCGGTCCCATGACTCCTTGCCGGGGACCAGCGGGGAGAGTAGGGGTCCTCCGCTGCCTACGCCCTCCTTGCGCAGAAGGCTTTCGCGCAGAGAGAGTAGGAGGAGACTAGGCGTCAAAGAGCTTCTTTGCTGGAAGAAGTTTAAGAAACGGCCACTGACGGATTCTGCCAGTGATTGAGACAGCCACGGGTGAGTGGCTGTCCGGACAGAAAAGGTTCACTCAGGCAACCCAGCCAGGTGTTTGCACCGGCTTATGCACGAGCAACCCCTAGAACCACTACAGCAATCCGTCAGTCCCTGACGTTGCTTGTGCGCAGCCCCGGAGAGGCAGCACGATGAGCCAAACAGGGCCGGCCGGAGAGACAGAGCAAGAAGCCATGGTGCGAGGTCTGGTCGAGAGGAACCGAGACCTGGAGGCGCATGTCTCTACCCTGTCTGCGTGGCTGGAGGAGAGACAGGCTCAGGATGCACAGGTCAGAGGCACCCCGATAGGGAGGAAGGTCCCGGAGCTGGTACACAAGTTTGGTGGAAAGCCCCAAGACTACAATGCCTTCCGAACGGAAATTCAATACGCTTTGGAATTGCAGAAAAATGACTTTGCGGATGACGGGTAGAGGGTGGCTTACCTTGTTGGACATCTGCAGGATGGGGCGCGCGAATGGATCAGGCCCCTAATGGCGATGCAGAACGATGCATTGAAAGATCTTAAGAAATTCTACCAGGCAATGGACGCGATGTTCTCCAGCGAGGTGGAGCAAAGCGTGACACGGAGGGAGCTGATGGGGTGCAAGCAGGGGAGCCTGTCCGTCAGAGACTACTGGTCGCGTTTTGCGATGTTAGTCCACAAGCTCGGGTGGGATCTGGACTCTGAACCAGTACAAATGTTGTTTGAAGCGGGTTTGGACCCCGAAGTGAAAGACGAGTTGTCCCGAGCGCCCCGCCCGCGGTCGATGGATGAACTCACAAAGGCTGTGCTTGCGATCGGTGTACGCCAGGAAGCGCGGGCTCAGGAGAAGCGGGAGATAAGGGCGGAACGTTTCCATGGCAACCACATTCCGGAGATGCCAAGGGAGCCTTCCCAGGCGGCGGAACCAATGGAAATTGATGGAGCACGCGCGCGCGAAGTTTCAAACGCTGGTGAAGGCCGGAAAAGGGAGGGGAAGGAGTGGAAAACTACCAAGAAGTGTTTCCTCTGTCAGCGACCGGGACATTTTGCAAAGGTCTGCCCTCAACGAAAAGCCTGGCAAGGCATGATGGGGGCTGCAGGCCACGACGAGAAGGGGGAGGAAGGGCCGGTGTAGGGAAACGACCAAGCCTGGCTGCCAACCAGCAGGGGCAGCAGCCAGGCCAGCAACCAATAGAAGTGCCCCAGCCCGACCCTCCCAAGGCAGCTATAGCCATAGAGGTGGTGCTAGAACTCCCAAATGGGCACCCCGTCAAAGTGGAGGGGCTGCTAGATTCTGGCAGCTTGAGTAATTTCTTCAGCAGAGACTTCGCTCTGGAGCACCAGCTCTGCCTGTTGCCACTAGATTTTCCCTTGCAGGTGACCACCATCGATGGCAGGGAACTCCTGGGAGGGGAAGTGACACACCAGACACCGCCAATGCGAATGAGTGTCTCCAGGCACATGGAAACCATTGCCTTTCACGTGGCCACGCTGGCAGGACCCCCAATAATACTGGGAATGAGCTGGCTGCCAATACATGACCCAGTGGTGTCATGGCATCAGCGGTCGCTCACCTTTGGGTCAGCTTACTGCTTAGAACACTGTCTAGGAGGGAAGGAACCAAGAATGACTGTGGCCAGGGTGGCCCTGGAGCAAAAAAAGGAGGTGCCACCACAATATGCTGATTTGAAGGAGGACTTCAGCGAGAGGGAGGCAGACAGACTGCCCCCCCACAGGCCATTTGACTGCCAAATCAACCTGCTTCCAGGGGCTCAGTTACCGGTGGGTAAGCTGTATGCCATGTCCGACCGGGAGATGCAGGAGTTGCGGCAGTTTATTGACAAGAACCTGAAGAGAGGTTTCATAAGGGAATCAAAGGCGGTGGGGGGCAGTCCAGTGTTCTTTGTGGACAAAAAAGAGACTAATCAGCCCAGATTAGTTGTGGATTACAGGGCCGTAAACCTGGTGTCAGAACCCGTGACTTTCCCAATGCCCAGGATTGACGATATTTTGACACGTGTGAGGCAGGGGAAGATTTTTACCAAGCTGGACCTCAGGGGAGCATACAATCTGATTAGGATAAGGGAGGGGGATGAAAGGAAAACGACCATGTTCACGCCCCTGGGGGCTTTTGAGTACTTAGTCATGCCATTTGGATTACAATCGGGGTCCGCCTGCTTTCAAGCCTTCATGCACCATGTGTTGGGGCCCCTGCTGTACAAGAATTGCGTAGCCTTTTTGGATGATGTCTTAATCTATTCGGACAATGAAACGCAACACGTCAGAGACGTCAGAGAGGTGCTACAGAGATTGAAGAAGCATCAGTTGTGGGTCAAGCTGGAAAAATGCCAATTCCACGCCAAGGAGGTCGAGTTCCTGGGGTACAGGTTGTCAGACAAAGGACTAGCCATGGATCCGGGCAAGGTGAAGGCAGTGCTGGAATGGAAAGCCCCCCAAAACAGAAAGGATGTGCAGAGGTTCCTAGGCTTCAGCAACTTCTACAGGAAGTTCATAAAGAACTTCGCTCACTTGACAGCGCCCACAACGGATTGTCTTAGTAGCAAAAAGAAGTTCGCGTGGACAGAGGTTGCGCAGCAATCCTTTGAAAAACTGAAGGAGGTGTTCGCCTCAGAAGAGCAGCTCCTGCACGTGGATCCGGAGAATCCCATGAGACTGGAGACGGACGCGTCCGACCGCGCGATTGGAGCGGTACTTTTGCAGCCCGGGGCCAAGCAGAACTGGAGGCCGTGTGCCTTTTTCTCTAGGAAGCTGAGCAAGTCGGAGCAAAACTACACGGTGTATGACCGAGAACTGCTTGCGATCTATGCGGCATTTCAGCAATGGAGACATCTATTGATAGGGGCGCGGCACAAGATCCAGGTCCGAACTGACCACAAGAACTTGGAATACTGGCGGACCGCGCGAGTGCTCAACCAGAGACAGATCAGATGGTCCCAGGAGTTCGCCAAGTTTTTCTTCGAGATACGATACGTGCCGGGAGAGGAAAACGTAAGGGCAGATGCTCTCTCCCGGAAACCGGAGTACATGGAAGGAGAGGGGCCACCAGAGACCAGGCACGTGTTCCCCGAGGACCGGTGGGTGTGGGGGGGAGCGTTTGTTGGGAAATGAGAACTGGCAGGGCTCACCAGAGACGATGAGTTTGCTCAGACAAAAATCAGGGAACTCAGGGACGGAAAGGAAGACAATGGAGGGTTTGAGGAAAAGGAAGGGCTACTGTACTATAAGGGGGCACTGTATGTACCAGGGGAGACTTTGAGGGGGAAGGTACTTAGACAACTCCATGACAACCCAACAGCTGGGCACTTTGGACAGCACAAGACCATGCTACTTGTCACCACGCAGTTCTGGTGGCCAAAAGTGAGGAAAGACGTACAAGAATATGTACGAGGGTGCGACCGATGCCAGAGGGCAAAAGGGGAAAGGGCTGCCCCTGTGGGGCTACTGGAACCCTTACCTACACCGGAAAGGCCCTGGGAGGTGGTGTCCATTGATTTTATGACAGATCTGCCCAAGTCAAGGGGAAAGACAGCGGTCATGGTAGTGGTCGATCTACTGACTAAAATGTGCCATTTCATAGCTTGCTCGCATGCAGCAACGGCAGAGGAGACAGCCAGGCTGTTTGTGGACCACATTTTTAGACTGCATGGGGTCCATTGAGGGTAATCTCGGATCGCGGGAAACAATTTACTTCCCGTTCCCGGTTCTGGCGGAGACTCATGAGCTTGCTACAGGTCGAGGTGAGCTTCTCGACGGCGAGGCACCCATAAACCAACGGACAAGCCGAAAGAGCGAACGGTATACTCCAGCAGTACCTACACTGCTATGTCAGCGAGAGACAGAACGATTGGGTAGAGAAATTAGCTTTGGCTGAATTTGCGTACAATAACGCTGAACACGTGTCCACGGGAATGAGCCCTTTCATGGCCAATTACGGGTGTCACCCCAGGGCCTTCCCGGGGCGGGGGGAGGAAGGATGGAGTGTACCTGCAGCTGAGCAATTTGTGGAGGAAATGGAGGCCTTACACCAGCAACTCAGGCTGAACTTGGAGCGGGCCAAGGAAGTTTACAAGAGGCAGGCGGACAGGCACCGTCGGGAGGGGGAGGCCATACGGGTGGGAGACTGGGTGTGGTTGTCAAAATATAAAGTGGTATAGAAATGAAATAAATAATAATAATAACAACAACAACAACAACAACAACAACAACAACAACAACAACAACAACAATAATGTTCATTGAAATGCTGTGTCCAAAGACTGCAGCCGATGGAGAGATCACCCCTCCCTCAATTTTCTATAAGATTATTTAGATTTGGTAAACAATTCTTATTGCTATTCTTATTGTATTGATTATTATAATTGATTTATGTAGTTCTGACGGTTTAGCTGCCTTGAGCATGAAAATAGAAAGGCAGGATACAAACCTAATCTAATAAAGAGCCCTCCTCCTCCTCATGAGCCTGGGGCAGGACCGTAGCCTGAGAGAGAGAGGTTTGCACAGTTCCCCGATTATTTTGGAGGAATTCCACACCACACATTTAAAGCTCTTACACCACTTGAAAGAGTCCAGGCTTTCCCTCAAGAATCCTGGGAACTGTAGTTTGCCAAGGGTGCTGAGAGATGTTAGATCTGTAGCAAACAGAGGTTCCCAGGATGTGTTGGGTGAATCTGTGACTCTTAGTGCAATGCTTCTTGAAATGTGTGGTTGTGACCATTGTCCTCATAACAGCACTGGGGTTCGGATTGCAGTGTGTGTGTGTGTGTGTGTGTGTGTGTGTGTGTGTGTGTTGCAGAATGGTTTAATGAGCTCATTCTCCTCCTAGCACATCGTCTTCATTCAACTCTGGCTGTTGAATGAATGCTTTCTTATAATCATTCTTATGTTTAAGTGGGCTTTGGCCTCCTTCCAGACAGCAGCTTGAAAGTGAAGCAGAGAAAAGCTCAAATGATGACAGAAGGCAGGGGCATCCAACAAGCAAGAGTTTTGGTTTGGATGTGACACTTTTAGACTTCCCCAAGCCATCCCGAAGCCCCAATTTCACTCGGCCCCATTTCACTCTGGTCCATCTGAGTATCTCCTTTCCACCTATGCCTCCCCTCCCCCCCCAAATATTCACAATTAAGAAATCAGAAAACAACCCCCACCTCTCTTTCGACAGAACTAGATGGAATGATCAGGCATAGCAACTCCTGCAGAGAGGATAAAACCAAAATGTTTCCAAGGGACACATTTATCAAACAAGCTATCTGCCCATAGCTCAGTCAGCAGAGTGTGAGACTCTTCATCTCAGGGTCGTGGGTTGGAGCCCCACGTTGGGCAAAATATTCCTGCATTGCAGGGGGTGGACTAGATGACTCTTGTGGTCCCTTCCAACTCTACAATTCCATGATATCCTGTGAGGAGTAGTCTGAAGTGAAGGCACAAGACAGGACTTGATCATCATGTGAGCTGAGCAGAGGTGGGCTGAAGCGAGCTGCTGACCAGTCCTGTGAAGCCTCCTTTTATTGAGACAAATATACAAGCTAGGCAGATACATTTTGGGCTGTGACCTTTACACACCTTTGGTCCCGAGATCGTGGGGTGGTACAAAGTTATTTTGGCACCTGTTTCCACCGCGTCATTTTCCCCTTGCACAGTGTATGACGAAGGAGACAAAAGGTCTCAGGGACAAAGGTTACAGACAGGACACCGCAGACTGCTGAGACCGCAAAAGGTCAGACAGAGGGAACGATGTTCCAGACAGCCATGACTTTGTCTGTGAGGGGGAGTATGCTACGCACCCCAAGGTCACGTTTGCAGGCAGACTGTGGCTGCCTGCTGGTGGGGAGTGTGCTCCCTCCGGACCCCACTGCCCACTCCGCGATTATCCCTACAGTAGTCAACTGAGTTTTACTCAGAAGAGATGCGTCAAAATCAACAGAGCCACATAATTTGTGCCCATCAATTTAAATAGGTCTGCTGTGGAAAGGACTGATGTTGACTACAACCCTGATGTTTTCTGATTATTTTATAGAGCGTTTCCCTCAATACCAAAAAATGGAGGCAGAGACAATTTACTGAATTTCAAAACCACCGAAGCTTTATTGAATGAACGAATCAATTTATTACAGCCACAAACCAGAATATGGACTTATACAGAGATAGAGAACATGTAGAAGAAGAAGAAGAGTTTGGATTTGATATCCCGCTTTATCACTACCCCAAGGAGTCTCAAAGCGGCCAACATTCTCCTTTTCCTCCCCCCCCCCCAACAAACACTCTGTGAGGTGAGTGGGGCTGAGAGACTTCAGAGAAGTGTGACTGGCCCAAGGTCACCCAGCAGCTGCATGTGGAGGAGCGGAGACGCGAACCCGGTTCCCCAGATTACGAGACTACCGCTCTTAAGCACTACACCACACTGGCTCTCATATATACCGTATTTTTTGCCCTATAGGACGCACTTTTCCCCCTCCAGTAATGAAGGGAAAATGTGTCTGCGTCCTATGGGGCGAATGCAGGCTTTGCGGACCTCTCCGCAAGCAGCAGGAGCGCTCCCGCTGCTTGCGGAGAGTTGCCTGCATGCTGAAGCCCGCGCGCGCTGAGTTCAGCGCGTCCAGGCTTCGCGGACCTCTCAGCAAGCAGTGGGAGCCAGCGCTGGGCTCCCACGGCTTGCAGAGAGCTGCCTGTTTGGGGGCTGGGGTCGGGGGAAGCTTGGGCTTCCCCCGCCCCAGCCCCGCGCTTGGGGGGGGAAAATAATTTTTTCCCCTTTATTTCCCCCCCAAAAAAACTAGGTGCACCTTATGGGACGGTGCGTCCTATAGGGCGAAAAATACGGTATGCAGGTTAAAATCAAAATCTGTAAGCTAGAACACAGTAAAGAATACAGATGTGAAACTATTAAAATGTGTAGTTTAAGACCTTAACCGCTAATTTAAAATATGCATGTCAATGCTTTATTATAATTAAGGCAGGTAAAATAATTATTACTCTTAATAGTGTTCATTGCTATGAGGCTTCTTGAAGCAATTCAGAATACAATCAACATTAGCAGAACACTTTCCTTTACAAGGACAACTTAAAAAGCAACAATTTAAAAGCAATAAAAAAGTAATATTGCATAGGAAAGAATTCTAAAACAACAGCAATGAAAACAATTAGCAAAAAGACACAATGAAACAGCAAGCAAAACTTGCCACTCCATCATCGCTGAGCCTTGAAACTTGTGTCTTCTCCCCATAATCGAAACTGACATCAAGTCTTATGTCATCTGGAAGAGAATGAAGGAGAAGAGAGATGAATTTCTGCCACATTTACTGGTTCACCAAATTGACCTGGCCCCCATTCCACCCTATTTACAAGGAGGCTTTATGGATCCTGTCTTTGGTGGCAACGACTCCTTCCAAGCCTGCAGTTTGGCCATCTTTGTGCTGTGGCAGGATTTCACAGGCACATGACCCAGGAGGTCTGCATCAAGCAAGGATGCTGCAGCTACTGAGTGGGCTCTCCTTAGTCTGGAAAGTGTGTCCCATGTCCCCAGGCTGTGGGTGTTACCTTCTTTGGGGCAGAAGTGAGCCAGCTCCAGAGGGATGAGAGCATGCTGTAGAGAAAAGAAAAGACCGTACTGGATCAGATGACTGATCTGATCCTAAACCCCCCCCCCAAATAATGGGTGCAAGAGAACATGGAAGCAGACCCAAGCCAGGGAAGACTTGCCTCCATCATGGGATGAGTGAGTTCTATTGCCTGGCCCCAATCCCTTGCCCCAGGCGACCTCAATGGGTCCTGCAGCCTACTAGGCAGAGGTGGAAGTGTAAGATCAAGGAAGAGGGCAGGAAATGTCTCCAGCCTTGTCCGGCATCCCAGGGACACACATTGTGTTGTGTGCCTGATACCAGACTGTGATTCCTCCTGTGGGAATCCTTTCACAAGCCACTCTGGGAGCCTCTTGGGGCTGTGAAGGTGCCAAAGGTGAGAGACTTACCTTCAGGCAACTGAGCCTTCTTGCACAGGACATCAGCCAGCTAATGCCACTGGCTGCCAGTTGCCTCTCCGCTGCAATCGCACTTGTTGTGTAACCTCTCAGTTCCTGTGGGAGGAAAGGGGACCTCAGAATCAGGAGGCTGGTCTGGGGGAAAGAGGCAAACCACTGTGAAGCCCTTTGCACTCTCAGAGAGAGATCCATTTCTGTTCTAAAATGGCAATGTCCTCCAGCCCCAAATTGTAGCTCTGCATCCAAGGCCCTCCTTTGGCTGTCTGGGCAAGTGGGCCTTTGCTGGCTGGTCCATGTGGCCAGCTTGCCTTACAAGAGGGGAAGGGCCCAAGAGGTGCACTGCTAGGTGGCGGCTTCTCCATGAAAGCTTTCTAGGTCAAACAGCCACTGAGGCCATCAAGATACTTACATTCATCAGCAAGTTCAGGGTCTTAGTGCTTGGGGCCTCCCAGAGGAGGCCTCCCAGCATCAGAGTATAACGTTCCTCTAACTCCTGCAGGCAATGGCAATGAGGGAGAGGATGCGCCAAGCAGGGGAAAGAGAGATCAGATGTTGAGCAATGGGAGCAGTGCTTAAAGCGTGTGAAGAAGAAACAACAACTAGAGATGTCAAATTTCAAGGCTAACAACATACCTGCTTGTCGGGCTCAGTTTTGACCTCAATGACCGCCGCAAAGGCTGCATGCACAATCAGGCTGTGGAGCTTCAGTGGTAATTTGGGCTTCATGAGGCTGGAGAGAAGGAGGGAAACCTTTTTAGACTCTGTCTCCTTGGAGTCTTCCTCATATTGGGGGGGGGGCGGGTGGGGGGAGCATCAAATACATTTCATTCTCTTGAACTTCTACTGAATGCATGTGTTAGCTTAAACCACTTTTGACAATCAAGCAGCGTATAGATTTTACAGGGTAAAAATGAATAAAGGTAAAATAAACACACCAGGGCACTGTTTATGTGGCAGTCTACCTGGCACTTGTTTGCAAGCCTCTAGGTCTTAGTTAATCCCACCCCTAAAAGCTGAGCCATTTGGCAGTCATCTCTAGACAATATAGCTTCTATTTTCTCTCTCACATCTCCACTCATCCTGTAAATAGTTGCTGCATAAATAAAGCTTTTTGAACGCAAGAAACCCAAGAAATTGTAAGCAATTCTTTCAATTGAATTCACTGAAGTGGCAAGGTCTGGTAACACCTTTCCACATTCTGCTCCCCTCCCCCCCGCCAGCTCCTCGTCAAGCTCAAAAAACCCGGTATACCTCTGTTGGTAAAGGGCTTCCAGTGCCGTAGCAAGGACCAATTCAGGCTGCGTAAAGCACGCAATCCGTCCCATGAGATCCTGATAGAGAACAGAGGGTGGAGGGGGAAAACGTCAGTTCCCTACGGACATCAGGTGGATTCCTCCAACCCCAAACTCAGTGCAGGAATTGGCAATGTAATGCCAAATGCCTGCACAACCCTTCTCTTGGCCAGACCCCGCCAGGCCTTCCTTCTGCCCAGCATCCCCCAAATCCCTTCCCCAGCTCTCCTGCCCCCCTCACCCCTGGATACCTCATGCAACCTCTCACTCACCGCAATTGCCTTGACGGCCATCTTCTTGGAGTACCTCAACCTGTCCTTTTCTCTCTGGCGGGCCTCCAAGCAAGTGGCCAGCATGTAGCAGAGGAACATCTCATCCTTCTCCAGTTGCTGAAATGGCAAGAGTCAGGCTGTCAGTTCATGGCAGGAGGGCTTCTCTGCATCTGAGACCGCCAAAATGGGGGTATAAACAGCACTGGTGGATGGGGGGGGGGTGAGGGATTTCGTATGTACTGTGCTGTTTTCTCAAATACTAACCACAGGCGATGCCCAGACCCTGCCAGTCTCTGAACCATCTGCAACAAGAGAAGCAGGAAAGGACATAGGGGCAGGCTAGTTCATTTCTACTTATTTTCCACAGTTGAGGCTTAGAGCATTAAGGCCACCCCTCCTTACGCTCCAAAATGAAAAGGAAGCATTTGCTCACGTGGGCCTACAGCAACCCTGGACTTCTTGGGGACTTTGAGGGTCCTCTTCTTCTTGCGGGCTGCCATGTCCCTCAGTCGCCTGAACCTAGAAGAGAAGGAGAGGGGCAGACCTTGTTGCTGTTGTTGCTGCTGCTGTTGCTGTTGTTGTTATACCGCCCTATACCCACAGGTCTCAGTTACAACCAGAGCTTTTTTTCTGGGGGGGATGCAGGGGTACACACACCCCGAAACATTTTGTGAATCTTTGCACTTTTGTCCATTTACTGTACTGCGTTTATTTTCCCCGATTTGAACTATAAAATGGTGATTTTCTTGAGTCAAAATGAGAGTACCCCAAACATTTTTTTAATAGAAAAAAAGCACTGGTTCCAACATAAAAATCGCAATATAGAAACACAAAATGCATAATAAAGGTGAAAAACAACCCAGTAAAGCCCCCTCCTCAACACATTTCAAAAGCTGAGACAGAAGCCTACAACCAAAATGGGGTGTGTGTGTGTGTAAGAGAAGACAGGGAGTCTTTGCAGCATAGCCATAACACAAATACGGGTAGCCTAAGAGTTGCAGGCAGAGCCGTGTCATTTCACACACTACTTCGGCTGCGGGACATCGTATCAACAAGGAAAGGAGCATTTGGTGTTGTTGCATCTCCTCGGGTATTTGTTGATTTGTTGCCACGAGGGGTTGTAGTTGTGGAGGTATAGTTTGATGAGGTTTCTGGTTATTTGTTTTTTTTTTAATGAAATATTTATTATGATTTTCAAATTCAATACAAAAGAAATCAAGAAAAACAAAAAAAATACAAAAAAATTAAAAAGGAAAAATTTAAAAACACATAAAATTTACAATTCCATATTTTCATTACCATATTTCCCAGACTTCCCCACACTTCCCCTTCTTGCATTACAATTCAAGTTGTTTGTTCCACAAGTTCTTATCCCCAATTTTTAACCTTTTTATATTTAATTCATTTTTTTAAAACTTATTTTAACTTATAAACATCAATATTTGTACCTCAATACACAAATCTTTTTCCTAAAGTCGACCCTGATTCCATTCCACGAATTTCCCAATTTTCATATTAATAACCAGACAAAAAAAAAGACAGATCATAATTATACACCCTTTGGATTCTCAAACCCCACCACCCCCTTTCCCGGTTTCGATCCCCAACAAATGTCCAGTTTTAATCTTCTATCAGCCTGGAGATCTCACGTCCGAGGCTCTTAATTCTCTCTCAGTTCCTCTCTGCCGGTTTTTTTGATAGTCCTTAATATTAAACTCCAAATTTCGGAGGAGCTCTGTCTCAATAAAGTCCAAATTTCTTCCAGCCAGACCTCCATACTTAAAAGCAAGGTCCAAAAGTCCAATTGTCACCAAGACTCCAGCTTCCACTTTAGACAAATTTGTAATCCATAGATCTTCAGGTCTCCACACAAAGGAATCTCTCCATTCTTCCTTCACCAATTTAAACCAGAATTTCATCATCCAGTACTTATTTTCCTTTGTAATCATCCTGTCAGGCCTTTGGTTTGATTTTTTGTTTCCCTTTTTGAGCATGATGTCAGGCCTCTGGCTCTCCTTTCTCATTTGCAAGGTTACAGCTCCTCCTTCCTTCTCCTCAGGAACAACATATATCTCTTTCTCCACACTTTCAGAATTCTCAAAGTCCTCTTTTTGTCCAGCTGCATGGGCTTCCTGAGTCAAGTCCTTATCAAGTTCCGTAATGTTATTTACTTTTAAACTCAAGGTTGTTACATTTGTAGACAAAACCTCAATTTGACCTTGTAACTTTCCCAGGAGAACAAATATTCTGTCCAGCCCAGCCTGGATTTTCCCTTTTCCAGCCATTCTTGTAGTGTCCCAAATCCTCCTCTAGAGGGATTTAGTAACTTAGTATTCTTTCCAGTTAAAATCCAAAAGTCAGGTTAATTTGTATCAGTTCTTACTTATTTTCAACAAAATATAGCCAAGTTGCAGCAACTGTATCCAGCAGAGACAGCAGAAACAAAGTTCTCTTTTTCCTTTTTGACAGCTAAATTTGACAGCTGTCAAACTTCTCTATGTCTCCTCAGCAGGCTCTCTCGCGGATCACTCCCGGGTCCGGGGGGGGGGTGGAACTTCAACTCTCAAAATTAACTTTTATCCTCCAGCACAATTTCTTATACTTATATCGCCAAATCGTGAAATTGATATCTTTTATCAAAAAGACAATTCTCTCGACTTTAGTTAACTAGTCCTTGCTTTAGATCTTTTACAAGGCGGGGAGGCGGACTTCCTGTTTGCACCTTCCCCGATCGTGCCAAATTCCAAAGAAATTTCCTTAAAAAGTCCAATTTCCGTACTACTCACGGGTTGTTACTTTTAGGGTCCGATTGTTCACAGGAAGAAGTCAGCGCCCTCCGACCATGGCTCGCGGCTTCACTCCCCAGGAGAAGCAGTCGACTCTCAGCACCGCGCCGCTCACCCCGTCCCCCGTTCCAAAGCCTTTAAAAAGGCTTCTTCACGGGTCGGGGGGGACGCAAATGGTGCCCGCCGAGTCACCAAGTTCACAGGCTTCCCCGCCTGTGATTTCTAAGGGTCCCCGCGTCGCCGCAGCGGCAAGACCCCGCTCCTGAAGAGCCGATTCCCTCCGGAGCTCGGAGGGAATCCGCCATTAGCCGTTCGCGCTAACCCGGAAGTCCGAGGTTTCTGGTTATTTGTACCCTAGGTGCCCACTCACACAAAAAAACAAATCTCCCTGCAGCCAACCAAAGACCACCAACCACACCCTAGGTCACCCCCCAACCTCTCTCACCACCAAGGAAATGCAACAAGGGAATAGTAAGTGAACCCACACAAGTGATGCTGACACAAAACCCCACACATACAGGGGAAACGCGGAAAATTAGAATATCATGGAAAAGTTAATTTATTTCAGTAATTCAACTTCAAAGGTGAAACTAATATATGAGATAGACTCATGACATGCAAAGCGAGATATGTCAAGCCTTTATTTGTTATGATTGTGATATTATGGCGTACAGCTGATGAAAACCCCAAATTAACAATCTCAGAAAATTAGAATATGAAATGAAATCAGCAAAACAAGGATTGCAAACAGAGCAATATTTGACCTCTGAGAAGTAGAAGTTTCACCTTTTAAGTTGAATTACTGAAATAAATGAACTTTTCCACGATATTCTAATTTTCCGAGTAGAAGAGAAGCATTGCCACCCGACCCCACCCTCCCCCTCTTCCCCCCTCTGTTCTTCCTAACCCAACACTGCATGCAACACTAATGTCTCACAACAAATGAAACAACAAATGAAACTGATCTGTAGAAAACACAACTTGAAAAAAGAGACAAGGCACATTTTTTTTGTAAACTAAGAAATCTTCAATCATTTATTTATTTATTTATTAAAAACAACACCAACAAGGAAAGGAGCAGGAAGGAGTTATCCAAGATGATCGTGGCCTAGGAGAGAAAGCAGATGGAGGGAGAGCTTTGAATCAACTCATTTGAGAATGCTGGTGGGAACTTCTTCACATCATGTCTACTCCGTTGCTGAAATTTGCAGGCAGCCGATGCTACAAGGACAAGTAGCCTGCAGGGCTGGGAAGCAGATTACACCAATTGTTGGAGGAGGAGAACAACAGCATCTCTTACTATCACTCAACATAGCAATATAGAGCTTCCAGGAACAGAGGCACTCTACCTCTGAAGCCCACAGCTAGAGGAGAAGCAGCAGGAGTGGGCTACTGCTTGTGAGTTTGGACTAGACGGGCTTTTCCTCTGATCCAGCAAAGCCACTTCTGCCTACAAAGGAGGTGGAGTTGCAGGCGCCTGGGAGAATCCCCGGCCGCGTCAGCCCCTGGACAGCCAATCGCTGGCTCAGGGAGCGTGACCAGCCCTATTTATCGCTGCCTACCTCATAGCAAATCGTCACAACTTTCTGGGTATTGGCGGTTAGGCATTGGTATTGTTCTGTAGATGGAAGAGGGGAGGAAGCGCCATCACCTTGTTGTAGGGGGATTTCCAGCCGGTGGCAGAGGACAGAGTGACTCCAGGAGACATAGGTGTAAAAACCCAAACTAAAACAAAGACTTTATTACTAAACAATAAACACAAACTCTGGTGGGTGTTATTCCTGCAGGCAGGCCACAAAACTCAGCTTTTTTCCTTTATAGCAACGCTCAGCTGCAGCCAATTAATCCCAGAAACTTCTTAAAGGTATACACACATGTTTCTGTGCTGAATGTCCCCTAACACCCCCTCTCATTCAAACAGAAACAACAGTACTTTAAACATATACAGAACATATTTACACATCAATCACAACAATTCCTAATTTTGCCACTAGTTGTGCATGTTTTTCAAAAGTTAGTGCTTTTGTAAATACATCAGCCACATTTTGCATACTTTCACAATACTTCAGCATTATCAGGTTTTGCTTCACATTTTCAGCCACATTTTGAAATTTAATTTCTAAATGTTTGGATTTGTTTCTAAACTGCTCAGACCCAGCCAAAGTTATTACAGCTTGATTGTCTTCCCATATTTGAACTGGATAATCACATTGTATATCTAAATCCTTGAGGATCTGAACATAAAATTTTATTTCATTACACAACTCTGATAAAGCACAGTATTCAGCCTCTGTTGAAGATGTGGCCACGATACCTTGCTTTTTGGACTTCCAACCTATCAAGGAATCCCCAAATTGAAATACCATTCCAGAAATTGATTTTCTATCAGGAAGGTTGGCCCAATCGCTGTCAACATAACACTGCAATTTTGTAGACCCTGAAGATGGTAATCTTAAACAATAATCAAGTGTTTGCTTTAAATACCGGAAAATACGTTTTAAACCTTTCCAGGCATTTTCTGTGGGACAGCTTACTAGTCTGCTCAGTATTCCAACTGCATAACTCTAATCTGGTCTGCTCCACAATGAAATGTATAGTAAACTTCCAACTATAGAAGGATACATTTCAGGATTTACAGGTTCTGTGCATTCTCCTTCATCCTTGAAAAAACCTATTTCCTTTGGGGTTTTTACTCCCTTGCAGTTTTGCATATTGTTTCTTTCAAGTAATTCCATTATTTTGTCTTTTTGACTCAACAAAAAACTTCCATCGTTTGTTCTTTGAATTTCTAGACCGAGATAATTTTTTACTGGACCCAAATCTCTTACTTTAAATTCCTTTCTTAGTTGTTCTGCAAACTTTTCCACTTGCTTGTCACTTTTTGTAGAGTAAAGCAAATCATCAACATAAGACAGACATAATTCTTGTTTATCACCCTTTCCTTTAGTGTACAAGCAGTTATCAGCTAAGCTTCTTTTAAAGCCAAGATTTTTTAAAGTATTATCAAGACACTCGTTCCAATTTCTAGCTGACTGTTTGAGCCCATAAATTGCTTTGTTCAGCCTATATACAGAATTCTGTTCGCTTGATTCATAAAAAAATTTCTTCTTGCAGATTTGCGTTAAGATAAGCTGTTTCAATATCAAAATGATTTACCTTAAACCCACGTTGTGCTGCAACAGCTAGCAATAAGCATACACTTTCGCTCCTTGCAGTAGGAGAAAAGGTTTCATCAAAGCTTTCACCTTTTCTTTGAGTAAAGCCTCGTGCTACCAGCCTAGCTTTGTACTTAACACCACCATCTGCCAAATGTTTTATTTTATACACCCATCTACAGCCCACTGTCTTTTTTCCTTCTGGCAATGGCTCAATGGTGAACACATTGTGTTCTGCTAAAGATTTCATTTCTGCTTTCATTGCATTTTTCCACCTTACTATTTCATGGTGTGGTAACTTTAAAACTTCCTCATAATCACAAGGTTCTTTCTTCACAGCAACAGTTTTAACTTCTTGTATAGTAAACCTTTCTGGAGGTACCCCCTTATTGCTTCTTTGTGATCTTCTAACTTGAACACTCTCCCCCTCTGAACTATCTTCCCCTTCTGATTCATCTTGTTCAGGAGAAATTGGTTCAGCTTTAGGAGATTGTGTACTGGGACCCTCATCACCTGAGTCCTCACCACTATCACTTTCAGAACTCTCTTTAATTTGTGGCTTGTCTTCCTCAGATTTCACAAATTTATCTGTATCATCAGAAGATAAAACAACTTCTGAATTTCCATGTAAACGAGCCCAACCGTCTTGCTCACAAAACTCTGCATGTCTTGATATCACAACTCTGCCACGCCCTAGTGCAAAACGATACCCCTTTGACCAACTTTGATAGCCAACAAACCTAAGTCTCTTTGCCTTGGGTTCTCCTTTCCTTCTCTGTCCTTTTGGGATGTGAACCCAAGCCCAGCAACCAAAAGTTTTAACATGGTCCAAAAAGGGTTTTTTTCCATAAAGCAAAAAATGAGGGGTATTGTTTATGGTAGAATGAAACAATCTGTTCTGTACGTAGTTCGCACACAGAATTCCTTCCCCCCAATACTTCCTGGATAAGCCAGAATCACATAGCATAGAATCTAGCATTGTTTGCAAAGACCTTATCTTGCGTTCTGCAACTGAATTTTCTTCAGGCGAAAACGGACACGATTTACGGTGACTAATACCACGCTTCTTCAACCAGACCTGGAGGGCTTCAGACATGAACTCGCCTCCACGGTCACTCTGCAGTTGGGTAACTTTGTAGGGGAACTGCATTTCTATATAGTTGACCCAATTCTTAATCAGTTGACCAGTTTCACTTTTGTGTTTTAACAAGCATACCCAAGTATACCGGCTATAATCATCTACAAGAACCAAAAAAAACTTTGCTCCTCCTTCAGACTCTGCAAATGGCCCACAAAGGTCTGAATGTACTAAAGCAAATGGCCTCTTGCTAATTCTAGTACTTTCAGAATAAGACCCTCGCTTACTTTTAGACTCCTTGCAGGTATTGCAGTCCAGAAAAACTGAGCATTTTTTCATTTTAATTCCCTTACTTAATTCTGGCATTTTTGCAATACTGCGGAAATTGGCATGCCCCAAACGATGATGCCACAGATGCTGGCACTCATCATGCAAGGCTCTATTACAGGCTTTAACACATGCCCCAGACTCACTTACTAGCTGGTCTTTCAAAACAAACAAACCATTTTGTAGTGACGCTGTAACCACTTTTCCAGCTTTCTCTATTTTACAGCCTGAAGCAGAGAAGGTTACTTTGAATCCCTGCTTAACAAGACTTGTAAATGAAAGCAAATTATTTTCTAAACTTGGTACACATAAAACATTGGTAAACTTGGTACTTAAACAGTTGATATTCACACTACCCTTTCCAACTGACTCATGCACTGTTCCATCAGCTAGTACTACATTTACAGATTTACAAGGCTGCTTTTCTACAAGGGTTTGTGCAGACTTAACAAAAATGTTTGTCGCTGCTGAGTCTAAAATCCAGTCTTGTCCAACGTCGTGACTGGTGCCTTGAACTGCTGCAGAAACATACTGGACTCGTCTCTTCCTGTCTCCTCGCTTCCCAGCAAACACAGGCCGCCCTTTTCTTGTGTTTTCTCCCACAGACACAGTGCACTGATGTACTAAATGCTTGGTTCACCCACAACAATAGCATCTCCTGACTGTGAAAGCTGCTTCCTCTCTGTGGTCAACAACCTCTTTAGGTTGCCGCTCCTCATCAGTTGCATATCTTTTACTGGACTGCCTCCCATTTCTGGAGTTACGGTGAGGGGTTGTGGCCTTCCTCTCATGGCGTCTTTCCTCCTCATCAAGCAAACGCCCAGTTAAGAAATGCATTGTTAATTGGCTTTCTAGAATTGCCTCCAGAGTCATCACTAAATTGTCCCATGACTCAGGAAGTGAAGACAGCACAATATAAACCTTTCTCTGTTCAGAAAAATGTCCCCCAAGTTCATTTAACTGTGAAAATAAATCACACATTCTTTGAAGGTGTGTTGAAACACATTCACCCTCACTTAGTCTGGCTCGGTACAGAGCTCTCATTAGGGTAATTTTGCTGCCAGCAGTGTCTCTAATATGTATCGCTCTCAGTGCTTGCCAAATCTCACTTGCTGTTTCAAGGTCTCGCACATGAGATAACTGAGACTTCTCTAAACTCAAAATTAAATTGGCATAGGCTTTGTCCTCCAGCCTTTGGTCTGCTTCATCTACTTCTTCATCCTCCTCTTTTACAGGAGGGTTAACAATAACAGTCCAACATTGTTCTTTCTTTAAAAACGCCTGCATCTGTAAACTCCATGACATATAATTGGACTCTCCCAGTTTCTCTACTGGAAAATAGGAAGCTCCCCCTTGAGCTCCAGCTCCAAGTCCAGCCATGGCTCCACCCAGCTTTCAGCTTTCCACTCAGTCCTTACTCACACGTGGCTTGAAGAAATGTTCAGCTCCTGGGCAAGAAGCCCAGAATAAAATTTAAAATATTAACTGACGCAAAGGAAAGAGGCGGATTTGCCCTGCCAGACCTTAAACTTTACTATGAATCAGCAGCATTCTGCTGGTTGAAAGACTGGCTGCTTCTTGAGAACACAGACATTTTGGACTTAGAAGGTTTTAATAATGTTTTTGGGTGGCATGCATATTTGTGGTACGACAAGGTTAAAGCACATAAAGCATTTAAAAACCATATTGTCAGGAAAGCTTTGTTTAATGTCTGGATAAGATGTAAAGACTTACTTGAAAATAAAACCCCAAGGTGGTTGTCACCAATGGAAGCAAAGGCTCAGAAAAAGCTCAATATGGAGGCCAAATGGCCGAAATATTGGGAAATATTGGAACAAGAAGGAGACAAATTAAAATTGCAGAGTTTTGAGAAACTAAAAGATAAAGTGCGAGATTGGCTTCATTATTATCAAATAAGAGAGGCCTATAATTTGGACAAAAAAATTGGCTTCCAGGTGGAAAAATCAAAATTGGAAACAGAACTGTTAGATCCCAAAACTAAGATACTTTCAAGAATGTATAACTTGCTGTTAAAATGGAATACGCAGGATGAAACGGTGAAATCTGCTATGATTAAATGGGCACAAGATGTTGGACATAACATTATGTTTGCTGACTGGGAACAGTTATGGACCACCGGTATGAAATTTACGGCATGTAATGCCTTAAGAGAGAATATTATGAAAATGATATACAGGTGGTACATGACACCAGTCAAGCTTGCAAAAATATATCATTTGCCCGATAACAAATGTTGGAAATGTAAAGAAAATGAAGGTACATTCTTTCACCTTTGGTGGACGTGCCCAAAGATTAAGGCTTTCTGGGAGATAATCTATAATGAAATGAAAAAGGTATTTAAATATACCTTTCTGAAGAAAATAGAGTCCTTTCTTTTGGGCATAGTCGGCCAACTGGTGCCAAAGAAGGATAGAACTTTCTTCATGTATGCAACAACAGCAGCAAGAATACTTACTGCAAAGTATTGGAAGACACAAGATTTACCCACCCTGGAAGAGTGGCAGATGAAGGTGATGGACTATATGGAATTGGCGGAAATGACTGGCAGAATCCGAGACCAGGGAGAAGAGTTGGTGGAAGAAGATTGGAAGAAATTTAAAGACTATTTGCAGAAACACTGTAAAATTAATGAATGTTAAAATGATGTTGGATTGAAAATAAGTGGTATTAGCAACAAAGTTAATAAGAATATGCAAAAATGGATTGATAATGGATGAAAATATAGAGTTATAATATGTTAAGATATAGAGTTAAGTTAAAGGAAAGAGGGTAAGGATTTGTTGATTTGATTATGTAAATGGGAACACAAAAAGGGGAGGTGCGAGGAGGTCAAGGAAACAAGCTAAAGAGTTTAAATATATAAAAAATGGATTTGTTTTTAATTTTTTCTTACTTATTCGTTTTTTGCATTTTGTATGTTTATTTTTTCTTTTTTCTTTTTTCTATTTTATGTATTTTTGTATGTTTTCTTTTTATTTATCTCTTTTTATATGTTTTCTTTCTATTTTGTAAACCTTTGTTTTTTGTAAAATCTCAATAAACATTTTATAAAAAAAGAAAAGAAAAAGAAATGTTCAGCTCCTGGTCTCAAACAGACACTCCCTGCCAATGCCTTCACACAGACAGCTGCTTGAGAAACGCTGAGTTGCTTCCAGTCTCTGGGTTCTTTTCACACTCTGTCTCTGCCCACTCAGGACTGGGGACTGGGCCCATAACCTGTTGGAGGGGGATTTCCAGCCTGTGGCAGAGGACAGAGAGACTCCAGGAGACATAGGTGTAAAAACCCAAACTAAAACAAAGACTTTATTACTAAACAATAAACACAAACTCTGGTGGGTGTTATTCCTGCAGGCAGGCCACAAAACTCAGCTTTTTTCCTTTATAGCAACGGTCAGCTGCAGCCAATTAATCCCAGAAACCTCTTAAAGGTATACACACATGTTTCTGTGCCGAATGTCCCCTAACACACCTGCCCCGCATATTGAAGGGTAGTCCGATAAAGGATTCCGAGGGGCGTGGCCCTGTCCGAAGCCTATGGAGGTGAGGGCCTAAGGCACGCCCCTGAGCGGTGACGGGGGGGGGTTCCGAGTTGATGTGCATCAGCAGGACTCCCCCTACTGGTGGTTAACCCTTCCCGGACTTCAAGCGGACGGGCTGAAGCCGGATAGTCAGTTAGGACCAATGCCTAAGCCAATACCACTCATCACCTGTAACCAATAAAGTTGTGGCCATATTTACCCCATTAACCTGAAATAATTGTGTCATGTGTCTTTATTTCCACTTGGGGGGGGGGGGGACTCGCCACGCAATAGGGCTCTTTTTGTTTTTTTAATGCACCCACAGACCCCAAACGGCTCTCTACAGGAACACAGTGGTGCATCTCATGTATGTGGGGGGGCGGATTCCAACACTTCCCCCACCCCCACCCCCAGCAAAGCAAAGATAAGGGAAGCATTTCCAGCATTTAAAAGAGCCCTCAGCATAATGCTGTTAGGACAGCAGCCCTGCCTGGAGAGCGAAGGGGGCTGCTAGGAAGGTCGTCAAAGCATCAAGGCATAGATGAGCCAAAGAATGCAATGAAAACTCTCTTAGAGCCAGAGTGACTGACAGGAAGACTGACAGAACCCCTGTCTGTTGCAGTTGATGGCTGAAGAGTTGAGAAAGGGAGAAGTGGTAGAGAGAGGGGGGGTGTATAGTGGCTAGAATTCTGGACTAGGAGGACCTGGGAGATCCGAGTGCAAATCCCCACTCAGTCATGAAGTGCGCTGTTTGATGTTGGGTCCAGTCACTCTCATCCTAGCCTGCCTAACAGGTTTGTTGTGAGGGGAAAAACAGGGGGAAAGGCAAGCCATAAATGCCACCTTGAACTGCTTGGATGAAAAGTGGGCTATGAATGTAATAAAAAGCATCCCAAAATAATGATCATGGAAGGTACCCTGGGGATCATCTAGTCCAACCCCCTGCAATGCAGGAATATGCAGCTGTACCTTATGGGAATCGAACCTGCAACCTTGGTGCTATCTGCAGCTCCCTCTAACCAGCTGAGCTGCAATGAGATTTGAGGGAGAATGGGAAGGCGGGGAAAGGGAGGGGGTGGGAAGAGAAGTTAAGCTGTTCAGGAAGGGGTTGAATTCCATGGGGATGCTGGCCGTGTGGGGGACCCCAAGCCCTCGCCCCAGAAGATTAAAAAAAAAGAAGCAGAAGAAATCCTACTTACAGATTCACGATGCTGGCCATCTCTTCAGGTGAAATCCCCTCCTGTTTAAACTCAACTGCTTTAAAATGCTCACACAACACTAACTCTGAACCTTGCCTCTAACCCTACTCCTTTCTGTCTAAAATATACAGGGTTAAAATATGTGCACAAAATATACAAATGAAAATGAAATGATAAAGTGAAAGCAAAGCAAAGCAAAGTCTACACCTATCTCCCCTGTTGGTCCCTCGCTCGCTTGCTTGCTTCTCCGTCCCAGTTCTGTCTCAGCCAACTCCTCCCAACTATCCCACGACAGGGATGTGTAGCTTCTGTCTTTTCTACAAGCAGCACGAGATGTCACAAAGATGGGCAGGACACTGTTTCCTTGACAACCCATCCAGCTTGACCCTGAACTAATCTCCCCCCTCTTTCGTTGCCATGTTTTCTCCCTAACCTTGGGACACCTGCTGTTTGCAGCTTTACGAATCACTTTTTATCACAAACAGGTTCATACATTTTCTGGCAACATTTCTCAAGAGAGGCCACCCAAACAATTCACCACCCACAATTTGCGGACACCGCTATGCCATCATATTGGCATCAGGTGTTTTCCAGGCCAGTGAATGTCAGCAACCCCTTCTTCTAAAGCTGCTTCCCCAGTTTCATCCAAAATAGAAAGAAATGCCATTTGGTAGCCCATTGAGAAGCTTTGGGAAGTAATGAAATACATTTCTGAAAGTTATTTATGGATGCACAAGGTCACCACCTCTTTGCTTAAGGTGAATGGAAAGGAACATTTCCCCAGGCGGCACACCACTGTCCCCGAATCTCGTCCGCTGCTTGGTCATTTCAACAGATTGTGTGTCTTAGTAAGATTTTGTACATTTCAGAAAGCTTTCCCTTGCCTACAAATGAAGTGCATGATTTTTCAAAAACTTATTAATGCCCCGTGCTTTTACTTCTGGTGTGGTAAAAAATTGCAGAATCTGGCTATCATTTAAAGCAGTGTAAGACGCTGGTTTACGTTTCCCCTCACATTTGGTGACTAGGTAGGGATATGCAGTTTTGTGTTTTGTTTTTTGAAGAGTTTCTAAGGAGTCCTGCTGCTTCCGAGTTTTATTTTGGGGGTTGTTGTTGTTTTTGTTTACAAAAAGGTAATCCAGTTGTAACCTTTTTCTAGGTACAATTCTGTACATTCTGGTACTACCTGTTCACTCATGGTCCCTCCAAATCCCTTTGTTTCTTTTAGCAATGTGTCCTTGTGTATCTGCATAAGCTTTTCAAAGCCTGCTACCTTTGCTTACAGAATTTCTCCTTGGTCTGACTCTGTGGAAGGCACCATGCTATTCCCCTTTAAATTAGCCATTTCGACAGAAAACATGAGAACTGGAATTTTGCTCTTAATTGATTTTTGGATCGCCTGCATGCCAAGCACATACTTCTACCACTGGGCTAGCACCCTTCCTCAGTGACTGAGGTCTCATTGCACACAGCCATCCAGCAAGCAAAAAAATGGTATTGTTAGAAGGGCAGAGTGGGGAGCAAGAGATTCAGGGGCCGGTTTTAGACCCACAGTGCTCAGGTTTATTCTGCTGCCTGCTTGACATTGTGCCTCCTTTCCCCCTACCTTTTATTCCTATGAAAGTTTCACAGTGTCGCTGCTTGGGATTCTGGATAATCTATGGTGTTTTTCTTTTCAGTTTTTTTAATTAATTTTCCAAAAAAAAATTAAGACAAACAAACAAACAAACAAACATACATCCTAATTGTAATTAAACCAATCTTGATAACATTGTTAAGTGACTTCCTCAAATCCCCCTGGTTGAATTTCATTGTATTTCATTTTAACAGTTTTCCAAAATCAATCTTCTTAAAAAAAAAACCAAAAAAAAACTTGATCACTTCACATCTTTCATTCTTTCTAATCTAGCTCGAAACATCTTAATTCCTATCCTTACATATTTAAACCCTAAGCCTATCTCATATTTGCAAGCTTTTCCAATTAGGTTATCTTGACATATTTAGCTAAATAATCTTTGAATTTTGTCCATTCTTCCTGGTACTCCTCCTCCTTCTGGTCGCGGACTCTTCCCGTCAGGTCGGCTAGCCCCGGGATTCTGGAGAATCTATGTGACTAGATGCTTGTAATGTATGCCAGGCAATCTGGCACAATTGGGTAGGGTTGCCATCTGCCGGGATTTGGCCGTTGGAAACAAGTGTCCATGCGGGAAACGCTTGAATGTCCAGGAAAATCCCAAGGTATAGCAATTCTACACGTGGGGAGTAGGGACGCAAGCGCAAATCAGAATAAAGCAAAGGCTGGGAAAGTTCAAACAGAAACACACACACACTATTCCTCAAGATTTGTGTTTAAGACACAGGATCATAGAATTGTGGAGTTGGAAGGGACACCGAGGACCATCTAGTTCCGTTATTCCCAATCAGGGGTCCGTGGCCCCATCCCTTGCCTCCCTCCAACTAATTTTCTCTCATATTGGCATGGCAATAGCATACATTTTATGGGTGGTCTTGTTGTTTTTAGTATACCTAAAATCCTTTGCTTATTACCCCACATTTTGTTCAAAAAATTGCTTTGCAGAGGTAACTACCATAGAGTTATCAATTTTTTCAAAAGTAGGGGGTCTGCGGCTTGGCTTTTGAAAAATAAGGGGTCCTCAGTAATCAGCCAATTAGGAACCACTGATCTAGTTCAATCCCCTACAATGCAGGAATAATGCAGTTGGCCTATACAGGGATCAAACTTATGACCTTGGCATTATCAGCACCCCGCTCTGAACATCTGCGTCACCTTCAGAGTTGTTGTTGTGGGAGCTGTAGTTCACCAAAGTAAATATTGAAAGGATCCTCTTTTCACATCAAGGACTGACCATGCCAAACATCTACCTTGTGCACAAAATTGACTCCCCAAGCTCTTCTTGTGTTTTAAGACGCTGGGATGTGGGGAGCCGGAAATTCCACTGGGCTGGCAGAAGCCCCTTTTGTGACTCAATCGAGCTCTGTCTTCAACCCCAATTTTAGTTTGGAAAACTCATCCATTTTCCTTTAACACACTCCCCTTCCCCCACTTTCCTGCATTCCACTCTTTTCCGTAACGAAAGCAATTTCTAATGTCCACTGCCAGGACCAGCTGAGGATGTTTTTGCTTGCGGCAGAAACACCCTGAGCCCTGCCTCTGCTTCTCCTTTAGGAAAGGAGGCTGGAGAGGAGCAGGTTGTGTTGGCAAAACCCTCACAAGGGCCTGACTGTGGTCACAATAGTGGCATGGCTGCAAGCATGGTGCTCTATGGACCTTGATCTGCCCCCCCCCCCTTGAGCCAATGGCCTCGGAACGCCTCATGCACAGGTTGGCCCTGCCAATTCCTAGGGTGCCCAGTTGGATTATTTCAGTGGGGAAGGGGGAAGTTCCCAATCCTGTTCCACTGCTCTCCGCTTGCTTCCCCCCCCTCAAAGTGATCCATCTAGCCTCCACTCCATCCCACTTCAAATGAAAATAAATAATAAAAGAGCTCCCATCCAGACTCTGCAGTCTCCATAGCTGCTCTCAGAGCTCCAGTCTCCTTTGGTCATTTTGGGGACTCCCTTGAGAAGAACAAGTGGACATCTAGGAGTTGCTGTTGGTGGTGGTGGCGGGAGCAGGGCTCAGCTCCTCCTGCTCTTAAGTGTGCTCTGCTCAGTTCTGCAGCCTTATCCCTTGGCACCAGGTGCACATATGCTCTCATAACCCCCTCAAGCCAAGCCCAGTTCTTTTTCTTCCTCTGCTCTCCCTCCTACCACTGAGCCCTGGAGACAAAGCTTAATGGGGAGAGGGGAGGGCAGACCTCCCCTCAAGAGTCTATGCAATAATTCACAGCCAGCTGCTGCTGGGCTGAAACTTGCAAGCTGCAAGCAGTATGAGGAAGGAGAGCAATTGAGAAACACCTTGGGGAAGCAATGTAGCCCTCTTTCTGCACCTGCAAGCCTTGTTGTGAAGAGCGAAGTCAGATTCCATGGTATCTGCACGACCTGATGCCCCATGCAGCACCCCCTCTCCACAGCCTCTCCCTCATGTGTGCTGCGAGGGCCCAAGGCGGCTACATTTGGAAAGTCTGGCTGAGCTTCAGAGCAGTGGAGAAACCAGCAAAGGCAAGTGTAGCTCCCCTCCAAACACCAGAACAATCTCTGCACAACGGATCTTTCATTTTGAAACAACCGTTTCCCAATAAATTAAGAGTGTGTGTGCACCAAGTACAGGAACCCAGGACAGAAAAGCAGAAAGACAAAGTTGCAGAACTTGGGGTCGGGTGGGGAGCCCAACCCAACCCAGCTGTACCCACTGCCTCAGCTCCCCTCCTGCTTCCCAGCCTGCGCCCCCTCCTCCTCCCTGGTCCCTTTACGCAGCGCTTAGTGTTTCATGAAGAATGAACACCCTAGAACTCTACTTGGCAGAATGGGGACAGATAGCTGAACTATAGAGAGCAGGCTAAGGCGTACGTGGGCCACAGTGGCTGCCCTGCCCCTTCTTGATGAGCATCAAGGCTGGGGGGACAGAGAAAGAGGTCCTGCAATCCCAGGACAGGCCAGGAATCCTTATGCCTGGTACCCACCAAGAGTAGCACATGCTCAGCTGCAGCAGAAGGGGAGAGCGTGGACTACTGCGCAGGGACTGAGAGCAGCAGTGGTGGTAGTAGGATGGGCAGGGGAATGACTGTCCTCCAACAGGGTCCCTCCCCAAGCACCCTGAACCTGCTGCCAATGCCCTGGAACCATGTGGAAAGCCAAGTGTGCAACCGTGTCAAGAGTCAAGAGGAAAAGGTGGAAAGGGCGAAGCACAGGGAAGGGAGCTGGCACATGGCAAGATGGCACAAGGGGAAGGGCAGGCACCAGAGAACAGAGGCTGGGCCTTGCCTCTTCCCTCCCCACTTTGTCTCCAGTCACGCTTGGCACCTTTCGCAGTCATCCGCCCCCAGCAGGAAGCCCAGGAGGAAGCCGATGGCACTCGGCAGAACGTTGGGCAGAGGCCGTAGCAGGAGGCTGGCGAAAAGGGTGGCTGCAGGGAAGCGAAAACATTTGCATGAGAGGAGGCGGGAGCAGGAGGAAGGCCAGCTCCCAGCCAGGACAGGCAGGCCTTACCTAGCATGTTGCCACTGACGTTGTTGCTCTCAGAGTATTTCAGCAGCTCCCGCAGGAAAGCCACCACGAAGCGGAACACATTCTGGTGCGACCGCGGCAACTGGCAGATCACCTGCAAGACAGGGAGGGGCGGTTTGGAGTTTCAGTGCAGAGCTTTGCTAGAGGAGAGGCATGGATCACTAGCACGGTGTACTTGTTATGTTTGCAGGTTTAGACCTGGCATTAAAAAAAGAATGTTTAAAATGGTAACCGGACTAGAACTCTGCTGCGAACTTTGGGGAATAATACAACTGTAGAGTCGGAAGGGACCACGAGGGTTAACTAATCGAACCCCCTGCAATGCCTAAGGTGGGACTGGAACTCAGGACACTGAGATGAAGAGTCTTATGCTCTACCAACTGAGATATCTTGGGGGAAGGGCCATAGCTCTGCAGTAAACCACCTGCTTTTCATGCAGAAAGTCTCAGGCTCCACCCCCAGCATCTCCCAGGAGGGTAGGGAACATCCCTTGTCTGAAATCCTGGAGAGCCACTGCTTGTCAATTTCGACAATACTGAGCTAGATGGCCCAGTATATGGCCGCTTCCTGGGTTGGAAATTCAAGCGAAGTTCACTGAAACAGGTGGGCTATTGTTACAAGTCCTGGTCAGAAAGCAAAAAGGCAACATGTGTGCACCCCACCCCCCTCCACAACCGAGAGGGATGGTTATCAAAGGAGACATCAGCAACCTCTGCAGTTAACAAGGCTTCCCAGACCAGACTAGCCCTCCTGCCAGTGTGCCGGTTTACTGGCTTTCAGGGATGTTTTAGTGGATTTCCTGTTACTTGCGGCAACATTTGGACTAGATGACTTTGGAAATCCCTTCTGATTCTATGCTTCTGTACACACCACAGACCAGCCAGGAAGAGATGGGGCTCTGGGGCCGACCTGGCGACAGAGGTGGCTGTCATGTGAGCACTCAAGGCAGAGCTGATACAGTTCATAGCAAAGGACTGGTTCTGGCACTGCCTCCAGGAAGATGAGCAGAGCTTCGGCCACCGAGTGGTCACTGCCAGCTATTGACAGCCTGGCAAGGGAAGTGTTCTGTCCTGTTACCTGCAGCCTGCCTCCTTCCCAGGCTGGTCCAAAGCAAGAAGCTTGGTCCTTATACATCTGGGCCCACCTTTCAAGTTCCCCTTTTGGCGCAAGGTGGACCTTGAACCCGCGGCCCTGAGATTAAGAGTGTCATGCTCTACCAGCTGAGCCACCCCACTGTAATTATCCCACACCTCCCCTCTTGACGAAGCTGCCTGCAAAGCTGATCTGCCAAGGAAATGTCCTTCTGCAGGCATGGTTTCAATCCAAACATCAAATACTAGTGGTCAACTCCAAAAGTGCGGTCAACAAACCCTGCTTGCCAAAGAACAATTGAACGCACCCTTGAAGCGCCTTTGCAGCCATGTCTTTACCTTGACACCACGTATGATGCTAGATGTGGGGCCTGCGGGCCTGTCAAGATTCCCCACCTCTGCTCTATCTAGCCAGGCTGATGTTTTCAAATGGGGGTTAAAGCTGTGAAGCTGTTTGGATGCATGACTGGACTTGACTGTGGGCATTTCATTGTGCTGTGTCCCAGAGCCTTAAGGATGGGCTGGCCTAGGAACCTAAGCCACCAGGTATATAAAAGTGAGGTCCACTCCAGCCAAGAGCGAAAGCAAACCACCAAGCAGCCCTGCTCCCCAACAATGCCCCCCAAAGAGGATACGGATCGTCTCGGGAATGCTGGTGTCCAGGCACTCAGTTATCTCCTGCAGCTCGTCCTGCGTCCCCGGGGTCTGGAAGAGGTCCTCCTGAAGCAGAGTATCACCCATGCGTTCGGAAGGGATGAGGTACATCCTGGATAGCATGAAGAACAATCCAGCCCTGGGGTGCATAATGTGAGGTCGAGGAATGCCACAATGGAGAGAAGCCCATCACCAAGAGAGCTGGCGCAAGGGCTGAGAATTGTATCCCGCCTGCTTTCCACAGTAGCATTCCTACTACCCTTCTCATGATTTGGGGCAATGGGAGAGTGAAATCATTCCCCCCTTCTTCTAGTGGCGAGTCTCAGAGAGCCGCTTTGCTAGGGATAGACAGACAATGGTTGGGAACACTTGGGTTCTTCTGAGCCGCTCTAAGGAAGACCATATGCTGAATGTCCCACCCGCTGCCGCTCCACCAAGGTGCCACTATACTCACAGCAGGAGTTTGTAAGAGCGAGTCGGTAGCTAAGATATAAATCAATTGGGGCGTTTGGAACCTGCACACCCCAAAACTGGTACTGGATTCCAGCCCACACCCATCCTTTCAATGGTACCGTCCCCCTCAGCTCACCTGGTGGCAGGCATTCTTGAAGAGGTGGTCCACCAAAAGCCAGAACTCCTTGGCCGCTCAGTGGAGTCATCACCATCCTGGGGTACGATATCCAGAAACTGCTTCTCCTGGAGGTCCAATGACAAGGGGGACTGGCATGAGAGCCTGACAGAATGTGTGCCTGTATGCATTCTTTCCTTGCTCCAGCTGGGTGGAGAAGTCTTGCCATCTGAGGCCACAACTAGGGCTGGGTGATAGCTGGCTTTCAACACGGTGATATATCACTAGCTAAAGATTGCAATACACCAATATATCACGATGTCTGAAATAAGATGGAGCTATGTAGAGGCATTGGCTGGCTTCACGGTTTTCCCCGCATTGTGATTTCTGCTGCCCCCTGCAGGAGGGCAGGGGAAAGCTGAACCGGCAGAGTCCACAGGGGCTGCAGGAATCTAGAGAAGCATTGTCTGGCTTCACAGTTTCCCCCCACATGGTGTTTTTTGCATAGTACACACACAAATCATGATTCGCAATATATTGCCAGGTCAGAAATTATGAAACCAGTCTCACTATCTAGACTTCAAGCTGATTTGAAAATATATCGCCCGGCCCTAGCCACAGCAAGCATCTCAAGTGGGGAAACAAAAAACAAATTGCTTGCACCCCAAATCCAAGCTCCCCCTCCCCCTATTAATATGCAGCTAGTAATCCTCCCACTCTGGATGTGCAGTTCACCCAAAAGCTTACTGAATATGCAGCTGTGCACATGGGGTTTGGCTAGAGAGCCAGTGTGGTGTAGTGGTTAAGAGCGGTAGAATCGTAATCTGGGGAACCGGGTTCGCGTCTCCGCTTCTCCACATGCAGCTGCTGGGTGACCTTGGGCCAGTCACACTTCTCTGAAGTCTCTCAGCCCCACTCGCCTCACAGAGTGTTTGTTGGGGAGGAAGGTAAAGGAGAATATTAGCCGCTTTGAGACTCCTTCGGGTAGTGATAAAGCGGGATATCAAATCCAAACTTCTCTTCTTCTAACATTTTATTTAAATTGTTGGAACCTGCCCTGGGACCTTAGGGTGAAGATCAGGAAATAAGTAACAAAAACAGCAACAGAACATGGATGGGTCTTCATAGGTTGATGGGCTGCAGCCCCAGCCAGCATGATGAGATGATGGGGTCACATGTTCACCACCCCTTGTCTAGAGCGCGTTGCAGAGGCAGTGGTAGAAACTGAGCAACAGCTGGAGCCCCAGCCCACGACTTTGTCTGGGCAATGCAGCACACAGCAGCTGGTGAACCATGCCTCCTGCCTCCTTCCCATCTTCCTCTCCAGAAATGTTCAGGGTGGTTAGTTCTATCTCAAGCTACCACATTCAAGAGAAAGAGAAAGAGAGGAGGGGGGAGCAAGAGAGCTTTAGGAGCACAGCAGTGGCAAGCAGCCCATCACTAAAAGGAGTTGGCAAGGATGGAGAATTTGATCCCCTCATCCCCAGGGCAGCTGTTGATTAGGACCCAGTTCATCCCCCCTCCCCTCCCCCCCCCCCCGTAAATACTCCCCGTCCCTGTCGAGAGAGAGAGAGAGAGAGAGAGAGAGAGAGAGAGAGAGAGAGAGAGAGTGTATTGGTGTGGGGAATGACACATACTGTATCAGAGTCTTAGTGCAAGAGTAGCTGGTGCATGCTAAAATACACAGGAGCCTTGCTGGGTTAGATCAGCATTTTGTTCCCAGAATGGCCAACCACATGCCCTTGGGAGTCCATAGGGACACGGGGACAAGAGCACTCTGTCCATCATGTTCCCCAGAAACTGGTAATCAAAAGCATGTGGTTTGTGATAATAGTGGCAAGAAATAGCCCTGACCGGTAGCCACTGATAAACATATCCTCCATGATTCTAAATGTCTACAGCTGTCCAAATTGACAGTCACCACTGTCTCCTTGTGGCTAGGATAATACACCCAAGTATATCTGATTTCGAGAGGAGTGACATTTCCCTGAGCCACCCCAAAGCAGCCACTACCGCTTCCCAAATGCCAGTGCTCAGGTGGTAAGAGTAAGCCAGAGTGGCATAGCCTGTGCAGCAGTGGCTGAGCACAGAAACAAGGAGAAAACTGGCTCTTGGGGCCAGAGGGGGCTGGCGCCTGCATCATGAGACTGGGCTTTCTGCCTCCCGTGCTGCCAATCGCAAGCGGACCCAGAGTCAAGCAGCGCAAAATCAGTTACAAGCAGTGATGGCAAATTCTGGTTCGTCTCCGTTCTCCTCTGCCGAGTTCTACAAGGGCCACATTGAGACTAGGGAAGAGAAAAACGCAGAGAGCTAGAGTCACCACCTGGACTGGATTTGAGTCAGAAGGCAGGCAGGTGAGGTTGGTGGGGTAGTGCCTGGTTTGCCCTAAGGGACCAGCTGCCACTGCATGGAGCAGCTGCTGATCGTTGACAAGGGCAACTCCATTTACGTGCCTTTGAGGCACATGCACACTGCCGCAAAGCTGGAAGGGGCACTTGAAGGGGCAAAAATGTCCCCCCCCCAAGAGCACAAAAGCGGCAAAGTGGCATGGAAACAGCATCTCGACTCCCTCCCAGGAGCTTTGGCACCGACCTCTCAGGCCTGTGGAGAGTTGGAGCAAGGAGTTTTGCACGGAGGCTGCTGGTTTTCAAAAGGCCTTTCAAAAGGGCTTCTGGAAGTTTAGAGGGTGTTTGCAGGCTTTTCCAATGCTGTCCCCAATATACGCAATTTCATTTAAACGCACGGTACCTCGGAACGCAACCCCCGTGTAAACGGGGCGTTGCCTGTACCTGATTTGAGCCCGCTACAAGAACATCTAGAGGATAGCAAACCAACTGTTACCTTTTTTAGGAAGCTGTCTTCTCCCTGAGATCAGAGGAGGAAGGCAAGAGCAAAAGACAACCAAGGGTGTTAATGGCACAGGCCCTGAGAAGAGAAAGAAACAGCCCGTTGGCTGAACAGTATCTGGGCAGATGGCAGGGAAATGCACACGGTTCAGTGGCCCTGCGAAAGAGCAGGTGGGAGGACCAGAACCTGCGATGACTCAGTCAAGGCAAACAAAGGGCATGAACAGCACACAGGAAGCGGATGCACAGCTACAGAAGCTGAAGCTGAATGCAGCGGAGGACCCCCAGCCCCCACATTTCTGAGTGGAAGAGCAGCTGTTTTTCAAGCAGGCAAGCAGAGTGGGAAGGGTAGACATTCAGCACAAGGCTTCCAAGGAGGTCCTGAAGCAGCTTGGTAGGTAGCTCCCACTGATGGTGAGGAAATAGTCCTTGCCAGGGTCAAGGTGAAGGACAAAGATAGCCTCAGTATGATCTTCCTTGCTGACGTACACATCCAGGGAAATGTCCCCCGACTCACATAAAACAGGAGGAGGTCAGGTAGATACACTCTTTGGCACAGCCAAGTTGGCTTGTCTGTAAATTAAAAGTGAAGACAGTGAAGAATTGAACAGAAGGAAACAATGCGAGCCTGCTGGATCAGGCCAATGGCCCATCTAGTACAGCATCCTGTTCTCACAGGTGTATGGGGGAAACCTTAACTTCAAGAATTAGGAGAAGAAGCGACTCAGTTCCCCCCACCCCCACCCCACTTTCCTCTCTAGTCCTCCAAAGCAGCAGCTGCACAGAAGATGGTGACAGGATACTGGGGGGTGAGAGAAAGTGATCCTAACAAAAGAATATAAAAAGGGAAAGCATTTATTTGTCTCCTAAAGGATTTTTGCGCCCCAATGTAACTTTCTTTTTTAGTTTACATTTCATTGAGTTTTTAAAAGTTTGGCTAGTTCTATATGTTCCCCAAGATATTTTTGTGCCTCCACAACATAAAAATAGGCATTATTTTTTTAAAAAAAGTAATTTTTGGACGGACTGCTCTCACTGGTTCCCTGCGATGCCAAAAGGTGTTTGGGGACCCTCCAGCATTGTTTGGCTTCAATTCATGTGTGTGTGTGTGTGTGTGTGTGTGTGTGTGTGTGTGTGTGTGTGTGTTTAAAGCTGGTCACACACACTTTTACACTTTGGGCTCAGCTGCTTTGACGTGTGGCCCTTGGAGGCTTGAGCATGGGGCAATGCAGCCCACAAATGTTAAGCCTCCCCTGCTCTACCAAACTCCCAAGGTTTGAGGGAGGAGGGTTGGGAAGAGGAGGAGAAAAGGAAGGCCTTCCCTAGATGACCCTTGGGGTCCCTTTCCAACTCTACAGTTCTTTGATTCCAGAGAGAGACGCGCTGGGCTCCAAGTATCCCTCACAGGGCTCAGCGCGAAGCCATGGCTTACAATACTGGCTGTCACCGAGCTTAGGGATAAAGGAGAAGTGGAGGGTGACCTGCCCGTTGTTTGTGATCTGGAACTTCTCCTTCTGCAGCTGCCGGAACTTCACATTCTCAAACGGAAACTGCAGAGCAAAAGGGGGGGGGGAGGAAAGAGAGTGCTTGCCTTCAGCAGAGGCAAGGAAACGTGCTCCAGGGGGAAGTTTGTCCTTGGCCCCGGGCTCTCATTTAGGGGACTGCACATGCAACAGGTCCACGTGGGGCTCTCCAGATATTGCTGCACTTGCCACTGGCCATGTTGGCTGGGGATGATGGGAGTTGTAGTCCAGCATCTGGAGGGCACCACGCTGGCTACCCCTGGAGTCTTTGCCTGCGAGGAAGAGGAAGAGGCTGCCGCTCAGTGGAAGGGCATCTGCCTTGCATGCAAAGGTCCCAGGTTCTATCCCCAGCATCTCCAGGTAGGGCTGGGAGAGATCCCCCGGAAATCCTGGGGAACCGCTCAAGACTGAGCTAGATGGGCCAAGGGCTTCTTTCCCCCCTGGTCTTTTTGCAGCAAACCCTCTCTAAGGGGTTGGAGAGGATCCTATTCGTCTTTACCTCCCTCCAGGGAGGGAAGGAATTCGTTCTCCATCCTGTCCATCAACTGAACAATATCCTCAAACACTTTCCGGTACCGTCGGTCATCCACAACCTTCACCTATGGGGGGGCAGAGCACATTTGTTGGGGCTATGGACTGAAAGGGGGGGTTATGAGTTAAGAGCAGAAAGGCCTGATGCACCCCCCTGTTCCCAGCCCTGAAAGAGGCAAGTACTGTAACTCTGAGAGCTTCCCCAGGACGGCAGCGGCTGTGACTTCCAGAGCCAATGGGCTGAAGCCAAATTCTCCAAGCCAAGTACCACAGAAGCTCCATTGCATGAATGGAGCCAACGGTTAAGGTGTACATTTCATCCCATGTGGTCTGCCATGCCTGCAGGAGCAGCGTGTACTCAGAAGAGTGGAGAATGGAAGCCAAAACCTGCCCACTCCTTGCACCGGAAGTCATTGGCCAAGGAGGAGCTCTGTGGAAAGGGGCCTGGTTGTTGGTCAGGGCCTGCCCAGATTCGAGGAGGTGCCACATAGCAGGCAACTAAAAACCCTGAATAGACGATAGCCCTGGCCAGGGCAGGTGTTACCCCTGTGAGGAAGAGGGAGCTGACGGGCTTGTGGTTGCTCCTTTTAAATTCCATGTGGCTTCGGTAGCTGAGCTGATTCACGCTGCCTCCTCTCCAGAGGATTGGCTCACACCATGCTGGCACACGGCACTTCCCACTGCAAGGAGACAGTTGGACTGGCTGAGGCAACACACAAGGCTCACACAGTCCAACTTTGGCTCCACACACGGCCTGTGATCTTGACCACGGTCAAGAGCTGGAGATGATGGGGCTTGGGAGTCCAACTTCTGAAGGGGTGGACCTTGCAGGTGTGCAGGCATTTTGCCTCATGGAGAGAGTTGTCAGGAAATCAAAAGCTGCCTTCTACCAGGTCAGAATGAATTTCTGACCTCCCCCAGTTTGGATTCCTACATTGCAGGGGGTTGGACTAGATGACCCTCGTGATTCCTTCCAACCCCACAATTAATTAATTAAGTCTCTTCTTGCTGGCAGCAGCTCTCTGTGGCCCAATCCTTTTTCAGGTGGAGGTGCCTTTCAACTTGAGACTCTGCATACAAAGCATATGTGAAATATACTCAGAGTCGTAAAGTGATTTCATGCTCTTTATTCAGCTCATAGTGGTGAGGAGGAATGAATGAATGTCCCCTCAAAGTATCTGCTTTATATACATTATTTACACAATGGGCTGCACATGATTGGCTAATTCTGGAATTCTACTGTAAGCCAATCAGGTTGTGGATTCACTTATATCTGGAGCATGATTGGGTGGTTCCTTCCAACCAATCATACTGCTGCATTGTTCTAGGACCAATCAGACTGCTGCATTCTGAATCCTATTGTTCTAGGACCAATCAGACTGCTGCAATTTGGATCCTATTGTTCTAGGACCAATCAGACTGCTGCAGTTTGGATCCTATTCAACTCAGTACATAACAATATGGCACACCACCAAATGATGATCCTTCCCCAAAGCAAGGGGCCCCGTTATTCTTGTTCAGACACTATTTTTTCAGTGATCCAAAAGACCCTTTCTGGCACCTGAAATGCTGCCCAAAGGAGCCTGCCGTTTTCCGGCTTCATCACTACATGTTCCGCCTGTCCTTTTGATTTCCCCATTACCACAGCAAGAGCAATGAAACTAGCAGGCCTAGGTGGCTTCTGACAGTTGTCAAGAACCACAAGAATATGCCAAATCATGGCTGGTGAGGCTCAATGGCTACTAGCCATAATGGCCACAGAACATACTCCACCAAGAGAAGCAGTATAGCTTGGAGGAGGGGAGCGTGCTGTTGCACCCAGGTCCTGTTTGTGGGCTCCCCAAGAGGCATCTCATTGGCCAATGTGAGAACAGGATGCTGGGCCAGATGGACCAATGGCCTGATCCAGCAGGGCTGCTCTCATGCTCTTATGCCCTGGCAGACTCATCTTGAGAGAGCACCAAGTCTAATTCCCAGACTTCCTTGACACAAAGAGGATTCTCTGCTTAAACACGCCATGAAACAGAGGATGCTGGTTATCAGGACAAATGTGGGGGAAAGGCTGCTTGTGGAAAAGGAGCCAAAACATTTCCAGAGACTTTGAGCAGGGATGGCTTGAGGAAGACAACATATCACAGCCTTGCATTTCACAACTCGCCTAGCAGCCTTTGGCAACCCGGAATTCCATGCAAGCAGAGCGAGCAGGTGAAGGAGAGCTGGATCTCTCTCTTCCTCTGTGGCTTGGTGTCCATTCTGGCTGCAGAGGAAAGGAAGTCCGTCCAGCCCTCAACTCTAGCCCTCCTCCAACAGCTTGCTTAGCAGAAAGCCATGTTTAAAATATATTTTTTGCTAGCCTGCTCAGGAGGATGGAAAGGCAGGACACTACTAGCATCTCAGCAGACTAGGAAAAACAAACAAGCCTTGCAGAAGAATGATTGAGAGGACTTACTTACAAAGGCTCAACTATCAAGCAGGATCTGTTTTAGAGTCGAATTTGTACGTCAGGATGAACTTGATCTCTCCCTCTGTGAAATCAGCAAAAGCTGTCTTTTGGGTACACTGAATGTTTAGCTAAAGCCAAAAAGAAATCGCTTATCAGCAGAGAAGCAAAAGACCCCCTGTTGCCTGACAATGGAGTCTATTAACAGCCACTGTTGTGCTGGAAGACCAAGGTGAAGTACTAGTAGGTTAAAGGTAAAGGTAAAGGTAAAGGGACCCCTGGTTGGACAGTGTTCTCGAAGCTACAAACATGAGTCTGACCAAACTGCGGGAGGCAGTGGAAGACAGGAGTGCCTGGCGTGCTCTGGTCCATGGGGTCACGAAGAGGCAGACACGACTAAACGACTAAACAACAACAACAACAAAGGGACCCCTGACCATTAGGTTCAGTTGTGACCGACTCTGGGGTTGCGGCGCTCATCTCGCTTTATTGGCCAAGGGAGCCGGCGTACAGCTTCCGGGTCATGTGGCCAGCATGACTAAGCCGCTTCTGGTGAACCAGAGCAGCACACAGAAACGGTGTTTACCTTCCCGCTGGAGCGGTACCTATTTATCTACTTGCACTTAGACGTGCTTTCGAACTGCTAGGTTGGCAGGAACAGGGACCAAGCAAGGGAAGCTCACCCCGTCGCGGGGATTCGAACCGCCGACCTTCTGATCGTCAAGCCCTAGGCTCTGTGGTTTAACCCACAGCGCCACCCGCGTCCCTACTAGTAGTTTAGCCAAATGCAAAAAAAGGGGTATACCTGCTGAAATCCTATCTTATACACAATTATTAAAGCTACAGGATGCTTGTGCATTTTTTTTAAATGATATTTATTAAAGTTTCAAAAGAAATTACAAAAATAATAAAGAAAGAGAAAAAAGAAAACAAAGAATACAAAATTCAGAGAAAATAAAGACAGTTAAAAATAGATCCATCTTTCCATGCCTTGCCTTTCATTTACTTGTTTCCCTGACCTCCTCACACCTCCCTTTTTTGTATTCCAGTTCGAATGGTTAATTCAGCAAATCCTTTCCCTCTTTGTTTTCATCTTAATTCTTTATCTTAACATATGATAACTTTATAATTTCATCTATTAACAATCCATTTTTATATACTCCTTTTTAACATTATTGCTAAAACCGCTTCATTTCATTCCGACATCATTTTAACATTCCTTAATTTTACAATGTTTCTGTAAATAATCTTTAAATTTCTTCCAATCTTCTTCCACCAACTCTTCTCCCTGGTCTTGGATTCTGCCAGTCATTTTCGCCAATTCCATATAGTCTATCACTTTCATCTGCCATTCTTCCAAGGTGGGTAGATCTTGTGTCTTCCAGTACTTTGCTATGAGTATTCTTGCTGCTGTTGTGGCGTACATAAAAAGAGTTCTATCCTTCTTTAACACCAATTGGCCGACCATGCCCAGGAGAAAGGCCTCTGGTTTCTTCAGGAAGGTATATTTAAATACCCTTTTCATTTCATTATATATCATCTCCCAGAAAGCCTTAATCCTTGGGCACGTCCACCAAAGGTGAAAGAATGTGCCTTCATTATCTTTACATTTCCAACATTTATTATCGGGCAAATGGTAGATTTTTGCAAGCTTGACTGGTGTCATATACCACCTGTATATCATTTTCATAATATTCTCTCTTAGGGCATTACATGCCGTAAATTTCATACCTGTGGTCCACAACTGTTCCCAGTCAGCAAACATAATGTTATGTCCAACATCTTGTGCCCATTTAATCCTAGCAGACTTAACCGTTTCATCCTGAGTATTCCATTTCAACAGCAAGTTATACATTCTTGATAATATCTTAGTTTTGGGGTCTAACAGTTCTGTTTCCAATTTTGATTTTTCCACCTGGAAGCCAATTTTTTTGTCCAGATTGTAAGCCTCCCTTATCTGATAGTAATGAAGCCAGTCTCGCACTTTATCTTTTAGTTTCTCAAAACTCTGCAATTTCAATTTATCTCCTTCTTGTTCCAAAATCTCCCAATATTTCGGCCATTTGGCCTCCATATTGAGCTTTTTCTGAGCCTTCGCTTCCATCGGTGACAACCACCTTGGGGTTTTGTTTTCAAGTAAATCTTTATATCTTATCCAGACATTAAACAATGCTTTCCTGACAATATGATTTTTAAATGCTTTGTGTGCTTTAACCTTGTCATACCACAGATATGCATGCCACCCAAAAACGTTATTAAAGCCTTCTAAATCCAAAATGTCTGTGTTCTCAAGAAGCAGCCATTCTTTCAGCCAGCAAAATGCTGCTGATTCATAATATAGTTTAAGGTCTGGCAGGGCAAATCCACCTCTTTCCTTTACATCGGTTAATATTTTAAATTTTATTCTGGGCTTCTTGCCCTGCCAGACAAATCTAGAAATGTCTCTCTGCCACTTCTTGAAACAGTCCATTTTGTCCAAAATTTGCAGTGATTGAAACAAAAATAACATTCTTGGCAATACATTCATCTTTATAACAGCAATTCGACCTAGCAAGGAAAGCTTCAGATTTGACCATATTTCTAGATCATTTTTCACTTCTGACCAACATTTCTCATAGTTATCTTTAAATAAATTTAAGTTCTTAGCGGTCATATTAACCCCCAGGTATTTTACTTTCTTGACCAGTGTTAAACCTGTCTCCTTCTGAAACCTCTCTTTCTCAATCGATGTTAAATTTTTTTCAAGAACCTTAGTTTTTAGCTTGTTCAACTTAAATGCTGCCACTTGACCAAATTCTTGAATCAGTTCCAATACTCTTTTAGTACTAGATTCTGGCTCCTGTAGTGTCAGTACTAAGTCATCTGCAAAAGCTTTCAATTTGTACTGTTTGGCTCCGACCTGTATACCTTTAATCAGATGGTCCCTTCTAATCATATTTAGCAAAACCTCCAGGACCGAAATAAAGAGCAATGGGGAAATTGGGCAGCCTTGTCGTGTCCCTTTCTCTATCTTAAATTCCTCTGTCACCACATTGTTAACAATTAGTTTAGCCTTTTGTTCTGAGTAAATTGCACCTATACCATTTTCAAAGCCTTGACCAACCCCCATCCCCTGAAGATTTTTCTTCATAAAACTCCAAGAAATATTATCAAAAGCTTTCTCCGCATCTACAAATATTAGAACTGCTTTAGTATTAATGTTCACTTGCAGTTTTTCCAGAATGTTAATTATATTTTTCGTATTGTCAGACAAGTGTCTACCCGGGAGAAAGCCAGCTTGGTCTTTATGTATCTCCTCCACTAATACTTTTTTTAATCTTTTAGCCAAAATATCTGCAAAAATTTTATAATCCACGTTAAGCAGGGATATGGGGCGGTAGTTCTTAAGTTGTGTCTTTTCGGACTCAGTTTTCGGTACAAGTGTAATGTAGGCTTCATTCCACGACTCTGGCGCTTTTTCCCCTCCAAAATTTCATTACAAACCTCCTTTAGTGGTTGAATTATCCAATCTTTCAAGGATCTATAGTATTTTGAGGTTAAACCATCCGGCCCTGGAGATTTGCCCAACTGCATATTCTGGATGGCACCTTCTATCTCCTGTTCTGTTATTTTATAGTTCAACATTAACTTGTTTTCTTGAGAGATTTTTTGTAATCCATTTGTTTTTAAGAATTGGTCTATATCAATCTCTTTCTGTGGCCCTTGTGTATATAACTGTTTAAAGTACCTCTGGAAACATTTTCTAATTTCCACTGGATTCTGTATATTCTTTCCTTCCACTTCTAAATTAGTAATGGTGTTAAGTTTTTGTCTTTTTTTCATTTGCCAAGCTAACAGTTTCCCACATTTATTAGCCGATTCAAATGTCCTTTGTCTCATCTGTTTAATTTTCCATTCTATTTCCTGATTCATCACTTTCATATATTGGACTTGGTATAACTTTATTTCTCTCAGAATCTCTTGTGACTTTGGTTTCGCTCTCAGTTTCGAACCGCCGGGATTCGAACCGCCGACCTTCTGATCGTCAAGCCCTAGGCTCTGTGGTTTAACCCACAGCGCCACCCGCATCCCTACTAGTAGGTTAGCCAAGTGCAAAAAAAGGGGTATACCTGCTGAAATCCTATCTTATACACAATTATTAAAGGTACAGGATGCTTGTGCATTTTTGCCCCATGTCATCTTAAATTACTTTGCTGCATCACACGACAGGAAAATCCTCTAACTCAGGAGCAGCAGACACGTGGCCCTCACAATGCTGCAGAACTACAATTCCCATCATCCCTGATTACTGGCCATGATGGCTGGAGCCAACAGGAACTGTAGCTCAGTAACATCTGGCAGACCACAGGTTAGCCATACCTACAATATGCAATGTTATATGTACCAATAATCCATACAAACTGTTAACAACCACCAGAATACACCCCGACACTATGAGCAACTGCAAAACCATCCTTTTGCATCCTACGTTGGCTCCCAGGACGTTTCTGAGCACAATTCTGAGTGTTGGTGCCAACCTTTAATTTTTATTTTTTTTAAAAAAAAGATATTTATTAAGATTTTCCATTTTATACAAACCAAAAAGAAAAAGAGAAAAGAGAAAAAAATATTAAAAAGAAGAAATATTAAAAACACATAAATTTCATATCATATTTTCCAATAACATATTTCCTTGACCTCCTCATACCTCCCCTTCTTGTATTCCAGTTCAAATTGTTCATCCAGCAAATCCTTATCTCATAGCATTACAGCTATAAACCTTATTTTCAATCCATCTTCTTAAATTATTGTAACTTATACTTTTACTTATGTACAAAAAAGAACTATTTTTTCATATTCTTTTGTATCATTACAGCTAATAACCCCTTAATTTCAATCCAACATCACTCAATGTTCCTTAATGTTACAATATTTCTGCAAATAGTCTTTGAATTTCTTCCATTCTTCTGCTGCCGATTCTTCTCCCTGGTCACAGATTCTGCCAGTCAATTCTGCCAGTCCCATAAAGTCAATCAATTTCGTCTGCCATTCTTCCAGAGTGGGTAGATCTTGCGTCTTCCAATACTTTGCAATGAGTATTCTTGCTGCTGTTGTAGCATACATAAAGAAAGTTCTATCCTTTTTTAACACCAATTAGCCGACCATGCCCAGGAGAAAGGCCTCTGGTTTCTTCACAAAGGTATATTTAAATACCTTTTTCAATTCATTATAAATCATTTCCCAGAAAGCCTTAATCCTAGGGCACGTCCACCAAAGGTGAAAAAAAGTACCTTCAATTTCTTTACATTTCCAACATTTATTATCGGGCAAATCGTAAATTTTTGCAAGCTTGACTGGGGTCATGTACCACCTATATATCATTTTCATAATATTTTCTCTTAAGGCATTACATGCCGTAAATTTCATACCTGTGGTCCACAACTGTTCCCAGTCAGCAAACATGATGTTATGTCCAACATCTTGTGCCCATTTAATCATAGCAGATTTAACCGTTTCTTCCTGAGTATTCCATTTCAGCAGCAAGTTATACATTCTTGACAGTATCTTAGTTTTGGGTTCTAAAAGTTCTGTTTCCAGTTTGGATTTTCCCACCTGGAAGCCAATTTTCTTGTCCAAATTATAAGACTCCATTATCTGAAAATAATTAGGCCAGTCTCGCACCTTATCTTTTAGTTTCCCCAAACTCTGCAATTTCAATTTGTCACCTTCTTGTTCCAAAATCTCCCAATATTTTTGGCCACTTGGACTTCCGGTTAGCGCCAGCGCGTAATGGCGGATCTCCCCCGGAGCTCCGGGAGAGATCTGCTTCGTGGGTTCGGGTCCTGCCAGCTACGGCGGAGCGGGGACCCTCAAAAATCACAGGCGCGTAGCCTGTGAACTGGAGACTCGGCGGGCACCTTTGCGCCCCCCCGACGCTGTGAAATAGCCTTTTTAAAGGCTGCGGATCAGCGGAGGGTGTGTGGAGCGGTGCCGAGAGTCGTTTCCACCCAGCCTGCGAAGCGAAGCCGCGTCGCCATTAGCGGAGAGCGCTGATTTCTTCCGGTGAATTCGGACTAAAAAGAACAACTATCCGTGAGTAGGATTGACTTCTAAAATACAATTGGACACTAAAATTAAAGAAATTGGGCACCGAGACGGACAAGCATCAAAAAGGAAGTCTGCTTTCCGTTCTGTAGCAAGATCAAAGCGAAAGACATTTAAGCTGTAACTGTTTGAAAAGAGAGCTGTGGGAATTAAGAAATCCACCACCAAGCAAAGAACTCCCTCCCCGAAGGCAGGAGGGGGGGGAAGAAGATTTTAAAGTGTTTTCCTGCCAATTCAAAAGAAATTGAGCTATTTACCGCTGCCCTTATACCTGGGGATCGGATTGCCGGAGAAAAGGAACCGGCTAAGGACTGTTGCTATAAGAAGGTAAAAAAGTATCTTTAATTGACTTTGGCTACTCTCAACCTGAAGCACTTACTTTGTTGCACAATAAAGATACTTGCAGGGGATTACTGATCTGGATTCTGCAGAAAGAGAAAAGAATATTTGAAAGGAACTAGGAGGACTTTTGTTTTCTTTTGTTTTCTTTTCTGGAGAGTGTGGGACTAAATTTGAAGGTAAAGAATTGACTTCACGCCCTCTAGAGGATTTACAAATTGTTTCAGCAACAAGTGGAATTTAAAGCCTGAGAACTTTTGTCTGACAGCTCAAGAGTGTGGGAATGACCTTGAATAAAAGACTTTGTTATGGCAGATGGTAAGGAGAAAGAGGATCCACAAGAAACAACCTTGAGATCTGGCAGACAATACAAAGTGGATCCTTCCATGCAAAGAAGGGCTTCTGTAACAGGAGCCTCTGGAACTACAGTTGTTGCAAAGACAAAAGTGAAAACAATGTCTTCAGAAGAATCATTTGCTAAGGTACTGGGGAGGATAAATGACTCTTTGGAGGAATTAAAAAAGCAAGGCGCAGAAACTAAAGTACAAGTTGCTGAAACAAATAAGAAAATTGAAGAAATCTCTGGGAAAATTGATTTAAACACAAAAAGTATAACCGACCTTGGGAACAAAGTGAACTCAAATGCAGAAGCAATTGGGAAGCTACTGGAAGATTCATCTACAACACGAAAGATAGCTGAGGAAGCTAAAGAAATTGCAACTGCTGCTGAGGAAAAGTTCCCACCAGTGTCTATGCAGGATATGCAACGCAAGGAGAGGAACCTAAGGATTAGACTTGTGCCGGAAAAGGAAGGAGACAACCTGGTGGACTATCTGACAAAAGAATTTTCTGACTTTTGGAAGCAGGAGCTGGACAAAGAAGAATTTAAGATAGAAAGTGCATTTAGATTGGGAGCAAGGCAGAGGAAGAACAGACCCAGAGACTGTTTAATAACTCTAAGATCAAAGGAGGAGCGAGACAAAATATTGAACCTGCACTACCAAACAACCCTTCGAATTGAAGATTTTCATATTGAGATTTTTAAAGACATTCCCAAAAGTATTTTGGACGCAAGAGGATTCTACAAAGACTTGGTGACACTGCTGAAAAGGAACTACATACCATTCAGGTGGGAATTTCCCCAAGGCTTGTCTTTTAAATACAAGGGGAAGAAAAGAAGAATAAGGACAGTGAGTGATAAAGACAAGTTCTTGGGAGAACACGAAGAAGACCTACAGAAAGAGACGTTTCCAGGACAAGGGCATCCTTCATTAGATACGGATACGGAACCACCGACAAACGAGGAACAAAAACTGGGAGCTGTAGGAGGAAAGAGTAAATAACCCCATCATGGCTCTGCAACTTCTAACCTGGAATTGTAACGGTTTAAATATTCCCAGAAAAAGGAAAAATATATTTCATGCCTTGAAGAAAGACCAATTGGACTTGATTTGTCTACAAGAGACCCATGTGACAAGAGCACATAGGAAATTATTAATAAATAAAAGATTGGGACAAGAATTTATATCTTCAGACAGAGTAAAAAAGAGAGGAGTGGTGATTTATGCAAAGGAAAAGCTGCAACCGAAACAAATTTTTAAAGATGACCAAGGAAGATATTTGGCAATTGAAATCCAATCTCAAGGAGAAAAGTTTTTGATAGTGGGAATCTATGCACCAAATGAAGGGAAAGCTGAATTCTTTAAGAAGTTGCATGAAATTTTGATGGACTATTTGGATTACAAATTAATTTTGATGGGAGACATGAATGGAGTAGTTTCAACAAATATGGATAAAGCACAAAGACAGGTAGTGACAAAAGATGGAAGACTACCAAAGACCTTTTTTGAAATGACTGACAATATGGACTTGATTGACATTTGGAGAACAAAACACCCATTAGAAAGAGAGAGAACCTTCTTTTCTGAAGCCAAAATGACATGGACAAGGATTGACCAAATTTGGGTGACTAGCAGTATGGCGCCGAACATAAAGAAAGTGGAAATCTGCCCAAAAACCTTCTCCGACCACAACGCAGTAAAGATGGTGATGAGGCAAACAACAACTGGTTCCTTCAGATGGAGATTGAATGACATCTTATTCAGAGATGAGGAGATTTGTAAGAAGGCCCAAAAAACTTTGAAAGACTATTTTGAAATTAACTTAAGGACTAAAGTAGAAAAAAGAATAGTATGGGACGCAAGTAAAGCCGTGATGAGAGGGTTCTTGATACAACAAAATACATTAAAGAACAGAAAGCAAAATGAAAGGAAGGAAAAAATTCTGGAAAAGATAAAAGAGGGGGAAAAGAAATTAAGGTTGAAGCCAAAATCGCAAGAGATTTTAAGAGAAATTAAATTTCACCAAACACAATATATGGAACTGACGAATCAAGAAGTAGAGTGGAAAATTAAGCAAATGAGACAAAAGACCTTTGAATCTGCTGATAAATGTGGCAAGTTATTGGCTTGGCAAATAAAGAAGAGACAAAAACTCAACACGGTAACAAATATAGAAGTGGAAGGAAAGAATATAAGCAACCCAGCGGAAATTAGGAACTGTTTTCAGAACTACTTTAGACAGCTTTACACACAAGGGCCGCAGAAAGAAATGGATATACAACAATTCCTCGAGGAAAATGGGCTGAAAAAGGTTTCGCAAGAAAGTAAGACAATTCTGAACCAGGAGATATCAGCACAAGAAATAGAAGATGCCATTCAAGGCATGACGCTGGGCAAATCCCCCGGACCGGATGGACTGACTTCCAAATATTACAAAGTTTTGAAGGAAGGGTTGATACAACCTCTGAAGGAAGTCTGCAATGAGATTATGGAGGGGAAAAGGGCACCCAATACGTGGAGAGAGGCCTACATCACACTTATACCAAAGACAGAGACTGAAAAGACCCAACTTAAAAACTACCGACCCATCTCGTTATTGAATGTGGACTACAAAATCTTTGCTGATATTTTAGCAAAGAGACTGAAAAGAGTTTTGATGGAGGAGATTCACGGGGACCAAGCGGGCTTTCTCCCAAAAAGGCATTTGTCGGATAATGTAAGGAATATAATTGACATTTTGGAAAAGCTGGAAGTGAATATAAACACTAAGGCTGTTTTGATATTTGTGGACGCCGAGAAAGCCTTTGACAACATTTCTTGGAGTTTTATGTTGAAGAACCTCCGGGGGATGGGGGTAGGCCAAGGGTTTGAGAATGGTATAGGTGCAATATACTCAGAACAGAAAGCAAAACTAATTGTAAATAATGTGGTTACAGAAGAGTTCAAGATTGAAAAAGGGACACGTCAGGGGTGCCCTATCTCCCCACTACTTTTTATATCGGTCCTGGAGGTTTTGCTTAATATGATTAGGAGGGACCAGTTGGTTAAAGGGATTCAGGTCGGAGCTAAACAATACAAATTGAGAGCATTTGCAGATGACTTAGTACTTACATTGCAAGAGCCAGAAGCTATTACGAAAAGAGTTTTGGAAATAATTCAAGAGTTTGGTCAATTGGCAGGATTTAAATTGAATAAGTTAAAGACAAAGGTATTGGAGAAAAATTTAACACAGATTGAAAAAGAAAGGTTTCAGAATGAGACAGGGTTGACCGTGGTTAAAAAAGTGAAATATTTGGGTATAAATATGACAGCTAAGAATGTGAACCTATTTAAAGACAATTATGAAAAAACTTGGACAGAAGTGAAAAAAGATTTGGAGATCTGGTCAAACTTAAAGCTTTCCTTGTTAGGTCGAATTGCAGTTATAAAAATGAATGTATTGCCAAGAATGTTGTTTTTGTTCCAAGCATTGCAAATAATGGAGAAAATGGACTGTTTCAAGAAGTGGCAAAAAGATATATCTAAATTTGTCTGGCAGGGCAAGAAGCCCAGAATTAAATTTAAGATACTAACGGATTCAAAGGAAAGAGGGGGGTTTGCCCTGCCAGACTTTAAACTTTACTATGAAGCGGCAGCTTTCTGCTGGCTGAAAGAATGGCTGCTTCTTGAAAACACAGACATTTTGGATTTGGAAGGTTTTAATAACATTTTTGGGTGGCATGCATATTTGTGGTATGACAAGGTTAAAGCACACAAAAGTTTCAAAAACCATATTGTCAGAAAGGCACTATTAAATGTTTGGATCAGATATAAAGATTTGCTGGAAAATAAAACTCCAAGGTGGCTGTCGCCAATGGAAGCTAAGGCAGTTAAAAAGTTAAACATGGAGTCGAAGTGGCCAAGATACTGGGAAATTTTGGAAAAGGAAGGGGACAAACTGAGATTGCAGAGTTTTGAGAAATTAAAAGGGAAGGTGAGAGATTGGTTGCACTATCATCAAATAAATGAAGCGTTTAAATTGGACAGTAAAATTTGCTTCCAGGTGGAAAAATCAAAATTGGAAACAGAATTGTTAGAACCCAGTACTAAGAATTTGTCAAAAATGTACAATTTGCTGCTGAAATGGAATACACAAGATGAAACGGTTAAATCAGCTATGATTAAATGGGCTCAGGACATTGGTCATAATATTTTGTTTGCTGATTGGGAAAAGTTGTGGACCACCGGGATAAAATTTACGGCATGTAACGCCTTAAGAGAAAATATTATGAAAATGATATATAGGTGGTACATAACCCCAGTCAAGCTTGCAAAGATTTACCACTTGCCTGACAATAAATGTTGGAAATGTAAAGAAAAGGAAGGTACATTTTTTCACCTTTGGTGGACGTGCCCGAAGATTAAGGCATTCTGGGAAATGATCTATAATGAACTAAAAAAGGTATTTAAATATACTTTCCCTAAGAAACCAGAGGCCTTTCTCTTGGGTATTGTCGGACAGGGGGTGTTAAAGATGGATATAACTTTCTTTTTGTATGCCACAACAGCAGCTAGAATACTTATTGCGAAGTACTGGAAGACGCAAGAATTACCCACACTGGAAGAATGGCAGACGAAGGTGATAGACTACATGGGTTTGGCAGAAATGACGAGCAGAATCCGAAACCAGGGAAGAGAAGCAGGGCAAGAAGAATGGAAAAAGTTTAAGGATTACCTAAAGAAATATTACAAAATTAATGAAAGTTAGAATGATGTTGGACTGGAAAGTAAATGGTTACTATTAGTAATGGTTAAGACAAGGAGAACAAGGAAGATCAGATTAAATTCAAATTAAAATAAGGGAAGATTTGCTGAGTAATTGATAAGAATTTGGAATACAGAAAAGGGAGGCATGAGGAAGTCGGGGAAGAAAGGTATAAGAAATTAAGATATGAAATGGTACATTTTTTTGTTTTGTTTTTGTTTTTGTCTGTTTATGTATTTGTTATATGTTTGTTGTTGTTATAAAAACCTTTAATAAAAAATTATTATTTTTTTTTTTAAAAAAATATTTTGGCCACTTGGCCTCCATATTGAGCTTTTTCTGAGCCTTCGCTTCCATTGGTGATAACCACCTTGGGGTTTTGTTTTCAAGTAAGTCTTTATATCTTGTCCAAACATTAAACAATGCTCTTCTGACAATATGATTTTTAAATGCTTTATGAGCTTTAACCTTGTCGTACCACAGATATGCATGCCACCCAAAAACATTGTTAAAACCTTCTAGATCCAAAATGTCTGTGTTCTCAAGAAGTAGCCAATCTTTCAACCAGCAGAATGCTGCTGATTCATAGTAAAGTTTAAAGTCTGGCAGGGCAAATCCACCCCTTTCTTTTGCATCGGTTAATATCTTAAATTTTATTCTTGGCTTCTTGCCCTGCCAGACAAATTTAGAAATATCTTTCTGCCACTTCTTGAAACAGTCCATCTTGTCCACAATTTGCAATGTTTGAAACGAAAACAACATTCTAGGCAATACATTCATCTTTATAGCTGCAATTCGACCCATCAAGGAAAGCTTCAAATTTGTCCAAATTTCTAAATCTTTTTTCACTTCCGCCCAACATTTTTCATAATTATCTTTAAACAAGTTCCCATTTTTTGCTGTCATGTTAACCCCAAGGTATTTCACTTTCTTCACAATAGATAAACCTGTTTCATTCTGAAACTTCCCTCTTTCAATCGGTGTTACGTTTTTCTCCAAAACCTTAGTTTTTGACTTATTCAATTTAAATCCTGCCACTTGACCAAATTCTTGAATTAGTTCTAAAACTCTTTTGGTACTAGATTCTGGCTCCTGTAACGTCAAGACTAGATCATCTGCAAATGCTCTCAATTTATACTGTTTGGCTCCGACCTGAATACCTTTAACCAACCGGTCCCTTCTAATCATATTCAGCAAGACCTCCAGGACCGAAATGAAAAGCAGTGGGGAAATTGGGCATCCCTGTCGTGTCCCTTTCTCTATCTTAAATTGTTCTGTAACCACATTATTTACAATTAGTTTAGCCTTTTGTTCAGAATATATTGCACCAATACCATTCTCAAAACCTTGGCCTACCCCCATACCCTGTAGGTTCTTTTTCATAAAACTCCAAGAAATATTGTCAAAGGCTTTCTCCGCGTCCACAAATATCAGAACTGCTTTAGTGTTTATATTCACTTCTAGTTTTTCCAAAATGTCAATTACGTTCCTCAAGTTGTCAGACAAATGTCTTCCCGGGAGAAAGCCCGCTTGGTCCTTATGAATCTCTTCCATCAGTACTTTTTTCAGTCTCTTAGCCAAGATGTCAGCAAAAATTTTGTAATCCACATTTAGTAAGGATATCGGGCGGTAGTTCTTAAGTTGAGTCTTTTCAGTTTCTGTTTTTGGTATTAGTGTAATGTAGGCCTCTTTCCACGATTCTGGTGCCCTTTTCCCCTCCAAGATCTCATTGCAGACTTCCTTCAAAGGTTGTAATAGCCACTCTTTCAAAGATCTATAGTATCTGGCAGTCAGCCCATCCGGTCCTGGAGACTTGCCTAATTGCATATTTTGAATGGCACCTTCTATCTCCTGGTCTGATATTTTACAATTCAGCATTATTTTACTTTCTTGTGACATTTTTTGTAATCCATTTGTTTTCAAAAAACAGTCAATGTCCATTTCATTCTGTGGCCCTTGTGCATATAGTTGTTTGAAGTACCTCTGGAAGCAGTTTCTAATCTCATTTGGGTTATGTATATCTTTTCCTTCTACTTCCAAATTTGTAATGGTATTTAATTTTTGTCTTTTTTTCAGTTGCCAAGCCAGTAATTTCCCACATTTGTTCGCTGATTCAAATGTCTTTTGTCTCAATTGTTTAATTTTCCATTCTATTTCCTGATTCATCAATTCCATATATTGTACTTGATAGAATTTTATTTCTCTCAAAATCTCCTGCGACTTTGGCTTTGCCCTCAATTTTTTCTCTCCTTCTTTTATTTTCTCCAAAATTTTATCTTTTTTCTCGTTTCGACTTCTCTTCTTTATTGCATTCTGTTGTATCAAAAACCCTCTCATCACGGCTTTACTTGCGTCCCAGATTACTCTTTTTTCAACCTTTGTTGCCATATTTATCTCAAAATAGTCTTTCAAAGTTTTTTGGGCCTTCCTGTGTACTTCTTCATCTCTAAATAGGGCGTCATTCATCCTCCATCTAAAGGTGCCGGTTGTTATTTGCTTCATCTCCATCTTTACAGCATTATGGTCAGAGCAAGTTTTAGGGCAGATTTCCACTTTTTTTATCTTTGGTGCCATTCCTCTAGTAATCCAAATTTGGTCAATTCTAGTCCATGTCATCTTAGCTTCAGAGAAAAAAGTTCCCTCTCTCTCCAGAGGGTTCTTAGTTCTCCAAATGTCAATCAAGTCCATGTTGTCAGTCATTTCAAAGAAAGTTTTTGGTAGTCTACCATCTTTAGTGACTACCTGTTTTTGTGCCTTATCCATATTTGTTGATACAACTCCATTCATGTCCCCCATCAGAATTATATTATAGTCCATATAGTCCAAAAGTACCTCATGCAACTTCTTAAAAAATTCAGCTTTCCCCTCATTTGGTGCATACACCCCTACAATCCGGTCAGCGCCGGCGGAATTAATGGCGGATTCCCTCCGAGCTCCGGAGGGACACGGCTTGGTGAAGAGAGGGTCTGACCGCTGCGGCGAAGCGGAGACCCGAAGAAATCACAGGCGGTGAAGCCTGTGAGCTCGGAGGCTCGGCGGGCTCCATTTGCGCCCCCCCCCCCCCGCTGCGAAAGAGCCTTTTTAAAGGCTCCGGAGCGGAAAGGGGGTGTGTGGCGCGGAGCTGAGAGCCGTCTACCCTCTTCACGGAGTGAAGCCGCAAGCCATAGCCGGAGAGCGCTGATTCCTTTCTGGACAATTGGATACTAAAACAACTACCCGTGAATAGGATCAAGTAAATATTAGAAGAAAATTTAAGACAAATTCGGCCGAAACGGGAAAGGTACAAACAGGAAGTCTGCCTTTCCGTTCTTGTAAATAGATCAAAGCAAAGAGACTTTAAAGCTACAACTTGGGAAGAGGTTATTAAAGATTTAAAATCCAGCACCAAAAGGGTGATCCCCCCTCTGTTGGCAGGGACAGAGGGGTGAAATTGAGCAAGATTTATTCCTGCAAGGAGAAAAAAAAAGGGTGAAAAGTTTTATCTGCTGCTTCCAAAACCTGGAAACGGACTGCCCACGACAGGGAAGCTGATGAACTGTCAACACTTTAAGGGTAAAACTTTTTTTTTTTACTTAACTCTGAAAGAAAGATACAATTATTGTTGAAAGTAACTGTTTAAGGACAGTGAAAGAGTGACTTTTAAGAGATATTAGAGACTTATAAGGATTATTGTTTATAAAGTTACAAAGTGAAGTTACAAAGTGAAGTTGGAAGTGTGTCCCCCTAGAGGAGACTTTGTTGCAATAACAACTAAGCCAATAAGTAACCAAGCTGTGGAAAATTCCTTTTGAAAACAAATTTCCCCAGGCGTGGGATTGACCTTGGGCTGTGCATGAGAGTGTTATGGCGGATGGACAGGAAAAGACTACCAGGTCTGGGAGACAATACAAGACAGATATTCCACAACAGAGAAGGGCCTCAACATCCGGAGCAGCAGGCACAGCAGGTGCAGCTGCTTTACAAGTTAAGTCAAAAGCTATGACATCTGAAGACTTGTTGGCCCAGGCACTTGGTAAAATAAATGCATCTTTGGAGAATTTAGCTAAACAGGTGGCAGAGACTAATAAACAGGTTGCAGAGACAAATAAACAAGTAGCCGAGGCCTCAGCAAAAATAGACTTGAACACTACAAGTATTAATGAGCTGGGAAAGAAGGTGAATTCAAATACTCAGTCTATAGAAAAGTTATTGGAGGAGTCGGCCTCGACTAGGAAACTAGCGGAGGAGGCTAAGGAAATTGCAACTGTTGTTCAAGAAAAGATACCACCAGTATATAAAAAACTTGAGGAACATGACTTGACACTGTCCATGATTGAATTACAAGGAAAAGAGAGGAATTTGAGACTCAGAGCAATACCTGAAAGTGAGAAAGATAATTTGGCAGACTTCCTTACAAAGGAATTTACAGACTTTTGGCAACAGGACCTGGGGAAGGATGAATTTAAGATACTGAGTGCATTTAGGCTTGGTAGAAGACAAAGAAGGAATAAGGCAAGAGACTGTTTGATTACTTTAAGAACGAAAGAGGAAAGAGACAAAATTTTGAATTTGCACTATCAAAAAACTCTGGAAATTGGAGATTCATCTGTGGAGATCTTTAAGGACATACCTAAATACATTCTGGACGTAAGGGCCTATTACAGAGATCTCGTTGTTTTATTGAGAAGGAACAAGATACTTTTCAGGTGGGAATTTCCCCAAGGTCTATCTTTCAAGTATAAAGGAAGAAAAATAAGAATAAGAACAGTAAATGATAAAGACAACTTTCTGAAAGACCACGAGGAGGATTTACAGAAGGAAGTGGATTCTGGAGAGGAGCCAACTGTACCAGGACTAGGAACTTCAGAGATTGCAAATCTATCATATGGACTTCCTGGCCTAGGGAAAGACACACCATCGACAGAAGAAGAACAACAACTTGGTGCAGTTGGAGGGAAAATTAAATAATTCATCATGGCTTTGCAACTTCTAAGTTGGAATTGTAATGGACTTAACTCCCCTCGAAAGAGAAAAGGTGTTTTTCATATATTAAAAAAAGAACAATTGGACTTGATTTGTCTTCAGGAAACACATGTAATGAGGCTACACAGGAAAATACTTATCAATAAGAGATTGGGACAAGAATTTATTTCGTCTGACAAGCTCAAAAAGAGAGGAGTGGTGATATATGTTAAAGAGAAACTTTCACCGAAATTAATTTTTAAAGATGAACAAGGAAGATATTTGGCTGTTGGTGCCAACCTTTAAAGCCCTAAATGGCCTCAGCCCTGAAAGAGTGTCTCCATCCCCATTGTTCAGCCCAGGCATCAGGGTCCAGCACCGAGGGCCTTCTGGCGGTTTCCTCACTGTGAGAAGCGAAGTTACAGGGAAGCAGGCAGAGGGCCTTCTGAGTAGTGGCACCTGCCCTGTGGGACACCCTCCCGTCAGATGTCAAGGAGATAAGTAACTATACAGCCTTTAGGGAAGTTTTTAATGTTTTATGATGGTTTTGCGTATGTTGGAAGTCTGAGGCTGCCCCCCCTTGCCTTCCTTGCAGCATCCTTCTCAAAGGGCTAAGGCATGACTACGCTCACAGAGTTTAAATCCACCATAAGGTGCAGCAATCAGGCCTCTGTTTCAACACAAAATACCAATGATCCTTATGCCAAGTGGGAGAAAGGTCGTCAACATGATGAACACACAAACCTTGGAGAAAAAAATGTAAAACAAAAAGCACCAGCAATTTAATTGGACTTAATGGAAGTATCTGCTGATAAGAACATGTGAGCAACGCAGATTTTCCAGACAGATGCAAAACCTAGAGCAGGAAACCTTAGACCTTTAGATATTGCTGGACAGCAGCTATGCTGGGGCTGATGGGAGTCCAACAACATCTGGAGCGTGTGCTGAGCTAGGAAAGCCCTCTAACTGGGAAACTGCAGAGCAGTCCTACTTATTCCAAGGCAACCCTCCAACTTAATTGGGACTTGCTTCTAATTCAGGTTGCACAAACCTGCAACCTTAAAAAGCATTTGTAGAAGTCGCAGTCATCCTATGTTCTTTGCTCCTAACTGCCTGAAAGTGGCTTCTCTAGCCTAGGCTGGGGTATCCCAGACAAAGGAAATAAACAGGGCAATATCCTAAACCACCACATATAACACAAAGATGTCTCTCACCTGGTCGTAGGTCAGAAGTCTCTGAAGCTCATTTTTAGTGATCAGATGACAATGCTGGAAAAAAGCAAAGCAACCACAGCTACAGGCTAGCTCACGGGGTCGGGGGGCGGGGGGCAGCCTGCTGCCACTTCCTGCAATATGTAGTAAGACTGATAACTAGGATTGGGCAGTATGATCATATTAGGCTAGTGCTCTGTGAACTAGACTGGCTCTTGAACTGCTTCCAGGCCCAATTCAGAGCATCCCATTTGGCCTTTCAAGTGTTTCAAGGTTTGGGGAAAGGGTACCAGAAGAAGGCCCACTTATGTTTGCACTGCCTCTCCACTGACTAGAATCCCTTTCCCAGGGAACTCCTGCTCTTTCAAGCATGGCAGGGCCTTTTCAGTCATGGCACCCGACCTTTCAGAATAATCTCCCAAAGAGGTTCACCTGGCCCCTGCTTTGATGTCCTTTCAGCAAAGACTTTTAGACTTTCCCCTGGTCCGTTAATTCATGGGCAGGGCGCTTGTGGCCCTCCAAACCCTGCTGTAGTACACAGGAACATAGGAAGCTACCTTATATTGAGGCAGACCATTGACCCATCAAGCTCAGGACTGACTACATGGACTGGCAGCAGCTTTCAGGCAGAGATCATGCCCAGCCCGATCTGCACACACTGGTGACTGAGCCTGGAACCTTCTCCATGCAAAATGGCCGCTCTGCTTTCGCGTTACTGCCCTTAACAAACTGCAACTCCCACCCCGATCACTGGAGAAGTTGCCCACATTTGCTATAATCTAATCTAATACATCTCTGCCTCTCGGTTTATGTTGCTCTCTTTAGATCTGCTGCTATTAAGGTACTGTTTAAATGCTTTAAATTATCTTGAGGTGCATTTCTGATTATTATTTTAAATTAGCCACTCTGGGGAAGAAATCCCCACAATAAACAGAAATTAATGAATGAAGCCCAGCACTCGCTTCCACAGATGTTTAGTATCTGCCTGCCCTGAATGAAGCAGGAGCCTACAGTGCTGGGCACTTCTGGCTGCTCTAGTAGAAACCTTAGTGGTGCAGCTGCAGCAGCAGGGATCGCCGACACTGCACCCTCCTGGTGTTGCTGAAGTGGAACTCTCATGAGCCCCAGTCAGCAAGGCCAATTCTTAGCAATTATGGGACTTTTGGTCAATCAACATTTGGAGAGCACAATGCTGCCTGCCATAAAGAAGGTTGATCACCGAAGAATTGATGCTTTTGAATTCTGGTGCCGGAGGAGACTCTTGAGAGTGCCATGGACTGCAAGAAGATCAAACCTCTCCATTCTGAAGGAAATCAGCCCTGAGTGCTCACTGGAAGGACAGATCGTGAAGCTGAGGCTCCAAGACTTTGGCCACCTCATGAGAAGAGAAGACTCCCTGGAAAAGACTCTGATGTTGGGAAAGATGGAGGGCACAAGGAGAAGGGGACGACAGAGGACGAGATGGTTGGATAGTGTTCTCGAAGCTACCAGCATGAGTTTGACCAAACTGCAGGAGGCAGTGGAAGACAGGAGGGCCTGGCGTGCTCTGGTCCAGGGGTTCACGAAGAGGCGGACATGACTAAACGACTAAACGACAACAAATGCTGCCTACCCTGAGCTACACACTGGCAGGAAAGTTACAGAAACATGACTCAGTTTGCTTCTCCAGATAGCGGAGACCAACAAGTTACATCAGCCAAGGCTCTCTCCCTCCAAGCCCTCAAAACGCACTCATTTTCATGATTGTCAGCAGACCCTGGTCAGGGGGCAGGAAGCTCATCTGGGCACAGATATCCTTGTAATCCTCGTTTCGGCGCTCAAAGTCTTCCACGTGGGCAGCAAGGTGGGAATTGACAATGCAGAAGCTGGTATTGTTGCGGACAAACCTCTCGGCCACACACCCCTTGTTACCCTGCAGGGGCGGAGCAAAGATGGCTGTTAGTGAGCAGGCAGGAAAGAGGGGGGAACTGGTTGGCAGAGATTAGAAAAACAGATAGTCAGACAGAAAGATAGACATAGGGAATTCCGCTGTCAGGGTCTACTCCCCATCTTCCCCATGATGCCTGTGCCCACTGTCTCCCTCATCACTTCCTTGATGCGGCTGAGCTGGTCCTTCCTGACAAAGATGAGCACCAGCTGCACCTAGAAGATGCAAGGTACTGGGATGTCTACCAGCTCTGTTCATTGCTTGCTGTCCTGGGCCGGCTGGATGCAGATAGGAGTGGCAGGTGGCACCAACTGGGGATCCCCCAAGGGAAGAAGGCTCAGAGCCAGGGAACTGGTGGGGGGACTGTGGGATGTAAACACAGGAGCAGTCAGTGACAACATTCCTAGAGTGTACATGTTAGAACATGGGGAGGGATGTCAGTCCAGCAAGCAGGTAAACTTCCTGGGACGGACTTCCTCCGCATGTGACCAGAGGTGGGTGTGGCCTCACCTGTGCAGGTAAATGATAAAAGCACAGGGCAGGCAGCCATCTCTCTCTCTTGCCTCTTGCCTCTCTCATCTTCATCTTTCGAAGAAGCAGGGTGCCCTCTTGGCTCTCAGCCAAGAGAGGAGGAAAGGACTATCTTCCTATAAGATAGATTCTGAATGCATGTTACCTTTTTAAGCGTGTCTGCCTTCTGGGATCATATTGTGAACAGAACGTGAGTAAACTCTTTTCAACTTTATAAAGACTGTGTTGTGTCTTGTATTTTAAGAGGGATCAAAAGGGGGAAATTACCAGAGCAATTATTATAGAGGTTCTAGCGAACCTGTGCAAGCATTACCGTTGCGAATTTAAAGGGGAATGTCTATAAACTCTGCTGATACTTTGGGAACTTGTTAGCACAAGTTGGATTAGGATATAATCCCACAATATATCCTCTCCTGCACCCCAGAACATTCCCACAAAGGGTTATGGGCCCAGTATTGCATATTTCTGCGTATTTTTGAAGGATTGCGTTGGATTGTGATTTTGAGTTGAGTACAGTGGTGCCCCGCAAGATGAATGCCTCGCTAAACGAAAAACCCGCAAGACGAAACGGTTTTCCGATTTTTAGCGGCTTCGCAAGACGAATTTCCCTATGGGCTTGCTTCGCAAGACGAAAGCCCATAGGGAAATCTCCGGGGACAGCGGGGAAGCGCAGCGCGCCTTCTCCTCTGTTCCCGGACCTGTCTTGAAGGCTTGCGGTGGGAGGTCCGGGAACAGAGGAGAAGGCGTGCAGCGCTTCTCCTCTGTTCCCGGGGCTTGCGGTGGGAGGAGGGTTCTCCTCCCCACCGCCAACATTCAGAACAGCATCCTCAAAATACAATATAGCAGCCTGCTACCCCTATCTGCAGCTTGGAGAGCCCTGCGGGGAAGTCCTGCAGGGCTCCCCAAGCTGCGAATGTCTGCCCTGCACGAGGGGCGCTCTGAAGCAGAGCGCCCCTCGCGAGGGGCAGCAGGCTGCTATCCGCAGCTTGGAGAGCCCTGCGGGGAACTCCTGCACGGCTCCCCAAGCTGCAGATGTCTGCCCCGCGTGAGGGGTGCTCTGCTTAAGAGCGCCCCTCGTGTGGGGCAGCAGGCTGCTATCTGCAGCTTGGAGAGCCCTGCGGGGAAGTCCTGCAGGGCTCCCCAAGCTGCGAATGTCTGCCCCGCGCGAGGGGCGCTCTGCTTAAGAGCGCCCCTCGTGTGGGGCAGCAGGCTGCTATCCGCAGCTTGGGGAGCCCTGCGGTGAACTTCTGCAGGGCTTCCCAAGCTGCAGATGTCTGCCCCGCACGAGGGGCGCTCTGCTTCAGAGCGCCCCTCGCGCCGGGCAGCAGGCTGCTATTCGCAGCCTAGGCAGCCCTGCGGGAACTCTTCTGAAGGCTGGCGGGGGAAGAAGGGCTTTTCTTCCCACCGCCAGCCTTCAGAAGGCTGTTCTGAAGGCTGGCGGTGGGGAGAAAAGTCCTTCTCCCCCCGCCAGCCTTCAGAAGAGGTCCGGGGACAGACTGTCCCCGGACCTGGTCTGAAGGCGGTCTCCATAGGAACGCTTTAATTGATTTTCAATGCATTCCTATGGGAAACCGTGCTTCGCAAGACGAAAAACTCGCAAGAAGAAAAAACTTGCGGAACGAATTAATTTCGTCTTGCGAGGCACCACTGTAGTATTTTTCTGAGTTAACTTCCTGCAAAGTACATGGTCCTTTGTTCCATTGTGCAGTGGGGATTAAGCAAACCCCCCCCCCTCTCTCAGAGTTCACAGTGACCCAAGCAGTGAAGAACTGTTTTGTATTTCGAGATTTTTGAGATTTTTATTTTAAAATTTTGAGAAATTTTGAAATTTTGAAGAATTTTCAAATTTTGGATTTTAAGATGGCTAGAGCAGCTTTTGATAGTGATGCAAAGCTAGGAATGCCTGTGCTGAATGAACACAATTTCATGCACTGGAAGCAGCGCTTGATAGCATGTTTAGATTATAAGCACATTTTGGAAGCTTTAAAGCCTCAGCCTACAGGGACAACTGAGGGAGATTTAGCCAAGATAAGTGCTTGGAAACGCATGAAAAGCGAAGCTAGACACATAATTTTGAGTGGACTTCGTGATGAGCAGCTATCATTAATAAATAGTACAGATGATGCATCTCAATTCTTAAGAGATATTGAGCGCGTGTATGGAGAATCTAGCATAAACTGCTTCAGAAACTTGGTGTGTAAATTAACCAGAGTGAGGATGAATTCAAAAGAGGAATTCACAGAGCACATCAACAAGTTTACTGAGATTATTCAAAGAATTGATCTGACTTCCAAAGCTTTTGATGAAGATACAAAGATAGCATTTTTGTTATCATCACTTGGACCACGCTTTAGCGCATTTGTAAGTTTGATGGACCATAGTCAAGGTCTGACTTTTAAAGACTTGATTGGTTATTTAAAAGAAGAATGCAGAGATAGAGCTGAATCTCCAGTGAGAAATGCTAGAAGCATGGACAGCAGTTATGCATCTAGGCAATTTACAAAGTCAAAAGAGATGCCTAAGAAAGTGATTTGTTTCAATTGTAACAAAGAAGGACACATTGCAAAGAATTGCAAAGCTCCTAAAGCAAAGAAACCCTACCGCTTTCAGCCAAAAGGGGAAAAGAAGGGGGAATGTGAATGCACATGGCTACTGCAAGAAAAGAATTTAGCTGTCCAGAATCGTGAAAATAAACGTAATAAATGGATTTTAGATTCAGGTGCCAGTTCTCACTTTTCATATAAGAAGGACTATTTTAATGAGATAAATGAGATAAATGATGAAGGATTTGAAATTGAGATTGCAGATGGCAACTTTGTTAAAGCAAAAGGTGCAGGTTCCATGAGTCTGAAATGCAATATAAACAATGAATGCATTGAGAACACAATTTCTAGAGTTTTGTATGTTCCAGAGCTGAGCTGCAATTTAATCAGCGTGTCCACTTTGGACAAGAAAGGTTTCCAGATCACATTTGGAAATGGAGAATGCAAGGTGACTAAAAATGGCAAAGTGGTTGCTCAAGCAAAGCTAATAAATGGTGTATATGAGCTTGATCTTTCAGAGAACCAGTCTGCAAAAGTGGCACATTCCAGCCAGAAGAATGAAGCAGATCTGGACCTATGGCACAGAAGGCCTGGACATAGAGACACCAACGTCATTCTGGATCTACAGAAAAGAGAACTTGTAAGAGGTTTGCAGGTAAAGCAGAGCAACAAAGCTCCAGTAAAGTGCGTAAACTGTATTACTGAGAAGGCTGTAAAACCTTCATTTCCACGTTGTGCAGAACAAAGAAGCAACAAAGTGCTTGACATAGTGCACACTGACATATGTGGACCCATGAATGTTCCCTCACTGGGAAAGAATAGATATATTTTAATATTTCTGGATGACTTTTCAAGATTTTGTGTTGTATATTTCCTCAAAGAGAAGAGTGAGACAGTGGACAAGCTCCAGGAGTACATTGCCATGGTCAAGAATAAATTCCAGAGAGCTCCAGCTGTGTTAATGAGCGACAATGGAGGTGAGTACTGCTCAAATGAAATGCAGGCTCTCCTGGCCAAGGAAGGAATTGCACACGTAACCACAATTCCTTACACACCACAGCAGAATGCCATAGCTGAGAGAAAGTTTAGGTCCATTATGGATATGACAAGGTGCACGCTAAAGGATGCATGTTTGCCACAGAAGCTGTGGGCCGAAGGAGTGTACACGTCGGTCTATTTGCAGAATAGACTGCCAACAAAAGGAGCAGAGCGCACACCATTTGAACTTTGGCATGGGAAAGCTCCCAATCTGTCGCACATACGTGTGTTTGGAAGTCCGTGTTACTTCCACGTGCCCAAGGAACACAGACACAAGCTTGACTCCAGGGCAAAAGCAGGTATCCTTGTGGGATATGCCTCTGGAGGCAAAGGATACAGAATTATGGACTTACAAACTGGTAAGACAAATGCATACCATGCGGTTTATTTTGATGAATATGGAAAAGTAGACACTAAGAACACTGTTGTGGACTTCCCAGAAAGTACTCAAGAGTTTGTATATTTCCCTTTTGAGACCCCACAAAGTAATAATCTGCCTTCGAGTGTTACAGCGCCCCCTACAGGTGACGCACCAGAAGACGCAGAGGACCAGAACCCTGGCGGCACCAGAGACGAAGAGGAGGACTCTTTTTTTTTATATAAGATATTTATTAAGATTTTTTAAAGTATTACAATAAAAATGAAAAAAATAACAAAAATACAAAATAAAAATAGTTAAAAACACACAGATTTTCCATTGCTTATTTTCCTTTAGCTTGTTTCCCGGACCTCCTCATACCTCCCTTTTTTGTATTCCACTTCAAATTGTTGGTTCAGCAAATCCCTACCATTAGATTTTTACCTATTTATAACCCTTTTTTCATATTCTCTTAAAGCATTACAGCTGGAAATGACTTAATTTCTATCCAACATCATTCTAACATTCATTAATTTTACAATATTTCTGTAGATAGTCTTTGAATTTCTTCCAATCTTCTTCCACCGACTCTTCTCCCTGGTCTCGGATTCTGCCAGTCATTTCTGCCAATCCCATATAGTCCATCACCTTCGTCTGCCATTCTTCCAAAGTGGGTAGATCTTGTGTCTTCCAATACTTTGCAATGAGTATTCTTGCTGCTGTTGTAGCGTACATAAAAAAAGTTCTGTCCTTCTTTGGCACCAATTGGCCGACAATGCCCAGAAGGAAGGCCTCTGGTTTCTTCAGGAAGGTATATTTAAATACCTTTTTCATTTCATTATAGATCATTTCCCAGAAAACCTTAATCCTTGGGCATGTCCACCAAAGGTGAAAGAATGTACCTTCAGTTTCTTTACATTTCCAACATTTATTATCGGGCAAATGATAGATTTTTGCAAACTTGACTGGGGTCATGTACCACCTGTATATCATCTTCATAATAATCTCTCTTAAGGCATTGCATGCCGTAAACTTCATACTGGTGGTCCATAACTGTTCCCAGTCAGCAAACATAATGTTATGTCCAACATCTTGTGCCCATTTAATCATAGCAGATTTCACCGTTTCATCCTGAGTATTCCATTTCAACAGCAAGTTATACATCTTTGACAAAATCTTAGTTTTGGGTTCTAACAGTTCTGTTTCTAATTTTGATTTTTCCACCTGGAAGCCAATTTTCTTGTCCAAATTATATGCCTCCATTATCTGATAATAATGAAGCCAATCTCGCACTTTGTTTTTTAGTTTCTCAAAACTCTGCAGTTTCAGTCTATCTCCCTCTTGTTCCAAAATTTCCCAATATTTCGGCCATTTGGCCTCCATATTGAGCTTTTTCTGGGCTTTTGCTTCCATTGGTGACAGCCACCTTGGGGTTTTATTTTCCAATAAGTCCTTATATCTTATCCAAACATTAAACAATGCTTTCCTGACAATATGGTTTTTAAATACTTTATGCGCTTTGACCTTGTCATACCACAGATATGCATGCATCCAAATACATTGTTAAAACCTTCTAAGTCCAAAATGTCTGTGTTTTCCAGAAGCAGCCATTCTTTCAACCAGCAAAAGGCTGCTGATTCATAGTAAAGTTTAAAGTCTGGCAGGGCAAATCCACCCCTTTCCTTTGCATCAGTTAATATCTTAAATTTTATTCTGGGCTTCTTGCCCTGCCAGACAAATCTAGAAATATCTCTCTGCCACTTCTTGAAACAGTCCATCTTGTCCACAATTTGCAATGTTTAAAACAAAAACAGCATTCTAGGCAATACATTCATTTTTATCACAGCAATACGACCCAACAGTGAAAGCTGACAAAATGAACAAGCTATACGTCACTTAACTGCACCGCTTGTATATTTTATATTTATTAAATCACAACCCAGCAAGAGTTCAAGCACCAGCGCTCAGCTACATATTAGCACCTGGCTCCAAGGAACAATCCCATACACAAAGGAACCCCAACTGCAGTCAAACAGAATTAGAAGATAATTGCCTACAATAAAAAGTTGCCCCTTTTAAATGATAGGCAAATCTAGGCGCAAAGCATTGCCAAGAATCAAACAGAATTGAAAATAACTGCTTACAAGGAGATGCTCAGAAGCTGCAGCCAACTTAAGAGAAAAGGAAATCAATAAGATTCCAGGCCCACACCAGCGGCCCTCTGAAAAGGAGGGGTGAGGTTGCTCTTAAACTTACACCAAACAAAGGAAACTTTGCCAAACAAAGAAAGTAAATTTTTTGCCCACAAGGTCGGCTCAAGACCAGTTGATGGAAATAAAGGTGCTTAAATAGACAAAAGACTGCAATTGGTCAAACTGCTGGTTAGTTAAACTGACAATGCAACTAGAGCTGCTGAACTTCCAGGTGCTTAAAAGACAATGCCAAGCAATCAAGCCTGCCCAGCAGTTGAAAAACCTGTCTGGTAACCTTTTTTCTTTTCTTTTTTTCTTTTTTTTTATCATTTTTTTTTTTTTTAGGTTAATGTGATGTATCTCTTTCCTGAAAGGGTGGGGGGTGGAGGGAGGGAGGAGGGGTGGAGGGAGGAGAAGGAAAGTGTGTGTGGGGGAGTTTGGAGGGAGGAGGGGGTGGAGGGAGTAAAATGACGATGCGGGGCAAGGAAAAGTTTGAAATATAAACCGTGAGTTAACCTGGACTTTTAGTAAGGTATTATAAGCCAAAACCTTTTTTGTTGTTGTTGTTTAAAAGCAGTTCTTGTGGTGTTTAGTGTCACTGGCTTTTGCCGTAATAAAACTTGGAACTTTAAAAGCAGTTTTCTTTAGGGAGCCTGTACTGCCAAATGCAGCCAATGACAAGAACCAGGCAAAGGCACACCTTCAAAGGTTCTAAACGTGCAGTGCTGAGGAATGGTTTCCTGATCATAAACCCTGAATTGTCCACCCCAAGCCCTGCCTTATTTCTACCCCCAAACATCAAGCGGGGGGGGGGGGTGGCTTAGAGAAACCAAGAGGGGTGAGGTTTAAGTGCACAATGTATTCCAAGCCCCAGCAGCCTTTAAATTTTACAGTGGGCTCCCGATTTAAGTGGTACCAATGGAAGGGGTGGCAGGGTAAATTAAACCCACACTAGAAGAGTAATAATCAATAAACGGCAGGCACAAACACACGCTGCAAGCACACACACACGCACGACTTAAAATTGGAGAGGAGCCCTGGGGATCATCTAGTCCAACCCCAGCAATGCAGAAATATTTAACTGTCCCATACAGGCTCTCAAGGACAATGGAGGGGGAAAAACACATAAGCACCCTGGCCAACAAATTAAATGTAAGGCAAACCCTCTCAGTCACCCAGACCAGCCATGCAGGTGGACAGGCAAGGGCAATAGAGGGGAAAACATACAAGCATCCTGGCCAAAAATTAAAAGCACCAGGAGTGGGGGGAAATAGAAGGTTAAATGTAGGTTTTTACACGGAAAAGAGGACACAGCAAGGCCAACCTGGATGCCTGGGTTTTTAAAAGCAGTAAAGCAATGAGCGCACGCAAGCCTCTTAAAGTTAAAAGGCATGCAAGGAACCAGACCCCTCCCCCGACTCCAAACCTCATGGCTCTTCTCTGTGATGACTCTCCTAGCTGATGACTTGCGAAGGGACGCTGATGAGGAATGAGGCCAGGGAGAGGCTGGCACTGCAGCAAAAGGCTGCTGAACACGCCCCCTCCACGGCACCTGGTTGGGTGGCCATCGGGGGGGCGTGAGTGCCAGCCAGGTGAGCTGGAGGCAGGGGGCAACGCCCCCTGCTGGGCGGTGCTCGGGCTCCCGCCCACAACCACTCCCCTCTCTTTCAGGGAGGAGAGTCTTTGCTGCTGTTGTAGCGTACATAAAAAAAGTTCTGTCCTTCTTTGGCACCAATTGGCCGACAATGCCCAGAAGGAAGGCCTCTGGTTTCTTCAGGAAGGTATATTTAAATACCTTTTTCATTTCATTATAGATCATTTCCCAGAAAACCTTAATCCTTGGGCATGTCCACCAAAGGTGAAAGAATGTACCTTCAGTTTCTTTACATTTCCAACATTTATTATCGGGCAAATGATAGATTTTTGCAAACTTGACTGGGGTCATGTACCACCTGTATATCATCTTCATAATAATCTCTCTTAAGGCATTGCATGCCGTAAACTTCATACTGGTGGTCCATAACTGTTCCCAGTCAGCAAACATAATGTTATGTCCAACATCTTGTGCCCATTTAATCATAGCAGATTTCACCGTTTCATCCTGAGTATTCCATTTCAACAGCAAGTTATACATCTTTGACAAAATCTTAGTTTTGGGTTCTAACAGTTCTGTTTCTAATTTTGATTTTTCCACCTGGAAGCCAATTTTCTTGTCCAAATTATATGCCTCCATTATCTGATAATAATGAAGCCAATCTCGCACTTTGTTTTTTAGTTTCTCAAAACTCTGCAGTTTCAGTCTATCTCCCTCTTGTTCCAAAATTTCCCAATATTTCGGCCATTTGGCCTCCATATTGAGCTTTTTCTGGGCTTTTGCTTCCATTGGTGACAGCCACCTTGGGGTTTTATTTTCCAATAAGTCCTTATATCTTATCCAAACATTAAACAATGCTTTCCTGACAATATGGTTTTTAAATACTTTATGCGCTTTGACCTTGTCATACCACAGATATGCATGCATCCAAATACATTGTTAAAACCTTCTAAGTCCAAAATGTCTGTGTTTTCCAGAAGCAGCCATTCTTTCAACCAGCAAAAGGCTGCTGATTCATAGTAAAGTTTAAAGTCTGGCAGGGCAAATCCACCCCTTTCCTTTGCATCAGTTAATATCTTAAATTTTATTCTGGGCTTCTTGCCCTGCCAGACAAATCTAGAAATATCTCTCTGCCACTTCTTGAAACAGTCCATCTTGTCCACAATTTGCAATGTTTAAAACAAAAACAGCATTCTAGGCAATACATTCATTTTTATCACAGCAATACGACCCAACAGTGAAAGCTTCAAGTTCGACCAAATTTCTAAGTCTTTTTTCACTTCCGCCCAACATTTTTCATAATTATCTTTAAATAAGTTCCCATTTTTAGCTGTCATATTAATCCCCAGGTATTTCACTTTCTTAACCACAGTCAAGCCTGTCTCATTCTGAAACCTCTCTCTTTCAATCGGTGTTAAATTTTTCTCTAAAACCTTAGTTTTTAACTTGTTCAGTTTAAATCCTGCCACTTGACCAAATTCTTGAATTGGTTCTAAAACCCTTTTAATACTAGATTCTGGCTCCTGTAATGTCAATACTAAGTCATCTGCAAATGCTCTCAGTTTGTACTGTTTGGCTCTGACCTGTATACCTTTAACCAACTGGTCCCTTCTAATCATATTCAGCAGAACCTCCAGGACCGATATAAAAAGCAAGAGGAGGACTCAGATGGGGACATGCCTGCGTTGGAGGAGGATGAGGAAGCTGATGCGGTCGCAGAACCAGAGGTCAGGCGCTCGTCCAGAACCAACAGAGGTGTCCTACCATTACGGCTGTCCTACTTTGCAGGGTCGGCAAAGAAGAGATACAGGAGATACACTTGGGAAGAGATACAGGAGATGCCAGCTGCAGAAGCCAGTCTCTGGAGGAAGGCCGCGCAGGAGGAGATGGATGCACTGCATCAGAACAAGACCTGGACACTCACTGAGCTGCCTCCGGTAAGAAGGCCATTGGCAGTAAATGGGTTTTCAAGGTTAAGAAGGGGTCAGAAGGAGAAGTGCAGCGCTACAAAGCTAGACTTGTAGCACAGGGATTTTCACAGCGTTTTGGTGAAGACTATAATGAAGTTTTTGCACCAACCGTGAGGTACAGCAGCGCAAGAATGCTTTTGAGCATTGCAGCCTCCAAGAAAATGAGGGTGAAACACATTGACATTGCTACCGCTTTTCTACATGGGCAGATTTCTGAGGAAATTTATATGAAACAGCCCAAAGGTTTTGTAAAACCACATGAGGCACATTTAGTGTGCAAACTCCAGAAAGGACTTTATGGACTTAAACAGGCTGCTAGAGCCTGGAACCAGAAGTTGCATAAAATGCTGACGCAACTTGGGTACAAGCAAGGCGACGCTGGCAAGTGCTTGTACAGTAAGTCAAATAATGGACAATTCTCATATATCTTAGCTTTTGTTGATGACCTGATTATTGCCACAGCAAGTGAGAAAGACTATACACAGATAGTAAAACACCTTAGCAAAGAGGTGGAGGTCAAGGAGCTAGGAGATGTCCAGTACTACCTCGGGATCCAGGTGGAAAGAGAAGAGGACAGCTCATTTCTTCTCAGCCAAAGACAGAAGATCCACGAGCTAATTGAGCACATGCAGACGCAAGACGCACATCCAGTTGCTACACCGATGGCTACTGACTTCCTGAAGAATCAGCAGGATTCGAAGCAGCTGCCAGACAACAATGACTACAGAAGCAGAATACGTTGCAGCAACAGAAGCCTGCAGAGAGATAGCCTGGCTTGATCAACTCATAAAGGACTTTGGGTTGGTGAGAAAAGGGCCTGTCAGCTTGCTGGAGGACAATCAAAGTTGCCTGAAGCTGACGCAGAGTGAGAAGTTCCTGGCCAGAACAAAACACATTGGGGTTAAATACCACTACATACGCCAGATGATCCAGGATGGACTTGTGGAACTATCCTACTGCAGCACCCAAGAGATGACTGCTGACATCCTGACGAAACCCCTACCAAGAGAGAGTTTGCAGAATCTACGTGTCAAGCTGGGACTCTGGGTGGTTGAATAAAGTTGTTTATGTTTTGTATATGTTGTATTGCCTGAGAAGGAGCAATCAATGACAAAATTCCTAGAGTGTACATGTTAGAACATGGGGAGGGATGTCTGTCTAGCAAGAGGCTAAACTTCCTGGGACGGACTTCCTCCGCATGTGACCAGAGGTGGGTGTGGCCTCACCTGTGCAGGTAATGGTAAAAGCACAGGGCAGGCAGCCACTCTCTCTCTCTCTGCCATCTTCCTTCGATGAGGAAACATCCAAGGATGCCCTCTTGGCTCTCAGCCAAGAGAGGACGGGACTATCTTACTGCAAGATAGATTCTGAGTGTATTTTACCTTTTTAAGCTGTCTGCCTTCTGGGATCATATTGTGAACAGAACGTGAGTAAACTCTTTTATACTTTTATAAAGAATGTGTTGTGTCTTGTATTTTAAGAGGGAACAAAAGGGGAAATTACCAGAGTAATTATTATAGAGGTTCTAGCGAACCTGTGCAAGCGTTACCGTTGCGAACTTAAAGGGGAATGTCTATAAACTGCTGATATTTTGGGAACTTGTTAGCACAAGTTGGATTAGGATATAATCCCACAATATATCCTCTCCTGCACCCCAGAACATTCCCACAGGGACGACGACGCTGAGCCATCAGAGGGAGAAGAGGGAGCAGACTGTGAGCAAGAGGAGGTGTTGGAAACTGAAGAGGCAGGAGGGCAGGAAGATTCTGCGGCAAACAGCAGCCCAGAATCTGAGGCAGAAGTGGAGGCTGGAGGTGGGGGTCAAGAGGCAGAGATCAGGCAGGCTGCTGAAGAAGCCAGGGGGTCTCCCCATTCTGCTGCGATCAGCTCCCCTCCCTGCTGGTCTCCCAGAACACAGAGAAATTAAGAGGAGGGGGCAAAGACAGGCAAGGTGTCAGAGTCTCAGGTTGCTTGGGAAGGACCAGGGGGAGGAGGAGACTTCAGAGAGTGGTGGGAGGGTAGCAACCTTCAGCCTTCACAACTACCTCACTGGGGCAAGACCTGTTGGGAAAGGTTTCTGTGATCAGGAGGCCTGCACGGTTTGGGTTTCTTTGAATAAAGAATGTTGGCTTCTTTTGAATAAAACACCACTGACACCAGGTGTTTTTTCTTGCTGACCTCCTCCTCCTCCTCCTCACTCCAGCTCCTGACAGCTGTCTGGCTGCTGAAGAAATGGGTGGGGTTGGACTTACTTTCTTGTACTTGGATTTGGAACGCAAAGCCTTTTCCACAGCTGTCAGCCACTCTTGCTCCTTTGTCGAGTCCAAGTAGAAGAAAGCCTCTGTGCTCAGGTCCAGCTCCTGGAACCGAATGCCCAAGTGCCAAAGAGAAGGATGTGGAACTGCAGGAATAGGACTCCCATCGGAACAGACGTGCTGGTTAAATATGCAAAGACAACAGGAGTGTGTGGCAGGTAGGATTACAAGGGCAGGCAAGATCAAGACCAAGAACAAAAAAGTAATACCAGCCACTTCTTCCTCAGCTTAGCTATTCTGGGCCCCAAAGGAGCTTTGCTAATGAAAGAAAAAAAGCCTTTTCCTTGTATTTTTTAAGATGTGTCAGCCAGCCTGATATCTAAGCACTATCCTAGTAGCCACAGGCAACCAGAAATTCTTTGAAGGCAAGTGAGTTGGTTGATCTCTCCATTCTTCCTTCACCTGGCAACCTGGTTTCCAGGCTGGCTTTCCGGGAGCAGAAAACCACCTCTCAGATCTGCTGTGCCAAGCTTGTTTGCTAGAAGATTACCCCGTAACACCCTTGTCCTCTTTGCAAACCTCCTAAATGGCTAGCCTTCTGTGTTTCCATGCTGGCCATGAAGGAATGGGCATTCCCCACTCTGAAAACAGCACAGAAATACAGCCTGTCTAGTAAAGGGGTAAAAAGAGCAAGCGAAACAGCCTCTGTAAAACAGTAGCATCTGAAGCTGCTAACCACATACTGATAAACATATCATAAAAGCAGACATGAAAAACAAATGGCCACTGGGTACTACTAACAGTGGGACACGGGTGGCGCTGTGGGTTAAACCACAGAGCCTAGGACTTGCAGATCAGACGGCCGGCGGTTCGAATCCCCGTGACGGGGTGAGCTCCCGTTGCTCGGTCCCTGCTCCTGCTAACCTAGCAGTTCTAAAGCACGTCCAAGTGCAAGTAGATCAATACGTGCCGCTCTGGTGGGAAGGTAAACGGTGTTTCCGTGTGCTGCTCTGGTTCGCCATAAGTGGCTTAGTCATGCTGGCCACATGACCCGGAAGCTGCATGCCGGCTCCCTCGGCCAATAAAGTGAGGTGAGCGCCACAACCCCATAGTTGGCCATGACTGGACCTAATGGTCAGGGGTCCCTTTACCTTTACCTTACTACTAACAGTATGAGGAAATAACCAAAGCAAAAACTTTGTTTGAAGTAGTAAGCTTAGCATTATAAGGATGACCCACACCAAGTGTTTGGGGGGGTCACACCTCCCTGTCCTCCAGCACAGCTTTTAGGAGGAGTTCCAAAGGTTTTGCTTCAGTTTTGGATTAACTGCATCTTGTCACAATGTCTGAAGCTGCACTAACCGCTTCATTTGAACCATGGCTCATTGAAACAAGCCAACTTCCAATCGTGGGTTTACAAAGCTGGTAAAATGAACCACCATAGGATCTGGACACACCAAACTGTGGTTAATTTAAAATCCAAGTGGAAGCTTCCCAATAGGCTTGGGGTGGGGGAGAGGTGTGCAAACCTGGAGGAGAGGCTGCCATCCTGCTCATAATATGAAGCCACGGTTCAGTATGTGGCACCAAGGGAAATTGCCCACCACAACTAATACTTTCAATTACCCACCCATGTGGCCTGAGTGAACAGGACAGACTTTGCCTGGCACCCAACAATAAAGCTGTCATGTAGATGTCGCTTTCCAGCCCCAACTCTGATACAGGTTCCACTGGTCTTTGCACTTTTGCATGATCTGACCTGAAATTCTGGGTGTTGACATATTCCTTCTCTCTCTTGGCGAGGACGTGCTTGATGAGTCCCTCTCTCTGTCCGGACTGCATATGTGTGGAAGGCACAAAGAGCTGGCACATAGTGTGGGTCATTGGGGTTGCTTCTTGCTCATGCTCTCCTTGTCACGGATACGCCTCAGGGAGATGAGAACAGAACTCAAGTAGTCCTTAAAAGCAAGGAGGCGGGAGGGCACAGTACACCTCTAAGGCAACTTACAGCCTGCTTGGTGGCAGCGGTGGGGGTGGAGGCTCCCGGCGGGCACTCATTTGCTGATTCTGCAGGTTTCTTTCCTTCTCCATGAAGTTATCCTCGAATCCCAGAATTCCGGAGAGAGGAAAAGACTTCTGAGGTTAGAGAGGCTTCAGAACCGTTTGGGGAAGTTTTGGGAAAGGAACTTAGAAAATACTTAACTGCAGGAAAATGTTCCTGCCTCCCCACAGCACCACATTTGTCGGACAATTGCCTCTCAGCTTATGCACGTTTAGGAAGGATTGTGGAGGCAACAGGTCCTCCCCTCAAGGCCTTTTCCTCTAAAGGAGGTAGACTGGTCTTCTCCAATCCTCTGGCCACTGCTGAGTTTTCGAAACTTGCTGGCATATTGAGTGTAGCACCTTAACAGCATCATCTTTAACAAAATTTAATAGTTCAGCTGGAATATCATCACTTCCACTGGCCTTGTTATTAGCAGTGCTTTCTAAGGCCCATTTGACTTTGCTCTCCAGGATGTCAGGCTCAAGGTCAGCAACCACACTACCTGGGGTGTATGAGACATCCATATCTTTCTGGTATAATTCCTCTGTGTATTCTTGCCACCTCTTCTTGACGTCTTCTGCTTCTGTTAGGTTCTTTCCACCTTTGTCCTTTATTATGGTACTCTTTGTATGAAATGTTCCTTTCATAGCTCCAGTTTTCTTGAACAGATCTCTGGTTCTTCCCATTCTGTTGTTTTCCTCTATTTCTTTGCATTGCTCGTTTAAGAAGGCCCCCTTGTCTCTCCTTGCTATTTTTTGGAAATCTGCATTCAATTTCCTGTATCTTTCACTATCTCCCTCGCATTTTGCTTGCCTTCTCCAAGTCCACCTTTCCTTTTGAAGCAAAATGTCATTGAAATTCGGGAGAAATGCCCTGCATGAAGTCTTGGGTTTGCAATTTGGGGAGAGGGAAGACTGTCTGTGGCGCTGGGGAGCGGGCAGGCTGGCGAGGCCCCCTAGATCTAGAGGCCCTAGGCTTCAGCCTACTTAGCCTATACATAAATCCGGCCCTGCCTATGTCACAGTGAGCACAGGCCCATCGATCACGTGCAAGGCATTCTGCATGTTGGGAAGGAGCCTCCTGTTCTGGGCCAGGTGGAAGAGTGACACCAGCAGAAGACTGGTCGATGACCTGGCCGATATGATTCAAACCTGTGCCGATGTAGGAAGCCAAAGCCATGCGATGTCTTTGCTTGCCGGTGCCATCCAAGCTGGCAATAAGCCGACAGGCAACTGCTTCAACTGCAAACGCCCAGGTCATTTTGCTAAACAATGCAGAGCCCCTGGTGGATAATACCCCCATCTTCGTCAAAAGAAAGAAAAGAAATGGAGATTTGCTTCTGTGTCTCATTTCCTGCCTTAATATAAATTCCATGATAGTGCTCATTTTCAGTGTTTTGTTTTTGCCCCTTTCTGCTTCCGCTCCTAATAGTGGTGATTCCACACCTATAAATGTGTGGGAATCTTTTGCAAAAACCCTCAATGTTTCTTCCTTTTGCCTAACTCAACAGGTATCAATAGGTGAAATCCTTGGTTCCTGCCTTATCCCTGTTTGCCATGACCCTCTCGATTTGCAAAATGATACCTGGTTTTATTCATCCTTACCCCAAAATGATTCTCTCCGCACCCTTGGTTATTCCGGTTACCATAACTGGGGTAACCAAGTTCGCCGACGCCCATCTCTGGCCATTGATTTGTTGACCCCATACGTGGCCTCTTTTAATATCACTTGCACCCGTATGATCAATTGCACAAAAACCAACTGTGTGAAAATGGGCAAGGATAATTTTAACTGCTCTGATTATGTAAATATTTCCTATGTATATAAATATACAGAGCTGCCTGAAGGCTGGTTCTGGTCGTGTCCAGGCTACACATTCAATTATATTCCAGCAAATATTAGCCATGGCACACCTTGCTGCTTAAGCCGCTTGTCTATCATTTTACCCCAAAAGCATCATTTGTCCCGGTCTCGATATCGCCGCTCTGTGGAATTGACTAATGATTGTGATGATTCTGTTTCTCTCCCTAGCAGATCTGAATATATTTTTCTAGCTGTCTCTCTCTTAGGAGTCCCTGGATTGGCTGTACGGAATAGCAGGAATATTAACTCTTTAGCTTGCTCCGCAGCAAAAGCTCTGAACTTTACCTCACAAGCTCTTCACCTTTTGAATAAAGAACAGAGTGAACTCCAGCATGGGCTCTTACAGAATCGTGCCGCGATAGATTATTTGCTGATGCTTCATCATTATGGTTGTGAACAAGTGGATGACATGTGTTGTTTCAAAATTACTGACAATTCCAAAGTTATTCAAAAGCAAATCTCCCATTTGCAAAATCTCATACATCACTTCAAACAGGACGTTGGACTTTCTGACCTCTGGCATTCGTTCACCCAGTGGCTCACTGGCTGGTTGCCAAATTTGAATTGGCTTCACAATCTTTTTCAATATGCTATTATCATAGTATGTATATTAATTTTGCTATGTTGTTTCATCCAATGCATCCCTGGTCTCATACGCCTTTGGTCTCAGTGTTTTTATCCTCCTCAGCCACCCAATAAAGTCATTGCTGCCTACTTTGCGAAATGGCAGCACCAACAGTAAACATTAGGGGAGATGTGGACGGACTTATTTCGGGCATGCGCTGGCATACCACGTATCCCGAAGTATTTTTGTCCCATTCCCCTTAAAATCACTTGACAGCATCGGTGGGCAGACTTATTTCGGGTATGCGCTGGCATACCACGTATCCCGAAGTATTTTTGTCCCACTCACCTTTAAATAAAAAAAGAAAGGAGGAGATGTAGGAAAGCTCTGTTTCTGCACATGACTGTAACATGTTTGGGAAAGTCTTGCTTCTAAGTTTCGTCTCTGTACATGCTGCATAAATCGTTCTGCACAAATCATTCTAATACTAAGACATTCCCTCACCACCCCAGAATGTTCAGTTCACATTGAGTTCATGAAACACCGTACCCTGACCTGTTCTTAATGCATAGTTGACCACATCTATTGGAACGTAATGGTTTAAATCTTGCATTATCTTTTTTTATATATATATATATAATTTTTTATTAATTTTCCAACATATATTAAGACACAATACAACTGACAATACATAAACAAACAAACATATAGACACGTATAATTTCATAACCTCTTTTTCTTAAACCTTGTTTCAACGACTTCCCCATACATCCCTTTTCTGCATCCCTGTTTTAAACTTTTCCAGCAACCCCTAATTTCAATTACTTATAATTCACCTTCTTGAATCCTTTTTCTCTTACCCAATTATTTGTCACTGCAATTCTGTTTTACATTACCCATGACATTTTAGCACTCATTAATTTTACAACAGTTCTTAAGATAAACTTTAAATTTCTTCCAATCTTCTTCCACCGTCTCTTTTCCTTGGTCGCGGATTCTGCCAGTCATCTCGGCCAGTCCCATATAGTCTATCACCTTCGTCTGCCACTCTTCCAGCGTGGGTAGTTCTTGTGTCTTCCAATACTTTGCTAAAAGAACTCTTGCTGCTGTTGTAGCATACATAAAGAACGTCCTATCTTTCCTTGACACCAATTGGCCTACCATGCCCAGGAGAAAGGCCTCTGGTTTCTTATGAAAGGTACACTTAAGGACCTTCTTAATTTCATTATAGATCATTTCCCAGAAGGCCTTGATCCTTGGGCACGTCCACCAAAGGTGGTAGAAAGTACCTTCAGTTTCATTACATTTCCAGCATTTATTATTATTATTATTATTATTTTATAAATTTTTATTGATTTTCCAACATATATCAAAACACAACACAGCTGACAGTACACAAACAAACAAACATACAAACACGTATAATTTCATATCCTCTTTTTCTTAAACCTTGTTTCAACGACTTCCCCATGCCTCCCTTTTCTGCATCCCTGTTTTAAATTTTCCCAGCAACTCCTAATTTCAATTACTTATAATTCACTTTCTTTAATCCTTTTTCTCTTACCCAATTATTTGTCACTGCAATTCTGTTTTACATTACCCATAACATTTTAACACTCATTAATTTTACAACAGTTCTTAAGATAAATTTTAAATTTCTTCCAATCTTCTTCCACCGTCTCTTTCCCTTGGTCACGGATTCTGCCAGTCATCTCAGCCAGTCCCATATAGTCTATCACCTTCGTCTGCCACTCTTCCAGCGTGGGTAGTTCTTATGTCTTCCAATACTTTGCTAAAAGAACTCTTGCTGCTGTTGTAGCATACATAAAGAACGTCCTATCTTTCCTTGACACCATTTGGCCTACCATGCCCAGGAGGAAGGCCTCTGGTTTCTTATGAAAAGTACACTTAAGTACTTTCTTGATTTCGTTATAGATCATTTCCCAGAAGGCCTTGATCCTTGGGCACGTCCACCAAAGGTGATAGAAAGTACCTTCAGTTTCCTTACATTTCCAGCATTTATTATTGGGCGTATGATAGATTTTTGCAAGCTTGACTGGGGTCATGTACCACCTGTACATCATTTTCATAATGTTCTCTCTTAAGGCATTACATGCCGTGAATTTTATACCGGTAGTCCATAACTGTTCCCAGTCAGCAAACATAATGTCATGACCAATGTCTTGTGCCCATTTAATCATAGCTGATTTAACCATCTCATCTTGTGTATTCCATTTCAACAGCAAGTTATACATTTTTGACAAATTCTTAGTATTGGGTTCCAACAATTCAGTTTCTAATTTTGATCTCTCCACCTGAAAGCCGATTTTCCTGTCCTGTTTGAAAACTTCATTTATCTGATAATAATGAAGCCAGTCTCTTACTTTAGACTTCAGTTTCTCGTAACTCTGCAATTTCATTTTTCCCTCCTCTTGTTCTATGATTTCCCAGTATTTTGGCCATTTAGATTCCATATTAAGTTTTTTCACTTCCTTAGCTTCCATTGGTGACAGCCACCTAGGGGTTTTATTTTCCAACAGATCTTTATACCGAATCCAAACATTATATAGTGCTTTCCTAACAATATGGTTTTTGAAACCTTGGTGAATTTTAACCTTGTCATACCATATATATGCATGCCAGCCAAACCTATTATTGAACCCTTCCAGATCCAAAATGTCTGTGTTTTCAAGAAGCAGCCAGTTTTTCAGCCAGCAAAAAGCCGCTGATTCATAATACAATTTTAAGTCCGGCAGGGCAAACCCCCCTCTTTCTTTTGCATCAGTTAATATCTTAAATTTTATTCTGGGCTTTTTGCCCTGCCAGACAAATCTAGATATGTCTTTCTGCCACCTCTTGAAACAATCCATTTTATCCACAATCTGCAATGTTTGAAACAAAAACAACATTCTCGGCAAAACATTCATCTTAATAACAGCAATTCGGCCTAACAAGGAAAGTCTCAAATTTGACCATATTTCTAAATCTTTCTTAACTTCTGTCCAACATTTCTCATAATTGTCTTTAAATAAGTTCACATTCTTAGATGTCAAATTAATCCCCAGGTATTTCACTTTCTTTGCTACCATTAAACCAGTTTCTTTTTTTTTTTAATGAAATATTTATTAAGATTTTTCAAATTCAATACAAAAAAATCAAAAAGAACAAAAAAATGCAAAAAAAAGATAAAAAGGAAAAATTTAAAATTTATAGTTTCATATTTTCATTACCATATTTCCCAGACTTCCCCACACTTCCCCCTCTTGCATTCCAATTCAAATTGTTTGTTCAACAAGTTCCTATCCCCAATTTTTAACCTTTTTATGTTTAATTCATTTTTTTTAACTTATTTTAACTTATAAACATCAATATTTGTACCTCAATACACAAATCTTTCTCCTAAAGTCGACCCTAGTTCCATTCCACGAATTTCCCAATTTTCATATTGTTGACCAAACCAAAATAAAATAAAATAAAATAAGACAGATCATAGTTATACACCCTTTGGATTCTCAAATCCCACCACCCCCTTTCCCGGTTTCGATCCCCAACAAATGTCCAGTCTTAATCTTCTGTCAGCCTGGAGATCTCACGTCCGAGGCTCTTAATTCTCTCTCAGTTCCTCTCTGCCGGTTTTTTTTGATAGTCCTTGATATTAAACTCCAAATTTCGGAGGAGCTCTGTCTCAATAAGGTCCAAATTTCTTCCAGCCAGGCCTCCATACTTAAAAGCCAGGTCCAAAAGTCCAATTGTCACCAAGACTCCAGCTTCCACTTTAATCAGATTTGTAATCCATAGATCTTCCGGTCTCCACACAAAGGAATCTCTCCATTCTTCCTTCACCAATTTAAACCAGAATTTCATCATCCAGTACTTGTTTTCCTTTGTAATCATCCTGTCAGGCCTTTGGTTTGATTTTTTGTTTCCCTTTTTGAGCATGATGTCAGGTCTCTGGCTCTCCTTTGTCATTTGCCAAGTTACAGCTCCTCCTTCCTTCTCCTCAAGAACAACATGTATCTCTTTCTCCACACTTTCAAGATTCTCAAAGTCCTCTTTTTGTCCAGCTGCATGGGCTTCCTGAGTCAAGTCCTTATCAAGTTCCGTAATGTTATTTACTTTTAAATTCAAGGTTGTTACATTTGTAGACAAAACCTCGATTTGATCTTGTAACTTTCCCAGGAGAACAAATATTCTGTCCAGCCCAGCCTGGATTTTCCCTTTTCCAGCCATTCTTGTAGTGTCCCAGATCCTCCTCTAGAGGGATTTAGTAACTTAGTATTCTTTCGAGTTAAAATCCAAAAGTCAGGTTAATTTGTATCAGTTCTTACTTATTTTCAACAAAATATAACCAAATTGCAGCAACTGTATCCAGCAGAGACAGCAGAAACAAAGTTCTCTTTTTCCTTTTTGACAGCTAAATTTGACAGCTGTCAAACTTCTCTATGTCTCCTCAACAGGCTCTCTCGCGAATCACTCCCGGGTCTGGGGGGGGGGTGGAACTTCAATTCTCAAAATTAACTCTTATCCTCCAGCACAATTACTTATTGTATCGCCAAATCGTGAAATTGATATCTTTTATCAAAAAGACAATTCTCTCGACTTTAGTTAACTAGTCCTTGCTTTAGATCTTTTACAGGGCGGGGAGGCGGACTTCCTGTTTGCACCTTCCCCGATCGTGCCAAATTCCAAAGAAATTTCCTTAAAAAGTCCAATTTCCGTACTACTCACGGGTTGTTACTTTTAGGGTCCGATTGTTCACAGGAAAAAGTCAGTGCCCTCCGACCATGGCTCGCGGCTTCACTCCCCAGGAGAAGCAGTCGACTCTCAGCACCGCGCCACTCACCCCGTCCCCCGTTCCAAAGCCTTTAAAAGGGCTTCTTCACGGGTCGGGGGGGACGCAAATGGTGCCCGCCGAGTCACCAAGTTCACAGGCTTCCCCGCCTGTGATTTCTAAGGGTCCCCGCTTCGCCGCAGCGGCAAGACCCCACTCCTGAAGAGCCGATTCCCTCCGGAGCTCGGAGGGAATCCGCCATTAGCCGTTCGCGCTAACCCGGAAGTCCCATTAAACCAGTTTCACTGTGAAACCTCTCTCTTTCAGCAACTGTTAGATTTTTGTCCAGTACTTTCGTTTTCTTTTTATTCAGCTTAAAACCTGCTACTTGACCAAATACTTGTATTAGCTCCAAAACTCTTTTCGTACTAGTGTCTGGCTCTTGTAAAGTTAATACTAGGTCATCTGCAAACGCTCTCAATTTGTATTGTTTAGCTCCGACCTGAATCCCTTTAACCAGCTGGTCCCCTCTGATCATGTTTAATAAAACCTCCAAGACAGATATAAAAAGTAATGGGGATATTGGGCACCCCTGTCGTGTCCCTTTTTCAATAGCAAATTCTTCAGTAACCATGTTATTTACAATCAGTTTTGCTTTTTGTTCAGAATAAATTGCACCTATACCATTCTCAAAACCTTGGCCTACCCCCATCCCTTCAAGATTCTTTTTCATAAAGCTCCAAGAGATATTGTCAAAGGCTTTCTCCGTGTCCACAAATATTAATACTGCCTTAGTATTAATATTGGCTTCTAATAATTCCATAATATCTATTATATTTCTCACATTGTCAGATAAATGTCTTCATGGAAGAAAGCCCGCCTGGTCTTTGTGAATCTCTCCCACCAAAACTCTCTTCAGTCTTTTTGCCAAAATGTCTGCAAAAATTTTGTAATCCACATTAAGTAATGATATAGGGCGGTAGTTCTTAATCTGGTTCTTCTCAGTCTCCGATTTTGGTATAAGTGTAATATACGCTTCTTTCCACGATTCGGGTGCCTTCTTCCCCTCTAAAATTTCATTACAGACCTCCTTCAGCGGTTGTACAAGCCATTCTTTCAAAGCTTTGTAATATCTGGAAGTCAATCCATCTGGTCCTGGAGATTTTCCCAATTGCATGTTTTGAATGGCTCCCTCTATTTCTTGCTCAGTTATCTTCTGGTTCAAAATCACTTTACTTTGTTCAGAATTTTTTTGTAATCCATATTTTTAAAGAAATTCTTCTATCTCTTTTTCATTCACCGGCCCTTGTGCGTAAAGTCTCCTGAAATAACTCTGAAAACAGTTTCTAATCTCATTTGGTTTATAAATATTCCTTCCTTCAACTTCTAGGCTTGTAACCATATTCAGTTTTTGTCTCTTCTTCAATTGCCATGCCAGAAGTTTCCCACATTTATCTGCCGATTCAAATGTCCTTTGTCTCATTTGTTTTATCTTCCATTCTATCTCCTGATTCATCAATTCCATATATTGCCTCTGATAAAACTTGATTTCTCTCAAAATTTCATGTGACTTTGGCTTTGATCTCAGTTTTTTTTCTCCTTCTTTTATCCTTTCCAGAATCTTGTCCTTCTTCTCATTCTGTCTCTTCCTTTTTATAGCATTCTGCTGAATCAAAAATCCTCACATGACGGCTTTACTTGCGTCCCAAATTACTCTTTTCTCCACCTCTGTTCTCAGATTTATCTCAAAGTAATCTTTCACCGCTTTCTGGGCCTTTTTGTACACCTCTTCATCTCTAAATAGGGAGTCATTCATCCTCCATCTGAAGGAGCCAGCTGTTGTTAAGTTCATCTCCATCTTTACGGCATTATGGTCGGAGCAAGTCTTTGGGCAGATTTCCACTTTCTTTATCTTTGGTGCCATCCCACTAGTTACCCAAATTTGGTCAATTCTAGTGCAGGTCATTTTTGCTTCAGAAAAGAAAGTTCCCTCCCTCTCAAGAGGGTTCCTTGTTCTCCAAATGTCAATCAGGTCCATATTATCTGTCATTTCAAAGAAAGTCTTTGGTAGTCTCTCATCCTTGGAAACCACCTGTCTTTGTGCTTTATCCATATTTGTAGAGACCACACCATTCATGTCTCCCATCATAATTACATTGTAATCCAGATAGTCCATTAATATCTCATGCAATTTCTTGAAAAATTCTGACTTCCCTTCATTTGGAGCATAAATTCCTATTATCAATAATTTTTCTCCTTGGACTTGTATTTCAATTGCCAAATATCTTCCTTGTTCATCTTTAAAAATTAACTTAGGGGCCAACTTTTCCTTTGCATAGATCACCACTCCTCTTTTCTTCACTTTATCTGATGAAATAAATTCCTGTCCTAATGTTTTGTTAATAAGTAATTTTCGATGTACTCTGGTCACGTGGGTTTCTTGCAAACAAATCTAATCCAATTGTTCTCTTTTTAGAATATGAAAAACCTCACGCCTTTTTCTGGGAAGATTCAGTCCGTTACAATTCCAACTTAGAAATTGCAGAGCCATCTTGTTATTTACTTAATTGTTCCCCCAACTGCCCCAAGCAGTTGTTCTTCCTGTGTTGGTGTTTTAAGCCCGAAAGATAAATTTGAAATATCTGTCACTTCCTTTACATTTGTAGGTTCCACCACTTCCTTCAAAAGGTCCTCCTCGTTCCTTTCCAGAAATTGTTCTTTATCTTGCACTGTTTTTATTTTAATTTTCTTTCCTTTGTAGTTAAAAGACAAGCCTTGTGGAAACTCCCATCTAAATAGTATATTATTCTTTCTCAGCAGAGTGACCAAGTCCTTGTAATGAGCTCTCACTTCCAAAATGTATTTAGGGATGTCTTTGTATATCTGCACATAGGAATCTTCAATCTCCAAAGTTCTTTGAAAATGTAAGTTTAATATTTTATCCCTCTCCTCCTTAGATCTTAAAGTTATCAAACAGTCCCTTGGACTCTTTCTATTTTGTCTCCTGCCCAGTCTAAAGGCGGTTACTATCTTGAATTCCTCCTCTTTCAAATTTTCCTGCCAAAATTCCAAAAACTCTTTTGTAAGAAAGTCTATCAAATTATCCTTTTCACTTTCTGGACCCAATCTCAGTCTCAAATTCCTATCTTTTCTCTGCAGTTCCAATAAAGACAGGGCCGCCTCATGCTCATCCAGCTTTTTGCAGACTGGTACTAACTTTTCCTGTGTAGTTTCTGCAGAAATTTTTGCCTCCTCAGCAATCTTTCGGGTTACAGCATTTTCTTCAATTAATTTATTTATTGTCTCTGTATTGGATGTGACACTTTTAGTATTTAAATCTAATTTTGTTGACAGTTCTGTCAGCTGTTTGGAATTCTCTGTGCTCTGCTTTGTCAGAGCTTCCAAGGCCTCATTTATTTTGACTAATGCCTGTGTCACTGGCTCCATAGGTATAGTTGTAACTACGCCTGCTGCAGCTGAACCTGATATTGAGCCCCTTTTCCTCTGTGCAGCTTTACTTTTAGCTCTTGTTGTTATCTCTTCTGCTGGGCCACTCATGTCCCAAGGTCTTTCCCACGGGAATTACTTTCAGATGGAAAACTCCACCAGCTTGTTCTTTACAGTGTAGTTAGTAACTGTTTCCCTACAACCCTCTAGAGGGAGCAGTCCAAAGTTCAGAATACAAAGAAACAAGGATTCCCTTCAAAAATGGCAACAAATTTTCCAATATATTTCCAATAGTAGAACTGTCAATTAGTAACTTCTCCAGAGTCCCAAACTTATAACAAATAAAGTCCCCACTTTGTAGTAAATAGGCAAAGCATCAACTTTGTAACAAGTCTCTAATGGCAGTTCTCAGTCCCGGTGACTTACTTTCCAGGCAGTCCCTCCCAAGGATTTAAAACGGTAGAAAACTCCACTTCTTTACTTCTTTCATGCAGGTAGTACAAATTAAAATCTCCCCCCCCCGGCTCCTGCTTGCTGAGGGGGAGGTTCAAATCCAATGTCCGAGTCAGTCAATTTTAAGGCTATTTTCTGTCAAATTGCAGCTTTGTATTTCGTTGCTTTAGCTGTCATGCAGTCCGGGGAAGGCAGACTTCCTTACTTTTTACCTTCCCCGTTTTCAGTCAAATTTCAGGAATTATTTTGAAGTTGTTGTTCAGTCTTACTCACGGATAATCCAATTAAGTTCCAAATGTCAGGAAGGAATTGGCGCTCTCCGTCTATGGCGACGCGGCTTCACTCCACGGACTGGGTAGCGACTCTCAGCACCGCGCTCACCCGATGCCGCTCCGGAGCCTTTAAAAAGGCTCCTTTGCAGTAAGGGGGGGCGCTTAAGGTGCCCACCGAGTCTCCGTGTTCACAGGTTTCCGCGCCTGTGATTTTATGGGTCCCCGCTTCGCCGTAGCGGTCAGACCCGAACTCGTGGAGCAGTCTCCCTGAGCGGAGCTCAGCGGGAGACCGCCATTAAACGCTGGCGCCGACCGGAAGTCTAAGTCTTGCATTATCAATCATTAGTTATACTTTAATTAGCAGGTTTTCATGCCTGTCTAGTTCTGTGCTCCCTTTCCCAGCCTTTAATCTATTGGTGATTAATCCCTATCTGCAACCTTTGCTTTGTACTTGTGTTAACCAATCAGCAATAAGCACATATGTGGCAATGCTGTAATATTCAATAAAAGAGGCTCCTCGAGACTTGCTCGGGGGATGCCTCCCAGATGACACTCGCTACCTGTCTGTCGTTATTTCAACCCAACAGGGACTGCCCCCTGTTTGAAAACCCTGCAGTTCTGCTGCCAGTCAGTGTAGGCAGTGCTAGGCTAGATTGACTCTGTCAAGTGCAACTTCCTATGAATGCTCCTCTTATACGATTTCTCGAAACACAAGCAAGCTACCTTATCAACGAGTTGTGAGAGTTCATTCATGACTTTTAACAAACAGCAGAAACCATTTTATTATTTCTATGTGAGTACAGAAATCCTGAATATGAAAGGAAGGAAACTTCCTGCCTCTGCAATAAAGGCAGCTGCACTGCTAGGTGAGCTGTCCCGATGCCAACTGAAACAGACCCTCCAAAGATTCAAAGGTGAAAAGGGAATTTTGAGCATCTGAGCACAACTGGGCCGTCTTCTGCGTTAACGTGAAGTGCAGGAAGTGATTGCCTTGAGCAGGGGTAGGCAACCGAAGGCCCGGGGGCCAGATGCGGCCCAATTGTCTTCTCAATCCGGCCCACGGACAGTCCGGGAATCAATGTGTTTTTCCATGAGTAGAATGTGTCCTTTCATTTAAAATGCATCTCTGGGTTCTTTGTGGGAATCCGTTCATTTTCCCCCACCCCACCCCCCCAAAAAATATAGTCCGGCCCCCCACATGCTGTGAGGGACGGTGGACCAGCCCACGGCTGAAAAAGTTTGCTGACCCCTGGCCTTGAGCCTCCTTAGGACTGGCGCAGGGGCCGTGCATTTCAGGGTGCCAGCCAAGGCCCCTGCCCCAGTATTGATTGCTGATTCTACTGAGTCCATCAGTATATTGTTGTGAAGTGACCTGGCATTTTTAATGAAGTGCAATATAGGCTTGTCTTACATCTTTAACAACAACAACAACACAGTAAATTGCACAGAAGAATTCCATGTTGCCTGTGGGAGCGGCTGGGTAGACCTCTTTGCAGCTGCATGATCCAGGCATTTGATCTATAAGCAACTGGTCAATCTTCATAATTGGCTCTGACTTCGTGTAGGAGATGGAACACATTCTTCTATTTCTCACCCCTGTATTCCACCCCCACCCCCCTCCTCCTATACTCGGACGGTGCCGACTACTCATCTCTACAGAGTGAAATGTTTATGAGTCCTGCAGATCTAGTCTCAGACGTCAAACCTCTACCCCAAAGACGGGGGAGCCTGTGACCTTCTAGAGCATACATTTCTTTGGACTGCTATATGCTGAAGTGAACAAATGTTTTGTCTGAAACCCTTGAGAGCTTCTGTGGGACGCCCGAGAGAGCACTGGGCTAGAGGGATCATGGGAATGACTTGTTCCACAACAGCAGATAGCATGCAGAAATTTAAACTGTAGCAAAGGGAGGTAAACTGTCTAGCTAGCTGGCTAGCTATGTCTTGCTGAAAGTGCATGCACTCCTCTTAGCCAAAGCCCCAATAACTGCAAGCGTGGAGCCACACAAACACGCCTGATCTCGACACTGTCTTGGGGGAAACTCCCGATGCTGGAAAATTCATGTGCTCAATTTCTGCACATTGAGACAGGAGCCAAAGAAAGCACACGCAGAGTAGGGGGGCTCATAAAAAAGGTTTCTTTGGGAGGGGGTGGGTTGAGGTTTGCTCCGATGTGAAAGCTAAAGAGCAGGCTTTCACAGAGAAAGGAGCAGAGTGAGGCGGAAACTACCGGGACCCGTGCTTTCCAGGCACGCTGACGGGAGGGATGAGTCCAGCATTGCATTGTTGGGTCGTATTTTCAGTGACAACTATTTATGACAGAGGTTTACAGAAAATTGATCTAAAACCTCTGCTTGTAAGAGGCTATGGGCATTTGAAGAAGCCCATCATAATCTTTACATGAAATGTATCTTTAGAACACCGGTGGCGTCATGTCCCCATTTGTTGCCTTAGTTTCTCCATCAATGCACCACCCACAATTTGCCATCATATTGGCATCAGGTGTTTTCCAGGCCAGTGAATGTCAGCAACCCCTTCTTCTAAAGCTGCTTCCCCAGTTTCATCCAAAATAGAAAGAAATGCCATTTGGTAGCCCATTGAGAAGCTTTGGGAAGTAATGAAATACATTTCTGAAAGTTATTTATGGATGCACAAGGTCACCACATCTTTGCTTAAGGTGAATGGAAAGGAACATTTCCCCAGGCGGCACACCACTGTCCCCGAATCTTGTCCGCTGCTTGGTCATTTCAACAGATTGTGTGTCTTAGTAAGATTTTGTACATTTCAGAAAGCTTTCCCTTGCCTACAAATGAAGTGCATGATTTTTCAAAAACTTATTAATGCCCCGTGCTTTTACTTCTGGTGTGGTAAAAAATTGCAGAATCTGGCTATCATTTAAAGCAGTGTAAGACGCTGGTTTACGTTTCCCCTCACATTTGGTGACTAGGTAGGGATATGCAGTTTTGTGTTTTGTTTTTTGAAGAGTTCCTAAGGAGTCCTGCTGCTTCCGAGTTTTATTTTGGGGGTTGTTGTTGTTTTTGTTTACAAAAAGGTAATCCAGTTGTAACCTTTTTCTAGGTACAATTCTGTACATTCTGGTACTACCTGTTCACTCATGGTCCCTCCAAATCCCTTTGTTTCTTTTAGCAATGTGTCCTTGTGTATCTGCTACCTTTGCTTACAGAATTTCTCCTGAGGGGCGCTTTGAACATGTCCTGTAATACATGTGGATAAAAGGAATCACCTTTGTTAATTTCAAAAGCCATTTTATTTCTTCCATGATTTTCTTCTGTTGTTAATTTATTTTGTAAACGCAAGTGGGGTTTAGTCACCAGAGAGGTGGAGTCTGTGGTTTTGCTCAATAGGTCATGGTCATTTCAAGAGCCATAGGGCCTGAGATGGTTCCAGCTCTAATTTACGTGTAAGATTAGGAGTCCAAGAATGTGAAATCAGTACTGCAGAAGGTCAGTTCTGACATACTTCCCCCCTAAATAGTGGGTGAAGTCCTTTTGGAAAGGACTCAAAGGTTTCAAAGTGTCAAGTTTTGCTGTACTGAAGGACTGTCCATATCTAATCTATTAGAACATTGAACCCTCCTCCCCACTCCAGGAATTTTGCTATCCAAAGTGGGTTTGAATTTGGATAATAAAAGTTTCCAGTCGAGTAGATTTATATATTTTAGTGAAGGTAAGCAACTTAAAATGACCACAGACCCAGTAAAACTCATTACAAAGAGAAGAGAAACAACATTTAAAAGCAGATACAAATAATGAGGCATTATTCTTTTCTCAAGAAACCAGCAAAATTTCACTTTTCCTGTTTTATTTTAAGCATGCTTTTTATTCAAGTTTTTAACAAACAACAAGGGGGTAAGCTGCTGACTATAGGCAGACTATCCTTTCTCAAGGGCCATTCCAAATGTGTACAATTGATGGCTCCAAAGTAAGCTGCACTCTGTGAGTCCAGAGGGCAACTGGTGCCATTGTCCCTGTTAGCATTTTGTAAGAAAGGGCACCAAGATTTCATCAAGCTGTCTGCCTTGATGAGACTTGCAGTGAGGATCCCTTTGATAAGCCATCGGCAATGCATAAAGGAGGGCAGGTGGCTTGGTGAGCAGGGAAAGTCTTTCAAAGATTTGGACCAGCGATGTGCCTTTGCTTCGGGCAAAGGGTGATGGTGGATGGATCATAGCTACCTAACTCAGCACTGTCTGTACTGATTGGCAGTGGCTCTACAAGGTTCCAGGCAGGTGATGTTTTCAGTTTCACCTGGAGATGCTGGAGACTGTTCTGGGACCTGCATCACCAGCGAGCTCTGGTCCTCCCTTAAGGAGTTCGGCAGCTCAGTGGTCTGACTCTGTGGAAGGCACCATGCTATTCCCCTTTAAATTAGCCATGTATACAGAAAGCACGAGAACTGGAATTTTGCTCTTGAATTGATTTTTGGATCGCCTGCATGCCAAGCACATACTTCTACCACTGGGCCAGCACCCTTCCTCAGTGACTGAGGTCTCATTGCACACAGCCATCCAGCAAGCAAAAAAATGGTATTGTTAGAAGGGCAGAGTGGGGAGCAAGAGATTCAGGGGCCTGTTTTAGACCCACAGTGCTCGGGTTTATTCTGCTGCCTGCTTGACATTGTGCCTCCTTTCCCCCTACCTTTTATTCCTATGAAAGTTTCACAGTGTCGCTGCTTGGGATTCTGGATAATCTATGGTGTTTTTCTTTTCAGTTTTTTAAATTAATTTTCCAAAAAAAAATTAAGACAAACAAACAAACAAACAAACAAACAAACATACATCCTAATTGTAATTAAACCAATCTTGATAACATTGTTAAGTGACTTCCTCAAATCCCCCTGGTTGAATTTCATTGTATTTCATTTTAACAGTTTTCCAAAATCAATCTTCTCAAAAAAAAAAAAAAAATTAACTTGATCACTTCACATCTTCCATTCTTTCTAATCTAGTTTGAAACATCTTAATTCCTATCCTTACATATTTAAACCCTAAGCCTATCTCATATTTTCAAGCTTTTCCAATTAGGTTATCTTGACATATTTAGCTAAATAATCTTTGAATTTTGTCCATTCTTCCTGGTACTCCTCCTCCTTCTGGTCGCGGACTCTTCCCGTCAGGTGGGCTAGCCCCGGGATTCTGGAGAATCTATGTGACTAGATGCTTGTAATGTATGCCAGGCAATCTGGCACAATTGGGTAGGGTTGCCATCCGCCGGGATTTGGCCGTTGGAAACAAGTGTCCACGCGGGAAACGCTTGAATGTCCAGGAAAATCCCAAGGTATAGCAATTCTACACGTGGGGAGTAGGGACGCAAGCGCAAATCAGAATAAAGCAAAGGCTGGGAAAGTTCAAACAGAAACACACACACACTATTCCTCAAGATTTGTGTTTAAGACACAGGATCATAGAATTGTGGAGTTGGAAGGGACACCGAGGATCATCTAGTTCCGTTATTCCCAATCAGGGGTCCGTGGCCCCATCCCTTGCCTCCCTCCAACTAATTTTCTCTCATTTTGGCATGGCAATAGCATACATTTTATGGGCGGTCTTGTTGTTTTTAGTATACCTAAAATCCTTTGCTTATTACCCCACATTTTGAACCCGCAGCCCTGAGATTAAGAGTGTCACGCTCTACCAACTGAGCCATCCCACTGTAATTATCCCACACCTCCCCTCTTGACGAAGCTGCCTGCAAAGCTGATCTGCAGAGGAAATGTCCATCTGCAGGCATGGTTTCAATCCAAGCAGCAAATACTAGTGGTCAACTTCAAAAGTGCAGTCAACAAACCCTGCTTGCCTAAGAACAATTGAACACACCCTTGAAGCTCCTTTGCAGCCATGTCTTTACCTGTCTCCACACCTGACACCACGTATGATGCTAGATGTGGGGCCTGCAGGCCTGTCAAGATTCCTCACCTCTGCTCTATCTAGCCAGCCTGATGTTTTCAAATGGAGGTTAAAGCTGTTAAGCTGTTTGGATGCATGACTGGACTTTACTGTGGGCATTTCATTTTGATTGATTTTACTGTGATGTGTCCCAGAGCCTTAAGGATAGGGTGGCCTAGGAACCTAAGCCACCAGGTATATAAAAATGAGGTCCACTCCAGCCAAGAGTGAGAGAGATCTCAGCGCTCTGCAGCTCAGCTGCTTTAAAGAGAGAGAGAGAGAGATCTCAAAAGATTGTGCTGATTGGGGAATTGGGAAAGTGTCCCAGCAGCAGTCTGCAGCTCAGCTGCTTGAATGTGAAAGAGAGAGAGATCTCAAAAGGTTGCGCTGATTAGGGCATTGGGGAAGCATCCCGGCAGCACTCTGCAGCTCAGCTGCTTTAACGAGAGAGAGAGAGATCTCAAAAGATCACGCTGATTAGGTCATTGGGGAAGCGTATCAGCAGCGCTCTGTGGATCGTCTGCTTTAACGTGTGTGTGTCACAGACAGAGAGAGAGAGAGAGATCCCCAAATTTCACACTGATTAGGGTATTGGGAAAGCTTCGCGGCAGTGCTCTGCAGCTCAGCAGCTTTCACTTGAGAGAGAGAGAGAGATCTCAGAAGATCAGGCTGATTAGGGCATTGGGGAAGCTTCGGGACAGTGCTCTGCAGCTAAGCTTCTTTAACATGAGAGAGAGATCTCTATCAAAAATTCACACTGATTAGGACATTGGGGAATCTTCCAAGCAACACTCTGCAGCTCAGCTACTTTAATGTGTGTGTGTGTGAGAGAGAGATCTCAAAAGATTTCGCTGATTAGGGCATTGGAGAAGCATCCTGACAGTGCTCTGCAGCTCAGCTGCATTAACGTGAGAGAGAGGAACCAAGCCCTGCAGCCAAATACACGGAAGAAATGCACCTTGGGCTTCTTGCCGTACAGCAGAAAATAGGGTGTGTCCCCTACAACAGAACTGAACGAATGGTTCAACGTGAACGCAGACGTCCGCCAGACTTCGGACCAAAAACGTTGGGGAAGCTCAGCATCAAACAGCAAAGCTGCGGACATCTCCTGAAGCGTTCTGTTTCTGCGTTCTGCAACGCCATTCTGTTGAGGACTGTGTGGAACTGTCAACCTGTGACGTATTCCCTTCTGGCGGAATAAACTCTGCAGCGCAGACCCGGTGAATTCTCCACCACGGTCAGTCTGAAAGCTGCGCACTTGTGTAGAGTATTGCAGTTCAACCGCTGCAATCCAATCTCTTATTAGTGGCACAGCCTCACTCTTGTGTTTGATTGGGAAGACCCACCCATTCCTCAAATGGTCATCCACAATCAAAAGCGCATATGTGGCCCCGCCCAGACTGGCTATTGGCATAAAACGTAAAGGTAAAGGGTCCAGTCGTGGCCGTCTCTGGGGTTGCGGGACTCATCTCGCTTTATTGGCCGAGGGAGCCGGCGTACAGCTTCCGGGTCATGTGGCCAGCATGACTAAGCCACTTCTGGTGAACCAGAGAAGCGCACGGAAACACCGTTTACCTTCCCGCTGGAGCGGTACCTATTTATCTACTTGCATTTTGACATGCTTTCGAACTGCTAGGTTGGCAGGAGCCGGGACCGAGCAACGGGAGCTCACCCCGTCGTGGGGATTCGAACCACTGACCTTCTGATCGGCAAGTTCTAGGCTCAGTGGTTTAACCCACAGCACCACCCACGTCCCTGGCTATTGGCATAGGGCCACACAAATCTGCATGCACCAGTTCAAAAGGCTTGTAACATATATGACGGATTTTTTTAAAAAAAACTATTTAAACTTAATGTTATGTACTGAGTTGAATAGGATTCAGAATGCAGCAGTCTGATTGGTCCTAGAACAATGCAGCAGTCTGATTGGTCCGCAGGAGCCACCCAATCCAGCTCCAGGTGGAAGTGAATCCGCAAACTGATTGGCCTACAGGAGAATCCCGGAATTAGCCAATCATGTGCGGCCCATTGTGTAAATAATGTATAAAAAGCAGATATTTGGGGGGAACTTTCATTCCTCGCTACTATGAGCTGAATAAAGTGCATGAAATCCACACTCGACTCTGAGTATATTTCACTTAACATCAAAAAAAGATCGGAGATTTTCCTTCTAGGAATATTACCAACAGAAATAAAGCAAAACACAAGACCACTGTTTATGTACTCAATTACGGCTGCAAGAATACACGAGCGCGAGAAGTTGGAAATGTGAAACAATACCAACAATAACAGCCTGGCAAACACTCATGGTAGAGTATTTTCACTTAGCAAAGCTGACTGGAAAAGTTAGGGGAGCCCTAAATCAAAAAGTATATTGTGCTGGTTCGGGGGCGGGGTTACCGTGCGGCGTGGTCCGTGTCCAGTCCGAGGCTGAAGCAGGGTCCAAGGCATGGAGTCGGGCGTGGTCAGGAACTCTGGCAGAAAGCAGGACAGGATGCCGGCAGGAACAGGTAACCAACGATGTTGCTCCCGCAACCTGGGACTGGGTGGGCTGGCCTTTATCTCCTCTGAGGCACAGGGAGGCCCTGGTCCACAGGTGACTCACCTCTCCTGGCCTGGAGGCGAGCACTCCTCGTGCGAGAACTTAGTTCCCACCGCCTCTCTGCCCTGAGCCTCTGCAGCTCAGGAGAGGCTGGAGGATTACTGGACCCAGAGGCAACCTCACCTTCCCCTGACAGGGCTGGGAGAGGAGCACCTGCAGGCAATGGGTCCTCGATCACCTCCGGAGCCAGAGCGGATTCAGCTGGTGTCTGCTCCTGAGGATCTGACACAGGTGAGGGCCCTTCAGGTTCAAGCCCCTGCCCCGGCTCAGCCGGCCCTGGAGGCGGGGACTCCTGTGCAGGCTGGGATTCCTCAGGTTTAGCCTCTGAATCCGATTCCCAGGCCACCACATTCTTTGCCTCAGTCTTCTCCGATAAAGAAAACAATGCCCGACCTGAAGAATTTGGAGCAAATGATTCAGCAGAGGAAACACAGCCCAGAATAACTAAGGAGATAGTACAAGAATACTTGGCTAGTTTAGATGTATTCAAGTCTCCAGGGCCAGATGAACTGCATCCAAGAGTAGTAAAAGAACTGGCAGATGTGATCTCAGAACCACTGGCAGTCATCTTTGAGAATTCCTGGAGAACAGGCGAAGTCCTGGCAGACTGGAGGAGGGCAAATGTTGTCCCTATTTTCAAAAAGGGGAAAAGAGAGGACCCAAATAATTACCGCCCAGTCAGTCTGACATCAATACCAGGGAAGATTCTGGAGCAGATCATTAAGCAAACAGTCTGTGAGCACCTAGAAAGGAATGCTGTGATCACCAATAGTCAGCATGGATTTCTGAAAAATAAGTCATGTCAGACTAACCTGATCTCATTTTTTTGACAGAATTACAAGCCTGGTAGATGAAGGGAACGCAGTGGATGTAGCCTACCTTGATTTCAGCAAGGCATTTGACAAGGTGCCCCATGATATTCTTGTAAAGAAGCTGATAAAATGCGGTCTTGACTATGCTACCACTCAGTGGATTTGTAACTGGCTGACTGACCGAACCCAAAGGGTGCTCATCAATGGTTCCTCTTCATCCTGGAGAAGAGTGACTAGTGGGGTGCCACAGGGTTCTGTCTTGGGCCCGGTCTTATTCAACATCTTTATCAACGACTTGGATGATGGACTCAAGGGCATCCTGATCAAATTTGCAGATGACACCAAACTGGGAGGGGTGGCTAACACCCCAGAGGACAGGATCACACTTCAAAACGACCTTGACAGATTAGAGAACTGGGCCAAAACAAACAAGATGAATTTTAACAGGGAGAAATGTAAAGTATTGCACTTGGGCAAAAAAAAATGAGAGGCACAAATACAAGATGGGTGACACCTGGCTTGAGAGCAGTACATGTGAAAAGGATCTAGGAGTCTTGGTTGACCACAAACTTGACATGAGCCAACAGTGTGACGCGGCAGCTAAAAAAGCCAATGCAATTCTGGGCTGCATCAATAGGAGTATAGCATCTAGATCAAGGGAAGTAATAGTGCCACTGTATTCTGCTCTGGTCAGACCTCACCTGGAGTACTGTGTCCAGTTCTGGGCACCACAGTTCAAGAAGGACACTGACAAACTGGAACGTGTCCAGAGGAGGGCGACCAAAATGGTCAAAGGCCTGGAAACGATGCCTTATGAGGAACGGCTAAGGGAGCTGGGCATGTTTAGCCTGGAGAAGAGGAGGTTAAGGGGTGATATGATAGCCATGTTCAAATATATAAAAGGATGTCACATAGAGGAGGGAGAAAGGTTGTTTTCTGCTGCTCCAGAGAAGCGGACACGGAGCAATGGATCCAAACTACAAGAAAGAAGATTCCACCTAAACATTAGGAAGAACTTCCTGACAGTAAGAGCTGTTTGACAGTGGAATTTGCTGCCAAGGAGTGTGGTGGAGTCTCCTTCTTTGGAGGTCTTTAAGCAGAGGCTTGACAACCATATGTCAGGAGTGCTCTGATGGTGTTTCCTGCTTGGCAGGGGGTTGGACTCGATGGCCCTTGTTGTCTCTTCCAACTCTATGATTCTATGATTCTGTGAAATATGATTTGTCAGATATATGGAGACTACGTAATCCTATGGAAAGAGATTATACTTTTTTCTCAAATTCAAACCATTCTTTCTAAAGAAATGACTATTTATAAATTTCAAGAGACTTGGTTCATAGAGTCAGTAAAACTGAAATTTGTCCTAAGACTTGCTCAGATCATAATGCAGTGTTGTTGGAGATGAGATTATGCCTGCAGGGGTCCTTCAGATAGAGGATGAATGATGAGTTGTTGAGGAACAAACAGATAATTGGTAAGGCCCAAAAGACTCTAAAAGATTATTTTGAAATAAATATGAGTACAGAGGTTGAAACAGGAGTCATTTGGGATGCTAGTAAGGCTGTAATGAGAGGTTTCCTCATACAACAGAATTCAATAAAGAAAAAGATACAGAATGAGGAAAAAAAATCTGTCTCAAATAAAACAGAAACAGAAGAATTTAAGATGAATGCCAAAGTGTCAACAGATACAAAAAGAAATTAAGGCTTTGCAGATCCAATTTTCTCAAATTATAAATCAAGAAATAGAATGGAAAATAAAAACAATGAAACAGAGAAATTTTGAATCTGCAAATAAATGTGGGAAATTGTTGGCCTGGCAACTAAAAAAGAGACAGAAACAAAATACTACTACAAATATTGTATCTGAAGGAAAATCTATGGAAAACCCTGCAGACATAAGAAAATGTTTTCAGAAATACTTTAAACAGTTATACAAAAAAGGTAAAGAAGATAATGACAAAATTGAGCAATTTTTAAATGTAAATGAATTCCCGCAGATAAAAGATTCCTACTCAACGGTATGATTACAAGACAGTGTTGCATTCTCAAGCCAAAGGAAGGACTGGACTCTGATTAAAAACAAGACACGAGGCTTTGACCAGCAAGGCTCTCGGAGAAAGTGCGTAAACCACACCCCTCACCAGGCCATTTTATTAACAAAAGAATCCTTCACACAGTGCTCGTGAGAACCAATCATATTTCCTCTGAGCATTTCATCAAACCCCATGTGGGGAAAAAGTTACACTACAACACTAATTAGCATGCATATATTTTGGGGTAAATAAGTTGAGAACTACAAAGGGGAGCATCTGGCAACCCCAGAGGTGAGAAATATACATGATAAGAAGGATGGCCAGAAAGACAGGATCACTATCACCTTCATGTGAGATCTGTTTCCTGGCTCCAAGATTAACATTTTAAGATTACATATTAGAAAAGCTACTTCAAAGAAACTGCCCATAGTCTTTAGATGACCCAGGACGCCTGCCTGTCTGTCGAAGTGTGTACATGACTTATGAAGAGAGAGAGAAATGGGCAGTAGAGGCAAAAGGGCATGAAAAGGGCATGAATGTAGAATCTTAGGGGATTTAATCAGAAGTTATCGTCAATATATCAAACCCAGTCAACACAATGCTTTCATTGTGGACACGATGGCTTGATGTATATTTTATAATTCCTCATGGTAATCCCATCTGATCCCTACAGACAGGAAGTTGAGATAGCAATAGATCAGATGCAATTAGACAAAGCCCCAGGACCAGAAGGTTTGTCTGCTAAATACTATAAAATATTGAAAGATTGGTTAATTCAACCGTTGGCAGATGTGTGTAATAAGATTATAAGAGGGGACAAAGCACCTGAAACCTGGAAAGATGCTTATATAACTCTGATACCAAAACCAGATCAAGATAGATCGGATGTGAAGAATTACAGACCGATCTCATTACTCAATGTGGACTACAAAATTTTCGCAAATATTATGGCCAATAGATTGAAAAAGGTCTTTTCAGATTATATACATAAGGACCAGGCAGGATTTCTGCCCGGGAGACATATGAAAGATAATATTAGGAATATAATTGATATACTAGAAAGATTGGAAGTGAAAAGAAACTGTAAAGCAATATTAATGTTTATTGACGCGGAGAAGGCCTTTGACAATGTTTCTTGGCTTTTTATGAAAATTTTTTAAGAAAGAATTGAGGTTGGACAGGGATTTTTAAATAGCATCAATGCGATCTATTTTGAACAAAAAGCTAAAATTATAGTTAATAATGTGGTATCAGAGGAAATCAGAATTGAGAAAGGAACCAGGCAAGGGTGTCCACTTTCCCCTCTACTATTTATTTCGGTTCTGGAGGTATTGCTAAATATGTTGAGGAAAGAGGAAGAGGTTAAAGGTATAGTAGTAGGATCTAGGCAATATAAATTAAAAGCCTTTGCTGATGATTTGGTTTTAACCTTGCAGGATCCAGAAACCAGTGCAATAAAAGCACTGGACCTGATTCAGGAGTTTGGGCAGGTGGCAGGATTCAAATTAAATAAGAGCAAAACCAAAGTTTTGGATAAAAATTTGGACAATGATGAAAGAAAAAGCCTTATTGAAAAGACAGGCCTGGTTTTTACGAAGAAAGTTAAATACTTGGGTGTGAACCTATCGGCAAAGAATTTGAATTTATATAAAGACAACTATGTAAAATTATGGAATGAGATTAAAAGAGATCTTGAGATATGGCCAAATTTAAAATTTTCACTTATGGGCCGAATATCGGTGATTAAGATGAATGTATTGCCAAAGATGTTGTTTTTGTTTCAAACCTTACCAATTATTGACAATGTTAAATGTTTTAAAGAATGGCAGAAGGTGCTATCTAAATTTATCTGGCAGGGGAAAAAACCTAGAATTAAATATAAATTACTTACAGATGTAAAAGAAAGAGGGGGCTTTCCCCTGCCTGATTTGAAAATATACTTTGAAGCTGTGGCCTTCTGCTGGATTAAGGATTGGATTCAATTTGATAATGAAGAGGTTTTGGACTTGGAGGCGTTGGATAATCGATTTGGATGGCATGCATATTTATGGTATGACAAGATAAAGGCTCATAGTGGTTTTAAGAATCATATAATTAGAAAAGTGTTATATAATGTATGGACTAGATATAATGATCTCTTGATATGAAAAACACCCAAATGGATTTCGCCAATTGAAGCACAGGCCCCCAAAAAGCTGAATATGGAAAATAAATGGTTGAGATATTCAGATTTACTGATAGAGGATCATGAAGGTTTTAAGTTAAAACCGTTTGAACAAACTAAAGAGAAAATGAATTGGCTTCAACATTATCAAATTAATGAACTATTTAAGATTGACAAGAGAAATGGTTTTGCAATAGAAAAAAACAAATTGGAAATGGAGTTGTTAGATACCAAAGTTAAGAATATGTCTAAAATGTATAATTTGTTGTTGGAGTGGCATACAAAGGATGAACAAGTTAAATCGGTTATGATTGATTGGGCAAAAGATGTGGGACATAATATAATGATAATATAATGATGGAGGACTGGGAGGGGCTATGGAAGAAAGGGATCAAGTTTACCGCATGTACGACGTTAAAGGAAAATATAATGAAAATGATGTATAGCTGGTACTTGACCCTTGTTAAATTAGCAAAGATTTATCGTAACTGTGATAATCTATGTTGGAAATGCAAAGAAAGAGAATGAACTTTTTATCATATGTGGTGGACCTGTCCCAAGGTGAAAGACTTCTGGGAAAAGATTTATAATGAACTGAAAAAAATAATGAAATATACATTTATAAAGAAACCAGAAGCCTTTCTTCTAGGAATAACAGGTTTGGAATTGCCCAAGAAAGATGTAAAGTTATTTTTGTATGCCACAACTGCTGCTCGAATCTTACTAGCCAAGAAGTGGAAAACACAATAACTACCAACTGTGGAAGAATGGCAGATGAAGATAATGGACTTCATGGAGCTAGCTGACCTTACTGGAAGAATCCGTGACCAGAAAGAAGAGGAATATCAAAAAGATTGGAGGAAATTTAAGGACTATTTGAATAAATATTGTAATATTAAAAATTAGAAGTTACGTGAAAGTACCAAACACGCCTAGGATTAAATTACGATTTATCGAAATAAATTCATTAAGAAAAGTGAAGAAATTTGATTATAACTGGAATATTGTGCTTTAATAATGATACTGGAAAACTGATACATTCAGACACAAGGAAACTCAGAAGGGAGGGATTAGAGGAAGTCAATGAATATGTTTATAAGATTGGGTTTTTAAATAATTAAGATTGTGTGGTTTATTTGTCTGTTGTTATTTGTTATAGCTGTATCTTTTGTCTTTTTCGTTTTTTCTTTTCTTTTTTTCTTTTTTGTTGTAGAATGTGTTATAAATTGTATAAAATCTAATAAAAATTATTGGGGGGAAATAAAATGCTTAAATTTTGATATTTTTGCACCTTTATTTGTTATAATCTAGAAACAAACATTAAGTTTTAAAAAATCATAAGCAAATTTTAGTTTCTTGCTTCATTGTATTTGGCTATTTACGGAAAAATCTAGGTGTGAGGCTGCTCAGTCACCCAGCTCATCAGGCAGAGCCCATGGGTTCCTGCGGAATAAAGGAAGGATTCCAGCCACCAACCGGAGCAAATAGCTGTAGACCAAAGTTTATTGTGCAATAGGTTCAAAGAGGAAATTTGAACCATGAGGATGGGGTGACAAAGACTTTCCCACCATATCCCAGAATACAGTTCGTACAGCATCATTGCTACATCACTGACATGTCACAAAAGGGGAGGGGTTAACTTTGGCAAACATGTCCAGACAAGTCCTTGGTACAAGATTAGCATAAGCAGACATGGCAGGGCAAGACTCAGGTATAAGATTAGCATAGACAAATATGTCTTAAGTACCCACCACCCAAAAGAACAATAGAACTTCCTTTGCATGTCTGGAGCCTGAGGCAAGTCAGGTGATGAGATTTGGCTTCCCTTGGCTAACAATGAGCCCAGCAATGTCACCTCTGGACACTTCCTGGAGTCCTTTTTTCAAGGGGAAAATAGCTTTGGAATGGAGGAAACCGGCAAAGGGGTTGATTTTATATTATTTTTAAAGCTAGGTAACTTCCCTGAGCTGCCAAGTTGAAAGGATACATTCAGGCATAATATTTGTAACATTTAACTTTAGAGATGTGCCCTCCCCCCGTAATTTCCGTAACAGGCTAAAACAACTGACCTGTTTTTTCCCATTGTGGTGTTCCTTTAACCAATAAGCAGCAAATGGAATATAACAAGAAAACCCCAATAGCTTGATCATGTGGACTTTTAATTCACTTCCATTATCCCTTGCCAGCAATGGGGATTTAGCTCTTGGCAGAAAGACAGCAAAGATTCATTGAAAACGTTTTGCCAGTATCTCTTGTACAATCACATTATATGGATCACTTTAGTGAAGCAGTGAGGCTTAGTGGTATGTAAAGTCCATGATGACTTCAAACTTACTCGTAGCAACACAGCTGAGATTTCCCCTAGATTTATTGATAAGATTGCTTTCCCCCCATATAACGTGTCTTACATAACAAACAAAACCCACAGGCAAAAACAGAAGTTCAATAAAAAGGCATAGTACAATTTATTCAAAAGTGTCCTGCTGAAACAGGTTTTCAGAAAAGTGCCTGAGGTACAATGGGGTGTGCATGTTGTAATCTCAGCTGTGCTATAATTATCTTTAGGTGGGGGGGGGGGGGTAGAGGGCTAAAAGTAACAAAGTTGTGTATATTGTGGTTTGAGTAAGCTGGAGGAATAGGTGACTGCCCACAGGAGTTACTGGCGTATAACCACAGCCTTTTTCTTAATAACACAACTACATTCATCATGCTCAGCATCCCCCAGAGGTAGAACAAGAAAACATGGTGTTGATACCGTGTTTGGCAAATCGCAATAAGGCATAGACTGCTATCTCCAGCTTGTTGTTGTTGTTGTTTAGTCGTTTAGTCGTATCCGACTCTTCGTGACCCCATGGACCAGAGCACGCCAGGCACTCCTGTCTTCCACTGCCTCCCGCAGTTTGGTCAAACTCATGCTGGTAGCTTCGAGAACACTATCCAACCATCTCGTCCTCTGTCGTCCCCTTCTCCTTGCGCCCTCCATCTTTCCCAACATCAGGGTCTTTTCCAGGGAGTCTTCTCTTCTCATGAGGTGGCCAAAATATTGGAGCCTCTGCTTCATGATCTGTCCTTCCAGTGAGCACTCAGGGCTGATTTCCTTCAGAATGGAGAGGTTTGATCTTGCAGTCCATGGGACTCTCAAGAGTCTCCTCCAGCACCAGAATTCAAAAGCATCAATTCTTTGGCGATCAGCCTTCTTGATGGTCCAGCTTTCACTTCCATACATCACTACTGGGAAAACCATAGCTTTTACTATACGGACCTTTGTTGGCAAGGTGATGTCTCTACTTTTTAAGATGCTGTCTAGGTTTGTCATTGCTTTTCTCCCAAGAAGCAGGTGTCTTTTAATTTCGTGGCTGCTGTCACCATATGCAGTGATCATGGAGCCCAAGAAAGTAAAATCTCTCACTGCCTCCATTTCTTCCCCTTCTATTTGCCAGGAGGTGATGGGACCAGTGGCCCTGATCTTTGTTTTTTTGATGTTGAGCTTCAGACCATACTTTGCGCTCTCCTCTTTCACCCTCATTAAAAGGTTCTTTAATTCCTCCTCACTTTCTGCCATCAAGGTTGTGTCATCTGCATATCTGAGGTTGTTGATATTTCTTCCGGCAATCTTAATTCCAGCTTGGGATTCATCCAGCCCAGCCTTTCGTATGATAAATTCTGCATATAAGTTAAATAAGCAGGGAGACAATATACAGCCCTGTCGTACTCCTTTCCCAATTTTGAACCAATCAGTTGTTCCATATCCAGTTCTAACTGTAGCTTCTTGTCCCACATAGAGATTTCTCAGAAGACAGATAAGGTGATCAGGCACTCCCATTTCTTTAAGAGCTTGCCATAGTTTGCTGTGGTCAACACAGTCAAAGGCTTTTGCATAGTCAATGAAGCAGAAGTAGATGTCTTTCTGGAACTCTAGCTTTCTCCATAATCCAGCGCATGTTTGCAATTTGGTCTCTGGTTCCTCTGCCTCTTCTAAATCCAGCTTGCACTTCTGGGAGTTCTCAGTCCACATACTGCTTGAGCCTTCCTTTTAGAATTTAAAGCATAACCTTGCTAGCGTGTGAAATGAGTGCAATTGTGCGGTGGTTGGAGCATTCTTTGGCACTGCCCTTCTTTGGGATTGGGATGTAGACTGATCTTCTCCAATCCTCTGGCCACTGCGGAGTTTTCCAAACTTGCTGGCATATTAAGTGTAGCACCTTAATAGCATCATCTTTTAAAATTTTAAATAGTTCAGCTGGAATACCATCACTTCCACTGGCCTTGTTATTTGCAGTGCTTTCTAAGGCCCATTTGACTTCACTCTCCAGGATGTCTGGCTCAAGGTCAGCAACCACACTACCTGGGGTGTACGAGACATCCATATCTTTCTGGTATAATTCCTCTGTGTATTCTTGCCACCTCTTCTTGATGTCTTCTGCTTCTGTTAGGTCCTTACCGCTTTTGTCCTTTATTATGGTAATCTTTGTACAAAATGTTCCTTTCATATCTCCAATTTTCTTGAACAGATCTCTGGTTCTTCCCATTCTGTTGTTTTCCTCTATTTCTTTGCATTGCTCGTTTAAGAAGGCCTTCTTGTCTCTCCTTGCTATTTTTTTGGAAATCTGCATTCAATTTCCTGCATTTTGCTTGCTTTCTCTCCTCCGCTATTTGCAAGGCCTCGTTGGACAGCCACTTTGCTTTCTTGCATTTCCTTTTCATCGGGATGGTTTTCGTTGCTGCCTCCTGTATAATGTTGCGAGCCTCCATCCATATTTCTTCAGGCACTCTCCAGCTTACTTTTCCAGAAATGCAGGTTCTTACACTTTAAAGGAAATTTAGAAGTCACTGCAGGATTAGGAATGTGGCACTGAACTAAGGAGTTGATATTGTAGCAACCTTTCCCAGACATTTAGGAAGGTTACCTGCTTCTGCTTAAAAGTACTCCTTGGGAGAAAAAAATGAGGAGGAAAAGAATATGCTATGTTACAAGAACTCTGGAAAGTGCTTGTTTCCATTATCAAACAGTTTCTCCTCAGTCACCACCGTCTTCAACAGCACTGTGCCAGTTGGGTTCACTACCACCTTCAAAGGTGAAACCCAGTTGTGCAGCCCCAAATCCACGCTGGTGGGAAGGATCTGCTGGATGGAGCAGGCAGGGTTACAAGCTAAGCCATTGCCAAGGAAAGCAGTAAAAAAGACAAAAGCCTGTGGTCCACCAATCTCCTGACGGTTCAGCACAGAAATGGTAAAGGCTCTGCCCGACAGGGGCTGCTCCCACAGCTCAAAGTTGCTTTCCTGGGTAGGGGCCACTAGGTGGCGCATCGGAAGATGGCTGACAATAACATCTCTCCGACCCACACGAGGTAATTTGGAGGCTATGATGGGGGTAATTAGCCTCCTTAACCCCCCCAGGATTGTGGGGGGGACGGCCCTTGTCTGCTGTGCCCTATACCACCCCCGAATTTGTGGGGGTGGGGGCACTAGGCACAAAGCCCTCCTGTGGGATTCCGGCACTCCTCGATGCTGTCTCTGATCCGCGCCTCTAGTTGCAAGAATCTTCAAAAGAAACAATTTGGACGGGATAAATTGCACATACTTCAAGGAAAAAGGGGGAGTAAAGACTGCTGACAGAAGAGATCTCTGATAACAAGGCAAGAATAAAATATGAGAAGATACGTCAAGATACGGTACGACAAATGACTGAGGGGGGAGGGAGAAAAAAAACCTTCCTTTCCTTTTTTATGTGATTAAACAAGAATCCCCTCCCCTAATGAGTCAGAAATGTCGCTTTAAGGACTTAAGCTGTGGATTTAAGGCTGTGTGGAGATAAACTTTCGAACCAAAGCAATGTTTCAAGACGAAGCTGGAAAGTTAAGAGTTTTGGAATGACGCAGTTAAAAATGCCGTCGCCATTTTGGGAGGCATTGTTGGAGCTCTTGTGTCTGGGAGGAGAAAGAGAGAAATAGAGCTGTTTACATATTGTGGATTAACTCCTCAGTGGGACTTAAGAGTGACAAATGCCTAATTTATGATGGAAAGAGCGATGTTATCTACGAAGGAGATATATGGAAACCATCTGGACTTAGATTGGAAGAACGGGAAATTCACACAGGATTATTATATTTGCTTATCGCCTTAAGGAGACTAACAGAAGAGATCGTAAAAGAAAAAGAGAAATTATATGAACAAGATATGATGTGGAAACACCAAGATAAGACTGGATAGAATTATGAACTTTGTCTGGACTGATTGGGACTGATTTGGACATTAACGCAGTAATAAGAAGATGATTTGAATCCCCCTTTGGATCTTGAAGTATGGGTTCCCCCAACAAAAATTTAAAAATTTGGCTTTGTAATTTGGAATTTATGTGATGTGATTTAATTTGATGTGATTGGCCAGTTTGATGTGATTGGCCTATCGAAATGGATGGAGGACGACAATATCATTGCCGATGAACAGGCGGGTTTTCGCCCTGGAAGATCTACCACAGACCAAATATTAATCTTGAATCACCTGGCGGAAAAGTATGCCGGCAAAGCCCCAAAGTTTCTTCATGTGGCTTTTATTGACCTTAAGCAGGCATTTGATCGAATCTCTAGAAAGCAGCTATGGACAAAACTGGCTGCTACAAAGATCGATCGTCGTCTCCTTCATCTGATTATCAGCCTCCATACAAACACCTTTCTGAGAATTAGGCTAGACAATAAAGGCCTAGTCTCCAACCCTGTTACCACCACTAGAGGGGTAAGACAGGGTTGTCTATTGGCCCCAGCATTGTTTAGCTTTTACATTAACTCACTGGTGACTCACATGGCCAATGATGCTTTCCACCCCCCCAAATTAGCAGGCCGATCTCTGAATGTTCTTCTGTATGCGGATGACGCCGCACTTCTTGCCAGATCCCCTATTGGACTGAGGAGAATGTTGCAAGCTCTACATGAATACTGTGATCAGCATGAGCTCCAACCCAACTATGCTAAGACCAAGATCATGGTCTTCTCTGCCTGACCGAGACTCCATCGATGGTCGATGAACGGGATCCCCCTAGAGCAGGTTAACTGCTTTAAATATCTGGGACAAGTAATACGGTCAAATAGGTCTTTTCTGGCCCATAGAGACTATATAACAACTAATGCATCTAAAGCAGCCATCCAGATTAGATCTCTATATGCTAAGAATCAGGCTCAATCAGTGAAGATAGCTTTGAGACTCTTTCAAATGAAAGTCCTCCCCCTTCTTTTGGTGGGCATCTCTTTAGGCTCCCGTAGGGATTTTTTGAAACTGGATTCTATCCAAACGTGATTCCTTAGAGCCATCCTTAGGATTCCCCCCTGGGTAACGGGTACGGTTATGAGATTAGAGGTCGGCTGGTATGTGTCCTTGAAGACGAAGCTCTGGCTATGGCTCAAGCTTTGTTTTAAACCAGTGGGTATTGCCCCCTTGATATTGAGGGACGATTTCCAATCATCGTGGGAAAGGGAGGTCATTAACGAGGTTCAATCCTGCGGATTGTCTCACCTTTACTTTGAGTCTATGACGTACAATCAAGCTAGAGCTGTGATCTCCCGGAGACTGAGTGACATTGCCAGACAAGAGGACATAGCCCTGGTAAAACCAGGGATGTTCCTAGGGGACCAGATTTATCGGACCATACCAGCCCCCTACCTTGCAGAAATCCACTATGTTGAATACCGCAGACTTCTTACAGCGGCTAGATTAAATGTCCTTGACTCTGCGATATTGTGGGGAAGGTACAGGGGAGTACCATACGCCCAGAGAACCTGTCATTGTGCCATGGGTGTGGTTGAGTCCACCGAACACATTCTCTTGACTTGCCCTTCTTATGCAGAGCTTAGACAAAATTTTATAGACCCACACCTATGTCAATTTAGCTTCCTACCCGGAGAAAACCAGGTTTTACACTTGCTGAATAATGTCACTAGAGCTATACCTTCCTTGGTGGCCAAATTTCTTTTCTTAGCTTTTAAGCGTCGCAAGACTATAATTGACTGTATTGATATGGGGCTATCTGTTTAGCCCATTTTAGTGTTGGCTAAGTTCTAAAATCTTCCTGGATGTTTTAACTGTGTATTGACAAATGTACTTTTTTCTGACTGACGGTCGAATAAAAGGTTGATGATGATGATGTGATTGGCCAGTTAATAAAAATTATTAAAAAAACAAAAAACAAAGTTGCTTTCCTGGAAAGACACAACATCCAGCTGCAGTAACAATCACCAGGGATGGGGAAGCTGTGGCCCTCCAGATGTTGGGCTGCTAACTCCCATTGGCCACAGCCAACCAGCCCAATAGCCAGGGATGATGGGAGCTGTAGTCCATCAGCATCTGGAAGGACACAGTCTCCTCATCCCTGCTCTGTAGACATACAAAACTGCTTATGTTATGTACTGAGTTGAATAGGATCCAAACTGCAGCAGTCTGATTGGTCCTAGAACAATACAATTCGGAATGCAGCAGTCTGATTGGTCCTAGAACAATGCAGCAGTATGATTGGTTGGCAGGAACCACCCAATCATGCTCCAGATAAAAGTGAATCCACAACCTGATTGGCTTACAGTAGAATTCCGGAATTAGCCAATCATGTGCAGCCCACTGTGTAAATAATGTATATAAAGCAGATACTTTGAGGGGACATTTATTCATTCCTCCTCACCACCATGAGCTGAATAAAGAGCATGAAATCACTTTGCGACTCTGAGTATATTTCTTTTTTTTTTTTATAAGATATTTATTAGAATTTTCCATTTTATACAAACAAACAAAAATTAAAAAGAAAAAATAATAAAAACACATAAAGTTCATAACTTATTTTTCAATAACATATTTCCCTGACCTTCTCATGCCTCCCCTTCTTGTATTCCAGTTCAGATTGTTTATCCAGCAAATCCTTATCTCATAGCATTACAGTTAAAAAACCCCTTATTTTCTATCCATCTTCTTAAATTATTGTAGCTTAAACTTTTACTTATATACAAAGAAAAAAGAACTATTTTTTCATATTCTTTTGTACCATTACAGCTAGAAACCACTTAATTTCAATCCAACATCACTCAACATTCATTAATATTACAGTATTTTTGTAAGTAGTCCTTGAATTTCTTCCATTCTTCTTCTGCCGACTCTTCTCCCTGGTCACAGATTTTGCCAGTCATTTCTGCCAGTCCCATAAAGTCAATCAACTTCGTCTGCCATTCTTCCAGAGTGGGTAGATCTTGTGTCTTCCAATACTTTGTGATGAGTATTCTTGCTGCTGTTGTAGCATACATAAAGAAAGTTCTATCCTTTTTTAACACCAATTGGCTGACCATGCCCAAGAGAAAGGCCTCTGGTTTCTTCACGAAGGTATATTTAAATACCTTTTTCAATTCATTATAAATCATTTCCCAGAAAGCCTTAATCCTAGGGCACGTCCACCAAAGGTGAAAAAATGTACCTTCATTTTCTTTACATTTCCAACATTTATTATCGGGCAAATAATATATTTTTGCAAGCTTGACTGGGGTCATGTACCACCTATATATCATTTTCATAATATTTTCTCTTAAGGCATTGCATGCCGTAAATTTCATACCTGTGGTCCACAACTGTTCCCAGTCAGCAAACATAATGTTATGTCCAACATCTTGTGCCCATTTAATCATAGCAGATTTCCCCGTTTCATCCTGAGTATTCCATTTCAACAGCAAGTTATACATTCTTGATAGTATCTTAGTTTTGGGTTCTAACAGTTCTGTTTCTAGTTTGGATTTTTCCACCTGGAAGCCAATTTTCTTGTCCAAATTATAAGCCTCCATTATCTGAAAATAATGAAGCCAGTCTTGCACTTTATCTTTTAGTTTCTCAAAACTCTGCAATTTCAATTTGTCACCTTCTTGTTCCAAAATCTCCCAATATTTTGGCCATTTGGCCTCCATATTGAGCTTTATCTGAGCCTTCGCTTCCATCGGTGATAACCACCTTGGGGTTTTATTTTCAAGTAAATCTTTATATCTTGTCCAGACATTAAACAATGCTCTTCTGACAATATGGTTTTTAAATGCTTTATGAGCTTTAACCTTGTCATACCACAGATATGCATGCCACCCAAAAACATTATTAAAACCTTCTAAATCCAAAATGTCTGTGTTCTCAAGAAGTAGCCAATCTTTCAACCAGCAGAATGCTGCTGATTCATAATAAAGTTTAAAGTCTGGCAGGGCAAATCCACCCCTTTCTTTTGCATCAGTTAATATCTTAAATTTTATTCTTGGCTTCTTGCCCTGCCAGACAAATTTAGAAATGTCTTTCTGCCACTTCTTGAAACAGTCCATCTTGTCCACAATTTGCAATGTTTGAAACAAAAACAACATTCTAGGCAATACATTCATCTTTATAGCTGCAATTCGACCCAACAAGGAAAGCTTCAAATTTGTCCAAATTTCTAAATCTTTTTTCACTTCCGCCCAACATTTTTCATAATTATCTTTAAACAAATTCCCATTTTTTGCTGTCATATTAATCCCCAGGTATTTCACTTTCTTCACAACAGTTAGACCTGTTTCATTCTGAAACTTCCCTCTTTCAATCGGTGTTAAGTTTTTCTCTAAAACCTTAGTTTTTGACTTATTCAATTTAAATCCTGCCACTTGGCCAAATTCTTGAATTAGTTCTAAAACTCTTTTGGTACTAGATTCTGGCTCCTGTAACGTCAAAACTAGATCATCTGCAAATGCTCTCAGTTTATACTGTTTAGCTCCAACCTGTATACCTTTAACCAACCGGTCCCTTCTAATCATGTTCAGCAGGACCTCCAGGACCGAAATAAAGAGCAATGGGGAAATTGGACATCCCTGTCGTGTCCCTTTCTCTATCTTAAATTGTTCCGTAACCACATTATTTACAATTAATTTAGCCTTTTGTTCAGAATATATTGCACCTATACCATTCTCAAAACCTTGGCCTACCCCCATACCCTGTAAATTCTTTTTCATAAAACTCCAAGAAATATTGTCAAAAGCTTTCTCCGCGTCCACAAATATCAGAACTGCTTTAGTGTTTATATTCACTTCTAATTTTTCCAAGATATCAATTACATTCCTCAAATTATCAGACAAATGTCTTCCCGGGAGAAAGCCCGCTTGGTCCTTATGATTCTCTTCCATCAATACTTTTTTCAATCTCTTGGCCAAAATGTCAGCAAAAATTTTGTAATCCACATTTAGTAAGGATATCGGACAGTAGTTCTTAAATTGAGTCTTTTCAGTTTCCGTTTTCGGTATTAGTGTAATATAAGCCTCTTTCCACGATTCTGGAGCCCTTTTTCCTTCCAAAATCTCATTGCAGACTTCCTTCAAAGGTTGTAGTAGCCACTCTTTCAAGGATCTATAATATCTGGAAGTCAGCCCATCCGGTCCTGGAGACTTGCCTAATTGCATATTTTGAATGGCACCTTCTATCTCCTGGTCTGATATTTTACAATTCAGCATTAGTTTACTTTCTTGTGAGATTTTTTGTAATCCATCTGTTTTCAAGAAACAGTCAATGTCCATTTCATTCTGTGGCCCTTGTGCATATAGTTGTTTGAAGTACTTCTGGAAGCAAATTCTAATCTCATTTGGATTATGTATATCTTTTCCTTCTCATTTGCCATAGCACTCTCATACAGAACCCAAGGTCAGTCTCACGCCTAGTAACTTTGTTTTGAAAAGGAATTTTCCAGGCTAAGTTGCTTAGTGGCTTAATAGTTGTTGCAACATGTTCTCCTCTAGGGGGACACACTTCCAACTTCACTTGCAACTTTTAAAACAAATATAGTCCCTATAGGTCCCCAGTATCCCTTAAAAACCACAAAGTTACTTTTTAGTCCAAATCAGTTCAGAAAACAATGTATCTTTTCACAGAGTATCAGTGTTCTTCACCTTTAACGTGTTTGACAGCTCTTCCCACTAATCAGCTTCCCCTGTCATAGGCAGTCCGTTCCCAGATTTTAGAGGTAGCAGATATCACTTTAATTCCCTCTTTCCTTGCAGATATAAAGTTCTCAAATTTCTCCCCTCCACTCCTGCAAACAGGAGGGGAGTCGCTTTTTTTTTTTTTTTTTTTGATGTTGGATTTTGAGTCTTTAAAACGTCTTTCAAAGTTACCGCTTTACAGTCTCTTTGCTTTGATCTATTTACAAGCCGGGAAGGCAGACTTCCTGTTTATGCCTTTCCCGTTTCGGTGCCAAATTTACTCATTTTTTTCCAATTATTTTGCTTACTCCTACTCACGGGTAGTTGCTTTAAATTCCAATTGTCCAGAAAGAAATCAGCGCTCTCCGACCATGGCTTGCGGCTTCACTCCGCGAAGAGGATAGACGACTCTCAGCTCCGCGCCGCTCACCCCCGTTCCGTTCCGAAGCCTTTAAAAAGGCTCCTTCGCAGCAGGGGGGGGGGCGCAAATGGAGCCCGCCGAGTCTTCAAGTTCACAGGCTTCACCGCCTATGATTTCTTCGGGTCCCCGCTTCGCCGCAGCGGCCAGACCCTGTCCTCACAGAGCCGGTTCCCTCCGGAGCTCAAAGGGAACCCGCCATTAGTCGCTGGCGCTGACCGGAAGCCACGACTCTGAGTATATTTCACTGGCGACGAGGATGGGATCCTGCTGAGCTGACTGCCACACACAGCACCGCAGGACTGCCACCTGCCGCACCGCTGCCTCGCACCGTGTATCCAGGCTTCAGCTCCGGGACACAAGGAACTCAGAATGGCAACCGACAGCAGCTTCTCGCCATTCAACCCAGCATCTGGAGACTGGGAAGCGTACGCCTCCCGTTTCACCTACCTCCTAGAAGCCAAAGGGGTCACTGATGAAGAAGACGCCAAGAAGAGGGCAATATTCTTCAGCGTCTGCAGAGAGGAGACGTTTGAAATCGCCCGGGCTCTCCTTGCGCCTGAAGACGTTGCTACTGTTCCATACAAAACAATAATGGAACAGCTGAAGGGGCACTTTTCGCTGCAGCCCTCAGTGGTGGCTCATCGAAATGACTTCTACACAAAGCGGCAAGCCCCTGGGGAAACCATAACTGGGTTTGTGACCTCTCTCCGCCAAGCTGCCCGGTTCTGCAACTTCTCAGAGCTGGAGAACATGCTTCGTGACCGCCTCGTCAGTGGCCTGAAGGATGAGAAGCTGCAACGACGCCTCTACGCTAAGAAGAACCTAACGTTCCAGGTCGCTCTGGAGGAGGCCCTGGCAACGGAAGCTGCCGAGAGGTCGACGCAAGAGGCACGGCCGAGCCAGCCGTCCCAACCGAGGGTCCACCACGAAGACCTCACCGACGACTCAGGATCCAACAGGGAGGAGGTGCACCGAGTACAGCAGCGCACTCAAGCAGCCCACATACCACAGCTGCCTCGACGAGAAGGAGGGAACTGCGCAAGCTGTGGAGAAAGTCACGAGAGGAGGACCTGCCGTTTCCGCAACGCAGAGTGCAGGCAGTGCAGAAAAGCAAGGAGCAAGGAGTGCTGGAGCCGGTGCCTAATGCCCCCTGGGAAACCCCAATCGTCACACCCGTCAGGCTTAATGGTTCGGTCCGCATCTGCGCAGACTACAAATGTACCATAAACAAGGCCCTCACGGCCCATGCATACCCAGTGCCAGTGGTCAGCCATGTCCTTGCCACCCTGGCTGGGTCGAAAATTTTTGGCAAGCTGGACTTGGCCCAAGCATATCAACAGCTGCCAGTAGATGAGGCCACAGCAGAGGCACAGACGATTGTGACGCACAGAGGAGCGTTCAGGGTAAAGCGGCTGCAATTCGGTGTCAGCGTGGCACCAGGCATATTCCAGAATCTAATGGACTCTCTCCTTAAAGGGATTCCTGGTGTCACCTCCTTCTTCGATGATGTGTTGATTGCCGGGCCCACACCAGAGGAGTTTGAGGACCGCCTCCGCACCGTTCTGCACCCAAGAACAAGACTGAACTTCAGGCCTTCTTGGGACTATTGAACTTTTACCATTCCTTCCTTCCCCACAAGGCGGCGGTAGCGGAGCCCCTACACAGACTCCTGGACAAGCGGGCCCCTTGGGTGTGGGGCCAGCGCCAGGAGGCCGCATTCCAGGCAGTCAAGGACTTGCTTGTCTCAAACTCGGTCTTGGCACACTTCGACGAGAGGCTGCTGGTGGTGCTAGCATGCGATGCCTCGCCCTATGGCATTGGCGCTGTCCTGGGACACCAACTCCCAGATGGAAGAGAGGTACCGGTGGCATACTTTTTCCAGACACTCAATGCAACCGAGTGGAACTACTCGCAAATCGACAAGGAGGGTCTGACAATCGTGAAGGGAGTAAAAAAATTCCATGATTTCTTGTACGGGCGGCCCTTCACCGTGGTGACTGACCACAAGCCGTTGCTTGGCTTGTTTGCCCCCGAAAAGCAGACCCCCCAAGTGCTGTCTCCTCGCGTCCTCAGGTGGTCAATTTTCCTTGCCAGCTACCAGTATGCACTGATTCACCGCCCTGGGAAGGCGATGGGCCATGCGGACGCCCTCAGCAGGCTACCACTACCGGAAACAGGCCCCGACCCAGCACCTGCACAAGAGGTTATGAGCCTGGAGCTGCTTCCCGAGCGCCCCATTCAGGCACAAGAAGTTGCACACCATTCCAAGAAAGATAGGGTCATCTCCCGGGTCCTGGACTGGGTGTGGAGGGGATGGCCCAGCAGCAGCCCCGGGCCAGAATTCGCCGGCTACACAACCCGCAAACATGAACTGTCGGCCCACAAGGGGTGCCTGTTATGCGGAAGCAGGGTCATTGTTCCCCAGCCCCTCCGCAAAAGGGTCCTCACAGCCCTACACGAGACACACCCTGGGGTAGTAAGAATGAAGGCCCTTGCCAGGAGTTATGTGTGGTAGCTGGGGATCGACGGAGAGATAGAGGCCTGGGTCAAACACTGCCAGGCCTGCCAAGAATCCCGCCCAGATCCCCCAAGGGCCCCAGTCCAGTCCTGGGAGTCCGCCCGAGCACCATGGTCACGCCTGCACGTGGACTTCGCTGGCCCCTTTCAGGGGAAAACATTCTTCATAGTGGTGGACTCCTACACCAAATGCCTGGAAGTCGCACTGGTACCATCCACTTCTACGTCCGCAGCCATCCAGGTACTACGCAGGCTGTTTGCAACCCACGGGCTCCCTGACACTCTCGTCTCAGACAACGGGACTGCATTTACGTCAGGAGAATTCCAAACCTTCACAGCGCAGAACGCCATCCGTCACATCCGTTCGGCGCCATTCCACCCTGCCACCAATGGCCAAGCAGAACACATGGTGCGGACCACCAAGGACACCCTTCGCTGCATGACGCAAGGGGATTGGGAGTACCGCCTTGCCACATTCCTTCTAGCACAGCACAGCACCCCCAGCTCAACGACTGGCCGGAGCCCCGCTGAACTTCTAATGGGTCGGCGCCTTGCAATCAGATTGGACCGCCTTCACCCCGATAGAGCTCTGGATGAGGTAGTGGTGGGGGGAGGCAGGAACCCCCGGACCTTCGAAGCCCAGGACCCAGTGTACACAAAGAATTTTGGGGCAGGCCCTGCATGGGTACCCGCCACAGTCACCAGGGTCACTGGCCCCGTGTCGTACGAGGTGCTAACCGATGGGGGGCAATGCTGGCACCGCCACTGCGACCAGATACGGCGACGATTCCCGGGAGAAAACCAGGAGGAGGAGGACAGGTCAGAGGAGTCCCAAGGGAACAGTGGGGCAGTGAGGCCCATAGAGCAGCAGGGGCAAGCAGGAGAGGCAGAATCAGTAAATACAGAGAGGACCCGTGAGGCCGAAAGGACACCGGAACCAGAACCACGACTGAGCGAGCTGGTTGCGCCAGACCAAACAGCCCCATCACAGCCAGCATCCTTGGAACACGAGCCAGAACCTGAACCCCGGACCAGGGAACACCCCAGGCCACAACGCACACGTAGGCCGCCGGCGTACCTTGAGGACTATGAATGCGACCTCCCAGGCAGGACTGGAACTTAGAGGGGAGGGGTGTTATGTACTGAGTTGAATAGGATCCAAACTGCAGCAGTCTGATTGGTCCTAGAACAATAGGATTCAGAATGCAGCAGTCTGATTGGTCCTAGAACAATGCAGCAGTATGATTGGTTGGCAGGAACCACCCAATCATGCTCCAGATAAAAGTGAATCCACAACCTGATTGGCTTACAGTAGAATTCCGGAATTAGCCAATCATGTGCAGCCCATTGTGTAAATAATGTATATAAAGCAGATACTTTGAGGGGACATTCATTCATTCCTCCTCACCACTATGAGATGAATAAAGAGCATGAAATCACTTTGCGACTCTGAGTATATTTCACCTTACAAACAAATCAGCAAAGACGACATGTAAAGTGTGCTGGTCCCGGGGGGGGGGGGTTACCGTGAGGCGTGGTCAGAGTCCGGTCCTGGTTCAGGGGTCTGGAGACTGTCTGTCAAGGGCGAAGCAGGGTCCAAGGCAAGGAGCCGGGCGTGGTCGGGAACTCCAGAAAAACAGGTCTGGGTGCTGGCAGAAACAGGTTTCCAACGACGTTGCTCCCGCAGCCTGGGACTGGGCTGACTGGCCTTTATCTCCTCTGGGGCCTAGGGCAGTCCTGGCCCACAGGTGACTCGCCTCTCCTGGCCTTAAGGCGAGCACTCCTCCTGATAGAACTTAGTTCCCTCCGCCTCTCTGCCCTGAGCCTCTGCAGCTCAGGAGAGGCTGGAGGGTTACTGGACCCAGAGGCCGCCTCATCTTCCCCTGACAGGGCTGGGAGAGGAGCACCTGCAGGCAATGGGTCCTCAATCACCCCCGGAGCCAGAGTGGATTCATCTGGTGTCTGCTCCTGAGGATCCGGCACAGGTGCGAGCCCTTCAGATTCAAGGCCCTGCCCCGGCTCAGCCGGCCCTGGAGGCGGGGACTCCTGTGCAGGCTGGGATTCCTCCGGTTCAGCCTCTGAATCAGATTCCCAGGCCATCATATAAAGTTTATGAAACCTTATATGGCGAACCCTTAAAAAACTACTAAAAGGGCTTCAAGGACAGAACAGTAAAACATTGTGTTGGGGACTCCCTTGCTCTTCAGGGAAGGGTGTTCCATAAACAAGGGGCCACCACCGACGAGGCTGTCTCCCTATCTAAATTCCTCTAGCAGGAGCACCAGGAGGCCTCTGATGGAGATCTTAAGATTTCAGCAGCTTCATACTGGTGGAAGCAATCCTGTGATAACCCTGATCCAATGTTATTTATTGCTCTAAAGCAGAGCTAGGAACCTCTTGCTCTCCAGATGTTTCTGGACTGCACTCAGGATATTTATATATCTATTCAAAATGGGAAACTTCATTTAAATTGGGAGCAGGGAATTTTGGATGCAGGGGCCAAATGAAAACCTCCAGACCTCTATCTCTGTCTCTCCAGTTCTGTTCCATGCTTTCCTTGAGTGGTATCGTCCAGCTGTCCAACTATCTTGGAACTGTGATGCTGCCTTTTGCTTGCCTGGATGGAAAGAGTGTGGGTGGGTGTATGTGTGAATAAACTTGGGAATTTTGCACAGAATGCAGCCTTCAGGTTTCCCCTAACTGAATGTGGCCCTCAAGCTGAAAAGGACCATCCACCTCTTATTTAAATGGATCATCTAAGGAAGGGAGAAAGATGGCTTGCCGCAGCTCGGCTCCAGACGTGCATTTCTTGGGCTCCGGGAGACGCGCACTCACCAAAGGGGTGAAACGGGGGTTGTAAGGCTTCATGACCCCTCAGAAGGTTCAGGAGGGCTTCCAGAACCTAGAAGGATTCGCTGTGACGTGGGAAGGTCTCCAAAAACGGACCTAGAGGTTCGGGAAGGAGACCACGGGCGTCGGTAACAGTGTTCCCTCCCACCGGTGAGAAAGCCTGATTTTCAGGGCGTCCTGGCGGCAGAACTTCCACAGAACAACAATGACGAGTTTAGATACCCGGTTAGTATGACTACAACTTTGAAAAACGGCATTAATGACTTTCTATATTAATTAAATTTACGCAAACTCTGCTTACACGAGCTCCCAGCTCATATAAACCGGCTGGGAAAACTAACCGGAAGAGCTTTGTTTAACCATACAGTCGGGTAGTTGACACAAGTGAAAGAGGAGGTCAGTCCCGAGGTATATAGAAAACAGTGCCTGAAAAAAGCCAATGTCAGGAAAAGAACTTTTATTTACTGGAGGTTGGAAGTGACAGTATAGATAAAAACATTATCGGATAAGAAACAAAAGAGATTGGAGTAAGGAATATCCCCACCCCACCCCCACCCCCCACCCCCACCCCCCGGTAACAGAAGCTTACCGGGTGTTTGTCAGTGAAAGTGGAGAAAAGCTGAAATGGAGGGGAGAAGCGACAAAGTTTAAAGACATTATCACCGCTCCAAAACCCAGTGCTGGAGTCTGGCGACCAACCAGACTCTACTTAGAAAGAAACTGTTTAAAATTGCAGAAGCAAATGATTCACAGTGAATTATGGGACCACCTGGTGAGAGGAATGTGTGCGTCTCTGCTGAAAATCTTCTGAAAAAGGTTTAAGGTACTTCCTCCCCCCCCCCCTTTTGAACTACGTATTAAGACTGGAGACAAAGGGGTTGTTTTAGAGAGCATATTCAAAAGACGCTAAGGAGAATGTGAAAGGGGAAACAGCTGAGTCATTGTTGCAAGCTGCTCCCTCTCTGGGGGCCATTTTTGTAAGCTGTTTCTTCCTCCTGGGAAACAATTGGCTACAGAATAACGAGCAGAGAGACAGAGAGACAAAAGAGGAAATAGAGACGAGGAGACCAAGAGAGACAGAAAGAAGGAAACAACATACAACGGAATACTGACATCTTGGAGGACAAAACTGGAATAGCTTTTAAACTGTGGTTTTGCTGGAGACCTTTGGAAAAGGTCTCTCTCTGACTCCTCTTGTTAACTTGCTAACATGAGTGTTGATGAAATACACTGACAGATATACTTTTTGAGTTACGTATTGAGATTGGAGATAAAGATAAAGAGGCATCTTTGTCAAAAAGAATTAAAAGACATTAAAGAGAATTTAAAAAGGGAAAATTGGAGCTAAGGTTGCAAGCAGCTCCCCCTTTGGAAAAAAATGGAAACAAATTAATGAGGATTTGTTGTTATAACATTACATCTATCTCTTCCTTCGATTTAAATTCTCTCCCGGTCTTTATATTTTTAAGTGAAAAGTGTGAGGAGAACCTGAGCTTACAGGGTTAAACAGCTCAGAGTGTACGCCCTGCCTACTGTGGGGAGGGGGGAGATTCTGTGTCATATCCGAGAGTCTCAACTCTTTGTTTTCTTCTACTTTTGCTTTTGAAGAGAGCGGACGTGTTTTTCACGATGTCCGCTGTGATAGATAATGGATAGTTTTCTGCTGTAAATAAACTGCTTTTAGCTAAGATCCTGAGTGGACTTTATTTAAGCAAACTGAAGAAAGCACTGGAGTTTTCAGCTTTCTCTTACCGCTGCTGAACTCTGTTTTGCTCAGAGCATTGGAATGCGGAGCTTGGAGAATGCCGAGGCCTGGCAGCAGAGCTGTGCAGAGGAAACGCGCCGGGCTCCAGGATTTATCTGAGCAATAAATCAACCCAAGATTTATTTTGGGGTTGCTATCTGTTCTTTCTTCCCTTCTTCTTTTGGGGTTGTTTTTTCCCCTCCCCCCTCCCCCCTTTTCTTTTTTCTTTCTTTTTCTTTTCTGTCTTGTTCTTCTTCTTTCCGCTACCCCTCTCCCCCCCTTTCCCTTCCTATTATTATTATTACCTTCTTTTGTTTTGTTTTTTTGTTTCTGTTTTTGCTCTGCTGGTTGGGTTTTTTTGGTTTTTTTCTTTCTTTCTTCCTTTTCCCCCTCTCCTCCTTTTTTCGATTCTGCTAAGATCATTGCCTAGTGGTTATTAAACCTTTTCAGTGGTTAAAATCTTAAACACTCCTTAGATATCTAAGGGTACAAGGTAATTTGATTAGGGGTGTGATTTTCAGATTATTACCACTAGGATAGTAAGAGGTGAAACTGAACCATATAATTGGTTTATCAATTTAATTTGCTAAAACAATCACTGACACTGAACTTGAAAAACTGGGTTTGATATGTCCAATACAAATAAGAAATCTGCAAATACAGTGACATCAAGTCCTGTTACCAATCCTAGCAGAAGAAACTCAACTGTTGATTCAGATATAAATATGGATATGAAAGAATTAATTTTGGGATTGATAAGAGATATCTTAGAAATGAAGAAAGAGATGAATGAAAATGCTATGACTGCAGACCAAAAACTGGATAAGATGGGAATGAAAATTGACGAAAATGCAAAAATGGTGAATGAATGAGTTAGTTGTAAAAAATATGGAAATGTCAAAAACCGTACAAGAACTGAAGGGCAGAACAATTAACTTGGAGGAGGGGGTGAGGAAGGTACAGAAAGAGAATAGAGACACACGAGGCAGTCTTAGATGCAATATCTATGATCGAGATGCACAGAAGAGAGAAAACGTTAGGATTAAGATCAATTCCGGAGGAGCCGGATGAACAGTTAGATAAGAAAATAGTTTCAGAATTAGCAAAGTGGCTTGAAAGAGAAGAGCAAGAGATGGCACATAATATAGAGAGAATCTTTAGAGTCAGATCCAGCATAGCTAGAACAAATAATTGGCCAGGGGACTGCCTCGTAACTTTTGTAAATATGAAAATGAGAGATAAAATTCTACAAACTAGCAGTAAGAAAAAACTTAGAATCCAGCAGACAGATATTATTACACATAAAATTATTCCATCCAGGCTTCTAAGAAAAAGAGATAAGTACAAACCGTTAGTAGAGGCCCTAAGTGGAAAAGCAAATGTACACAGGTGGGAATTTCCAGAGGGAATTTCCTTTTCTTTCCAAAGGAAAAAGAAGATTTACTTCGTGGGAAGACGCAGATAAATTCTGGAGAAGGTATAGAGAGGAATTGGGAGGTAAAAAACAGCTGGGTGGAGGTGCGGAGGATACAGGAAAACAATCAGAAGAGGAGGAAGGCTAGGAAGCGGGGTTAAGGAAAACATAAAGGTTCAAAACTATATCGTGAACAATTTATACTGACTGAGAGCGGTCGTATTTTTACAGTTAATTTCAATTTGTTGATTGTTAAACTAATAAAGTAAATTATGGATTTAAAGTAAAGACTGCAGAGAGAATAATTGGGTGCACTCTTCCCACCTTAGATCAAATCTATGCTGCCAGGTGCCATAAGAAAGCGTCAGAGATGGTGCAGGATAGTACGCACCCCAGAAATGATCTCTTTCAGCTTCTGCCTTCTGGAAGAAGGTACAGGGTTATAAAGGCCAGGACTAGCCGCCTGAGAAACAGTTTCTACGCAAATGCAATTCTGGTTTTAAACGCAGTATAAGGAGTTTCTATAGTATAGTGTATTTTTTAGTATAGTGTATTTTAAAATGGGGTTTCAGAGTTTTTAGGGGTTTTTATAGTATAATATAGTGTGTTTTAAAATGGGGTTTCAGAGTTTTTAGGGGTTTTTGAATGTTTTATGTAGTTTTTCAATTTCATTGTTCTGTATGGGACAATGACAATAAAGATATAGTATATCGTATGGATTTAAAAATAATAACATGGAATGTAAATGGTTTGGGCCATTAAGGAATCTAAGTCTGGAAAGACACCAGGGCCGGTGGGAGTAATGGCGACATGTATCATATGTGGTGGACATGTAGGAAGATCAAATTGTTCTGGGGCTTAATTTACGAGGAGTTGAAAAAAAGACTAAGAGCACATATTGATATAGGAATGTATTAGATAATATGTAAAGAAATATACAATAATAAGAGTACATTCATTTGCAAAAAAGGAATATACAACAGGAAAGACAGGAAGTCTAGTGTGTTGGTATGTGTGATGGGATGTTGAGCTGCTTGTGCGTAAAGTTCCTAGTCCCTCAGTGTTTGGCTAAGTCCACAAACCACTGTCTGTAACGGAGCTCCATAAGCATGGCTTCGTCAGTCGCTGGCAGAATCCGACAGTGGGCATTTACGGAATTTCTTCCAGCATAACAGCTCCTTAACGGAAACACGTCTTCTGGACTCTCTACGTGACAATTTCCGGCGAGGAGTGGGTGTCCCTATAGGAGGTCCTGAAACCTCCTCGCTGTTCTCGCTGGAATTGTCTCTGAGCCATTCTTCTGACTCGCTTTCCCTTGGAGCTCTTTCTCGCCCCCTGCTGGTTCCCTCCTCCTCTGATAAGTCTCTCTCAACCTCTGGGAGCCCTTGCACCACCGGTTCTTCCGATGACAGTTCCCTGACAGTATGTATATGATTTTGGGGGGAAATTGTTTTTGTTTTTTCTCTTTGTTCTTTTTTTTGTTTCATTTTCTTTCTAGGTATATAAAATTTTTATATAATTTTTGTATACATGTTGGAAATTATATTATAGTATGTCCTGTAATGTAATATGACAACGTTTAACGATGTAATATAAGAATGTTAACAAATCAATAAAATGTAAATTCAAAAAAATAAAAATAACTAAACTAAAATAAATAAAAGCAGCCGCCCTATAAGCTCACATCAGAGGCAAATTGAAAGGAGACTTCCCAGCTCACACTCTTAATGCTGCAAAACACCGGCTCTTAAGAAACTTGAAATGTACTTCCTTAAAAGAACTGCCAATTAGATTTTCGATTCGCTGTGGAGGCAATGGCAGTGCACTCCGTGTCGTCCGCTTAAGGGACGGCATGGTTCTGGCGGCTAGACGCTCCCCCCCAAAAAAACCCATGGAGGAGTGGGGGGTCTTAGCGGTCCAGCGGAGCATGAGAACTCACCCTCCTGAGCACCCCGGCTGCTGTTTTTGCGCAGGGAAGAGGAAGAGGCTTGAGTCCCTCACAGCTCCACCGCACTCTGCTGCCGAAGCCACACATCGCCACCACGAGCAGCGGATTTTCCGATTAGAGGTAAAAGCCAAATAAAGCATTTAAAGAAGAATTAGGCATAAATTGACTGATTTAGTGAAACGGCAGCAAAAAAGGAAGTCAGCTTCCGATTTCTGTGGACAGGCTCTGCAAGGGGACTTTTTGTGAATGGGGAGCAGAGCATGGTAAGTGCAGCTATGGAGATTTAGTAACAATTTGACTTTGGATTTCTGAGAGACTCTTTCTTTTGGATACATACTGGTTACAGCTGTGTCAAGTTGTCCTTTGGATAAAAGAAGGATACAAATTGACAGCTGGATAGAATTTGACAGATGGATACTTTGGCAGAGTAGAAAGTAAAAAGACCTGTTAAAAAGTGCTGTGGAAATACAAGCCTTAATTTTAAACCCTGGAACTTGGTGGCACAAAACTGAAGCTAAACAGGAGAACTCTCCATCACATTGGGGGAGAAATTCCCCAAGAAGGAAGGAGAACCTGGAATAGTTTTGGAATTAACACTTAGTGCTTACTGAAGACCAGGGGATGTACGCAACACTACCTGCCAATAAATAATTTTAATATCTTTGGACATTCTGGATGTACACTTTAAGCCTAAAAGTTGGAAGATTTGGATTACAATATATTGCAGAACAGTACATTTGGACTTACATTTCACATTTACATCTTGGATTACAAATATAAAGTTGGACTAACTCTTATTTGCCACCACTTTCTTGAAAAGGAAAAGAACCATTGAAGAGAAGTATACATCTTTATATTAACTTCATATTAACAGTTTGTGCCGGTTTGTTTGGGGAACTGTCCTATTTGATATATGACATGTAATTTTGACTTGGTTGGGAGGTAAGGGGCCTGAGAGTGAAAACATTTTCAGTTTTTTATAGATTCTATTGGGTATTTTATGCTCTTTCCTCTGTCTGCTTTTTTCTTACTCTTTTGCAAGGACTGGTAGGAGGGGAGGGGATGCTTAAAGGGTAAAGGGAAAATTTTATGGTTCAGCTTGGGAGTGGGAAAATATTTTCACTTCTGGGCTGAACTAAGAAACACAGGTGTGACCTTGAACAGATCAAAATAAAACCACTCAACTGTGGGAAAACTTCCTGATGTAGATATGGCTGGCAAACAAGATACAGGAACTGTCACAAGGAAATCTGCTATTGATAGGAGACGTGCAAGTGTGTAGGAAGAGACAATGGAAAAAATAGGAAAATAGAACATACTGACCTTCTCACACAGCAACTTATGGAATTTAGATAGGAGATGGCTCAGTCAATGAAAAGCTTGGCTCAACAAGTGCATTTGGATATGGTAAAATCTAATAAATTACTGACAGAACAGATTCAGAAGCAGAACAGAATTTAAAAACATATTGTCAGGGGACTGCCATCGGAACAGGGGAGGGAGGCAGGGGAATACAGAGAGCCTCCGACACTTCTGAGGAGCAGCTCCTCGTCCAGCGGTGGGGAAAGCCACACCTCCAGTGGAGCAAAGAGGGATGTGAGGGGAACCTGAGCTTATAGTGTTAAACAGCTCAGTTCCTTCGTCCTGCCTCTGAGGGGGCAGAGAGATCCACATCCGGGATCTGTTTCTTTGTTCTGTATTCTGCTTTCATTTTCGTCCGAGACGGAGGATGTTTTTCCTGCCGGACACTGGCTGATTTATACTGCTGTAAATAAATGTTTCTGGCTTAGAAAGAAGCTGAGTGGAGTCTTTGATTTATGCACACTATGCATGCACAGAGGGCAGAAGGCCAATTCGCTGTGTTTACTCTGCTGTGCTCAGAGGTCCAAAGAAGCAGAGATACGCATTGGAAGCCTGCTGGACCTTTACCCTGAGCATTATCCAACAGGTTATGGACGACTAGTCACGCTTCAAAGGCAAGGAAGCTTTCTGCAAAGCCTGTGCTGTGCCTGTGTGCCTGAAGAGCTGCAGAGAAAGCCAGCTGGAGCTGCTGCTATACTGCATGCTTAAAGCAAGGCAGAGCTTGCTGGGAAGAAAGGATCTGGCTGAAGGAAGCATCTCCTTGGAAGCTGGCTGGCAAGAGTGAGTACTAAGCCCTGGGGGAGGAGGAGATGGCAGAGCTTCAGGAAACTTTTAATGTCCCATTTGAAAGGCTCAACGGGCAGAACTGGGAGGACTGGTCCAGATGAGCGAGGGCATGGCTTTTGGCCTAAGGGCTCTGGCACTGCACGCAAGCCCCACCAATCGAGGCTGCTGCTGGAGCTGCTGCAGCAGACGTGGAGGCTGCTCTGGGAAGAGATCAGGGAGTGCTGTGTATGTTGAGGGCTAACGTGGACGCTTTGCTGTTACCCCCCTTGAGGGTCTCAAGATGGACCAGGCTGCTTGGCAGACGCTGGAGAGGGTTTGTGACACCACAGCGGGAGCCGAGGGCCACGTGGGGGCTGAAGGCCATGTTCCTGAAACCACAGCTGGGAGCTGCTTTTTTGTCTCGGGGAGGCTATGTGATGACGAGGCCCATAGACAGAGAGCCGGGGTTCAAGCTGCAGACCCAGGCTGTCCTGCACCCAGGAGTGGGGGTGCAGGAAGGAGTGGAGACAATGTAAGAGCTTTTTCCTCCAGACGTTGCTACAGATGTGGGTCCCTCTCCCATCTCGTGAGACTGTCCTGTAGAGGCATCGGAAGGATCCAAGGTCATCTCCTGTGGAAACCAACAGATTAACACATCTGCGAAGCAGGAGAAGCCGAAGAAAAGGGGAACTGGCAGAGATGGTTCGGAGCAAAGGCACTTGGCAGCTTCCATGGCAACAGTCAAGGACTGTAACCAGGGCAACATGCTGATCTTTGTGATCGACAGTGGAGCATCGCACCACCTAGTGCCCTCTGGTGGTTTTTTGCGTAACTGCACCTCTGTAAAATCTGGAAAAAGAGTTTGTCTTGCAGATGGAAGCAGATGTGCTTTGACTATGTCTGGCTCACTGTTTTGTTCTTTCTTACAGGCATCAATTGAGGCTTACATGTGAGGAGAATCAGAACTTACAGGGTTAAACAGTTCTGTCTGACGTCTCAATTTCTGAGGCGTGGTTTTGTTCCCATCCGGGAATTTTTCCTTTGTGTGAGTTACTTTCGTTTTGGCTGTTCAGCCGGAGAAGATGTCCGCTCGATTTCCGGGTTGATTTATGATGTTTTTCTACTCATTAAAGACTGTTTAGATTAGCAAGGAGTCTGCATACAGTCTTTGATTTATCACCCACACAAGGCACCTTTCTGCTGCTGCAATACTCTGCTGAGAGCCAGGAAGAGAGCTTGAGGCTCAGATCAGCACAGGGAAGTGTGCCGGGCTCCATTACATTCCAGCAGGTTATGGAAGCTTTTGCCATGTCATGCCTGTGGGGGGGGGGGAGAAGCAGGACCAGCTGGAGCTCCTGCCTAACGTTTGAGGCAGCGAAGCTCGCTGGGGAAGACATCATCTTCAGGACCGGGTGCCAAGAGGAGCTGCTGGAACGTGAGTAGGCTCAGCCCCGGGGGAGAAGATGGCAGATGGCCAGGAATCATTCACAGTTCCCTTCGAGAGATTAAATGGACATAACTGGGAGGAGTGGTCCAAGAAAGTGAAGACCTGGCTTGTAGCCAAAGGTCTGTGGGAGGCCACGCAAGGAGCCCCATTGCAAGCACCAGCTGGGGCTGCAGCAGCGATCGTTGAAGCTGCCCATGCTTCACAGAGGAAGGATCAGGAAGCCCTGGGAGCTATAGTGCTCAGTTTGGAGGGCTCACAGTTGCCACTTGTGGAGGGTCTTGAAAATGCCCAGGCTGTTTGGCAGGAGCTGGAGAGGGTTCACCGAGGAACCTCAGAAGAAGCCAAAAGCCATGTCCCCAGAAGCAGTACAGCCTCAAGGAGAGCTGCTGCCAAGGTTGGGGGGGGGGGGGCAGTGAATACCAAAGGCAAGCTGCAGAAGTTTTCCTTTCTTCGTTGTTTCGTATGCGGTTCTGTTGAACACCTGCGGCGGTTCTGTTGAACACCTGCCTCGTTTCTGCCTGAGGAGAGCTGGGCAGGATGTCTCCAAGGTCGCTTCTCATGGCAGCCAGCCAAATCCTCATGGCAGCCAGCCAGGTTTACATGGCAGCCAGTCTAGGAGAGGAGGCCAGCATTGGAACGCGAAGGGAGGACGTGACAGAGGAAGTGAGAAGGACAGCACTTCTTATCATCTTGCTGCTTCCATGGCAACGGTTAAGGATAACTCCAGTGAAGGCAGCATGCTACGTTGGATTATAGACTCAGGAGCCAGTCACCATCTGATGCCATCTAGTGGCGAAATGTGGAATTTCAGGGCTGTTTCAACTGGAAAATCAGTCACTCTTGCAGATGGGACACAGAGACAGTTAACTACTGTTGGGAATGTGTTTGTTTCGTTTCTACAGGCAGAGCTGGAAGCCTACGTTGTGCCAGGAATGCAGTGTTGTCTTTTATCTGTTTCTGCTCTTGTAAAAGATGGCTATAAGGTTTGATTTGAAAATGTTGTCTGTTCCATTTCCAGGGGTGGGAAGCATCTGGTCAGTGTTGAATGTCAGAACAGGCTCTATGTTCTGAAGACACCTCTGGAAGGTAAGGGGGAGGCTGAGGCAGCACAGGCGCAATGTGCTAACGTTCCCACACACAATATGTGTGCACATCTGTGGCACAGGAGAATGTCTCACAGCTGCTGAAAATACATCCAGAAGCTTCCAGAGTGCACTGAGGGGTGTAAAATAAAGGCATGTGATAAGTTCTTGGATTGCAGAGTGTGCAAAAGAGCGAAGGTTAAAAGGTGCAGTTATCCGAGGTCGGAGAGGGTAACCACAAAACCATTTGAGCCAGTACATGCAGACCTATGTGGACCCATGCCAGTAGCCAGTCTGGGCGGAGCCAAGTTTGCTCTCACGCTGACAGATGATTTCTCTAGAAATGGGTGGGTCTTCTCGCTGAAACACAAGAGTGAGGCAGCACCGCTGATCAAAGACTGGGTTGCGGCAGTGGAACTACAGTTTTCCACACAAGTGCAGTGCTTTCAAAGCGACTGAGGCAGGGAATTCACCCGGTCTGCTTTGCAGAGTTTCTTCCACCAGAAGGGGATACGTCACAGGTTGACGGTTGCTTATTCTCCCCAGGAGAATGACATTGCAGAACGTAGGAACAGAATGCTACAAGAGGCAGCTGAAGTGCTACTGTTTGATGCTGGCCTGCCTCAGTGCTTTGGGCTGAAGCTTGGAAAGCTGCCAGCTTCACAATTAACAGGTCTTATAGCTCTGTTGTAGGGAACACGCCCTATTTCCTGCTGCATGGTAAGAAGCCCAAGGTGCATTTCTTCTGTGTGTTTGGGTGCGAGGCTTGGGTTCTTATGCCAAAGGCCCAACACAGGAAGGGTGATCCAAGGTCCCAGAAAATGATCTTTTGTGGGTATGAGCCTGAGACAAAGGGGTGGAGGTTTGCCTATCCAGAAGGCGATCAGTCAAGGATTCTAGTCAGCAGGAGTGCTGAGTTCTGTGAGCAGAGTGGGTGGACACGGATCCATGGGAATCCTGATGTTCTCTCAGAGAGTCTGTCTGATTCTGCTGAGTAGGGAGAGTTAGAAGCTGAACCTGATGCTGAGGATCAGGTCTCTGACCAGGAGCAGGAACACGGAAGGGCATCTCCACAGGCTATTCAGCTAGAGCAAAAGAGTGCACCTTCATCTCCCATCAGTCCAGTGCAGAAGGTCAAGAGACGCAGAAAGTCAGAGGGGGAGTCTTCTGATGACAAGGACACACTAACTGGCCCCAGTGGGTCAGAGGGGGCACCTGTGGAAGTGCTCAGATGTTCCACACGCACAACGAAAGCGGTACCTCCTGAGAGGTTTGAGGTCACTAGCGTGTGGGTTGGTTTAGCGCAGTGCAAACCAGAGAGTTTTGAGGAGGTTCAACAGTTGCCTGAAGCAGAAGCCAGGAAATGGCAAGAGGCAATGGGAAAGGAGTTGAACTCAATGACGTCTTTAGGTGTGTTCTCCACCACGAAGCTGCCAGCAGGCAAGTAGGCCGTGAGCTGTCGTTGGGTTTACAGGATTAAGCCCACAGCGTCTTGTGAACCACAGTACAAGGCTAGGCTAGTAGCCAGAGGGTTCACACAGTGGAAGGGGCTGCATTACACCGAGGTGTATGCTCCTACTTCCCGGAGTGAAACTCTGCGTGTGCTGCAAATGCTAGAACATTAGCAGTGGCAAAGTTTTTATCAGTTGTTGCAAGAACCAATGATCCCTATCTTTAAGTCTGAACAAAATGCTTGTTTAACCTGGAGGTAGGCTGTCTGAATTGTGCATTGCTTTGTAACAATTTGTTGGGTTTCTGGACTGTAATAAAGATTGATTAATTGATTGCAGAGCCTGTAAACAGGCAAAAGTGAAAACGTGCTCTTATCCTAGGTCTGACAGGGTAACCACCAAACCCTTTGAACTGGTGCACGCAGATTTGTGTGGCCCTATCCCAGTAGCCAGTCTGGGCAGGGCCAAATTCGCTCTTTCTCTGGTGGATGATTTTTCGCGGAATGGCTGGATTTTCACAATCAAACACAAGAGTGAGGCTTCATCAATAATAAGAGACTGGATAGCGGCAGTTGAGTCGCAATACTCATTGCACGTTAAGAGCTTTCAGAAAGATCACGGAGGAGAGTTCACCGGGTCTGCGCTGCAGTTTCTTCCGCCAGAAGGGAATACGTCACAGGTTGACGGTTCTGCACTCTCCCCAGCAGAATGGCATTGCAGAACGCAGGAACAGAATGCTTCAGGAGATGACAGGAGCTTTGCTTTTTGATGCTGGGCTCCCCCAGCACTTTTGGGGAGAAGCATGGCGAAATGCTTCGTTCACTCTGAATCATTCTTTCTGTTCTGTTGTAGGGGACACACCCTATTTTCTGCTGCATGGCAAGAAGCCCAAGGTGCATTTCTTCCGTGTGTTTGGCTGCAAGGCTTGGGTCCTTGTGCCAAAGACCAAGCACAGAAAGGGTGGTCTTAGGTCCCAAAAGATGATTTTCTGTGGGTATGAGCCTGAAACCAAGGGGTGGAGATTTGTCTATCCAACTGGCAATCAGCAGGAGTGCTGAGTTCTGTGAACAGAGTGGGTGGACACACATACATGGAAACCCTGACATTCTTTCAGAGAGTCTGCTTGACTCTGCTGGTGAGGAAGAGGTAGAGGCTAAACCTGCTGCTGAGGCACAGAGTCCCGACCCAGAGCAGGAACAGGGAAGGGCTTCTCCACAGGCTGTTAAAAGCAGTGAAGCTTGAGCACAGAAGTTCTCCTTCCTCACCCACAGGTCCAGCTGAGAAGTCCAGAAGGCGCAGTAAGTCAAAGGGGGAATTCTCTGAGAGTGAGGACATTCTAGCTGGTCCTAGCGGGTCAGAGGAGGTACCTAAAACTGTGCTGAGACGTTCAGCTCGGACAACGAAAGGTAAACCTCCCGACAGGTTTTCAGTCACAAATGTATGGCTCAGTATGAACCTGAGAGTTTTGAGGATGTTCAGAAACTGCCTCAGGAAGAAGCCAGGAAATGGCATGAGGCGATGCAGAAGGAGATGAGCTCAATGGAGTCTCTAGGTGTGTTCTCCCTCACGACGTTGCCAGCAGGCAAGTGGGCCATGAGCAGTTGCTGGGTTTACTGTCTTAAACCCACAGCAACTGGGGAACCACAGTACAAGGCTAGGCTAGTAGCCAGAGGTTTCATACAGCGGAAGGGGCTGCATTACACTGAGGTATATGCTCCCACTTCCAGAAGTGAAACTCTGCGCATGCTCTTAGCCATTGCTGCACAAAGATGTTTTCAGGTGCATCACTTTGATGTGGATGTGGCCTGTTTGAACTCAGAACTCCAGGAGGATCTGTACATGCTTCCCCCCCAATAATATTTATTAAATTTCATACAAATGCAACACATACTATACAATCAATGAAATAAAAATAAAAGAAGAAATATTAATTAATTAATTAAACTTCCAACTTCATAAACATATTACTTGACTTCCTCTAATCTCTTCCATCTGAATTTCCTTGTAACTGAATATAGCAGTTTTCCAATATCATTATTCAAAAAACAGTATTCCGATTATAATCAAATTTCTTAGCTTTTCTTAACATTCTCTGTCATATTTATTTATTTAATCCTAATTTAGTTCTAGGCCTATTTAGTACCTTCAAGTAACTAGTAATCTTTAATATTACAATATTTATTCAAATAATCTTTAAATTTCTTCCAGTCTTCTTGATATTCCTCTTCTTTCTGATCGTGGATTCTCCCAGTGAGATCAGCCAGCTCCATAAAATCCATCATCTTCATCTGCCATTCTTCCACAGTTGGTAATTCTTGTGTTTTCCACTTTTTGGCTATTAAAATTCGTGCAGCAGTTGTGGCATACAAAAATACCTTTACATCTTTCTTGGGAAGTTCAGGACCTAATATTCCAAGGAGAAAGGCCTCTGGTTTCTTTATAAATGTATATTTCATCATTTTTTAAAAATTCATTATAAATCTTTTCCCAGAAGTCTTTCACCTTGGGACAAGTCCACCACATATGATAAAAAGTACCTTCCTTTTCTTTACATTTCCAGTATAAGTTATCACAGTTATGATAAATCTTGGCTAGTTTAACAGGGGTCAATTACCACCTATACATCATTTTCATAATATTTTCCTTTAACATCGTACATGCAGTAAACTTAACCCCTTTCTTCCATAGCCTCTCCCAATCTTCCATCATTATGTTATGTCCCACATCTTGTGCCCAATCAATCATAACCGATTTAACTTGTTCATCCTTTGTGTGCCACTCTAATAACAGATTATACATTTTAGACATATTCTTAACATTAGTATCTAACAACTTCGTTTTCAATTTGGTTTTTTCTGTTGCAAAACCATTTCTCTTATCCATCTTAAATAGTTCATTAATTTGATAGTATTGAACCCAATTCACTTTATCCTTAATTTGTTCAAACGGTTTTAATTTAAATCCTTCACAATCTTCTAATAATAAATCTGAGTACCTCAACCACTTGTTTTCCATATTTAACTTTTTTGGGGCCTGTGCTTCAATTGGCGAAATCCATTTAGGTGTTTTTCGTACCAGGAGATCCTTATATCTGTTCCATACATTAGAAAGCGCTTTTCTAATTATATGTTTCTTGAAGCCACTATGGGCCTTTATCTTATCATACCATAAATATGCATGCCAACCAAATCGATTGTCCAGTCCCTCCAAATCCAGAATATCTTCATTATCTAATTTAATCCAAACTTTAATCCAGCAGAAGGCCGCAGCTTCAAAATATATCTTCAAATCAGGCAGGGAAAAGCCCCCTCTTTCTTTTACATCCGTAAGTAATTTATATTTAATTCTAGGTTTCCCCCCCTGCCAGATAAATTTAGACAGCGCCTTCTGCCATTCTTTAAAACATTTAACATTGTCAATGATAGGTAAAGTTTGAAACAAGAACAACATTTTCGGCAATACATTCATCTTAACCACCAATATTTGGCCCATAAGTGAAAATTTTAAATTTGACCATATCTCTAAATCTCTTTTTATTTCATTCCATACTTTTTCATAGTTATCCTTATATAAATTCAAATTCTTCGCCGTTAAATTCACACCCAGATATTTAACCTTTTTCGTAAAGGCCAGGCCTGTTTTTTCTATGCGGGTTTTTCTTTCACCCTTATCTAAATTTTTATCCAAAACTTTGGTTTTGCTCTTATTTAATTTAAATTCTGCCAGCTGCCCAAACTCCTGAATCATCTCCAGTGCTTTTAATGCACTGGTTTCTGGGTCCTGTAAAGTTAAAACCAAATCGTCAGCAAAGGCTTTTAATTTATACTGCTTGGATCCTACTATTTATTTACTATTTATACTGCTTGGATCATCTCGGGACCTCTTTAAATAAAATTTTCCCCTTCCCGTCTATCTGTAAGCTTTTTTTGTAGTGATGTCCTAAAATAATATCTCTTTGATCTTTTGTTTTAAAGATCACCATACAATCATGTATGATCTTAGAGTCCTTTTGGTCCAAATTTATATGCCTTGTCAATCCACGAATTTAGTTCTTCTTTTGAAAGATCCCAATAGGCTGAAAATTCATCAATAAGCCAGTCCTTCAAATTATCCTGCTCCTTCTGGGGTGCTCCTCTCAATCTCAAATGGGTCTCCCTCTCTTTCATTTGAAGAAACGCAATTGAATTTTGAGTTTCCTGCTGAATTGTTTCCAAATCCGGAACTCTTACAGTTTCCAATTGTGACAGTCTTGCTTCATGTGCAGTTACATCTGTCTTAACCACTTTCAAATCTTGCTTCAATTCAACAAAGTCATTTTTTAGATCTTGAATAGATTTTTGATTACCTCTTACTTCTGCTTTAATTTCCTGAAGAAGTTGCATCACAGACTCCTCAAATGTTAGTGACCTAGAGTCCCTTCTTGTCTTAATTTTTGCTTTCTCTGGTCTTTCTGCCTTTTCTCCTTTGTCTCCCCCATCCATGCTTCCCCCCCCCCAAGGTCAACCTGAGTCACAAGGGGGAGATAGTAAAGCAAACAAATTCTCTTCCCAGCCTCCAAAAGTCCCCACAACAAAATAGCAGTCTCTCCTTTCCTCAATTTTTTGATCTTGTAATCCTTTCTTTTTACTCCTCTAGCTAAATTCCCAAGAGTTTAGTGTCAAAGATATAATTTGTGTCCAAGGATAAAGATACAGTTAATAATAGTTTTTAGAGTTCTGGCAGCTGGAGTTATTTTGTTTTTCCCAAAGGGGAAAATGAAAGTTGAAAGTATCCGATTCCTTTATGACGTCACAATGGAGTTTAGCCTTCCTCCACCGGGTGGTCCGCTTCCACAAAAAAGATACAACAGTTCAAACAGTTCAGATAGTCTTCTGCAGGGAAATTAATTTTTAATTTTTACCCCCTTCCCCCTGCTAGAAGGGGGGATCTGAGTTTACTATAAGTTTTCAAAAGCAAGGAGTTTAAAGTTGCGGCTTTTGGTTACATTAGCTGCTTTCAGTTTTCATTCAGCGGAAGGGATCGACCTCCATTTTTTAACCCCTTTCCTTCCCATTTGACAGATCAAATTTGTATCCTTTTACTCACGAGTTTCGAATCAAATTTTCTTTGGAGGAATTGGCCGCTCACGATCGCCAGACTCAGAGCTTCATGCATTGAAGGAAGCTAGTCAATTCCCAAGTGCCACCGTCTCCAACCCAACTCGCACTCGGCGCTCTTTTTAGAGCTTACCGGGGAGCGGGGGAGTCGTTCCAGGCACCCGCAGGAACACCAGGTCCTCAGAACGCTCGATCTGAGGGTTTTTCGGGGTACCGCAGCACTCTAGCGGTTCTCCCCTGCCTTCAAAGCACCGGCGCCCTTTCTGCGAAAGAGCTCCTGTCCGCCATAATCGGGCGAGCCAACTGGAAGTCGGATCTGTACATGCTTCCTCCGCCAGGGTTTGAGGGCAAAAGGCCAGATGCTGTGTGGAAACTTCACAAGTCCATTTATGGCTTGAAACAGTCAGCCAGAAATTGGAACTTGTGCCTGAATGAAGCCTTAGAGAAGTTAGGTTTCAAGAAGAATCTTGCTGACAGCTGCCTGTACCTCAAAGGGTCAGGAGAGTCACAAGAAATGGTCTTGATTTTTGTAAACGACATCATTCACATCTCAAGGGCAAACAAACAGGTGCAGAGGTTTGCCAAAGAGCTTGGAAAGCGTTTCCAACTCAAGAACCTGGGTTCAGTGAAGGTCTACCTAGGTGTACATTTGGTGAAATTGACTTGCAGCTTCTCTTGCCCCTGGAGCCCACACGCCTCCCCTGCGTAGCTCTGCTCCCTCTGGGCAGTTTCCAGCTGCAGCTTAGCAGAGTGAAGTATACAGCGGTAGAAGCAAAAGCAGCAAAAGCAGTAATTGCCGAGTGTGCGTAGTAAATCAGAGCCGGACGCTCGGTGTCCTCCTTATCTTACAAATAGCTTTATTCTCGTAGAAAAACAACAGATCGTAACTTTCCCGGTGACAGAGCACTCATTTCCGCTGCTCTCCGTTCCAGAGCTAAGCTCACTCTGTCTCTCTCTGAGACACAGTAGAACACTCCCCTTCCAGTGTTCTAACGCCACGCCTCAAAGAATGTGAGACGTCACTCAGAACTTCTTAACCCTGTAAGTTCTGACTCTCTCCATACCCCCTCTCGTATCACATTCTGAGAGGACTTGTGAACACACACATTTACAGACCTCTGTGTGTTCCACACCTTCCCACCTGCCTGCTGAGCCTCCTCACAAATCTCAGGTTCGCACTGTGCGAGACCAACCCACACATTTGTGACTCGAAACCTCTCAGGTGGAATTCCCTTTGTTGCCCGAGATGACCGCCTGGGCACAAACTGGGGTGCTTCTTCTGACCCACTGGGGCCAGCAAGTGCGTCTTTTTCATCAGACGACTCCCCCTCTGACTTGACCTGTCTGTGAGCTTTCTCCTTTATTCTATCAGGAGATGAGGGCTCACTCTTGGACACTCCTTTAACAACCTGCGGAGACGCCTCCCCCTGGTGCTGACCCTGATCATCGATCAGGTCACCATTACCTGGCTCTCCCTCCTCCTCAGATTCAGACAGACAATCTGAGAGAACGTCATGGCTCACTTTGCGCCTTGCCCTACTTTCCTGCTGCTCATGGAACTCAGCATGTTTACTGATCAGAAGCTTGGTCTGATCACCTTCTGGCCATGCAAATCTCCATCCCTTTGTCGTAGGTTCATACCCACAAAAGATCATTTCCTGGTACCTTGGACCACCCTCTTGCTGCAGACACTTTGGTACAGGCACCAAGGCTCTGCAACCAAACGAACGGAAGAAATGCACCTGCGGCCTCTGTCCGTTGAGCAAGAAATACGGGGTGTCACCTACCACTGAATTGTAGCACCTGTTCATCGTGAAATTGGCCGTCTTTACTGCCTCCCCCCAGAAACTTTGAGGCAAACCAGAGTCACACAGTAGGACCTCTGATGCTTGAACCAGAGCTTTACTCCTCAGCTCTGCCACGCCACTCTCCTGAGGCGAAGTCACCTTGTGACGTATCCCCCTCTGGCGAAAGAAACTCTTTAGAGCAGACCCAGTGACCTCTGAACCTCGGTCACACTTGAACCCCTTCACCTTGGTGGAGAACCTTAGTTCCACCTCCACAACCCAATCCTTGATCAGTTGCGTTGTGTCTTCCTGCGTTCTCAGCGAGAACGCCCATGAGTTCTGAGTGAAATCATCTATTAGTGTCAGCAGAAACCTGGCTTTGCCCAGACTTGGCTGAGGCATAGGCCCAAACAGGTCTGCGTGCACAAGCTCAAAAGGCTTTGTGGTTACTCTCTCCACCCTGGGATAACTGTATCCCTTAGTCTTGGCTTTCCTGCAAGCCCTGCAATTTAGAGTTTCACCACATTCTCTTACCTTGCACCCTTTGGTGCACTCTGATAACATCTGAACGTCCTCACAAGACCCATGTGCAATCCTCTTGTGCCACATGCACGCACATGAAACATGAGTGTGAATGGTAGCTTTCCCAGCATTCCCCACTCCCTCCAGAGGAGTTTCTAGAACAAAGAGGTTGTTCTGATTTTTCTCAACACGTACCAGTTGCTTCCCCCCTCTGGAAATTGTACAGACATTGTTCTCAAAACAAACCATATACCCCTCCTGTAAAAGACATGGTACAGATAAAAGACAACACTTCAGTCCTGGCGACACATAGACTTCCAGCTGCGCCTGCAAAAGAGAAACAAAAACATTCCCAACATTGGTTACTTGTCTCTGTGACCCATCAGCAAAACACACTGATTTCCCAGCTGAAACAGCTCTGCAGTTCTTTATCTGGACACCAGGTGTCTCAGGCACGAGATGTCTGTTGGCAGCAGAGTCTATCACCCAACGCAGCACTCTGTCCTTCGTTGACTTAGCAACAGACTTCCCTCTGCCCCCTTCCTTGGGGCCTTTGCAGGTGTCTTTTAAAACAGCCATTGAAGCAGACAGCTGATAAGCACCTTCTTCCCCCTCTGGTCGCCCCTGCGCCTTCCCACGCCGGCCTCTTCTGCCGGGCTGGTTGCCATGGAAACCTGGCTGGTTCCCATGGGAAATGTCCTTGGCAACATCCTGCCCTTTCTCTCTCTGTGGACAGCATCGGCGCAGATGGTCAGGGGAACCGCAAACATAACAACGACGAGTGGAAAACTTTACAAACTTGCCGGTCTTCTCTGCCCCCCCAACCTTGCCAGCAGCACTCCTTGAGGCTTTTCTGCACTTGGGGATGTGGCCTTTGGCTTCCAGCTCCTGCCAAACAGCCTGGGCACTCTCAAGACCCTTGGACTGGCCCATCTGGCCTGCACCACCAATCCTGGGTGCACAGCTTCCAGAGGAACAGCTTGCCTCTGCTTTCCTCTTCCCAGCTCTCAGCTGCTCTCCAGCACACGGCCCATCACTTTGACGTGTCGAAGCATTGCAGCAGCTTCCAAACACAGCTCCAGCCCCCACTGGGCTCTCTGGGCGTCCCACAGCCCCATCTGGACCTGGTGCTCTTCCTGTGCAGCGTCTGGCCCCCTCTGGTCTGGCTCCCACTGCTCCCTTCAGTGCCTGCCATGCGACCCAGGGCTCCTTCCCGTCCACCTCTTCAAAAGGGACTGCACACGATTCATGGCTGTCTGCCATCTTCTCCCCCGGGGCCCAGCTTACATACGAACAGTAGTAGCTTCTTCCCGGTTCACGCACAGCTCCTCCCAGCGAGCTCCCTGCCTCACGATCAAAGGCACAGCTCCCAGCTGGCTTCAGCTTTTCTCTCCAGCGTCTCGGCTTTCAGCACACACCGGCACAGACTTGGCTTGCTTCACGGCGTCAGCTGACCTTCCATAACCTTTGGTGAAATTGATTTGCAGCTTCTCTTGCCCCTGGAGCCCACACGCCTCCCCTGCGTAGCTCTGCTCCCTCTGGGCAGTTTCCAGCTGCAGCTTAGCAGAGTGAAGTATACAGCGGTAGAAGCAAAAGCAGCAAAAGCAGTAATTGCCGAGTGTGCGTAGTAAATCAGAGCCGGACGCTCGGTGTCCTCCTTATCTTACAAATAGCTTTATTCTCGTAGAAAAACAACAGATCGTAACTTTCCCGGTGACAGAGCACTCATTTCCGCTGCTCTCCGTTCCAGAGCTAAGCTCACTCTGTCTCTCTCTGAGACACAGTAGAACACTCCCCTTCCAGTGTTCTAACGCCACGCCTCAAAGAATGTGAGACGTCACTCAGAACTTCTTAACCCTGTAAGTTCTGACTCTCTCCATAGTACAGATAGACAGGTCTGAAGATGGAAGCTTCTTGCTCAGTCAGAAAGGCAAGATTGAGCAGTTGCTTGAGAAGTTCAGAATGTCTGATTGTGCAGGGGTTAGGACATCCATGGAGATAAGCTCCGAGAAAGACAGTCAGCTAGCAGAATGCGCTGAGTTCAAGAACGCTGAGATCTTTCAGTCAGCTCTGGGTAGTCTGTTGTATCAGTCCCAATGGAGCAGACCAGACATTGCTTTTGCTACCAATCTGCTCAGTAGGGAAACTACAAAGCCCAGTGTGAGTGCCTGGAATGGTATTAAGCAGGTGCTGTGTTACCTGCAGGATACCAAAGACTTCCATCTCAAACTGCCAGGTGCAGGTGACGCCAAGCTCACTTGTTTGACAGATAGCGACTGGGCAAATCTGGATGACAGGAAGTCCGTGTCTGGGATGGTAATAAAGTTTGGGGAATCTCTAGTTGGGTGGAAGTCCCGGAAGCAAAGTCTCATTGCACTGTCCTCTACTGAGGCTGAGTTCAGCGCACTGTCAGAGCTGTACCGAGAACTGGAATTCTATAGATGTCTGGTTCAAGAAATCTATGGGGATTGTTGCTTGCCCATCACTGTTTGGGAGGACAATCAACCCTGTCTGAAGTTGGCAGAGTCTGGGCAGTTTAAGGCCAGAACCAAACATCTAGACATAAGTTTTCAGAATGTGTGTCAGAATGTTCAATCAGGCTTGGTGAAATTGCAGTACTGTCCAAGCCACAAGAGCCTGGCAGATGGGTTCACGAAACCTTTGAGCTTCCGCATCATGGGGAGTTCTGTGAAGGTTTGATTTTGGGTAAGTGGTGATACTTACAATCCCCCCGCAGAGCAGGACGAGAGGGGGTGTGAGGGGAACCAGAACTTACAGGGTTAAACAGCTCAGTTCCTTCGTCCTGCCTCTGAGGGGGCAGAGAGATCCACATCCGGGATCTGTTTCTTTGTTCTGTATTCTGTTTTCGTCCGAGACGGAGGATGTTTTTCCTGCCGGACACTGGCTGATTTATACTGCTGTAAATAAATGCTTCTAGCTTAGAAAGAAGCTGAGTGGAGTCTTTGATTTATGCACACTATGCATGCACAGAGGGCAGAAGGCCAATTCGCTGTGTTTACTCTGCTGTGCTCAGAGGTCCAAAGAAGCAGAGATACGCATCGGAAGCCTGCCGGACCTTTACCTTGAGCATTATCCAACAAGGGAAGGGGGCAGCCAAATGAGGAGAGGGCTCGAAGATGCTGCTGAGAGCCCAAGCGCCTCACCTAACCTGGCTGGCCAGGAGGTGCACACGCCACTTCCGTCGCCCAGCCTGTGCAGAGGGGTGAAACGCAAGGAGGGGAGGCAGAGATTTGGGGTGTCTAAGTTCCTATGTTGGGGGAGAAGCCGGAAGAGGCCACTCCCGGATTCTGCAAGTGACTAAGATGGACATGAACTTTGTGGTTCTGCACCGCAAATAGTTTGCACCAATAAAAGCTGTTAAAAACAGGTCAGAGTCCTGCCTGGTTACTCACGAGCAACCACCACCCACATCTGACAGCAACCTGGGAGTCTTTGCGGTTGCTCGCGTGTAGCGGTGAAGAGCGGTATGATGAATCAAGAGGATACAGGGAAGCGGGAGGAGCAAAGAGCAGCGGGCAGAGGGGCTGCAGGCAGAGGCACTGGGGAAGAGGCGGCTCGGAATGTGGCGGTCCTGAGGCAGAGGAACGCAGAGCTGGAAGCGCACGTGGCTCAGCTCGCAACGAGGCTGGAGGAGCGGAGAGTGCAGGACCAGCAGATCACGGCCATTCCGTTGGGGAGAAAAGTACAATCACTGGTGAGCAATTTTGGTGGGAACCCTCAAGAATACCTTGCCTTTAAGACTGAGATTAAATACGCCTTGGACTTGCAAAGGAGGGAATTTGCCAATGATGAGGAGAGGGTGGCATTCGTAGTTTCCAACTTTGAAGGCGCAGCTCGGGAATGGATGAGGCCCCTAATAGCGGCGGGAAACAATGCCCTCCAGGACTTAGGGAAATTTTATGAGGCGATGGATGCAATGTTTACCAGCGAAATTCAGGGGAATGTCACGCAGCAGGAGCTTCTTACACTCAAACAGGGATCCCTGACTGTTCATAGCTACTGGTCCCGTTTCGTGATGCTGGTGCATAAGCTGGGCTGGGATTTGTTGTCCGAACCCATGCAAGTGCTTTTTAAGGCGGGCTTAAATTCGGACTTGAAAGATGAGCTCTCCAGGGGACGCCGGCTGAAATCGATGGATGAGCTGACCAAAGCAGTGTTAGCTATTGGTGTTCGGCAGGAGGCGCGCGCACAAGAAAGGCAAGAGGCCAGAGGGGACCGTTTCTATGGCAACCGCATTCCTGAGACACCAGCTGGGACTCCACACAGGCTGCCTCAGGCAGAGCACATGGAAATTGACGGAGCCCATGCGCAGGAAAATTCAAACACTGAGGTTCCAAGAAAAAAGGAGGGAAGGGGTTGTAAATCAGCCAAGAAGTGCTTCCTCTGCCAACGGCTGGGACACTTTGCCAAGGCTTGCCCGCAGCGTAAAGGCTGGTAAGGAATGATGGGGGCAGCGGCTAAGGAGGAAGGAGGGGAGCCCAAGCAGCAGGGAAATGACAGTGCCTGGCTGCCAGTAAACAGGGGCAGCAGGCAGGCAGGTGCGCAGTAGAAGGGCCCCGACCGTGCCCTCCCCAGGCGGGCATAGTAGTCAAGGTAGTGCTGGAGCTCCCTAATGGCCACCCAGTGGAACTGCAGGCCTTGGTTGATTCAGGAGCCAGTGCGAATTTCTTCAGCAGAGACTTTGCCTTGGAGCACCAGTTGCACCTACTCCCACTAGACTTTCCCTTGCAAGTCACCACCATTGATGGGAGAGAGTTGCTGGGGGAGGGAGTGACACACCAGACACCCCCCATGAGAATGAGGGTCTCCAAACACACCGAGACCATTGCTTTTCATGTGGCCACCTTGGCAGGGCTTCCCATCATTCTGGGAATGAGTTGGCTGGCTCTCCATGATCCGGTGGTGTCGTGGCACCAGCGATCCTTCACCTTCACCTTCGGGAGGAGCCATGGGAAAGGAAAGCCAAGATCGCTACGGCGAGTCTGGGGGAAAAGAATGGAATTCCTCAACAGTATGCAGATTTTGAGGAAGTTTTCAGCGAGCGGGAGGCTGACAAGTTACCCACACACAGGCCGTACGATTGTCAGATCAATTTAGTCCCAGGGGCCAGACTGCCGGCGGGCAAGAGATACAGGATCTGAAGGAGTTTATTGACAAGAACTTGAGAAGAGGTTTCATGCAAGAATCTAAGGAGGTAGGGGGAAGTCCAGTGTTCTTTTTGGACAAAAAGGGGACAAAAGAGCACCGCCTAGTGGTGGACTTTAGGATTGTCAACTCCTTGACAGAACCTCTTGCGTTCCCCATGCCTCGCATCAACGACGTATTGGCGAGAGTATGGCAGGGCAGAATTTTTACCAAACTTAACCTCAGAGGAGCCTACAACCAGATCAGGGTGCGGGAAGGAGACGAATAGAAGACGACCATGTTTACGCTGTTAGGGGCATTTGAGTATCTCGTTATGCCCTTCAGACTACAAAGCATAACATCCTTCTGGACCGTCTAGAGGGGCTGGGAGCTGGGGGCACTGTTATGCAGTGGTTTCGCTCCTTCCTCCTGGGCCGTGTTCAGAAAGTGGTGGTGGGGGATGAGTGCTCAGACCCCTGGGCCCTCACTTGTGGGGTGCCTCAGGGTTCCGTCCTCTCCCCCATGCTTTTTAACATCTATATGAAGCCACTGGGAGAGATCATCAGGGGGTTTGGACTGGGTGTCCATCAATATGCAGATGATACCCAGCTCTACCTCTCTTTCAAATCAGAACCAGTGAAGGCGGTGAAGGTCCTGTGTGAGTGCCTGGAGGCAGTTGGAGGATGGATGGCGGCTAATGGATTGAGGTTGAATCCTGACAAGACAGAAGTACTGTTTTTGGGGGACAGGGGGCGGGCTGGTGTGGAGGACTCCCTGGTCCTGAATAGGGTAACTGTGCCCCTGAAGGACCAGGTGCGCAGCCTGGGAGTCATTTTGGACTCACAGCTGTCCATGGAGGCGCAGGTCAATTCTGTGTCCAGGGCAGCTGTCTACCAACTCCACCTGGTACGCAGGCTGAGACCCTACCTGCCCGCGGACTGTCTCGCCAGAGTGGTGCATGCTCTGGTTATCTCCCGCTTGGACTACTGCAATGCGCTCTACGTGGGGCTACCTTTGAAGGTGACTCGGAAACTACAACTAATCCAGAATGCGGCAGCTAGACTGGTGACTGGGGGCGGCCACCGAGACCACATAACACCGGTCTTGAAAGACCTACATTGGCTCCCAGTACGTTTCCGAGCACAATTCAAAGTGCTGGTGTTGACCTTTAAAGCCCTAAACGGCCTCGGCCCAGTATACCTGAAGGAGCGTCTCCACCCCCATCGTTCTGCCCGGATGCTGAGGTCCAGCGCCGAGGGCCTTCTGGCGGTTCCCTCATTGCGAGAAGCAAAGCTACAGGGAACCAGGCAGAGGGCCTTCTCGGTAGTGGCGCCTGCCCTGTGGAACGCCCTCCCATCGGATGTCAAAGCGATAAATAACTACCTGACATTCAGAAGACATCTTAAGGCAGCCCTGTTCAGGGAAGTTTTTAATCTGTGATATTTTAGTGTATTTTTGGTTTTCTATGGAAGCCGCCCAGAGTGGCTGGGGAAACCCAGCCAGATGGGCGGGGTACAAATAATAAATTATTATTATTATTATTAAAGCGGAAGTCCCTGTTTCCAAGCCTTCATGCATCACATGCTGGGCTCCCTACTGTACTGGAACTGTGTCTGCTTCTTGTATGACATCTTGGTCTTTTCAGAGAATGAGAAGCAGCATGTGAAGGATGTCCGGCAAGTGTTGGAGAATCTCAAAGAGCATCAGTTATGGGTGAAACTGGAGAAAGGCCAGTTTCATGCTCATGAGGTTGAATTCCTGGGGTACTGGCTGTCGGATAGGGGACTTGCCATGGATCAGGAGAAGGTGAAGGCTGTATTAGACTGGGAAAGCCCCAAGATGAAGAAGGATGTGTAGAGATTCCTGGGCTTCAGCAACTTCTACCGAAAGTTTATCAAGAACTTTGCGCATTTATCGGTGCCCATAACTGATTGTCTCAGTGGGAAGAAAAGGTTTCTGTGGACTAAGGAGGTGCAGAAGGGCTTTGAAAGCTTAAAGAAGGTATTTGCGTCAGAGGAACAGCTCCTGCACGTGGATCCTGACAAGCCCTTGCGGGTGGAGACCGATGATTCAGACCGGACCATTGGCGCAGTCCTGTTGCAACAAGATGCAGGAGGAGATTGGAGACCTTGTGCCTTTTTCTCCCGGAAGCTGAACAAATCACAGCAAAATTACACCATTTATGACAAAGAATTGCTGGCCATTTATGTGGCTTTTAAGCAGTGGAGACACTTCCTGATTGGGGTGCAGCAGCAGATACAGGTGCGGACAGACCATAAGAACTTGGAATATTGGCACACTGCGCATGTGCTCTGCCAGAGGCATATCTGTTGGGCGCAGTTTTTTGCCAATTTTAACTTTAAGATTCAATACGTCCTAATCAGACAATCAGTTATGGGCACCGATAAATGCACAGAACGTGAGGGCAGATGCGCTATCCCGGGAGCCTGAGTACATGGAAGATGAAGGTCCCCCCCGTGGCCAGACATATGTTCCAGGAGGACAAATGGACCTGTGGGGGAGCACTGGCAGGGGAGGCAGAACTGGTGAGACTCACCAGAGACAATGACTTTGCGCAAAGGAAATTCAGTGAGCTCAGGGAGGGGCTGGGAGTAGATGGGGACTTTGAGGAGAAAGGGGGGCTGTTGTTCTACAAAGGGGCACTGTATGTACTGGGGAGCCCTTAAGGGTCAGAGTCCTCAAGCAGCTCCATGACAACCCTACAGCTGGGCACTTTGGGCATCACAAGACTATGTTGTTAGTTATGCGGATTTTTGGTGGCCCAAGGTAAGGGAGGATGTGTGGGACTATGTACGAGGATGTGACATGTGTCAGAGGGCAAAGAGAGAAAGGGAGGCTCCAGCGGGGTTGCTAGAACCCTTGCCAACACCCGGGAGGCCATGGGAGGTGATGTCCATAGACTTCATGACAGACCTGCTCATGTCCAGAGGTAAGACGGCGGTCATGGTGGTGGAGGATCTGCTGACCAAGATGTGTCACTTTGTGGCATGTTCTCGTGGCAACAGCAGAGGAAACCACCAAGTTGTTCGTGGATCACATCTTTCGGCTGCATGGGGTCCCTTCTAGGGTAATTTCTAATTGTGAAAGACAGTTCCCCTTGCGTTTCTGGCACAAGCTCATGAGTTTGTTGCAGGTGGAGGTGAGCTTCTCGACAGCAAGGCACCCACAAACTAATGGGCAGGCGGAGAGAGCAAATGCCATTTTGCAGCAGTACTTGCGCTGTTACGTCAATCAGAGGCAGAATGATTGGGTGGAGAAGCTAGCACTGGCAGAGTTTGCATACAATAATGCTGAACACGTGTCCACAGGGATGAGTCCCTTTCTTGCCAATTACGGGTGTCATCCCAGGGCCTTTCCAGGGCCAGGGGAGGAGGAATGGAGTGTACCGGCCGTAGAACAATTTGCAGAAGTGATGGAGGCCATAACACCAACAGCTCAAGATGAATCTGGAGAGAGCCAAAGAGGCTTACAAGAGAGAGGCAGACAAGCATAGGAGGCCAGGGGAAGTCATCCGGGTGGGGGACAAGGTGTGGTTGTCATCTCAGGGGCTGCCCCTGAAGGGGGGGTGCAAGAAACTGCAGCCCAGGAGACGGTCCCTTTGAGGTGACCCAGCAGGTCAACCCAGTAGCATTTAGGCTGAAGTTGCCAGATAACATGAGGATGCACCCGGTTTTTCACAGGTCAGTGCTGTCGCCTTACAGGGAGGGGCACGATTTCCCAGGAAGGGAGCAGTAGGTGCCCGCCTCACCAAACATAGAAGAAAGGGAACAATGTAATGAAGTGACAGAGATACTGGACTCCAGGTGGAACGGACTTCAACTAGAATATCTAGTTGCCTGGGAGGGGGCTTCCAGTTAGGAAAACGTGTGGATTCCTGCAGGGCATGTGACAGAGGAGTGTCTCGTAGAGGAGTTCCACGTTCTCTTCCCACACAAGCCCAACCCCCCCAGGAGGTTTTTTGGAGAAGTGTTCGAACCCACAGAGGACGAGGGGGACTTTGAGGGATTCCTACCCTCAGGGGAGGGGAAGGGAATTGGGGGTGAAGTTGCCGAGATCTCTGATGAGGAGGAACTTTCCAAAGACTCCCTGCCAGAGCTGGGATTGTGTGTGGGGGGGGTTGGGGTTGGGAAGCAGTTTTTGAGGACACAGAAGAGGACGGTGATTTCTTTCTCGGCTTCCCACCTTCTCCTCCCGACGCCAGTGAGGAGGGAGCAGCTCTGGACCCCACCGATGGGGAGGGTTTTTTTGAAGGGGGGTGGATGTCAGGGGACTGCCATCGGAACGGGGAAGGGAGGCAGGGGGATACAGAGAGCCTCCAGCGCTTCTGAGAAGCAGCTCCTCATCCGGCAGTGGAGAAAGCCACACCTCCAGTGGAGCAGAGGGGGAAGGGGGTAGCCAGGTGAAGGGAAGGATCGAAGATGCTACGGAGAGCCCAAGCGCCTCACCTAGCCTGGCTGGCCAGGAGGCACACATGCCGCTTCCGTCGCCCTGCTTGCGCAGAGGGGTGAAACGTAAGGAGGGGAGGTGGAGATTTGGGATGTCTAAGTTCTTATGCTGGGGGAGAAACCGGAAGGGGGCACTCTCGGAATCTGCAAGCGACTAAGACGGACATGAACTTTGGGGTTCTGCACTGTAAATAGTTTGCACCAATAAAACCTGTAAAAGACAAGTCGGAGTCCTGCCTGGTTACTCACGAGCAACCACCACCAGCACCTGACAATATCAATATTGGTTATGGCCTGTTTGAGTACTAAGCTATATCACAGTCTCATGTGAATCCTTAAATCATTTGCAAGTATGTCTTACTGTAAGGCAGTATGGCAAAGTTATGGCCCTCCAGTTGTTGTTGGATGAAAACTTCTACAATTTCTGACCATTGGCCATGCTGGCTGGTGCTGATAGGAGTTTGAGTTCAACACCAGAATTTTCTGGGGAAGAACTTGGACTGTCTTCATTTCCATGTTTCCTATGTTCTCAGTTCTGCATGCCTGACAACTGAATGCATGACTGAACATTTTTAAAGCTTCTTTGGATCTTCTTAAACAAGCCTGTCAATCCCCAGCCCTTTCTAAATCATATAGAATACTCAGCCTCTTCATAATTCTATACTGCACCACCACTCAGGAGCTTCCTTCAAATTATGCCTGGCACATTCACCGTTTCTGCTGTGGGCTTCAGTAGCAGACAGACTGCATGGTTGCCCAGAATTTAGAGTCAGAATAGGTCAAAGAGTCAAATCCTTGCAATAGCAGAACTTCTTTAAATCATACCTGACAGTAGTTCATCTGGTCTCATCAAATGTGTGGAGAGAATCCATACTCCTTTGTTCAACTATTACAGCTAAGAATACTTATTCACATGAACCCAATCTCATCTGCAACTTGAACCCAGCGCAACTGCTCTTTTCTCCATAGTGTCTGTCCCACGTGGGACATTTGTAGCGTTGTTACAGCCTCATGGCTAATGCTAGCACTGCCACATCTTTCCAGCCATTTAACCTAAGAAGAGCCCTGGCAGATCAGATTGAAGGCCCACCTAGAACAACATTCTGTCCCCACAGTGGTCAACCAGAAGCTTATGGGAAGCCCACCAGCAAGACACCCCCCCATGTTCCCAAACAGCTGACATTCAGATGATTGGAGGCTACAGATGATGACCTCCTTGCCATGGTTCTAGCTACCTAAGTTTTTATATGACTATTGTGTGTGTGTTAAAGCACCTGAATCCACCCTAGTATAATAGTAATAGTAATTAATTTATTATTATTATTATTATCATTATTATTATTATTTATTATACCGCGCCCATCTGACTGGGTCGCCCTAGCCTCTCTGGGTGGTTTTCAACATATATAAAACATAATAAAATGTTAAACATTAAAAAGCTACCCTATACAGGGCTGCCCTCAGAACTGAAGAGAGCAGAGCTACTATCTTTAGGTCATGGGCATAATGCTGCCCAAAAATGCAAGTAAAACTAATTCGAAGGAGCTTCATTTATATCCCACTATAATTCTGTCCTTCGTCTTAATAGTGTTCACCAATGGCTGTTCTCTTCCTCTCCTGAACTTCCTCGTGCTGTGTTTTGCTATGAACTTAGCTCCATGTGCGTTGCTACTTACCTTCCAGGGCAAGGCTGGAAAAATCCATCCTTTTATAAGCAAGCTGTCAGGGAACTGCCATCGGAGCTAGAGGCGGAGGGAAGGCTCCAGAGGGATGCCGGAGAGGGTCCCAGTAGGGAGAGAGGCAGCCCATCTGCTGGGGAAGGAAATCAGCGTAACACCAGTGGAGAAGGGGGGGCAGATGGGGGAATCGGAGAAGAGGCTCCAAGACTCCTCGCCGGAGACCAGCGGAGAGAGTACGGGTACTCCGCTGCCCACACCCTCCCTGCGCAGAAGACTTCCGTGCAGGGAGAGTAGGAGGAGACTTGGCGTCAAAGAACTTCTTTGCTGGAAGAAGTTCAAGAAACGCCCACTGACGGATTCTGCCAGCGACTGAGGCAGCCACGCAGCTAGAGGCTGTCCAGACAGAAAGGGTTCAACCAGGTAACCTAGCCAGGAGTGACGGCAACTTACGCATGAGCAACCCCTAGAACCATTACACAAGCCTATAGGCCAAAAAGAGCTAACAAAAAGTAAAAGGAAGTACCAACCTCAGCTTGCTTGCATCATATGCTGATGTTCTTACGTTGTGCTTTCATGAAATGGTCCCAAGCCTTTTGTTTGGATGCGGAATGGTACACGGCCACTATCTGCTCGACTGCAGTTTCAAAATCAGCAGGCAAAACAAGACCACAATATCATCCAGAGAGGGTAAGAGAAAAGAGTAAGAGAGCGGGATCAGGCAGGTGGTCCAGTGAATCTTTTTCTTATGATGCTTTGCTGGGTGGAATTATAGCTGAGAAAGATGGTGCTCAGGAAGAAACTAGAGCCACAGAACTTGAAGATCAAAGCAGCACAACAGGCAAGATCTGTTTGTATGTCCAATCAGGCAGAAGCCAAGTTAACAGAGTAAGCTGGCTTGATGAGGAGGGTGACACTAAACACTCAAAAGAAGAAGAAGAAGAGTTTGGATTTGATATCCCGCTTTATCACTACCCGAAGGAGTCTCAAAGTGGCTAACATTCTCCTTTCCCTTCCTCCCCCACAACAAACACTCTGTGAGGTGAGTGGGGCTGAGAGACTTCAAAGAAGTGTGACTAGCCCAAGGTCACCCAACAGCTGCATGTGGAGGAGCGGAGACGCGAACCCGGTTCACCAGATTACGAGTCTACCGCTCTTAACCACTACACCACACTGGCTCTAAAAAAATGGAGTTTCTTTAAAAACTCAAGAGGAAGAAAAACACTCGTGTAAAAAGAAACAGATGCTTGGCCAGAGAGAGAGAGAGAGAGAATTTCCCCCCCATTTCACAAACATTGGGCCATAAATAGGGCTGGGTGTATTCCATAAATGTGTAACGGCAAATAAGTACTGGACCCAAAATCCTGCACACTGAATCTTACCTTTGGTTTTTAATTCTGTTTCTAGTCCTTACTACCACAGTGATAGGCTTGGAAAAATCTCAGAAGCCAAAAAGAAATGGAGTGTAACTTCCAGTGGAGCTTTAATACTCCCAATGGGTTGGTTTGCTCGTATGGTTTAGCATGGGCTCCCAGAGAGGAAATAACAGCCACTTTACTTCTCCTCTTGTTCTTCTGCTGCTGCACTGCTGTGAGCTAAGTTGTTATGTACTGAGTTTAATAGGATCCAAACTGCAGCAGTCTGACTGGTCCTAGAACAATAGGATCCAAAAGGCAGCAGTCTGATTGGTCCTAGAACAATAGGATTCAGAATGCAGCAGTCTGATTGGTCCTAGAACAATGCAGCAGTATGATTGGTTGGCAGGAACCACCCAATCATGCTCCAGATAGAAGGGAATCCACAACCTGATTGGCTTACAGTAGAATTCCGGAATTAGCCAATCATGTGCAGCCCATTGTGTAAATAATGTATATAAAGCAGATACTTTGAGGGGACTTTCGTTCATTCCTCCTCACCACTATGAGCTGAATAAAGAGCATGAAATCACTTTGCGACTCTGAGTATATTTCACTGGCGACGAAGGTGGGATCCTGCTGAGCTGACTGCCACACACAGCACCGCAGCACCGCCACCTGCCGTACCGCTGCCTCGCACCGTGTATCCAGGCTTCAGCTCCGGGACACAAGGAACTCAGAATGGCAACCGACAGCAGCTTCTCGCCGTTCAACCCAGCATCTGGAGACTGGGAAGCATACGCCACTCGTTTCACCTTCCTCCTAGAAGCCAAAGGGGTCACCGATGAAGAAGACACCAAGAAGAGGGCAATATTCTTCAGCGTCTGCGGAGAGGACGTTTGAAATCGCCCGGGCTCTCCTTGCGCCTGAAGACGTTGCTACTGTTGCATACAAAACAATAATGGAACAGCTGAAGGGGCACTTTTCACCACAGCCCTCAGTGGTGGCTCGTCGAAATGCCTTCTACGCAAAGCGGCAAGCCCCTGGGGAAACCATAACTGGGTTTGTGACCTCTCTCCGCCAAGCTGCCCGGTTCTGCAACTTCTCAGAGCTGGAGAACATGCTTCGTGACCGCCTCGTCGGTGGCCTGAAGGATGAGAAGCTGCAACGACGCCTCTACGCTAAGAAGAACCTAACGTTCCAGGTCGCTCTGGAGGAGGCCCTGGCAATGGAAGCTGCCGAGAGGTCGACGCAAGAGGCACGGCCGAGCCAGCCGTCCCAACCGAGGGTCCACCACAAAGACCTCACCGACGACTCAGGATCCAACAGGGAGGAGGTGCACCGAGTACAGCAGCGCACTCAAGCAGCCCACATACCACAGCTGCCTCGACGAGAAGGAGGGAACTGCGCAAGCTGTGGAGAAAGTCACGAGAGGAGGACCTGCCGTTTCCGCAACGCAGAGTGCAGGCAGTGCAGAAAATCGAGACACATCGCCCGGGTGTGTCGGGCTCGGCCCACCCGACGCCAGGCATCAGATGACCAATCCAAGAGCCCCAGGTCCCGGGGCCCAACGCACCAAGGCAACTCGACGGAGCTCACGGACTTCCAGGTATACCAGTTGCCTCACCCCAACGTAGAGAAAATTTATGTAGAGGTACAGATAGAGGGGGCCCCATGCCGCATGGAGCTTGACACGGGTTCAACTCTATCCATAATCTCGGCAAGGACCTTAAGGAAACTGTGTCCTACTGGGGTTCCCAAACTCAGGCCGGCCCCATTCACCCTCCGGGACTTCCAGAAACGTAAGGTCCCCACAATGGGGGTGGGGACCTTCAGGGTGCAATACCGAGGGCGGACGCAGCAACTGGACTTGCTTGTGGTCAAGGGCCCCTACATTAGCTTACTGGGATTGGCATGGTTTGGACCACTGGGGCTAGCCGTCACCAGGGTGAACCACACCAGCTTACAAGTGGACGTGGACGCCATATGCAAGGAATTTCCGGGGGTTTTCGATGGGAAATTGGGACAGTATACGGGCCCCCCCATTGCTCTACAGCTTGACCCTGCAGTACGACCGGTCAGGCTCAAGGCCCGCCGGGTCCCGTTCGCCCTGAAACCCCGTATAGACGAGGAATTGGACCGACTCGTGGAGCAAGGAGTGCTGGAGCCGGTGCCTAATGCCCCCTGGGAAACCCCAATCGTCACACCCGTCAAGCCTAATGGTTCGGTCCGCATCTGCGCAGACTACAAATGTACCATAAACAAGGCCCTCACAGCCCATGCATACCCAGTACCAGTGGTCAGCCATGTCCTTGCCACCCTGGCTGGGTCGAAAATTTTTGGCAAGCTGGACTTGGCCCAAGCATATCAACAGCTGCCAGTAGATGAGGCCACAGCAGAGGCACAGACGATTGTGACGCACAGAGGAGCGTTCAGGGTAAAGCGGCTGCAATTCGGTGTCAGCGTGGCACCAGGCATATTCCAGAATCTAATGGACTCCTGGTGTCCCTTAAAGGGATTCCTGGTGTCACCCCCTTCTTCGATGATGTGTTGATTGCCGGGCCCACACCAGAGGAGTTTGAGGACCGCCTCCGCACCGTTCTGCACCGTTTCCAGACGGCGGGTCTCAAGGTGAAGCGGGAAAAATGTCTACTAGGAGTGCCTCAGGTGGACTTTCTGGGATTTATGGTGGATGCAGAAGGGGTCCACCCGACTGGGGACAAGGTACGGGCCATTTGTGATGCCCCAGCGCCCAAGAACAAGACTGAACTTCAGGCCTTCTTGGGACTATTGAACTTTTACCATTCCTTCCTTCCCCACAAGGCGGCGGTAGCGGAGCCCCTACACAGACTCCTGGACAAGCGGGCCCCGTGGGTGTGGGGCCAGCGCCAGGAGGCCGCATTCCAGGCAGTCAAGGACTTGCTTGTCTCAAACTCGGTCTTGGCACACTTTGACGAGAGGCTGCCATGCGACGACGAGTGCTAGCATGCGACGCCTCGCCCTATGACATTGGCACTGTCCTGGGACACCAACTCCCAGATGGAAGAGAGGTACCGGTGGCATACTTTTCCCAGACACTCAACGCAACCGAGTGGAACTACTCGCAAATCAACAAGGAGGGTCTGACAATCGTGAAGGGAGTAAAAAAATTCCATTATTTCTTGTACGGGCGGCCCTTCACCGTGGTGACTGACCACAAGCCGTTGCTTGGCTTGTTTGCCCCCGAAAAGCAGACCCCCCAAGTGCTGTCTCCTCGCGTCCTCAGGTGGTCAATTTTCCTTGCCAGCTACCAGTATGCACTGATTCACCGCCCTGGGAAGGCGATGGGCCATGCAGACGCCCTCAGCAGGCTACCACTACCGGAAACAGGCCCCGACCCAGCACCTGCACAAGAGGTTATGAGCCTGGAGCTGCTTCCCGACCGCCCCATTCAGGCACAAGAAGTTGCACACCATTCCAAGAAAGATAAGGTCATCTCCCGGGTCCTGGACTGGGTGGGGAGGGGATGGCCCAGCAGCAGCCCCGGGCCAGAATTCGCCGGCTACACAACCCGCAAACATGAACTGTCGGCCCACAAGGGGTGCCTGTTATGGGGAAGCAGGGTCGTTGTTCCCCAGCCCCTCCACAAAAGGGTCCTCACAGCCCTACACGAGACACACCCAGGGGTAGTAAGAATGAAGGCCCTTGCCAGGAGTTATGTGTGGTGGCCGGGGATCGACGGAGAGATAGAGGCCTGGGTCAAACACTGCCAGGCCTGCCAAGAATCCCGCCCAGATCCCCCAAGGGCCCCAGTCCAGTCCTGGGAGTCCGCCCGAGCACCATGGTCACGCCTGCATGTGGACTTCGCTGGCCCCTTTCAGGGGAAAACATTCTTCATAGTGGTGGACTCCTACACCAAATGGCTGGAAGTCGCACTGGTACCGTCCACTTCTACGTCCGCAGCCATCCAGGTACTACGCAGGCTGTTTGCAACCCACGGGCTCCCTGACACTCTCGTCTCAGACAACGGGACTGCATTTACGTCAGGAGAATTCCAAACCTTCACAGCGCAGAACGCCATCTGCCACATCCGTTCGGCGCCATTCCACCCTGCCACCAATGGCCAAGCAGAACGCATGGTGCGGACCACCAAGGACACCCTTCGCCGCATGACGCAAGGGGATTGGGAGTACCGCCTTGCCACATTCCTTCTAGCACAGCACAGCACCCCCCAGCTCAACGACTGGCCGGAGCCCCGCTGAACTACTAATGGGTCGGCGCCTTGCAATCAGATTGGACCGCCTTCACCCCGATAGAGCTCAGGATGAGGTAGTGGTGGGGGAAGGCAGAAACCCCCGGACCTTCGAGGCCCAGGACCCAGTGTATGCAAAGAATTTTGGGGCAGGCCCTGCATGGGTACCCGCCACAGTCACCAGGGTCACTGGCCCCGTGTCGTACGAGGTGCTAACAGATGGGGGGCAATGCTGGCGCCGCCACTGCGACCAGATACGGCGATGATTCCCGGGAGAAAACCAGGAGGAGGAGGACAGGTCAGAGGAATCCCAAGGGAAAAGTGGGGCACGAAAATTGTTACGAAAAAGGAGCAATGCAGAAGCGAGCTCCAGGTGGCTGGAATGGTAAACAGGAAACTGATGTTATTGGAATGTACCGTGGGAACAAGAGACAGTGCACTGAGTGCCGGATGTTAGCTCAGAGTGGCACATGACCCTGTACTGGAAGTACATGGGTGGAGTTATTCTCTCTCTGCAGCTGGGTATCAGAGGGTACAGACGTGTTTTCTCTGTACTGGTGAAAGACAGGAATAAAGACATGTAAATATATTTCTGTCTGTCTCATTCCCCCCCCCCTGGAGATGGGAGGGGGAGGAGTGGTGTGTTCTTTTCACGTTTGAAAAGGATCGCCGAAGAGACCTCCCTTGATCTTGCCGGCAGACGCTGGCAGGGGAGGTCAACAAGGATTCAAGCCGGGCACCTGGAGGGTGGCCAAATTCCTAAGAGCTGGGACTGGCTCTGCTGGCTTGAAACCGACAGTGAGGCCCATAGAGCAGCAGGGGCCAGCAGGAGAGGCAGAATCAGTAAATACAGAGAGGACCCGTGAGGCTGAAAGGACACCGGAACCAGAACCACGACTGAGCGAGCCGGTTGCGCCAGACCAAACAGCCCCATCACAGCCAGCATCCTTGGAACACGAGCCAGAACCTGAACCCCGGACCAGGGAACACCCCAGGCTGCAACGCACACATAGGCCGCCGGCATACCTTGAGGACTATGAATGCGACCTCCCGGGCAGGACTGGAACTTAGAGGGGAGGGGTGTTATGTACTGAGTTGAATAGGATCCAAACTGCAGCAGTCTGATTGTTCCTAGAACAATAGGATTCAAAAGGCAGCAGTCTGATTGGTCCTAGAACAATGCAGCAGTATGATTGGTTGGCAGGAACCACCCAATCATGCTCCAGATAGAAGTGAACCCACAACCTGATTGGCTTACAGTAGAATTCCGGAATTAGCCAATCATATGCAGCCCATTGTGTAAATAATGTATATAAAGCAGATGCTTTGAGGGGACTTTCATTCATTCCTCCTCACCACTATGAGCTGAATAAAGAGCATGAAATCACTTTGCGACTCTGAGTATATTTCATAAGCCATCATTTTAGCTCAGCATGTGATGAACCCAGGATTGTAGCTTGTCTCACTCCAAACAACAGCAAGGTCTGTTCTTGGGTTTACAACTTATGGTTTGTCTTGATCGAGACAAACCATGAACCTTAGTTCAGTCAACACACTGAGCCAAACCATGGCTTAGCTCAGAGCAGTTCAGCAGCAGAACCAGGAAAGGAGTGTAGCAGCAGTAGCGATATTGTCAAGGATGATTGGTGGGTGCTAGAAGAGATAAGAGTCCGGGCCTCCAGCCAGTTTTACAGGTTTTATTAGGTCCATTTTCCTATTTACACACAGAGCTCCCAGAACACGTCCGGCTCATTCGGTATCAGTTGCAGAGACTGACTGTTCCTTTCGTTTTCTCCAGCATAACCACTTCCGGAGCCCTCCCCTTTTCCTTCCTTTTTTACGTGAAGAGCTAAGCCCCAGAAATTGCTCCCCCCTCCCTGATTCATTGCTTCCTGACAACCCTTCATCATCCTCCCCCTCTGATGAGGTGCAACTACTTATGATCGGAGGCTTATCTCTGTATTTTCCCATCATTTCCCCCTTCTCAGCCCCCAGTTCCCTGACAGATGTCCTCTCTGAAAAGCCTCACATTCATGCATTTGTGCTGAGCATTTGGCTTAGCATTACATGAGAATCAGTTTTATGACTAGATTATTTTTAAAAATCACCACATGTACATATTTGCACAGCTTATATGAGAAGTTACAATGCATAGTTTTCCTCGGGATGGAATGTTATTTTAAACACCAGAGGAGGGCCCTGCTGGTGATGTGAAAAGTATGATATGCTGCCCCACATTCAGTAAAGTAATACAGGTCCTTTCCCAAAACATATTCCTGCAAATTTCTAGCCAAAAGGTTTAGATGTGAAAGATTATCTTCCCTGAAAGGAGCTAAAAATCCATCCCATAGCCACAGGTGATTGGGTTGAACACTGGAGAGGCTACTGAATTGCTCTTGCCCTGGCTAAAGATTGACCAACACCAACATCATGACAGGATTCAGGTCTGAGGTTCCCCCCAGTTGCTACTTACTGTACCTCCTTCTGGAATCCGGGACCAATATTTTTTTTAAGGTTAACAGAATAAAACAATTCAAAACAAACACTAAGCAAACTGTAAAGGACTTCAGAATCCTCTTGGTACACTCAGGAGACAAATGGTCACATTGTGCTGTGATCCACAACAAGGTGACCTTAAAATCAGATTATCAAGGCCAGGAGGCTGCTAAGGTGTCGGCTTCCCCAGCTGTGAGGCACTGCAGCATTGCTGCCTGCCAGGGACTTGGTTGGCTAATTACTCAGTTCCAGAGAATGAAGGAGAGAAAGCTCTGCAGGACATTCAATAGGAATAGAATCTCCTGGTTGGAAATGGATCCTGGTTAACAACAGGGCAATGGAAACTGCAGAACACTCCCAGGGCTCAGAAGAGCATCAAATGTTTTGTACATAAAGTTTAAAGTGACGCGAAAAAGGAAAAATGCAGCGATATTACATTACCTTGAAGGCTTAAATCTCCCATTTAGTAAGATGATCTGTAGATCCTCAAATGAACAGGAAGATAAGGGATTTGGCTATACACCTACCTTTGTTGCCGAAGCCGCTCAGCAATCGCCAAAATTACAAGGCTGTGGTTAGCACAGGAGCAGCCTGTGGGTAGGAACATCGCTAAGGCAGAAAATACCTGCACATCCCAAGTATGAACAGAAATTAAGAAGACACTTCAAAGAAGATTCAGAAGCTTCAGCTGGTGCAGAAATAGGTGGTCTGTCTCCTGATGCAGTATGTATGCTGCAAGCACATGACATCTACTAAGGCTCACTACCATGTTCTTTCCTGTGTCCCATCCCATTAATAATCACCCAAGAATGCTCTCCAGACTGTACCATTAGTTTACCAAAGAAAATGTGCACAGTAGGAGTTTTGTGGGCCTTTTTGTTTGTTGTGTCTGGGGACCATTTTTTCTCCAGAAACCTATCAGAATAAGATTTTGATAGCTTTCCAGAAGCCTTGTAAGATTTTCTTGTTTCCACTGAGCATTAATGACCTGGTAACCTTTCATTTATTTAAAATTAATTTTAATATCCAGCATTTTATCTGTTAAATGGTTTGTTATCTTTTTCCTTTTTTAAAATGTTTTCTGGTTTTCTTTGACATTTGTACGAATGCAGCATGGTGGTTTAGAAATTTGTAAGAAATAAACCTAAATATGTTTCCTAATAAAGGGAATGTATGTTCCGGATCTGTGTCTCTCTCTCTTGTTCAACCTTCAACTGGAAAAAAAGAAAACAAAAAATGGTACGTTTCCATCAAGTGAGACTTTGAAATCCTGGTTGCAAGCCCCAAACACTTACACTGAGCAAGAATTCCTGAGAGTGCAAGCTTGAACTTTTCCTTTGCTTCTTCCATTTCCTTTTCATGGGCTGCTTTCTCATTTGTAAGTCGGCGGATGTGGCTGTTGACTGACTGGATCATTGAGTAGAAGTTGTTTGCAGTCCGTCTGTTCACTTCCCCACGCTCTAGCCAGGCCAGCAGTGTCTGCACCGCTTCCAAACACTTTGAATAATCTGACCCAAGAGAGAAACACTGCTCAGGTAAAAAGCACTGGTGCATTTTGCAAGTAATATTATTTAAATCATCGCTCCCTGTGTGAAAGTTTAAAAAACAAAAACATAGTAAGATGTTTGATAGGCTAAAATTATATTGTTTTGTTACTAGTGCTCTGCCAAAGCTTCCTGTGGCTGCTATGGGGGTTCTTTTGTTATGTTTTTATGGTATAATGTATTTACATTTATGTATTAAACATTAGTTAAGTCACTTGGAGACGTTCAGATAACAAGCAACAGTCTAATTAATACTACTGTTTTGCATAGGTCTGCATGAAATGAGCCACCCAAGCAAGGCAAAACTCTGAAAGGCTGGGGTGGATGAGAATAACTCCACAAACAGTTGCAATGTACTCATCTGCTGTATGTCTACATGGGATGGATCACATCTCAGTGGAAGAGCATCTGCTTTGCATGCAAAATGTCTTGGGTGCAATCCTTAGAGTCCCCAGGTAGGAAGTGATGAGAAAGATCCTTCTTCTTCCAAGACCCTGGAGAACCACAGCCAGTCAGAGTATACATTACTGGGTAAGAAACAGATAACTCATCTGATAGGGTACAGGACAGCTTCCTATGTTCCTAACCACCTGCCACAATCCTCATGCAACAGCCTGCCAGTTTGGGGCATTATTCTACAGCCCTATGTACCCTTTAGCTTCTCAGCAACAATACTGCACTCATAATACGAATAGTGGACAACCGGAGGTGGGGAGGGAGGGTGGAACTGTTTTTCTGCCATCCTTCTGCGATGGCGCTTTTCCCAGGCCAGCATCCGCTGCTTGCATTCCCACTTGTAGAAATCATCCCAGGCTTGAGCAAAATCCACGTGCAGGTGCCCTGTGTCCTTTTTATCAGTGCTGGATAAAAAGGCAATGATAGTTACAGAAACAACCATCAGCAGTTTCCCTGTGGTAGGGAAGTTTTTAATGTTTGATCTTTTATTGTGTTTTTAATATCCTGTTGGAAGCCGCCCAGAGTGGCTGGGGAGACCCGGCCAGATGGATAGGGTATAAGTAATAAATTATGACATCATCATTATTATTATTATTATTATTATTATTATTATTATTATTATTATTATTATTAGACTGTTCCTCTGTTTCCCCCATCTGCAACATGGGGGTCTGCCTGCTTTGTCTCCAGAGACTGCCAGAGACTGCTCACTGCTAGATGCATACTAAAAATAAACTGCAAGAACAGTGCACAGCCAAATATAAACACCCTTATATCATTGGACACAATACCATCAGCTTTATAAAAAGGGGGAAATGAGGGTCTATAAAATTTACTTGGGTTCTCTTTTAATTACTGCTTGCTGTTTGCCTGCAGCAACAGCTATGCAAAACTAGGCTTCCATTTGGAAAACGTCCTATGCATTTTCATGTTCCAATCTACAGTATAGCACAGTGTGATGGGATGTTGAGCTGCTTGTGCGTAAAGCTCCTAGTCCCTCAGTGTTTGGCTAAGTCCACAAACCACTGTCTGTAACGGAGCTCCATAAGCATGGCTCCGTCAGTCGCTGGCAGAATCCGACAGTGGGCGTTTACGGAATTTCTTCCAGCATAAAAGCTCCTTAACGGAAACACGTCTTCTGGACTCTCTGCGTGACAGTTTCCGGCGAGGAGTGGGTGTCCCTATAGGAGGTCCTGAAACCTCCCCGCTGTTCTCGCTGGAATTGTCTCTGAGCCATTCTTCCGACTCGCTTTCCCTTGGAGCTCTTTCTCTCCCCCTGCTGGTTCCCTCCTCCGCTGATAAGTCTCTCTCAACCTCTGGGAGCCCTTGCACCACCGGTTCTTCCGATGACAGTTCCCTGACACACAGCATACTACACAATCAACACTGCCATGATTTTCGCCCTTCATGATTTTGAAAATCTTATTTTTTAAAAAAAAAGATTTGCAACCTCATCTCTATAGCTTCCTCTTCCAATTACTCCCTGACCTTGAAAATATTCTAAAACAGAGAGGGTTCAACTAGAAAGTGTTAAAGATGGACTGCCAAGCAGACTAGGGCTGAGTTCTGGGAAGGTACCCATTTACCTCCCTTCCCTTCATCAACTGGCATTCTAGACCAGGGGTGGGTATCATGCAACTCTCCAGAAGTCGCTGGACACCAGCCCTTGTGATCCTTGACTGCCACTGGTTCTCCCTGCCACTGATTCCCCCACAACCACCTCTAGACTGCTGTTTTAACCAGTAATGTTTGCTTCTCCATTTTGCCTCTCATTAAGTGGACAGAATCAGCAAGCAGCACAGCAGGGTAGTACAGAGATGCTTGAGGCTCCCAGCGCTCCCGTTGAGGTGGTCCTGGCCACCTCTACAATCTAAAAGCTATTCTGGCTTGGCCAAACTATAAAAAATATCCTGTTGGGAAAAGAGCTTCTTCTTCCCTCCATGATCTGTACATCCACCAGACTCTTCATCAGATGTCCCTCTTTACTTTCAATACTTCCCAATTGATCCCAGTGCAACTGCAAGAATGGCAAGGATTACTTGAGTTAGGTGGGAAGCGTGTGCAACTTTTGCAATGAATGATCTCCTTAATCACTGGTGGTGGCACTATTTCCAAGCCAGACATCAAGGGACTGATTGGTGGGATCCCAAGTCATCATTCCAAGGGCAGGGTCGAAGTCTGAAACAGAGAGGCCATCAAGCTAGATTGTTTCAGCTGCAACTGCACAATAATTCTAATTAGGAAAGCAGATTTTTTCCATCAGTAAAATCAAAACTTAAAGGACCTGAGAGATACATAAAGAAATGAGTCTGGAGAAGTAGAGCCATTTGGCAGCCCACATAATCCCACAAAAGCCAGTTCTCATGCGTGGAAGGACAAAAATGCGGACAGGCAGGATTGAAGAAAAAGAGAGCCCACAGTACATCCTAATACTGGGAGATTAGCCTCACTTCCTTCTGGTTTTGTAACTGAAATGACAGCCATACATACCACCACATTGAAAGCTGGCTCAGGCATCTGTTTTGCCTCTTCCACCGCAGGCTGCCTTGCCTTCTTTTAATTTTAGAAGTGCTGCATGAGTGCTTACGCATAAATCCATTCATTCAGTCAATTACTTTTTTTTTTTAGGAAACTTTTTAAAAAGTGCTTAACGGCTCCATAGATGGAGTGGAGGTGTTTTTTGGTAACATACAAGAGCCAATCACAGCCAGATTCTGCTTTAAAGTTGCAGAGTTGTTTTTTGTTTATTATCGCAGCCACTCCTAAGGGCCAAGTAGATAGAGCGCTCAGCTGATTGTCTAGTCTTGCAAAGACCCTTTCAAAGTGCTATTTTGCAGGGTGCTTTGCAGGTGCTGCCAATCACCTAATTAGTGAAACCTGCAAACACCCTTTCAGATTATCCAAGTTTTGACCTACCCCATATCTGACATCATATATGACTTCCGACAGATGTAGGACAGATGGGCATGGCTTCCCTGAAAATGGCTTTGTTGGCTAAATAAGGAGGCCTAACAGGCCTAATCAGACCCAGGCCAGAGGTTACCCACCCATTTTAGGCCACGGATCTTGTGTGTTCTCTGAACATTTGCTCCCCTCATCACTCCACTGGAAAAATTAAGCATTGTGTGCTTGCAGCGGCAATACCAAACCAAGAGCACAACCTACCAAGCAAAAGAGTGTAGGAATGATCGCTGGGTTATGGAGCACACTCCTGCCCGCGGGCAGCCTCAGCTGTCTGCACACGTAACCTTGGGGTGCGGAGCACACTCCCCCTCACAGATAAAGCCACAGCTGTCTGAACATCTTACCCTCTGTCCAACCTTTTACGGTCTTAGTAGTCTGCCGTGCCCTGTCTGTGACCTTTGTCTCCTTTGTCACACATTGTGCAAGGGGGAAATGATGCGGTGGAAACAGGTGCCAAAATAACTTTGTACCACCCCACGATTTCGGGATTGGAAGATGTGTAAAGGTCACAGTCCAAAATGTATCTGCCTGGGTTTGCATATTGTGGCAATAAAAGGAGCCTCCACAGAGCTAGCTGGCAGCTTGCTTGTGCACAGCTCACCTGCATTACCAACTCCTACCTTATGTCCTTCACTTCAAAAGAGGATCTTCTGTTATTCCCATTGGTGCCATCCCCAAGTTATTCATTGCAGTAGTCCAGGCTGTTGGGTCTGACATGCCCAAATCCATTGGAGGATACTCTAGACTCAGATTTGGGATGCTGTCTGCAGAAAGGATTATGATTGACAAACATATTAACAAATGTACATTTTTTTTTTAATTATCACCATCACTTACCCCAATTTTTAAATTTTTTTACTAATGATAAAACTGGAAGAGAAAGTGATAGAAACCAAATAAATCTCCCCTATAAAATGACACCCTGCATATCTTGGCAAATGATGGGATAAATTCTAAGGGGAGAGTAGGATGCAACAAATGCCTGCTTTAGGCACAAACTATTTGATGCAAACCACATTTGTCTGTGCTCCCCTCCCGAGTATCATCTCATCCCCCATGTACCAACGTCTTGTTCTTTCCAAAATAAGAGCTCTAGTTGTAAAGGCACAAGTCTTAAAATAGATCTGAGCCAGCACTTATCAAGGGCCCCAGAATGATCCTCTGATGGCAGAGTATAACCCCTAAAAAAAACCCACTAGGCCATAATCCAGGGCAAAGTCCATGTGTTATCTGCATGTCCAAAGGCCAAATCCCACTGTCAAACTCCTGAATACATTTTCAAATTCTCTCCCATCTGCCCCAAGCTTAAAAAAAAGTGGAGAGATTTGACATAAGAGCAGCTTCAAGTGGCAAACTCACACACAAAACTTAGTACATCGCAATGCCATCTTAGATCTCATGCTGAGTACTAGTAGTTTAAATTTGTTTATTCTTTTACTTATATCCCACCCTTCATCACGAAGCCCTTCATCTCAAGGCAAGTAACAGCAGTAGAGTTGCCATATTTCAAAAACTGGAAATCCAGACACAAAAGTTGTTGTTGCTTTGGCCAAAGCTGTTGATGCCCGTACATTTCAGCAATTTCCACCTGGCTACTGTTTCCGATGGCCGAATCCCAGGAATGTCTGGAAAATTACGGACGTATGGCAACCCTAAACAACAGGGCAATACACAAGTAATGGAATTACCAGGAGGACCTCCCTAGCCCATCTTGAAGTTTGAGCAGGACAATAGGAAAAACACTGACTGGCGAAAACTGCTTCTAGGGAATCTCACCTCGCATAATAATGACAGTTCATCTATCCTTCTCTGTCTGAAATAATTATTTGGCTCCTCCCCTTGTACCTGTGATTACTCTATTCCAGCTCAACAGTGAAGGGAAAGCCCTGGGGATGGAATGCTTAGAATGAGCCAACAGGCCCTTGCACATCTCATCAGATCAATTTCCACTGCAACAGGTGTGCTTTACATCCTCTGACCCATTCCTTTAATTGCCTGAAGAACTTGTAATTCAATTAACTCCTATCTTTCCTGGCCACTGGCCATACTGGCTGTGGCAGATGAGAGTTAGAATCCAACAATATCTGGAGGGCCACTGGTTCCCCATCCAATGCTCTGTTGGGGCGGGCGCTCATCAAGAGTAAGGAAGTTTTCTGCTTCATGCAGTATCATTTTAGCACAATCATCGACCCTGATGTGTAGTCTGGGGCTCTAATTTCCTTTTGGATGGCTTTACTATTTTCAGCGGGTTCCATTTGATTATCACGAATCCCCCAAATAAGAACAATCCCACATCTTTGCATGCAACTTGTGATGGGATGATTAGCTGCTTGTGCGTGAAATTCCTAGTCCCTCAGAGTTTGGCTGAGTGCAAAAAACCTCTGTCTGTAACGGAGCTCCATAAGCATGGCTCCGTCAGTCGCTGGCAGAATCTGACAGTGGGCGTTTGCGGAACTTCTTCCAGCATAAAAGCTCCTTAACGGAAACGCGCCTTCTGGACTCTCGACGCGATAGTTTCCGGCGGGGAGTGGGCGTCCCTATGGGAGGTCCTGAAACCTCCCCGCTGTTGCTGCTGGAGGTGTCTCTGCGCCATATCTCCGACTCACTATCCCTTGGAACTGCCTCTCTCCCCCTGCTGGTTCCCTCCTCAGCTGACAAGTCTCTGCCAGCCTCTGTGAGCCCCTTCCTCTCCAGTTCTCCCGATGGCAGTTCCCTGACACAACTGATGCAGGTTAAACGGTATTGCTATGAGTTTGTGGGTGCCAGACCCCTCTAATCCCTGGATTCAGCAAGTGTTAAAAGCTAATCAATCCAAGCTAGCTTTCTGTGAGGTGATATCCTGGATGATGAGCCATTAAGAGGGATTAAGGGGCTCTGTGGGCGATGGCAAATGGGCCCCTCCCTCCACTCATAGATAGTGAGAAGGACAAAAGCTTTTTATATCTGTCTTGGAGGTTTTATTAAACATGATCAGAGGGGACCAGCTGGTTAAAGGGATTCAGGTCGGAGCTAAACAATATAAATTGAGAGCGTTTGCAGATGATCTAGTATTAACTTTACAAGAGCCAGACACTAGTACGAGAAGAGTTTTAGAGCTAATACAAGTATTTGGTCAAGTAGCAGGTTTTAAGTTGAACAAACAGAAAACGAAAGTACTGGATAAAAATCTAACAGTTGCTGAAAGAGAGAAGTTCCAGAGTGAAACTGGTTTAATGGTAGCAAAGAAGGTGAAATACCTGGGGATTAATTTGACATCTAAGAATGTGAACTTATTTAAAGATAATTATGAGAAATGTTGGACAGAAGTTAAGAAAGATTTAGAAATATGGTCAAATTTGAGACTTTCCTTGTTAGGCCGAATTGCTGTTATTAAGATGAATGTTTTGCCGAGAATGTTGTTTTTGTTTCAAACATTGCAGATTGTGGATAAAATGGATTGTTTCAAGAGGTGGCAAAAAGACATATCTAGATTTGTCTGGCAGGGCAAAAAGCCCAGAATAAAATTTAAGATACTAACTGATGCAAAAGAAAGAGGGGGGTTTGCCCTGCCGGACTTAAAATTGTATTATGAATCAGCGGCTTTTTGCTGGCTGAAAAACTGGCTGCTTCTTGAAAACACAGACATTTTGGATTTGGAAGGGTTCAATAACAGATTTGGCTGGCATGCATATATATGGTATGACAAGGTTAAAATCCATCAAGGTTTCAAAAACCATATTGTTAGGAAAGCATTATATAATGTTTGGATTCGGTATAAAGACTTGTTGGAAAATAAAACCCCTAGGTGGTTGTCACCAATGGAAGCTAAGGAAGTGAAAAAACTTAATATGGAATCCAAATGGCCAAAATATTGGGAAATTATAGAGCATGAGGAGGGAAAAGTGAAATTGCAGAGTTATGAGAAATTGAAGTCTAAAGTAAGAGACTGGCTTCATTACTACCAGATAAATGAAGTTTTCAAACAGGACAGGAAAATTGGCTTCCAGGTGGAGAGGTCAAAATTAGAAACAGAGCTTTTGGAACCCAATACTAAGAATCTGTCAAGAATGTACAACTTGCTGTTGAAATGGAATACACAGGATGAGACGGTTAAATCAGCTATGATTAAATGGGCACAAGACATTGGTCATGACATTATGTTTGCTGACTGGGAACAGTTATGGACTACCGGTATAAAGTTTATGGCATGCAATGCCTTAAGAGAGAACATTATGAAAATGATTTACAGGTGGTACATGACCCCAGTCAAGCTTGCAAAAATCTATCATACGCCCAATAATAAATGCTGGAAATGTAAGGAAATTGAAGGTACTTTCTACCACCTTTGGTGGACGTGCCCAAAGATCAAGGCCTTCTGGGAAATGATCTATAATGAAATTAAGAAGGTACTTAAGTGTACTTTTCACAAGAAACCAGAGGCCTTCCTCCTGGGCATGGTAGGCCAATTGGTGTCAAGGAAAGATAGGACGTTTTTTATGTATGCTACAACAGCAGCAAGAGTTCTTTTAGCAAAGTATTGGAAGACACAAGAACTACCCACGCTGGAAGAGTGGCAGACGAAGGTGATTGACTGTATGGGACTGGCCGAGATGACTGGCAGAATCCGCGACCAAGGGAAAGAGACGGTGGAAGAAGATTGGAGGAAATTTAAAGTTTATCTTAAGAACTGCTGTAAAATTAATGAGTGCTAAAATGTCATGGGTAATGTAAAATAGAATTGCAACGATAAACGATTGGGTAAGAGAAAACGGATTAAAGAAATTCGAACTAAAAGTAATTGAAATTAGGGGTTGCTGAAAAAGTTTAAAACAGGGATGCAGAAAAGGGAGGTATGGGGAAGTTGAAATAAGGTTTAAGAAAAAAAGGTTATGAAATTATACGTGTTTATATGTTTGTTTGTTAATGTGTTATGTTGTGAATTGTCAGTTCTTGTCTGTTAATATATGTTGTAAAACCAATAAAAATTTATTATAAAAAAAAGAGAAGGACAAAAGCTAGAGTTGAGATTGAGCAGTGATGTGTCTGAGAAGCAAAACAGCAAGCAGAGTGACCAAGAGCCATGATGGATCTTGGTGTGATGGCCTGGGAGTCTGATTCAGAGGCTGAACCAGAGGAATCCCAGCCTGCACAGGAGTCCCCACCTCCAGGGCCGGCTGAGCCGGGGCAGGGCCTTGAATCTGAAGCGCCTGCACCTGTGCCGGATCCTTGTTGGAAAACAAGCCCCCTCGGGAGAGGCTGGCCCCCCTCGCAGGTTCCCGGAGCTTGTTTACCAGTGATCTTCCCTGGCTGGCATCCCCGCAAGTCCAGGAAGATCTTGATAGGCGACATCCCCAGCGTGGAAGATGCACACCCCCTTCTCCCCCTTTGCATACCAGCAGGAGAAATAAGATAGCCAGAAAGTCTACATCTCTACAGTTTATTTCTGACTTTACAGCTGTACAAATACATGACCGTACACTTCAGTCTCCTCCAAGCAAGTCAGTAAGACTTCCTTCACATGCGCAAACGGAAGGTCTCATATTATGCTCTCATATTACATTCTTTCCCAGGATTAGTCACATCATGTGATGTCAACATCCAACTGCTTGTTTGCAGCTGCGTTGTACTCATATCCCAACATACTCCCCCATATGATTCAACGTTAGCTGCGGACAAAGCTTGATCCAGAGAAGAAAACAAACAGTTGTTATACACGTAACAATCCCCTGTTGTTTCAGTTCCACCTTTGGAACTACCTGCCACTGGTTTCACCAGTGTATCTCTCTGGTTGTCTGTTTTCCAAGGAAGGAGTGCTTCTGCATTACCTTGGATAGGGAAGGTAGTGTTACATTTAGCAACTCCTAGTTGTGTCTTTGTCTCTGACTTAGACAAACCTTTAACCTGGTTTGAGTTGTTAACAATAGTAACACATGCAACAGCTGAGTTAGCAAACTCTTGAGAATACCTTTTGGGTGGAATTCCCTTTGTGACTCTCTCGGACCTGCGAATGAGGTGCTGATCCTCTTTGCTGACTGGTTCATCCTCAGGACCTTTTGGAGAACCACGCCCAACAGTAAACAGTGGTTCAGTTACTTCTAGTTTAGTCTTAACCTGTGAAGGTTTAGACATTGTGTGTGAACCCCTCTCAATTACTGTGTCAGCAGAACTCTCTGAGCTCTCTGTGTCACTCTCAGTATCAGAATATTCATCTGAATTGTCATGAGTGGGAAATATGTGGAGAACCTCCCTCTCCTGTCTAGGTGTGCTCTCTAGAAACTTTGTGAGAATCACCTGACCAGATTCAGACAAAATTACTCTGTAGAGACCCTTTTCATAACCCACAAAAATGCCTTTTGCATTCTTAATTCCATCTGGAGTTTCTGTATTTACGTGAGATCCAAAAACCTTAAAATGTGTTACAGAAGGTTCCCTGTGGAATAGCTTCTCAAAAGGAGAACTTTCCATACCTTTTGAAACCTTTCTCACCCAAGTATAACAGAATGAACATAAAGATTCAGCCCAGTACTCTTGTGGCAAATGTGAACTAAGCAACTGTGCTCTCATGCCATTCTGCAACTCTTTGTTCACCTTTACACAAACACTTTTGTTCCATGAAGCTTCAGATACAGCAATCTTATGCTCTATCCCTTGTTGCCTGCGGCATCTCTTTGATGAATTTGCTGTAGCGTAAGCCAAATTTCACGCGCAAATTCCTCATCCGCGATATGCACGAGTTGATCGTCCGAAACACACAAAATGATAGCCGACCTGGCCTTCACATTCTGTGCTTCCCAAGCCCTTGAGGGTGCTGCTGGGATGGGATTTTCAATCACCCCAAATACCCTCTGACTCTGAAGCAGGGCTTTCGTTTTCATAGACCAAGAGGAATAATTGTCATTAGTCAGGGGTGGTGGATAAGGCAAACCCGCTGTTGGGATACTGCCAGGGAGACAAAGGCCATCACTGCCTCCACGTCGTCTCCGGACATCCATCGATCTCCCGTAGACACGCAGTATCAGCAATTAGCGACACGAGGTCCAGAAATAGATTGCCACATTCCTGAGCTCATGCACACTCTATCAGCAGATAATGCACACAGCGAAAGATGCACAGCAGGAGAGCATATTTACAAGTTTAATTCAGCGTTGATCAGAACAAAAAAAAATGACTGCCTGCTTCAGTGTCTTCGACACCAAGAGAGAAACGAAAGCAAAGACACAACAGAAACATCCTGTGAACAGGAAATACGCAGGCTGTGACACAAACATCCTGCTCCCTTTTAAGGTGGAACGGAAATATCCTAACATCCTCCCCCTTTCCGTGTAACCTGTAGTACCTGTGGTTCAACCCAATTGCAACCTTTGTACGTAAACCTTAAGTTGTTCTCTGTTAACAACCTTAGACAACAGATCAGCAGGAATTTCATTTCCTGCCATGTAGGACACCTGAATGAGTCCTTTCTGAATACACTCTCTTGCACGATGTAGCTTAATCTGCAAGTACTTGGTTCTTTGCTTGCAACTCTCTGAGTTCAGCAAAGCCAAACAGGATCTATTGTCTTGATACACTTGTATAGGACATTTCACAGAAACTCCGATGTCCTTAAACAGTTGCATCAACCATTCACAATCCATGAGTGAAAATGACAGAGCATTGAGTTCTGCTTCACAGGAACTTAGGCTCACTGTCGTCTGCTTTTTTGCACAACCAGTCAAACAGGCAGTGGTTGTACATGTAACATACTCCAGAAGTGCTTGTACCATCCGTGGTGTCACTTCCAAAACTAGCATCTGCAAAAATTTCAAGACCTCCAGTCTTCTGACTGGTGAACCTCAGCCTGTAGTGCATAGTCCCTTTCAAATAGCGGGCTATGCGCTTCAGAGCTTTCCAATCCTGAACAGTAGGATTATTAGCATGTCTGCTAAGCAGGTTAGTGCTTACAGCTATGTCAGGTCTTGAACATCTAGCAATGAAATTCAACTTGCCTAGAATGCATCTGTACAGTGTAGTGTCAGAAAACGCTTCAGCAGTACTATCTACCTGGTAACCTGTCACCATCGGTGTGTCTGCTGGGTTTGCATCAACCAAATTCAACCTGGTTAATACGTCAGCAATTTTCTGTGTTTGGTGTACCAGAAAATTACCTGCTTGGTCCCTCTCCACCTGCAGAGAAAGATAGTTGGATACCTCACCAAGATCCTTCATGTCAAAGTGCTCCTTCAGCTGAGCTAGGGTGCTTTGGTAGAAAGCCTGATTCTTCCAAAACATCAGAAGATCATCAACAAAACATAAACAATACAGTTTGTTTTGCCCCTCCTCCTTGACAAACACACACGGATCAGCTTTGCCCTGGTGAAAACCTAGAGAAAGCAACGTCTCAGTGAGTTTTGTGTTCCAACACCTGGCACTCTGCTTGAGACCATATAAGGATTTCCGCAGTTTACAGACCATTCCCTTCTGTATCTGCATTCCATCAGGTGGAAGCATGTACAGCTCCTCCCCCAAAATCCCGTACAAAAAAGCTGTATTAATGTCATGATGGGAAACATGCAGTTTCTCCTCTGCAGCGATTTTGAGCATCAGCCGAATGCTCTCATATTTGACGGTGGGCGAGTAGGTCTCGTGGTAATCCTGTCCTGGTACCTGTGAAAAGCCTCTGGCAACCAACCTGGCTTTGTGTCTGACAGCCTTGCCATTCTGGTCTGTCTTGGCCTTGAAGACCCATTTGCTGCCAACCAGTCTCATTCCTGGGACTACCGGTACCAGTTCCCAAGTTTGGTTCCTGTTCAAGGAATCAACTTCAGCCTTCATGGCATTAAGCCAAGGCTCAGCATCTTTAGAGGTTAACTCCTGAACCTCTTTGAAGCTTGAAGGTTCCCACACCTTCTCTGAGCTACTAAGAACAGCAGTTGCCGTCTTAGCAAACTCATCAGCAAATCTCTTTGGAGGTCTGCCTTTGGTCGCCCTTTCAGACCTGCGAACCAGACGCAAGTCTTCTGGACTCATCTCCTCCTTCTTAGAAGAAAAGTGACCAATGGTGAACAGTGGTTCTTCCAGTTCATTGTCAGACGCATCAGATGGTCTGACTGAGGCCTTTGCACTCTTGTAGTCTGCTGTGTCATCACTGTCACTGACACCAGCAGCAGCGCCGCCCACTGAACTGGAATCCGAACTCTGATCATCACCATCATCATCCTCATCATCCTCATCCTCAGCTTTCTCAGCTTTCTCAACATTATCTGCCTTTTTCACATCACCTTCATCCTCCTCTGGGTAACTCTGGAAAATTCCCACATTTTCCCCCTACTTAGGATTGTACTCAACACTCTTTGTGAACTTAATGGACTTAGAGTTAGTCATCCATACTCTGTATGCACCTTTTTCGTACCCCATGAACAAACCATGTGCCCCACGCTTCCCAAGCTTGTTGTTCTGTGGGGTGTGTACCCACATGTCAGAACCAAAGATTCTCATGTGCTTGATGTTCGGTTTCTTACCAAACATCTTCTCGTAGGGAGTACAACCAATAGGTGATGACAGTCTGTGATTATAGGAATAAACAAACGTTGACAGAGCTTCCCCCCAAAACTTCTCTTTTTTTTTATAATAAATTTTTATTGGTTTTACAACATATATTAACACACAAAAACTAACAACTCACAACACAACACATTAACAAACAAACATATAAACACGTATAATTTCATATCCTTTTTTTCTTAAACCTTATTTCAACGACTTCCCCATACCTCCCTTTTCTGCATCCCTGTTTTAAACTTTTTCAGCAACCCCTAATTTCAATTACTTTTAGTTCGAATTTCTTTAATCCTTTTTCTCTTACCCAATCGTTTATCGTTGCAATTCTATTTTACATTACCCATGACATTTTAGCACTCATTAATTTTACAGCAGTTCTTAAGATAAACTTTAAATTTCTTCCAATCTTCTTCCACCGTCTCTTTCCCTTGGTCACAGATTCTGCCAGTCATCTCGGCCAGTCCCATATAGTCAATCACCTTCGTCTGCCACTCTTCCAGCGTGGGTAGTTCTTGTGTCTTCCAATACTTTGCTAGAAGAACTCTTGCTGCTGTAGTAGCATACATAAAAAACGTCCTATCTTTCCTTGACACCAATTGGCCTACCATGCCCAAGAGGAAGGCCTCTGGTTTCTTGTGAAAAGTACACTTAAGTACCTTCTTAATTTCATTATAAATCATTTCCCAAAAGGCCTTGATCTTTGGGCACGTCCACCAAAGGTGGTAGAAAGTACCTTCAGTTTCCTTACATTTCCAGCATTTGTTATTGGGCGTATGATAGATTTTTGCAAGCTTGACTGGGGTCATGTACCACCTGTAAATCATTTTCATAATGTTCTCTCTTAAGGCATTACATGCCGTAAACTTTATACCGGTAGTCCATAACTGTTCCCAGTCAGCAAACATAATGTCATGACCAATGTCTTGTGCCCATTTAATCATAACTGATTTAACCGTCTCGTCCTGTGTATTCCATTTCAACAGCAAGTTATACATTCTTGACAGATTCTTAGTATTGGGTTCCAAAAGCTCTGTTTCTAATTTTGACCTCTCCACCTGGAAGCCAATTTTCCTGTCCTGTCTGAAGACTTCATTTATCTGGTAATAATGAAGCCAGTCTCTTACTTTAAACTTCAATTTCTCATAACTCTGCAATTTCACTTTTCCCTCCTCATGCTCTATAATTTCCCAATATTTTGGCCATTTGGATTCCATATTAAGTTTTTTCACTTCCTTAGCTTCCATTGGTGACAACCACCTAGGGGTTTTATTTTCCAGCAAGTCTTTATAGCTGATCCACACATTATATAATGCTTTCCTAACAATATGATTTTTAAAACCTTGATGGATTTTAACCTTGTCATACCATATATATGCATGCCAACCAAATCTGTTATTGAACCCTTCCAAATCCAAAATGTCTGTGTTTTCAAGAAGCAGCCAGTTTTTCAGCCAGCAAAAAGCCGCTGATTCATAATACAATTTTAAGTCCGGCAGGGCAAACCCCCCTCTTTCTTTTGCATCAGTTAGTATCTTAAATTTTATTCTGGGCTTTTTGCCCTGCCAGACAAATCTAGATATGTCTTTTTGCCACCTCTTGAAACAATCCATTTTATCCACAATCTGCAATGTTTGAAACAAAAACAACATTCTCGGCAAAACATTCATCTTAATAACAGCAATTCGGCCTAACAAGGAAAGTCTCAAATTTGACCATATTTCTAAATCTTTCTTAACTTCTGTCCAACATTTCTCATAATTATCTTTAAATAAGTTCACATTCTTAGATGTCAAATTAATCCCCAGGTATTTCACCTTCTTTGCTACCATTAAACCAGTTTCACTCTGGAACTTCTCTCTTTCAGCAACTGTTAGATTTTTATCCAATACTTTCGTTTTCTGTTTGTTCAACTTAAAACCTGCTACTTGACCAAATACTTGTATTAGCTCTAAAACTCTTCTCGTACTAGTGTCTGGCTCTTGTAAAGTTAATACTAAATCATCTGCAAATGCTCTCAATTTGTATTGTTTAACTCCGACCTGAATCCCTTTAACCAGCTGGTCCCCTCTGATCATGTTTAATAAAACCTCCAGGACAGATATAAAAAGTAATGGGGATATTGGGCACCCCTGTCGTGTCCCTTTTTCAATAGCAAATTCTTCAGTAACCACATTATTTACAATCAATTTTGCTTTTTGTTCAGAATAAATTGCACCTATACCGTTCTCAAAGCCTTGGCCTACCCCCATCCCTTGGAGGTTCTTTTTCATAAAGCTCCAAGAAATATTGTCAAAGGCTTTCTCCGCATCCACAAATATTAATACTGCCTTGGTATTAATATTTACTTCTAATAACTCCATAATATCTATTATATTTCTCACATTGTCTGACAGATGTCTTCCTGGGAGAAAGCCCGCTTGGTCTTCATGAATCTCCCCCACCAACACTCTTTTCAATCTTTTTGCCAAAATGTCTGCAAAAATTTTGTAATCCACATTGAGTAATGATATAGGGCGGTAGTTCTTAATCAGGTTCTTCTCAGTCTCTGATTTTGGTATAAGTGTAATATACGCTTCTTTCCACGATTCAGGTGCCTTCTTCCCCTCTAAGATTTCGTTACAGACCTCCTTCAACGGTTGTATAAGCCATTCTTTCAAAGCTTTGTAATATCTGGAGGTCAGTCCATCAGGTCCTGGAGATTTTCCCAATTGCATGTTTTGAATGGCTCCCTCAATTTCTTGATCAGTTATCTTCTGGTTCAAAATCACTTTACTTTGTTCAGAAATTTTTTGTAATCCATATTTTTTAAGAAATTCTTCTATTTCTTTTTCATTCACCGGCCCTTGTGCATAAAGTCTCCTGAAATAACTCTGAAAACAGTTTCTAATCTCATTTGGTTTATAAATGTTCTTTCCCTCAACTTCTAGATTTGTGACCGTATTCTGTTTTTGTCTCTTCTTCAGTTGCCATGCCAGAAGTTTCCCACATTTATCTGCCGATTCAAATGTCTTTTGTCTCATTTGTTTTATTTTCCATTCTATCTCTTGATTCATCAATTCCATATATTGTCTCTGGTAAAACTTAATTTCTCTCAAAATTTCATGTGACTTTGGTTTAGATCTCAGTTTTTTTTCTCCTTCTTTTATCTTTTCCAAAATCTTATCCTTCTTCTCATTCTGTCTCTTCCTTTTTATAGCATTCTGTTGTATTAAAAATCCTCGCATGACGGCTTTGCTTGCGTCCCAAATTACTCTTTTTTCCACTTCTGTTCTCAGATTTATCTCAAAGTAGTCCTTTACCACTTTCTGGGCCTTTTTATACACCTCTTCATCTCTAAACAGGGAGTCATTCATCCTCCATCTAAAGGAGCCAGCTGTTGTTGGGTTCATCTCCATCTTTACAGCGTTATGGTCGGAGCAAGTCTTTGGGCAGATTTCCACTTTCTTAATCTTTGATGCCATCCCACTAGTTACCCATATTTGGTCAATTCTGGTCCAAGTCATTTTTGCTTCAGAAAAGAAAGTTCCCTCCCTCTCAAGAGGGTTCCTTGTTCTCCAAATGTCAATCAAGTTCATATTGTCTGTCATTTCAAAAAAAGTCTTTGGTAGTCTCCCATCCTTGGAGACCACCTGTCTTTGTGCTTTGTCCATGTTTGTAGAGACCACTCCATTCATATCTCCCATCAAAATTACATTGTAGTCCAAATAGTCCATTAATGTCTCATGCAATTTCTTGAAAAATTCTGACTTCCCTTCATTTGGTGCGTAAATTCCTATTATCAATAATTTTTGTCCTTGAACTTGAATTTCAATTGCCAAATACCTTCCTTGTTCATCTTTAAAAATTAATTTAGGAGCCAACTTTTCCTTTGCATAGATCACCACTCCTCTTTTCTTCACTTTGTCCGATGAAATAAATTCCTGTCCTAATCTTTTATTAATAAGTAATTTTCGGTGTACTCTGGTCACGTGGGTTTCTTGTAAACAAATCAAGTCCAATTGTTCTTTTTTTAAAATATGAAAAACCTCACGTCTTTTCCTAGGAAGATTCAGTCCATTACAATTCCAACTTAGAAATTGCAGAGACATCTTGTTGTTTACTTAATTGTTCCCCCAACTGCTCCAAGCAAGTCTTCTTCTGTTGGTGTTTTAAGCCCGAAAGATAAGTTTGAAATGTCTGGTACTTCTGTTAGATCTGTAGGTTCCGCCGTTTCCTTCAAAAGGTCCTCCTCGTTCCTTTCCAAGAATTGTTCTTTATCTTGCACTGTTTTTATTTTAATTTTCTTTCCTTTGTAGTTAAAAGACAGGCCTTGTGGGAACTCCCATCTGAATAATATGTTGTTCTTTCTCAATAGAGTGACCAAATCCTTGTAATGAGTCCTCACTTCCAAAATATATTTAGGAATGTCTTTGAATATCTGCACACGGGAATCTTCAATCTCAAGAGCTCTTTGAAAGTGTAAATTTAATATCTTATCTCTCTCCTCCTGAGATCTCAAAGTTATCAAACAGTCTCTTGGGCTCTTTCTGTTTTGTCTCCTGCCCAGTCTAAAAGCGGTTATTATCTTGAATTCCTCTTCTTTCAAATTGTCCTGCCAAAATTCCAGAAACTCTTTTGTAAGAAAGTCTATCAAATTATCCTTTTCACTTTCTGGGATCAGTCTCAATCTCAAATTCCTATTTTTCCTCTGTAGTTCCAATAAAGACAGGGCCGCATCATGTTCTTCCAGCTTTTTGCAGACTGGTACTAACTTTTCCTGTGTAGTTTCTGCAGAAGTTTTTGCCTCTTCTGCAGAAGTTTTTGCCTCTTCAGCGATCTTTCTAGTTGTTTCATTTTCTTGAACCAATTTGTTTATTGACTCTGTATTTAAATCCAATTTTGTTGACAGTTCTTTCAGCTGTTTAGAGTTTTCCGTACTCTGCTTTGTAAGCGTTTCCAGAGCTTCATTTATTTTGACTAATGCCTGTGTCACTGAATCCATAGATAAAGTTGTCGCCACGCCTGTTGCAGCTGAACTTGAAATAGAGCCTCTTTTTTTCTGAGCAGCTTTACTCTTAGCTCTTGTTGTTATCTCTTCTGCTGGGCCACTCATGTCCCAAGGTCGTTCCCACAGGAATTACTTTCAGATGGAAAATTCCATAAGCCTGTTCCTTACAGTGAGAATAATAACTATTTCCCTGCAACCCTCTAGAGGGGGCAGTTCAAAGTTCTAAATGCAAAGAAACAAGGGTTCCCTTCAAAAGTAACAAAAATAGCAACCAATTGTCCAATATTTTCCAAATGTTGTCAAATTGTAACTTTCCAGAGTGCCAGACTTGTATCAAATAGGTCTTTACTTGTTGTAAAAAGGCAGAGCACCAACTTTGTATCAAGTCTCTAATGACAGTTCTTAGCCCCGGTGGCTCACTTTCCAGGCAGTCCTCCCCAAGGGTTCAAAACGGCAGAAAATTCCCCTTCTATGCTTCTTTCATGCAGGTATTGCAAATCAAAAGTCTTCCCCCCCCCTGCCCCTGCCTGCTAAGGGGGGGATTTAAAGTCCAATGTCTGAGTCCGTCAATTTTAAAGCTGCTTCCTGTCAAATTGCAGCTTCCTATTTCGTTGCTTTAGTTAACATGCAGTCCGGGGAAGGCAGACTTCCTTACTTTTTGCCTTCTCCGATTTCAGCCAATTTCCAAGTATTTTCTTTTAAAGTTGTTATTCAGTCTTACTCACGGATAATCCAATTAAGTTCCAAATGTCAGGAAGGAATCGGCGCTCTCCGTCAATGGCGACGCGGCTTCACTCCACGGGCTGGGTAGCGGCTCTCAGCACCACGCTCCCCGATGCCGCTCCGGAGCCTTTAAAAAGGCTCCTTTGCAGTGAGGGGGGCGCTTAAGGTGCCCACCGAGCCTCCGTGCTCTCAGGCTTCCGCGCCTGAGATTTTAGGGGTCCCCGCTTCGCCGTAGCGGTCAGACCCGAACTCGTGGAGCAGTCTCCCTGAGCGGAGCTCAGCGGGAGACCGCCATTGAGCGCTGGCGCCGACCGGAAGTCCTGTCCCCCCCAAAACTTCTCAGGGAGGTTGGCATCATGCAACAAGGTTTTCAGGCCTTGAAGCAAAGTCTGATTTGCTCGCTCCGCAAGTCCATTCATCCATGGCGATCTAGGCGTTGACAAGTCATGCTGGATTCCCTTCTCAGTCAGGAAAGCTTCAAACTGCTGAGAAGTGAACTCCCCGCCCCGATCAGTAAACAAACAACCAATACGTTTACTGTGAACATTCTCCAACCAAGCACAGAATGCCTTGAACCTAGGAAACGCTTGCGATTTCTGCTCAAGCATAAACACATGAATGTACCTAGAAAAAGAATCAATTACAACCATGAAGTACCTTGCTCCACCCAAAGAGGGCACAAGTGGACCAACCAGGTCTGCGTGAACTAGCTGGTAGGGTTTGGAGGCCTGCCTGCTAGACTCCTTGCCTTTTGGAGCAACCTTCACCTTGTTCTCTGCACAAGATACACATTTCATGTGAAACTTACAGGGTTTGATGTTCAAACCTTCAACCAACTCAGGCATCTTGGCCAGCGCCTGCCAAGACATGTGACAAAATCTTCGATGTTGATCATGAATACATCCTGCATGAAGAACCTTGTTAGTTTGTGCAACACAACAAGAATCAACATTAGACATAATAGCATTGTCATCATAAGTTATACAGAATAAGCCATCCATAAACTTTGCAAGCAAAATGTCCTCTTTGCCTTTCCTGATGACACAGACGCTCCTCTTGAAGGAAATCTCAAAACCACGCCCAGTCAGCTGTGGGACACTAAGCAAATTGTCCACAGCACCTGGAACAAAAAGTACATCTCTGATGGTAGTGTGCAGACTTGCAAGTTTCACAGTCCCTACTCCTGCAACTTTCAATGTCCTTCCATCAGCCAGGTGGATCTCTCCGTCTTGAGGTGTGAAGGAGATAAACAGGTGCCGGTCTTTTGAAATATGGCGGCTGGCACCAGAGTCCATAACAAACCTGGCCTTGGCCTTTGGAGCAGCTTTTCTAGCAAGCAAAACCTTGTTTTCCACCGGTGTGGGCTTTTGCTGCTTGCCCCCCTGCTCCTGGCCATCAAACTTGCCTTTAGCCTTTGGTGAAGCTGTGCCAGCAAACAAAGCCTTGTTTTCCACTGGCGTGGGCCTTTCACCCCCCTTCTGCTTCGGGCCATCTGCAGGCATCTGTCTCTGTTTACTTCTGGCCTTCCGGCCTCTGCAAAGTTGACCTTGGCTCCCATGGGAAACAGAGCTCTCAGCTGCCGACTCCTTGGCTCCCCCTGAAGGCTGGAATGCTGCCTGGGATGACATCACAGTCAGCTCCCCCTGCAGCTTGCAACCGGTGCCCTCAGCATCCCTGCATTCACTCGCATTCTGGGAAACAGCCAGGACCTCCGATGCAGTCAAACTCTGGGCTGGGATGACTGGCAGATGGGCTATCTTCAAAGCATTCCACATCTTACGTGCAGTCACGTTGCCAGCTAACGTTGTAATTTCCTCCAGAGAGACGGACAAGGCTATTACGTCCATGGCCTTCGAATTTTCGGCCCTCCATCTATCTGTCAGAGGAACTGGAGGGGCTTCAGACACAGTATGCCACACTCCACACTGACGCAGCAAACTCTCACACCACACAGCCCAGGTCTCATAATTGTGCCGATTTAGCTTTGGGCACTCAGCAGCCTCAGAAGCTTGGAAAAACTCCATTCCAGCTTTTTACTTGAGCCGTGAGTCTATTTCACTTCAGAGACTCCTTATCTCGGCACCCATAAATCACGAAGCCTGCTTGGCTCGGCTCCCAGGCCAATTAGGCCAGCCGGACATCAGAGACTCTTGCCGCGGCAAACAGAAAAGCCTCATTTGCTTTTGCTTTCCCACACATACCTCAGCAGTCTGTCGCAGTCTTACTCTCCTGTAAGTGCTGTGAATCTGGGCCCATAACCTGTTGTTGGGATACTGCCAGGGAGACAAAGGCCATCACTGCCTCCACGTCGTCTCCGGATGTCCATTGATCTCCCGTAGACACGCAGTATCAGCAATTAGCGACACGAGGTCCAGAAATAGATTGCCACATTCCTGAGCTCATGCACACTCTATCAGCAGATAATGCACACAGCGAAAGATGCACAGCAGGAGAGCATATTTACAAGTTTAATTCAGCGTTGATGAGAACAAAAAAAACATGACTGCCTGCTTCAGTGTCTTCGACACCAAGAGAGAAACGAAAGCAAAGACACAACAGAAACATCCTGTGAACAGGAAATACGCAGGCTGTGACACAAACATCCTGCTCCCTTTTAAGGTGGAACGGAAATATCCTAACACCCGCACCTTTCTTGGCATCCATCTTGATTCCAAGCTTCAGCTTTCAGCTACGAGCTGGAAAATCCAAAAGTCTATGAGCTGTTTACAAACTGCAAGCACCTGCAGCTAGCTCCGCTTGGAAAGTCCCTTCCAACAGTCTGTGAACAACAAGATTCGCTGAAAATTCCAACAGCTATTTTCAGCCTGTGAGCCTTTCTTTTGCTCCGGCTTGCTTCCCTCTTTGCCTTTGAAGCTATCTAGCTCATAAATTAGCTCAAAAGTACTCACGATTCCTTTGGCAGGCAACGGCAGTTCTTATCAGCTCCCCTGGAATGCGAGGAATGTGGCTCTCTCTGGCTCTGTTTTAATCCAAAAACATGCAGCTCTTCAGTGAACCAGAGAATCGATCCATCCGCGTTCATCAAGCAGCCATCAATCAGCAACCGTCAGGGGTCCGTGGATCGTTGCAAATAAGCAAAAACGTCTCCACCGGGTGGTCCAGCCGTCCTTAGCCTTGATTTACAGTCTCTGCCATCCGTGTGCTACCAATTGTTGGAAAACAAGCCCCCTCGGGAGAGGCTGGCCCCCCTCGCAGGTTCCCGGAGCTTGTTTACCAGTGATCTTCCCTGGCTGGCATCCCCGCAAGTCCAGGAAGATCTTGATAGGCGACATCCCCAGCATAGAAGATGCACACCCCCTTCTCCCCCTTTGCATACCAGCAGGAGAAAGAAGATAGCCAGAAAGTCTACATCTCTACAGTTTATTTCTGACTTTACAGCTGTACAAATACATGACCATACAGTTCAGTCTCCTCCAAGCAAGTCAGTAAGACTTCCTTCACATGCGCAAACGGAAGGTCTCATATTACACTCAGAACATATCCCTGAGAACCGTCCTGATAAGAACTGCTTGTTACATTCTTTCCCAGGACTAGTCACATCATGTGATGTCAACATCCAACTGCTTGTTTGCAGCTGCGTTGTACTCATATCCCAACAATCCTCAGGAACAGACACCAGATGAATCCACTCTGGCTCCGGAGGCGATTGAGGACCCATTGCCTACAGGTGCGCCTCTCCCAGCCCTGCCAGAGGAAGGTGAGCCTCCCCCTGGGTCCAGTAACCCTCCAGCCTCTCCTGAGCTGCAGAGGCTCAGGGCAGAGAGGCGGAGGGAACTGGGTTCTCTCAGGAGGAGTGCTCGCCTTAAGGCCAGGAGAGGCGGGTCACCTGTGGGCCGGGACCGCCCCTGGCCTCAGAGAAGATAAAGGCCAGTCAGCCCGGTCCCAGGTTGCGGGAGCAACGTCGTTGGAAACATGTTTCTGCCAGCACCCAGACCTGTTCTTCCAGAGTTCCCGACCTTGCCTGGCTCCTCGCTTTGGACCCCGCTTCGCCCTTGGTGGACAGTCTCCAGACCCTCGACCCAGGACCGGACTCTGACCACGCCTTGCGGTAACCTCCCCCCGGGACCAGCACAGTTTGCTCCCGCCACACCCGCACTCCCCCTTCGTTGGGGTGCGTTCGGGAAGAGCCAGAAGCCATGGCCAAACAGGCAGCTGCATTGGTGGCATTGGCCCAGGAGAACCAGGCCTTGACTCACACCGTTCAGCAGCTAAGCAATGCGGTTACGGCGCTTCAGCAGCAGTTGGACGCCTTACCGGCTCCTGGGGCCGACGCCCCAGTTCCTGGCAAGTACCCAGTGGCCCTGCCAGAGAAATTTGATGGGTCTCTGGCCAGCTTTCCCATGTTCCTCGCCCGGGCCAAGCTGTATATTCAGGGGCGATCCCGGAATTTTCCTGACGATCGCACCAAGGTGCACTTCTTGATCAGTTTGTTAAAGGACCAGGCGGCCAAGTGGGCCTTGCCACTGCTCCGGCAAGACTCTCCTTTGCTAACAGACTATGTGGGGTTCTGTAACCACTTGAAGACAGCATTCGGGACCCGGTATGGGCAGTTCGAATACCTGGTAATGCCCTTCGGATTGTGCAACGCGCCTGCTGTGTTCCAACGGTACATCAACCACGTGTTCCAGGACTTGCTAGACAAGTACGTGGTGGTGTACTTAGATGACATTCTGATTTTCTACCGTGACCCCACTCGCCACGAGGGTCATGTCCAGACCGTGCTGCAGCGCTTGCGGGAGCACCGCCTGTATGCGAAGCTCAGCAAGTGCAAGTTCCATCAGCGGTCAGTGGACTTCCTTGGTCACCGACTCTCTCCAGATGGGGTGCAGATGGATCCTGGGAAGGTGGCAGCAATTTGGGAATGGGTGGCACCTCAGAACCGCAAGGACCTACAGCGATTCCTGTGGTTCGCCAACTATTACTGGACCTTCATTGCAGATTATGCACACCGCACCACCCCGTTGACCCGGCTGCTGCGCCCCAAGACGCCATTTTCCTGGGACAAGGAGGCAGAGGAGGCATTTCAGGGGTTGAAAGCCTGTTTCCAGAGGGCACCGATCTTGCAACATCCTGATCCCTCTCGACCTTTTGTGGTAGAGACGGACGCCTCCAGCACGGCTCTCGGTGCCGTCTTGTCCCAGCAGCACGGACCTGATGCGCCACTGTTACCCTGTGCCTTCTATTCCCACCAGTTCCTTCCAGCGGAGCGTAACTATACCGTGTGGGAGCGGGAACTACTGGCCATCAAGGTGGCCTTTGAGGTCTGGTGCCACCATCTTGAGGGGGCACAACACCCGGTGGAAGTGAGAACCGACCACAGGAAACTGGAATACCTCCAGACCACCTGCAAGCTGAACCAAAGGCAGATCCGGTGGGCGTTGTTCTTCTCCCGGATCCGCTACATCCCTAGCTCCCAAAACCAGAAGGCAGATGCCCTGTCCCGGAAACCCGAAGACATCGCAGACACGGCCTTTGACAACATTTCTTGGACTTTTATGAAAAAGAATGTACAGGGTATGGGGGTAGGCCAGGGTTTTGAAAATGGTATAAGTGCAATATATTCAGAACAAAAGGCAAAATTAATTGTGAACAATGTGGTGACGGAAGAATTTAAAATAGAAAAAGGGACACGACAAGGTTGCCCAATTTCCCCATTGCTTTTTATATCGGTTCTGGAGGTTTTGTTAAATATGATTAGAAGGGACCAGTCAGTGAAGGGCATACAGGTTGGAGCTAGACAGTACAAACTGAGAGCATTCGCAGATGACCTAGTTTTGACCTTACAGGAGCCAGAATCTAGTGGTAAAAGGGTTTTAGAGTTGATACAAGAATTTGGTCAGTTTGCAGGGTTCAAACTGAACAAGTCAAAAACTAAGGTTTTAGAGAAAAATTTAACACAAACCGAGAGGGAGAGGTTTCAGAATATGACAGGTTTAACAGTGGTTAAGAAAGTTAAATACTTGGGGATCAATATGACAGCAAAAAATGGGAATTTATTTAAAGATAACTATGAAAAATGCTGGGGCGAAGTGAAAAAAGATCTAGAAATATGGTCAAATCTGAAACTTTCCTTGCTGGGCCGTATCGCAGCTATAAAAATGAATGTATTGCCGAGAATGCTGTTTCTGTTTCAGGCATTACAAATTGTGGACAAGATGGATTGTTTCAAGAAGTGGCAAAGAGATATCTCAAGATTTGTCTGGCAGGGCAAGAAGCCTAGAATAAAATTTAAAATATTAACGGATGCAAAGGAAAGAGGTGGATTTGCCCTGCCGGACCTTAAACTTTATTATGAATCAGCAGCTTTCTGCTGGCTGAAAGAATGGCTACTTCTTGAAAACACAGACATCTTGGACTTGGAAGGGTTCAATAATGTATTTGGATGGCATGCATATCTGTGGTATGATAAGGTCAAAGCGCATAAAGCATTTAAAAATCATATTGTTAGGAAAGCACTGTTTAATGTTTGGATAAGGTATAAAGACTTATTGGAAAATAAAACCCCAAGGTGGCTGTCACCGATGGAAGCGAAAGCTCAGAAAAAGCTTAATATGGAGGCTAAATGGCCGAAATATTGGGAAATTTTGGAACAAGATGGAGATAGATTAAAATTGCAGAGTTTTGAGAAACTAAAGAACAAAGTGCGAGATTGGCTCCATTATTATCAGATAATGGAGGCATATAATCTGGACAAGAAAATTGGCTTCCAGGTGGAAAAATCAAAATTAGAAACAGAATTGCTAGATCCCAAAACTAAGATACTTTCAAGAATGTATAACTTGCTGTTAAAATGGAATACGCAGGATGAAACGGTTAAATCTGCAATGATTAAATGGGCACAAGATGTTGGACATGACATAATGTTTGCTGACTGGGAACAGTTATGGACCACAGGTATGAAATTTACGGCATGTAGTGCCTTAAGAGAGAATATTATGAAAATGATTTATAGGTGGTACATGACCCCGGTCAAGCTTGCAAAAATTTATCACTTGCCCGATAATAAATGTTGGAAATGCAAAGAAAATGAAGGCACATTTTTTCACCTTTGGTGGACGTGCCCAAGGATTAAGGCCTTCTGGGAGATGATATATAATGAATTGAAAAAAGTATTTAAATATACCTTCTTGAAGAAACCAGAGGCCTTTCTCCTGGGCATAGTTGATCAATCGGTGTTAAAGAAGGATAGAACTTTCTTTATGTATGCCACAACAGCAGCAAGAATACTTATTGCAAAACATTGGAAGACACAAGATTTACCCACTCTGGAAGAATGGCAGATGAAGGTGATGGACTATATGGAATTGGCGGAAATGACCGGCAGGATCCGAGACCAGAGGGAAGAGTCAGTGGAAGAAGATTGGAAGAAATTTAAAGAGTATTTACAGAAATATTGTAAAATTAATGAATTTTAGAATAATGTTGGATTAAAATTAAGAGATTTCTAGCTGTAATGAGTTAAAAGAATATGGAAAAAAAATGGGTTTATAAAAGTAAAATATTAAGAACGTAACAATTTAAGAATAAGGACTTGGGTAGAATAAAGAGGGAAACAAATTGCTGAGTTAATAAAGTGAATTGGAATACAAAAAAGAGAGGTATGAGGAGGTCCAAGAAACAAGTAAATGAAAAATAATGTGATGGAAAGATTTTTTTTTCTTTTTCTGTTTGTTTTTATTTTTTGTAATGTAAAAATCTTAATAAAAATCTTATATATATATAAAAAAAAGACATCGCAGACACGGTACAGGAAACAGTACCAACCACGATCCTACCACCGGCTGCGTTCCTGGCCACTCAGGAGGCTGAGCCACTGCAAGCTCGGGTGCGGGAACAGCAGCGGGTCCACGCTTGGGCTCAAGAATGACTCCGGGAACTGGCCGAAGGGTCATGCTCTCAGTATCCGGGGCTGGTATTGCACCAGGGCCTACTGCTGCACCACGGTCGTCTGTACATCCCGCCAGGGCCACTGCGGGCTGAGGTCCTCCGGATGACCCACGATGCCCCAGCGGCAGGACACTTCGGGCGGTATCGGACGACCCATCTGGTAAGCCGCGAATTTTGGCAGCCCCGCCTGAAGGCTGATGTGGCTCGCTACGTCGCTGGTTGTGATGTCTGCCGGCGGGCCAAGGGTCCTGCCGGACGACCCCCCGGCCTACTTCAGCCATTGCCAGTCCCACCACGTCCTTGGCACACGGTTTTGCTGGACTTTGTGGTGGACTTACCCCCGTCTCATGGCTGTACCTGCCTCTTGGTTTTCTCTGACCATTTCATTAAGATGGTGCACTGTGCCCCCTGCCCATCCGTACCCACAGCTAAGGAAACCGCTCAGCTATACCTTCAGCATGTCTTCAGCCAGCATGGCCTACCTGAGCGTGTGGTGTTGGACCGGGGCGTTCAGTTCACATCCCGTTTCTGGCGAGCGTTGCACCAGACCCTCGGGACAGAGGTCTGTCTATCGTCAGCCTACCACCCACAGACCGATGGCCAGACGGAACGGGCAAACACGGTGCTGGAGCAGTACCTCCGGTGTTACTGCAGCTACCAGCAGGATGACTGGGTCGACCACCTACCGTTGGCGGAGTTCGCTTACAACAACACGGTGAATGCGTCCACCCAGCAGACCCCGTTCCAGGCCAGTTACGGTTACCATCTGCGGCTGTTCCTGGATGTGCTGCCGGCATCCGCAGTCCCTGCGGTGACAGAGTCGCTTCAGGAGCTCCAGTCTCAGCAACAACTATTGATGGAGCAACTGCGCCAGGCCAAGGAGACATACAAGGCCCAGGCCGACCGCCACCGCCAGGTGGGGCCGGAACTCCGTGTTGGTGAGCTGGTATGGCTCTCCACTCGTCACCTCCACCCCTCTCAGCCTTCGTGGAAGCTGGACGCCTGCTTCACCGGCCCGTTTCCCATCATGGACCAGGCCTCGCCTATGGCATTTCGTCTCCGGTTGCCCGCCACCCTGAAGGTTCACCTGGTATTCCACAGGTCACTTCTGAGTCCGGTGGCCCTGCCCAATGAGTTCCACCCAAACCGTCCCCGACCACAGACAGTTTTGGTTCAGGGGGAGCCCGAGTACGAGTTGAAACGCATTCTGGACTCATGATACCCGAGGACCGCTCCTGGGAACCAGTGGCCAACGTCCATGCGCCTGCCTGCCTCTGTGATTTCCATGCGGCGTACCCCAGCAAGCCGGGTCCAGACCCTCGGTTGAGGGGGGGGCTGGGAGGGGGGATGGAGTGGTGGCCTGGGAGTCTGATTCAGAGGCTGAACCAGAGGAATCCCAGCCTGCACAGGAGCCCCCGCCTCCAGGGCCGGCTGAGCCGGGGCAGGGCCTTGAATCTGAAGCTCCTGCACCTGTGCCGGATCCTCAGGAACAGACACCAGATGAATCCACTCTGGCTCCGGAGGCAATTGAGGACCCATTGCCTACAGGTGCGCCTCTCCCAGCCCTGTCAGGGGAAGGTGAGCCACCCCCTTGGTCCAGTAACCCTCCAGCCTCTCCTGAGCTCCAGAGGCTCAGGGCAGAGAGGCGGAGGGAACTGGGTTCTCTCAGGAGGAGTGCTCGCCTTAAGGCCAGGAGAGGCGGGTCACCTGTGGGCCGGGACCGCCCCTGGCCTCAGAGAAGATAAAGGCCAGTCAGCCCGGTCCCAGGTTGCGGGAGCAACGTCGTTGGAAACCTGTTTCTGCCAGCACCCAGACCTGTTCTTCCAGAGTTCCCGACCTTGCCTGGCTCCTCACTTTGGACCCCGCTTCACCCTTGGTGGACAGTCTCCAGACCCTCAACCCAGGACCGGACTCTGACCACGCCTTGCGGTAACCTCCCCCCGGGACCAGCACACTTTGCTTGAATCCAGTGCTGCAGCTATGGAAGAAACAATGGCCATTAATAGTGTGAACCCCTGCATAGCAGGCTCAGGTTGTATATATGTGTAAATAAACCATATATCCTAAAGTCTCAGCTGTGCCTCATTCCCGAAAGGAAACATGAACCCTGTGTAAGTGCCTGGAATCCCTGGAATCTCACACCACTTGGAAGTTGGGGGGGGTGCAACTGTATCTATATTGGGCCAATATAGAGCTGTTAATCCAACACAAGGAGTTACCTAGCTTGTGAATTTCAAGTCGTATTTCTATATCAACCTGCATTGGCTCAGTTAAATATACGCTTTTCCTTAGCTTGTGTTTCCTATACTTTGGGATCATCATGGCAATGTCCATGTTTCATTCCAATTTTTTTATGGCAGTGAGGATGTCTTCTATGGAAGGATAAGAAGTACTTTGTTTTTGCTACTGCATATCAACCAGACCAACAAACATAAACCCCCAATTCAGATTCATCCTGACTCAAGCATGTACACAGCTGTGACTCACTGACTTCTGGCTATCAAGTGACAAGTGACAGAAATCCCAGAACTCAGGATCCTGGCATGGAATGAGCTAGAATAACAGGACATTTTTCCATTCTAAAAGCAAGCCTCCATTCAGTTAGGTTCTCTCATGAAGCCCCACAACTAAAATTATAAACAAAATTTAAAACATCAGATTTTAAAAACCAATTAAATCATCCAACACAATGCTGTAGATAAAAACAGCAACAGTTAAAATTACAGACCAACAATCTTATTCAGTTAAAAGCTGCAAAAAACAATTGTGTGTTTTAAGGCCTGCTTATATACAAACAGACTGAGTATAAGACAAACATCCTGGGAGAGTAAGTTCCACAGTGATAGGGCCACCAGTAAAAAGGCCCCGTTTCCCCCCACTTCCAACCTGATGAATCTTAAAGGCAGACCTACAAACAGGACTTCTATGGCCAATATCAGGGTTGGGCAGGTTCATCCTAAAACTCCTAAAACTAGAAGGTGGAAATGATAAACAGAGTTGTACATCATCCACAAACTGATGACGCTTTAGCCCAGACTTCCAAACTATTTCTCCCAGCAGCTTCATGTACATGTTAACAATAAGGCAAGACAGGAGAGACAGAAGTGGACATGCTGTTACAACACCTCTCAATTTTATTTTATTTCATTTCATTTACTGTATTGGCCCAAATATAAGCCTGACTCTTCCCCCAAATTCCAACCATGAAAAGTTAGAGCGCGGCTTAAATTCGCGACCATACAAAAACTGGCTTTTACGCTATCACTGCTGAAACAGACATATGGTAAAACAGAATGGGTGTGAATTTTAAGGGAGTGGCTTATATTTGGGTATCGTCTTTGTCCCCCCCCCCCCGAATTTTAAAGGAGTGGCTTATATTCGGGTGCAGCTTACATTTGGGCCAATACGGTATATGCCACATATACTCCAAGAAGCACAAGGTAGCATGGTTCTCTCCTCTCCACTTTATCTTCCCAGGGCCAAGAGAAGGAAGCCAGTCTCCTTCCAGATAAAAGAATGATTGTACCCAGTCTGTCCAATGTGAGCATACACAAGCTCACTTACACTTCCTTCAATCTATCTAAGCCAAAGCAATCTTCTAAGAGCTTGAGAATACTTCCCAGCCTAGCTCCATCAGGAGCAAGAGGAGCTAAACGAAAGATCCTCTTTTTCAGCCACCTTTCTAGAGATGTTTGAGAAAATTATTATTTCTTTGCTATGAACTAACTTGATCTGCACTTCTCAAAGTTGCAAATCAGAATATACTGGTAATTATCCTTTGGGATTTGCACTTATTTACATTTAGCAAGGTATTTTTAAAGCAAAAAGTTTATCAAAACATGTTTTAAATTGCAATGTTTTAATATATGTAATATATTCAGAAATGTGATCCTCCCTCCCCCAGCACTGCTTTTAAATGGCCCAGACCAGACATATGAATGAACACCTACAAAAGTGACAGGGAACCAAAACAGTCAAATCTGCCCAATCCTATAGCTCCCTTACAGAGATGGTCCCAATATGGTCCTTTTGTAAATTAATTATTTATATAGCACCATCTATCTGCCTGTCACTTTGCAGAGGATAATGAGAGGCCCAGCGGAGTTTACCATCTATAACTTAACACAGGAAATAAAGCAAGGAAGGTGGGGATAAAGAGGGGATAAGTGTGTGCTCATCTGAGTTACACACACAAAAGTTTAACTTCAGTAGGGGTAGGGATTAAAGAGTTAATTAAGCAGCCAAAAACAGCAATAGGAAATCCCTCGCAACTTGGTGTGGTGACAGAGAATCTTTGTGCTGCTATTACAACATCAACAAACCAAAACCAAACATTGAAGCACTTGCCTGTGACTGCTGTAGGACAAAGTAGCAAGTGAAATGAAAGAATGACCAGATTCAGTACAGTTTGCCTTAATCACCATAACCTGATTTTGGGAACTCTGACATGGCTCATAAGGATACATTTGTAGTTGGAGGAGTTCACAGCAAAGCCAAAGCTTTGGGAACCATCTGTTCCAAGTTATTTAGTAGTCTACACTTTCCAAGCAGCAAATGAAAAGAATGCAAACCTGGAATATGATTGAAGGACTTGGAACCCCTAATCCAAGACACAAGTGCATTCAGCTAATTTTAAAGGAATTGTGAAAGCATCAGCAATTGCGAATACCATCTGCAAGCTGCTTGGTTACAATGTTGTTATTGCCATGTGTCCAAGGGTGTGGTCTGCAGAAATGCACAAAGGAAATAGCACCAAGGGGCTTATGCAGTTAAACAGTACAAAGTTTATCCTATACATAGAAACATCACAAACTTACATTGGTTTTATACTGTTGTAAACAAAATGTGCCCTTTTCCCCTTATGAGGTGTCCAACAGCCCATACAAAGTCCTTACGTAGGTTCCCTATTGGTAGGAGAAAATAACAAAGGCCAACCAGAGAATATCGAGAAGCAAAGCAGCTAGTAAGCCTGATCTTTATTGATCTGTTGCAACAGGGTGCTCCTCTCACACGCAGGAAAGGAGGAGGAACCCAGAACAAAGGTGTGCCTGCCCTTATATAGAAATTTTAAATTCCCTGCCCTGGAGCTCAAGACCACCCCTCCATACATCATACATACATCACAGAAAGGGTGTAACCCAAGACCACCACCCCCCACATACCTACATCACAGAAAAGGTGGTCTAAAACAGAAATTTGAATGTTGTTTTTCCTGTCTGCCAGGTTATCTGATTGCCTTTCCTGATTGTCACCCATTAAAATGCTGATTACTCAATTCCTGAGACAATGGGAAGGCTCCCTGACCCCCTCCCTCCTTGCAGAGAAAACATCTGGTCAGTTTGGGAATCAAAAATTGTTTTCAGGTCAGTCTTCCTGTGCTGATCTATGTATGTGCTTGGTTGGTACATTTATGAACATTTATTATATATCTAAGACTTTAAAATTCTTATCACAATCCCCCCTTTGGGGCTAGAATTTTTCTTTAAACATTTTGCCCCACAAATAATAACATGGTATGTTTTTTTTTTTTTTATATAATATTTTTATTTTCCATATAAACACAATACAACGAACATAAACATACAAAAAACAGAAAACAAAACAAAAAACATGTATCATTTCATATCCTAATTTCATATCCCATCTTCCCCGACTTCCTCATGCCTCCCCTTTCTGTATTCCAAATTCTTATTGATTGTTCAGCAAATCTTCCCTTATTTTAATTTAAATTTAGACTATTCTTCCTTATTCTCCTTGTCTTAACCATTACTAATAGTAACCATTTACTTTCCAGTCCAACATCATTCTAACTTTCATTAACTTTGTAATATTTCTTTAAATAGTCCTTGAATTTTTTCCATTCTTCTTGCGCTGCTTCTCTTCCCTGGTTTCGGATTCTGCTCGTCATTTCTGCCAAGCCCATATAGTCTATCACCTTCATCTGCCATTCTTCCAGTGTGGGTAGTTCCTGCGTCTTCCAGTACTTCGCAATGAGTATTCTAGCTGCTGTTGTAGCATACATAAAGAAAGTTATATCCGTCTTTAACACCCCTTGGCCGACAATACCCAAGAGAAAGGCCTCTGGTTTCTTGGGGAAAGTATGTTTAAATACCTTTTTAAGTTCATTATAGATCATTTCCCAGAATGCCTTAATCTTCGGGCAAGTCCACCAAAGATGAAAAAATGTACCTTCAGTTTCTTTACATTTCCAACATTTGTTATCAGGCACATGGTAAATCTTTGCAAGCTTGACTGGGGTTATGTACCACCTATATATCATTTTCATAATGTTTTCTCTTAAGGCATTACATGCCGTAAATTTTATCCCGGTGGTCCACAACTTTTCCCAATCAGCAAACAAGATATTATGACCAATGTCCTGAGCCCATTTAATCATGACCGATTTAACCGTTTCATCTTGTGTATTCCATTTCAGCAGCAAATTGTACATTTTGGACAAATTCTTAGTACTGGGTTCTAACAGTTCTGTCTCCAATTTTGATTTTTCCACCTGGAAGCCAATTTTACTGTCCAGTTTAAACGCTTCGTTTATTTGATGGTAGTGAAACCAGTCTCTCACCTTCCCTTTTAATTTCTCAAAACTCTGCAATCTCAATTTGTCCCCTTCCTTTTCCAAAATTTCCCAGTATCTTGGCCACTTGGACTCCATATTTAACTTTTTAACTGCCTTAGCTTCCATTGGCGACAGCCACCTTGGAGTTTTATTTTCCAGCAAGTCTTTATATCTGACCCAGACATTTAGTAGTGCTTTTCTGACAATATGATTTTTGAAACTTTTATGTGCTTTAACCTTGTCATACCACAAATATGCATGCCACCCAAAAATGTTATTAAAACCTTCCAAATCCAAAATGTCTGTGTTTTCAAGAAGTAGCCATTCTTTCAGCCAGCAGAAAGCTGCCGCTTCATAGTAAAGTTTAAAGTCTGGCAGGGCAAACCCCCCTCTTTCCTTTGAATCCGTTAATATCTTAAATTTAATTCTGGGCTTTTTGCCCTGCCAGACAAATTTAGATATGTCTTTTTGCCACCTCTTGAAACAATCCATTTTATCAATTATTTGCAATGCTTGGAACAAAAACAACATTCTTGGCAATACATTCATCTTTATAGCTGCAATACGGCCTAACAAGGAAAGCTTTAAGTTGGACCAAATCTCCAGATCTTTTTTCACTTCTCTCCAAGTTTTTTCATAATTATCTTTAACCAAATTCACATTTTTAGCTGTCATATTTATACCCAAATATTTCACTTTTTTAACCACAGTTAACCCTGTCTCATTCTGAAACCTTTCCTTTTCTATCTGTGTCAAATTTTTCTCCAAAACCTTTGTCTTAGACTTATTCAATTTAAATCCTGCCATTTGACCAAACTCTTGAATTATTTCCAAAACTCTTTTCGTGCTAGCTTCTGGCTCTTGTAATGTAAGTACTAAGTCATCTGCAAATGCTCTCAGTTTATATTGTTTAGCTCCGACCTGAATCCCTTTAACCAACTGGTCCCTCCTAATCATATTAAGCAAAACCTCCAGGACCGATATAAAAAGTAATGGGGAGATAGGGCACCCCTGACGTGTCCCTTTTTCAATCTTGAACTCTTCTGTAACCACATTGTTTACAATTAGTTTGGCTTTCTGTTCAGAGTATATTGCACCTATACCATTCTCAAACCCTTGGCCTACCCCCATCCCCCGGAGGTTCTTCAACATAAAACTCCAAGAAATATTGTCAAAGGCTTTCTCGGCATCCACAAATATCAAAACAGCTTTAGTGTTTATGTTCACTTCCAGCTTTTCCAAAATATCAATTATATTCCTTACATTGTTCGACAATTGCCTTTTTGGGAGAAAGCCCGCTTGGTCCCCGTGAATCTCCTCCATCAAAACTCTTTTCAGTCTTTTTGCTAAAATATCAGCAAAGATTTTGTAATCCACATTCAATAACGAGATGGGTCGGTAGTTTTTAAGTTGGGTCTTTTCAGTCTCTGTCTTTGGTATAAGTGTAATGTAGGCCTCTCTCCACGTATCGGGTGCCCTTTTCCCCTCCATAATCTCATTGCAGACTTCCTTCAGAGGTTGTATCAACCCTTCCTTCAAAACTTTGTAGTATTTGGAAGTCAGTCCATCCGGTCCAGGGGATTTGCCCAGCGTCATGCCTTGAATGGCATCTTCTATTTCTTGTGCTGATATCTCCTGGTTCAATATTATCTTACTTTCTTGCGAAACCTTTTTCAGCCCATTTTCCTCGAGGAACTGTTGTATGTCCATTTCTTTTTGCGGCCCTTGTGTGTAAAGTTGTCTAAAGTAGTTCTGAAAACAATTCCTAATTTCCGCTGGGTTGCTTATGTTTTTTCCTTCCACTTCTATATTTGTTACCGTGTTGAGTTTTTGTCTCTTCTTTATTTGCCAAGCCAGTAACTTGCCACATTTATCAGCAGATTCAAAGGTCTTTTGTCTCATTTGTTTAATTTTCCACTCTAATTCTTGATTCATCAGTTCCATATATTGTGTTTGATGAAATTTGATTTCTCTTAGAATCTCTTGGGATTTTGGCTTCGATCTTAATTGTTTTTCCCCTTCTTTTATCTTTTCCAAAATTCTCTCCTTTTTCTCATTTTGCTTTCTCTTCTTTAAAGTATTTTGCTGAATCAAAAACCCTCTCATCACGGCTTTGCTTGCGTCCCATACTATTCTTTTTTCTACTTCAGACCTTAAGTTGATTTCAAAATAGTCTTTCAAGATTTTTTGGGCCTTCTTGCAGATCTCCTCGTCTCTAAATAAGGTGTCATTCATTCTCCATCTGAAGGAACCAGTTGTTGTTTGCCTCATCACCATCTTTACAGCATTATGGTCGGAGAAAGTTTTTGGGCAGATTTCTACTTTTAATAACATGGTATGTTGTAAATGGATGCTTTTGTGTAAATATAGGATATCACATAAAAAGAACACACGATGCATTTTGTTACTAAATTACTTGTGGCATTCTAGCACTTTGGGAGAAACATTTACTCAATAGTGGTCTATGCTTTACACTTAGCAGGAAGGTCCACTAACGACTGAAAAATGCAGTTTATTTTGTTTCTGCCTTTTTGTGTGTTCTCAGGTGTTAAAGTTAGTTCTCTGGTCTCACACCTCCAACATACCCACAGCAACAACTCCTGGTGAATCCCTTAGGACTTTCATTTTGACCATGTCGCCTTGTCCCTGGCATAGGTTTGGACATGTCGTGAGAGAGGTGTCTTTGCCTTTCTATGGGATTGCGTTATTATTTATTGGCGTTGGTCTTGCACTCTAGGAAAGTTGCTCATTTGTCCTAAGGGGACCAGAGAAAGTTCAGTGCACCTGGGATACATGCCCAATCAGAACTGAGCCCAATTAGAATTTATTTAGCCCCATGGTTCAAACATTCTAAACCAATCTATTAAAACAAAACCATTCTTAAAAAGGGCACTTGTCCAAATTAGTCAATTTAACTCTATAAGGGATCATTCCTGCTACATCAAAGCATATACACCTTCATGTATCTGCTGTTTCATGGATCCTGAAGCTTTTTCTTGGTGAAGTGAATTTAGAACAATTTAAAATGGGCAGAGAAGGTTGGCACACTGCAGAGTGCCAGGTGGGACAAGGAAATGTGGTCATCAGTTGACTTTCTTTTCTAAATATTGGACTACACAATAGCCTGATTTATCGGAATGCATGTAGTATATGAGAATCTTCCCTGGAAAAACTTGGGGTGTAGGTCAAACCCTTCTGTTGTTCATAGTTATGCACCCTACATTATTCAGAAACAATTACACACAGAAATTGGTCCCCCCCCCTTTGTAGAAGCAACGCACTATCAGACACATTTCAGCATTCCTACATAATAACACATAATACACAAAACATACAAATTATTAATTCTACACCAGTTGCATATCTTGAGGCAATTGTGATCTTGAGACAATTCTTGCTGCTTTTACATGTATCTCCAACCTTGGGCACAAGGGCATTTCTTGCCTGCCTTTGAGTCACTGGGAGGAAGTTAACAGCACTTCCAAACCTTGCTGAAATGTTATAGCTTTCTAGGTTCTTTCCTTCTTAGGTTGTGGTCAAAGAAATAAAATGTCCTTCATAATTCAATTATTCAGTTCCTCAAGTCTTTTATGGGAAGAAATTGTTGTGGCCACTGAGATGCATTGGCAGGCTGCTTAGCTGGTGAGGAAATGGTCTTAACATTTGGTCTCCCGTAAAACATCCTTTGAAAATAGGCCTGCAGGCAGTTGGGGTCTGAAGACATAATTAGTTTTTAAAAAGGAGGAAGATAATAGTCAAGAAAGGGGAGAATATTCTAGAAATTTCTTCTTGGGAAGCTGTAAATAATACAAAATCATAGTTAAGCATTTTATTCATTTAAATATTATTATCATTTACATTTAATTACTACTGTTATTTACTGCTCAGTCTGTTTACTTTTAGTTTGGCTGTGGAAGAAATGAAGGGACAAAACCTTTGTTAATTTGAACACAATTGGCAAGTTATTAAACATTTTGCTTATGTGGGTCTGAATTCTCTTAGAGGTTCATGTATCCTGTTTGAAAGGGAAATTTTTATTTCCTGTGAAAATCTCTGTCAGGAATGCTGTTCCTATAATGCATAGGTATATAGTACTCACAAAACAAAACCTGATAAAATCCATTAAAATCCATTTAAAACAAAAACAAAAAACAACTACAGTACTCAGAAGACAAACTCAGCGGGAAAGCTGTGAAAAGAATTTTGCATGTTAGATTGGAACTTGACAGCCTCTTAACAGTTGATGGTTCTCAATGGTTCTTAATGGTTCTGTACTAGGGCAGGGATTTTGGGCAACATATGGAAAAGGGGTAATTCTCATTGCATTTCCCTTAATGCTTCCCAATTTTACAGAAAGAAATTTGAATTTAAGTTTCATGTGCAGAGCATAACTTTGTCACCTCTTAGTTAAAACCTCCCTTTTCTTCTCTCTCTCTTTCTCATCCTGACATAGCCTCTGTGCATGTGCAGAGTAGAAGTTTCAGCAAATCTTTTATACCATTAAAAGTGTTGCATCTTTTGGCTAAATTACCATTTGAATAAAGGAAGGGAAGGGTAAGGAGTATATTTTAAAATAGGGTTAGATTTAAAACGAAAAGAGAAACTCAGCAATTCAAGTTTTCACCAAAGCTAGCAATAGAAGCTGGTCAAATTAAATTTCTGTTAACTCAGTTCTAAGGGATCATGCTTCCTTCACCAAATAAATATACCTGCACCCAGGCAAAGGGAATTTGGGAGTACCGCCTCCTTTATGTACAGGAAATTGGGGTGCACGCCTCTATTTAAAAATGTGGGCTATCATTATTTTGTGTGCTCCCTCTCTGGTCATTCGCAGAACAATCACCTGCTCCCTTATGTATGGGTAAAAATGGCCAGAGAGTCAGAATTCATAAGATCTTTAACATTCTCAGTCATTTCAGCCCTACCATTTGCAGACAAAATTTCTGCCCTTTATTTTACAGGGATGGTCAAGGCTCAGTCTGCTTGATTATGAATTTGTATGTGCTTAAACTTTGAATAGACTTTTAAGTCTGATTTTTAAAATAATAGACAAAATGGTAAAAACTGTTAGACAATCACGCAAATGCTTGTTATCACCAGTTCTGCTTCAAAAACATCACGGCTTTCACCTCTCACCTTTTAAAACTTTATTCTAAACTCTAAAAACCAATCTTTCCATCTTTCTGTACCAAAGAGCAAAGCTGGGCTGAACTTCAACCGATCACCATACACCAGAATTAAAAAATTACCCTCCAATGCTTGCAGACACATTGCCTTACACGCAGCCATAAAACTGGGAGAGTTGGAAGGGACCCTGGGGTCACCTAGTCCAACCCTCTAAAATACAGGGTTCATAGCAAGAGACTAGGGCCCTGCAGGACTTGACATCTTTCCGCAGGGCCTGCAAGACAGAGCTGTTCCACCAGGCCTTTGGCCAGGACACAGCCTGACTCCCTCCCTCGGCAATCTTCGCGGAGCTCTGGCCCAATGGTTGCCAGTGGCTTGATTTGAATTAATTTTATAATAAATGATTTTAGAGTGTTGTGTTGTGTTGTATTTTTGTACTGTTTTATTGTTGTTAGCCGCCCTGAGCCCGGCTTCGGCTGGGGAGGGCGGGATATAAATAATTATTTTTTATTATTATTATTATTATTATTATTATTATTATTATTATTATTACTACCAGAGAGAGACACACATACTTATGCACACAGACACAACTGGGGAAGGAAACACAAGCCATGCCCCTATCATGCAAGCACACACGTGTACTAAGGAAAAGGAAAATAAAAGTACCCAACTTTATACAGAACCTTTTTAGCAGATCTTAAGATAGTTTGAGTGAGAGTTTACTTCCTTAGACTAAAGAGTGCAAGTTCCTAGAGAAATGATCTTTAAAGAAAGATACAAGTGAACAGTTTTCCTAAGATTAGATAGGGAGAGAATCTTTTATAAAGAATAGGGTTAATTCAAGAGTTGATATAACCACTCGCAAATAATAAAACAGCCATAGATTTGATTTAAAAGGAATACAAAAGTGAACATTTTTTCCTGAACTTGCATAGGAATAGTAAGCCTATTTTAGGAAACTGAGATGCGGGGTACCTTTAGCAAAGATTGCCCGCCCACCCTTTGCAATTTCCTTGTTAAAGGAAGCTTACTCAGGAGTAAATTCACCTGGCACAGAAGTAAGGGGGGCGGGGGGGAGAGACTGAAAGAGACTGAAACGGGGGGGGGGGGGGGGCATTTTTCAAGAAAAGAGGCCAGGAAATCCTGGCTGATCTTACAGAGACTGATATCAGGAGCCTTGCAATAACCCTTCTGTCCAACCGAATCAAAGTTAAAACTGGACTCAGATAGACAGTTACTGGCTATGGAAGCTTCTACCTTTAATAACATTCTTCTTAGAAGGAACACCATATTTTCATAGTCATATAGTCATAATACTTCCAAGGATCCCTCAGAACACTTTTCTCTCAAAAGGAGACCTACCTAATGCTTAATGAAACTAGCTCTCTCATAAACTCAGAGTTACAAATTTCTTTCCTCTTTAGTTGTCTAGGGAAGGGGGGGCAATCCCCCTCTCAGAACACAGGTAAGCACATACACGGGATTTATTTTTTATTTTTTTCTCTTTTCTTTCTACCACTTGGAGGAAGACTCTCCTTTGGAGCCTCTCTCAAATAACAAACATTTGCACACCTCATTCTCATATTTGTCTTGTTTAAGATTGATAAGGCCCAACATGGCTTCCTTAGATTAAAATTTTGAAGCAAGGTTGCTATTTATTTATTTATTTATTTATTTATTTATTTATTTATTTTAGATGGCACATTTAAGATAGGCAATTGCTGGATGTTACCTAAGGTCAATTTAAACACAGGAAAAATGTTTCTTAAACACAAACTGAAGGGGTCTATCAGAGTCCAGGCGGGAAGTAAGCGCCAATTGGGCTTCCTTCTTGCTGGGAGTCTGAGGACTTGTCTCTTTTGACAGGGGTGCACCCATTTTCTAAGACTGACAGTCTCTGAAAGGGGAACCTAGGAAAAACTGGACAATCTCCGAAAGGGGGAAACCTGGACAATCTCTGAAAAGGGGGAAAGGACCTGGGCAAACTCCGAAGGGTCCCAAAAGGGGGAAATCTGGACAAGCTCTGAAGGGGGAGGACCTGGACAAACTCCGAAAGGTCTGGAAGGGAAAGGGGTTCAGGGTTTTGAGGAAGGGAAGGAAGTAAGATTTAGAGAATTATAGGTTGCTGTGGTTACAGTATTCCAACCCACTACCCGTGTTTCCTACTTATACTCACTTCCGCATTCGCTGTTCTGGCGATCCTGGGATCTCTTGACTGGTTGTTTAAGGCCGGTCTGATCGAGCTTTGCTTCCTCTGGTTAACCCCGTTGGACTTCCAGTTATTTCCAGACCCTGGGATCGCTGGAGGACTGGTTATTATTCCTGGCAAACTGCCTGGTGAGAGCTGGATCACCAGTCCTTCCTCGCTCCCAGAATCCGGGCAACCAAATGTCCCTTCGTGCGTTGCCATCTGTTGTAAACAAAATGTGCCCTTTTCCCCTTATGGGGTGTCCAACAGCCCATACAGAGTCCTTACGTAGGTTCCCTATTGGTAGGAGAAAATAACAGAGGCCAACCAGAGAATATTGAGAAACAAAGCAGCTAGTAAACCTGATCTTTATTGATCTGTTACAACAGGGTGCTCCCCTCACACGCAGGAAAGGAGGAGGAACCCAGAACAAAGGTGTGCCTGCCCTTATATAGAAATTTTAAATTCCCTGCTCTGGAGCTCAAGACCACCCCTCCATACATCATACATACATCACAGAAAGGGTGTAACCCAAGGACACCCCCCCCCCGCATACCTACATCACAGAAAAGGTGGTCTAAAACAGAAATTTGAATGTTGTTTTTCCTGTCTGCCAGGTTATCTGATAGCCTTTCCTGATAGTCTGTCACCCATTAAAATGCTGATTACTCAATTCCTGAGACAATGGGAAGGCTCCCTGACCCCCTCCCTCCTTGCAGAGAAAACATTTGGCCAGTTTGGGAAGCAAAAATGGTTTTCAGGTCGCTCTTCCTGTGCTGATAATTAGAATATCATTGAAAAGTTCATTTATTTCAGTAATTCAACTTAAAAGGTGAAACTAATATATGAGACAGACTCATGACATGCAAAGCGAGATATGTCAAGCCTTTATTTGTTATAATTGTGATGATCATGGTGTACAGCTGGTGAAAACCCCAAAGTAATAATTTCAGGAAATTAGAATATTAAATGAAATCAGCAAAACAAGGACAGCAAATAGAGCAATATTGGACCTCTCAGAAGTAGAAGCATGCATATGTACTCAGTACTTGGTTTGGGCCCCTTTTGCATCAATTACTGCCTCAATGCAGCGTGGCATGGATGCTATCAGCCTGTGGCACTGCTGAGGTGTTATGGAAGACCAGGATGCTTCAATAGCAGCGTTCAGCTCTTTCGCATTGCTCGGTCTCATGTCTCTCATCTTTCTATTGGCAATGCCCCACAGATTCACTATGGGGTTCAGATCAGGCGAGTTTGCTGGCCAATCAAGCACAGTAATCCTGTAGCAGGAACCCCCCCCCCCCAATCATTCAGTTTGTACAAACTTCACACACACTCACACTCACACACTACATACGCTACGCTTCTGTTATAAATTCATAGAAAATCAACCATACATCGGATTTGCACTGTTCCACTTCTATTTTACTCCATGAAGGAAGGACTACAAAATGGGGAAGGTTTGATACAGGGCAGCCACAATCCCTTCAGCATACCAGCACATCCACAGGAGCCCTGCCCAGTTGCTATGCCAACCCTGATGGTCCTAGACAGAAGACCATCAAGATCACAAAGAACTTGCATATGGGAGTGGATTCAGCACAGACTGGAACAAAGGACAATAATCAGCTCTTCCCTCTGGGGGCAGGAAACTGCAAACTCCCCTCTGTCACCTGGAAAGTACTCATGGGGAGGGGGAAAGGGGGAACCAGCCAGGTGACAGGACACTCAGGTTACCACCACAACTCCTCCCTCAACCCCTCCTTTCTGTGATGTATGCATGATGTTTCTGGGGGTGGTCTTGATCTACAGGATGGGAATTTCAAAAGTCTTTATAAGACCTTGCACACCATTTTTTCTGTGTCCTTCCTCTCTCCTGCAAGTGAGGGGAGGACCCTGTTGCAACAGATCAATAAAGGCCAAGCCTACAGGCCGCTGTTTTGCTCCAAGTTATCCTGGTTGTTGTCTTTGTTTTTGTCCAAGGGAGCCCTCGGATTTTTCCGTTAACAGTTTGGCGACCATGCTCAGGGACTCTTGGTTCTCCTGTGAAGGTGAGGGGGGAGATAGAGGGGATCGGGCGCCACTGGGCAACCTTAGCCCAGGGATCCTTTTTCTTCTCCCTGCCTCCTCTTTGCGGGCGGTAATCAATCATCACCAGAAAGCTCAACCAGGGGAGCAAAGGCAAGGTCAAGCTGGCCAGAGAAAAGGATCCTGGGATCCACGAGGGACATTCAAGGACGTGAGTATGGTTTGAAGTTAGTACATTGGGAGGGGGGTGGAAAAGTAACGTCTCCACGACAGCTAGACTTTTCTTCTTTCCTTCCTCGACGTCTTCTTTCGGAGTGTGGCCAGAAACGTCCTGGAAACCTTTCCTCTCTCTCCCTCCCAGTTTCTCTCTCGGAGTGTGGCCAGAGAAACCGCGGGAGCTCTCTTTTCCTCTTTCTTCGACGTCTTCTTTTGGAGTGTGGCCAGAAACGTCCTGGAATATCTCTCTCTCTCTCTCTCTCTCTCTCTCTCTCTCTCTCTCTCTCTCTCTCTCTGTCATTTGCTTCCTTTCAAATCTTTGTTTTCTCAGACCCCAATCTGGCACTGCACTGTGCAGGCGTCCAGTAGGGAATTCGGACATAGTTCTAAGGTCAGGCAGGCGGCTGTCGTGGACGGTAGAGCGGGAGGTTCGGGAAGAAGATGGAGCCCCGCACTAGGATTAGTTTTGTGAGCAGCGCTGAGTGAATTCCGGATCCGTGGTTTTTCCGGGTTAAGAGACCCATGGTTTCTAGGCTAGTTGCCTGTGGTTTTTCCGGGTTAGAGAGACCCGTGGTTTCCAGGCTAGTTGCCTGTGGTTTTAAATTGTAGGCAGGGATTGCCTTTGGATTTCTACTAGCCTTCTCCGGTCCGATCCATCGGAGTTTTGCCCAGAAAGGGCCGAGAGGGGCACTTGAGTGTTAGACTGAACAATACTGATAGGATATTCTTTTCTCTTCCCCTCCCTCTTTGTCCCTCTCTTGTATCTCTGTTTATGTATCTCCTTGTGTAGCTTGTTATCGAGCACCCCCCCCCCCGGTATTAAAGGGAAATGGGAGCTCACTCTTCTAAACACCCTAGCTGGACTCCTCCTGGCAACAAAGCTTCCATGAAGCCTTTTTGCTCCAGAGAGGATTCTGATACGCCCCTCCAGTTTGTCATCTCCAACTGGGAAAAATAAAATAAAATAAAATAAAGGGGCAAAATGGTCTTTCCAAGTACAAATTGCGAGACCGTTGTAACTTTTCGTGGGTGGCTTAGGCCCACCACCTGGAACCCAGGGCACAGTGGCCACCTCAGGGATCCTTCAACAAAATCAGGGTGTGAACCCTTAGGGAGAACTGAACACATCAAATTTGTGTTGTTAAACTATAACCTAAAGCTAGAACATGAAACCGTAAACTTGATGGTGCTCAGAAGGCAGTAGATATAATAATAGCCCAGCCTGAGAGCCCACGCATTAGGGATCTTAGTTTCTCTAAAAAAAAATATGAATAAGAGATGTACTCAAAGGTTTAGAAATATTATCCCATGGGCATTGAACCAGGTTTTGGTACTTTTGGCAGTGTGAGCAGGTGCCAAGTCCTGCTGGAAAATGAAGTCAGCATCCCCATAAAGCTCGTCTGCGGAAGGAAGCATAAAGTGCTCCAAAATCTCCTGGTAGACTGCTGCGTTGACCCTGGACTTAATGAAGCACAGTGGACCAACACCAGCTGATGGCATGGCTCCCCAAATCTCTTTTCTGATGAGAGCAGCTTTTGGATCTCATTTGGAAACCAAGGACCCAGAGTCTGGAGGAAGAATGGGGAGGAACACAATGCCAGATGCTCGAAGTCCAGTGTGAAGTTTCCACAGTCTGTGTTGATTTTCCATGATATTCTAATTTTCTGACTTTCACCTGTATTTCTCTACTTCTCCCATTCCCCGAGATTTGAGTTACCTTCAGCAGATTACAAGAGAAAGAGGAATTCTGCTGTGCATTCCTGCCTCTGACTGAAGTATTTTGCTTCTGCTTACGTTGCTTCTGCTTACTTTGCAACACTCCCTGAGCAATTCACACCCTCCTTACCAATGCCACATCACCCATTGCATTTGAAACTCGTTTTTTGTGTAGAGGCTGGTCCAAAAAACCCTCAGGTGCACAGATTTTTGTCCCTGGTTTTCTTTCTTGTCCTCCACATCACTTCTAGCTGCATGGGAGGGAATGCAGGAGACAGCAAGTTCAGCTCTAGGGCTGCCACTTGCTGAGCTCTAGCTTGACCTGATTGGGTCTCTAATTTGGTTCAAGTATGTTACCAGTGAAAGGACTTGCACATAAAAGCATTTCAAATAGTTCAGTGTTGCTTATTTAGAATCTGATTCTTGTCTAGTGGAAAACAGCAGCAGTCTTAAGAAGCTCTTTAGAACAGCTTAAAAATGGGTTGGGATATATCTTTTTTTAAGCCAAAAGGCTATGTATAATGTGCAAGCTTTCATAAACTTTGGCCATATTGCTCCTCTGCTTTCTTTGTCCCCTCTTTGTGGGTATCCTCAGAATCCAAAAGGGGCTGGTGAAGACAGGACTGATGCTTGCCCCCCTTTCTGCAAGAAGCTGCTTGCACATTTGTTTGGTTATCCTTCAGGATAAGAGGCAGCAGGTCGGCAGTGAAGGGGATGTCTCTGAAAGCATGCAGTAGGAAGATGCCAAGGTCAGTGGTGAGGAAGCCACTGATGGTGCCAATGATGTGCATCAGAACCAGATGCTGCCACTCCTTGAACAGAATAATAATAATAAATAATAATAAATTTTATTTATATCCCGCCCTCCCCAGCCGAAGCTGGGCTCAGGGCGGCTAACAACAATCAAAATAATCCAGCATTCTAAAAACATTCATTATAAAATTAATTAAAATCAAATTGATGGCAACCATTAAGCAAAATTCTGTGCAGATTGCCAGAGGAGGGGGTCAGGCTGCGCCCTGACCAAAGGCCTGGTGGAACAGCTCTGTCTTGCAGGCCCTGCGGAAAGATGTCAGGTCCCGCAGGGCCCTAGTCTCTTGTGACAGAGCGTTCCACCAGATTGGAGCCGCGGCCGAGAAAGCCCTGGTTCTAGTTGAGGCCAGCCTAACCTCTCTGTGGCCTGGGATCTTCAGGATGTTTTTATTTGCAGACCGTAAATTTCTCTGTGGGACATACCAGGAGAGGCGGTCCCGTAGGTACGAGAATGGCAGAGAATGACTTCCAGGTTGGCGCCATTGGTAAATGGCGGAATTCCTCTGACTAAGAGGAGTTTGCTCTGTGAAAATCGGGTCTGGTCGCCACGGCGAAGGCGGAGACCCTTCAGAAATCACAGGCGGGTGAAGCCTGTGAATGCGGGATTCGGCGGGCACCTTGGCGCCTCCCCTACTCGCAGGGAAACCCGTTTGCGGGGCTCCGTAGCGAAGTGGGGTGAGCAGCGCGGTGCTGTGAATCGACTGCTTTTTCCACGGAGTGGAAGAAAGCCTTTGACAATATTTCTTGGAGTTTTATGAAGAAAAACTTACAGGGGATGGGAGTTGGTCAAGGTTTTGAAAATGGTATAGGGGCAATTTATTCAGAACAGAAGGCTAAATTAATTGTGAACAATGTAGTGACGGAAGAATTCAAGATAGAGAAAGGAACACGACAAGGTTGCCCAATCTCTCCATTGCTTTTTATATTGGTCCTGGAGGTTCTTTTAAACATGATTAGAAGGGACCAAACAGTTAAAGGTATACAAGTTGGAGCTAAACAGTACAAACTGAAAGCATTTGCTGATGATTTGGTATTGACATTACAGGAGCCAGAATCTAGTACCAAAAGAGTACTGGAACTGATCCAAGAATTTGGACAAGTAGCGGGATTTAAGTTAAATAAGATGAAAACTAAAGTTTTAGAGAAAAATTTAACAGTGATGGAGAGAGAAAGGTTTCAGAAGGAGACAGGGCTAACACTGGTTAAGAAAGTGAAATACCTAGGGGTTAACATGACTGCCAAGAATGTGAATCTGTTTAAGGGTAACTATGAAAAATGTTGGATGGAAGTGAAAAAGGATTTAGAAATATGGTCAAACCTGAAGTTATCATTGCTAGGCCGAATTGCTGCGATAAGGATGAATGTATTGCCAAGGATGCTGTTTTTGTTTCAAACATTGCAAATTTTGGATAAAATGGAGTGTTTCAAGAAGTGGCAGAGAGATATCTCTAGATTTGTCTGGCAGGGCAAGAAGCCTCGAATAAAATTTAAGATATTAACTGACGCTAAGGAAAGAGGTGGGTTTGCCCTGCCAGACTTAAAACTTTATTATGAATCAGACTTCCGGTTGGCGCCATTGTTTAATGGCGGATTCCCTCCGAGCTCCGGAGGGAATCGGCTCCGTAGCGTCTGGGTCTGGCCGCTGCGGCGAAGCGGGGACCCTTAAAATCACAGGCGCGGATGCCTGTGAACACAGAGACTCAGTGGGCACCATTTGCGCCCCCCCAATCCGCGACGGAGCCTTTTTAAAGGCTTCGGAACGGAGGCAGGGCGGCGTGGTGCTGAGAGTACTCCCTCGTCTACGGAGTGAAGCCGCAAGCCATTGACAGAGAGCGCCAACTTCTTCTGTTGATCGATTGGATTACAAACATCAACCCGTGAGTAATACGGAGATTGGAACTTAAAAAAAAAATTTCTATTCTGGATCTGGAACGAGCGGGAAGGGGCTAAAAAGGAAGTCCACCCCCCCTCTTTGTAAACAACTTAAAGCAAAGGACCGAGCAGCTAAGGTCGAGGAAATCTGTTTCTTGTTTGTTAGTAAAAGATCTTGACTTCACGGTTTTAACATTATAAGAAGATTTACCGGAGGATTAAAAGAATTTCTGGGAAATTGAAGTTTCACCCCCCCCCCCCTAGACCCGGGAACGTCCTAGGAGAAAGCCTGTTGTATCGAAGAGTTTGACAGCTGTCAAGTTAGCTGTCAGTCAACTAGCTGTCAGCTGGAAAAAGAGAACATTGTTTTTGCTGTTTCTGCTGGGTCACTCGGTATAACTTGTTGAAAATAAGGAGGGCTGATACAAAATAACTGGACTTTTGGTTTTGAGCTGAAAGGAATATTAAGGAGCTAAAATCCCCCTAGAGGGGTAATAGGGACATTACATTACAAAAATGGCTGGAGCATGTAAAATTCAAGCAGAATTGGACAGAGCATTTGTTCTCTTGGGAAAGTTACAAGAAGAGTACAGTGCTTTGTCTACAGAGGTCTCAGCACTACACTTAACAGTAAACAACTGTCTTGAGCCTGATAAGGATTTGAAACAGGGAGCCCATTCTACTGAACAAATAAATGAAACTGAAAGTGTAGACACGATGGAACAACATGTTGCTTTTGAAGAAAATGAAGGAGGAGCTGGAATTCTGCACGAGTCAAAGGAGAGTGGTAATAGGAGGCCTGACATGATGACAAAAAAGGACAATAAAAATTGGATGTGGAAAGCCCGGTTTGAATGGGAGTCCGAAAAATGGAGAGATCCCCTTTGGAGGAGATCTGAAGACCTGAGGATCACAGAATTGTTGAAGGCGAAAGCTGGAGCTTCGGGGACATATGGATTTGTAAGAAATTTGAAGCAAGAGCTAGAATACCCCGTAGGCTTCGCTTTTAAGTGTGGAGGACGGGCTGGAAGTAACATGGATCTTGTTGGGCCGGAGCCTCTCCGAGACTTGGGGTTTAACACCAAGGACTATCAAAGAGGCCGGCAGAAAGGAACTGAGAGAGATATAAGGGCCTCGGACGTGAGATCTCCAGGCTAAAGAACATAAAGACTGATGGGTATTGGTTGGGGACTGGAACCGGGAAAAGGGTGGGTGGAGGTTGGAAATCCAAAGGGTATATAAGTATAATCTGTCTTTTATTCTTCTTTTCTTGCTATATTTTTTTTGTTAGTTGTATGGAAATTGGGGAAACCGTGGAAGGGAAAATTTGGTCGACTTTAGGAAAAAGGTTTAAGAATAAGTAAGGAGGTATAAGTATTGATGTGTAATTTTGATAAGGTAAAATTGGTTTCTCCTCTCTTTCTTTTTAAATTAAAAGAAAATAAGGCTGGTAAAAATAAATTGAGGAAATGGAAAAAAGAAGCAAAGTAAAACAATAGTAAGTTAGAATAAACGTTTAAGTTAGGGTGAAGAAATAAGTTAAGGACTTGCTGAATTGACAATTTAAATTGGAATACAAGAAGGGGAGGTGCGAGGAGGTCTGAGAAATAAGGTTAAGGAAAATAAGTATCTGAAACTTTATGTGTTTTTTCTTTTTTCTCTTTTTATTATTTTTCTGTTAAGTTTGGATTTTAGTGTTGTTTCTAATTTGGTTATTTTTGTGTTTTTGTTTGTTATATGTTTCTTGAAAATACCAATAAATATTTAAATAAAAAAAAAATAAAACTTTATTATGAATCAGCCGCTTTTTGCTGGCTGAGAGAATGGATGCTTCTTGAGAACACTGATGTGTTGGATTTAGAAGGTTTTAACAACATTTTTGGGTGGCATGCATATTTGTGGTATGATAAGGTCAAAGCACGCAAAGCGTTTAAAAACCATATTGTCAGAAAAGCACTGTTTAATGTTTGGATAAGATATAAGGATTTGCTTGAAAATAGAACCCCAAGGTGGCTGTCACCAATGGAAGCGAAGGCTCAGAAAAAGCTCAATATGGAGGCCAAATGGCCGAAATATTGGGAAATTTTGGAACAAGAGGGAGACAGATCAAAACTGCAGAGTTTTGAAAAATTAAAAAATAGAGTGCGAGATTGGCTCCACTATTATCAGATAATGGAGGCATATAATTTGGATAAAAAAATTGGCTTCCAGGTGGAAAAATCAAAATTGGAAACAGAACTGTTAGATTCCAAAATTAAGAATTTGTCAAGAATGTATAACTTGCTGTTGAAATGGAATACTCAGGATGAAACAGTGAAATCTGCTATGTTTAAATGGGCACAAGATGTTGGACACAACATTATGACGGCTGACTGGGAACAGTTATGGACCACAGGTATGAAGTTCACGGCATGCAATGCCTTAAGAGAGAATATAATGAAAATGATATACAGGTGGTACATGACACCAGTCAAGCTTGCGAAAATTTATCATTTGCCCGATAATAAATGTTGGAAATGTAAAGAGACTGAAGGTACATTCTTTCACCTTTGGTGGACATGCCGAAGGATTAAGGCTTTCTGGGAGATGATCTATAACGAAATGAAAAAGGTATTTAAATATACCTTTCTGAAGAAACCAGAGGCCTTTCTCCTGGGCATGGTCAGCCAATTGGTGCCAAAGAAGGGTAGAACTTTCTTTATGTATGCTACAACAGCAGCAAGAATACTTATTGCAAAGTATTGGAAGACACAAGATCTACCCACCCTGGAAGAGTGGCAGATGAAGGTGATGGACTATATGGAATTGGCGGAAATGACTGGCAGAATCCGAGACCAGGGAGAAGAGTCGGTGGAGGAAGATTGGAATAAATTTAAAGACTATTTACAGAAACATTGCAAAATTAATGAATGTTAGAATGATGATGGAATGAATTTATGTGATTTTAGCAGAAATGCTACAAAGATTTAGGAAAAATAGACTGTTAATTGGTGAAAGGAGGGAAAGTAAAGTTATATTAATATCAAGATAAATTTACAGGACAAAAATTTGAAAAGAGGGAAAGGATTTGCTGAAATGGATAATTGACTTAGAATACAAAAAAAGGGAGGTGTGAGGAGGTCAGGGAAATAAGCTAATGAAAGATAAGTAATGGGAAGATTTGCTGTATTTTTTCTTGATTTTTCTTTTTGCTTAATGGATTTCAATTCTCTGTTCTTTCTTTTTGATTTTTCTTTTTTCTTTTTTGTATTTTATCTTTTCTTTTTTAAAATGATGTTTTTTTATTTTTCTTTTTGTACTTCTAAAAACTTTAATAAATATCTTATAAAAAAAAGAGAGAGAATGGCAGAGCAAGTCATAACTGCTGTGGTGAAGAGGACGTAATAGATGGGGGTGACTACAGATGTGTTGAAGATATCCAAGGCCTTGTTCAGGTAGTTGATCTGGATGCTGATGGAGATCACAAGGCAAATAAAAAGCAAATAGCTCAATGGTTCCTTCCAGACAGGCTTCCCAGCAAACAGTTCTTTCAGGGCAATACCCAAGCCTTTTGCAGACGAGACAGAGAGCGAACCAATGGCAGAGCAGATCAAAACATACACTAAGACATTGTATTGTCCATAGCGAGGCCCAGCCACAAAGATGAGAAGAGCTGAACTCATCAGCATGCACACAGCAAACACTATAAATCCTGTGGAGGAGGATAGAAGAGAAATTGCTAAGGACAATCTGAATCTTTTAGGTGTAGCTTACTTCTACAGGATGTAGACAGTTTTGTTCAGATTAATGAGTGCACAAGCTAGATTCAATTAGTAGAATCTGGTGAATAAAATACATAGAGGAAAAAGTATAAGCAGCAGAGCTTAGACAGTGGCTCAAAGGATAAGACACATAGCCCCCAGCTTATAAATTTTTTTTGCACTGGGCTTGACTCCTCCTTCAGTTGCTTGTGCAGTTTTTCAGAGCACAGTGTGCTTTAGAATTCTTATCTCACTGTTATGGTTCAAAGCCAACTAAATGTCATCGGTGGGGGAATAAAGAGAATAAAATAGGTGCTATAAAAAATATTCACTCACAGGTTACTGATTATCAACATGAGTTTTCATTCAATGAAATTAAGAAAAACACTCAATTTCTGTCAAGTCCCCCTCCCCCAAATGGTATTCTGTTGGTGTACAATAGGTAAATGAAGAGGGGCAGTTAATACCTGGATCCTTTAGTTTCTCCGCCATTGACTCCAGGCTGGGGACCTCTTCCTCCTGTGGGGCATGGATGACCATCACAGTGGAGCCTAAAATGCTAAGGATACAGCCGATCTTCCCATGGATGTTTAGGTGCTTGTTCAGGAAGTAGGAGGCTAAAACTGCACTATAGGAAGATACAACTGTGTTAAGAAAGGACCTGAGACTGGCATGTTTGTCTCCAGAAAAGGGCTTACGGATTGGGAAACATCTGATCATGTTGTGCTTACCTGACTAAAACACTTAATGCTTCTAGAGGAGTGACCAGTGTTGCTGGGGCAAAAGCATATGCAGCAAAGTTGGCAACTTCTCCAATTCCCACTGCAAGAGAAGCAGTTTGCCACTGGCACAAAAACTGTTAACAAAGAGCAAATTTCATCTTCCTTTGAAACAGGTTCACTCCTGACTACTCCCTTATGGTGGGTAAGAAAATCAGGTGACCAGCAGGAGAAGTCTTCTAAATTCAACATTATCCCCTCCACCTCCTGTCAGTAATCTACAAATGACTAAGTTATTAGGCAGGCTAGTAATGATTTTAAATAATGATGATGATGATGATGTACCCCATCCATTTGTAGATGCCCCAGCCACTCTGGTGGTTTAATTTGCAAGGCTGCTTTATGATAAAGCTCCTTATATCAAGGAGCAATGACAAACCTAGACAGCATCTTAAAAAGTAGAGACATCACCTTGCCAACAAAGGTCCGTATAGTAAAAGCTATGGTTTTCCCAGTAGTGATGTATGGAAGTGAGAGCTGGACCATAAAGAAGGCTGATCGCCGAAGAATTGATGCTTTTGAATTATGGTGCTGGAGGAGACTCTTGAGAGTCCCATGGACTGCAAGAAGATCAAACCTCTCCATTCTGAAGGAAATCAGCCCTGAGTGCTCACTGGAAGGACAGATCGTGAAGCTGAGGCTCCAGTACTTTGGCCACCTCATGAGAAGAGAAGACTCCCTGGAAAAGACCCTGATGTTGGGAAAGATAGAGGGCACAAGGAGAAGGGGACGACAGAGGACGAGATGGTTGGATAGTGTTCTCGAAGCTACCAGCATGAGTTTGACCAAACTGCGGGAGGCAGTGGAAGACAGGAGTGCCTGGCGTGCTCTGGTCCATGGGGTCACGAAGAGTCGGACACGACTAAACAACTAAACAACAACAAATACCAAGGAACTCATTGGGAGCTATTGGAGGTCATGTAAGAAGGCAAAGGGAATAATTAAAGTTGTTGAAATGTAGGTGAAGATGGTAAAATCTTGCATGGAAGTACTTACTAGTTAGCAGCCCTGCCCACCACATCCATTCCTTCAGATATGCATGACCCCCTAGACCTGTGAAGAGAGAAAAGAAACCAAAGGTGAAGTTTAAATGAAAACAGAAGCTGGCATGGAAAACTTTTTCAAACTCTTAAGAAGCATGGACAGCAATGAGGAAGGGAGGGGAAGATGACTGCCAAATGTTTGAAGTAGGGTTTTGAGCTCTAAGGCCAACTCTAAGGCAAGTTTCTGCTCTATAACCAACCCTTAGCATTTGGTTTTATCCTCTCTTCCATTTTATTTCTTAACTCCTTTTAGTGCTTCATTTTGTTGTTTTAATTTAATGTTTTATCTCATTGTTTTATTCTCCTAATTCCCCTAAACTGAGACTGCATGAAGCTGGGCTGGGCTGGGCTGAGCACTTTGCTAGGCAGAGCCAAACACAAGGTCAAGCCAAAGTTTACAAGATACTAGTTATAAATTGAAGAAGAGAAACATCTTGATTATCAGAACTGTTGACGAGCGAGCCCAGGTGGCAGCTGCAGAGAGTCTCCAAAATGCTCCCTTCTACTGGATGGCACTGACACCGGACTCGTAAATTCAAGGCCGCCACATTTGGAGATAATTGATTTCTGAAAACTGCCAATGAATAATCATAATTATTATGGTACTTACTAGAAAGAACTGCAAAGATCTGGGAATCATGCCAGATACGTTAATCAGCTTCCCAGAACCCCGAAGGAGACAGAGCAAAATCACACATTATTTTCTCCAAAAGGAGGAGAGTAAGAGGGAGCTGAATGGGTTAATTCTAAATGAGGCCATTCCTCCTCCTTCCACTGTTCTGGACTGGTCAACTCATCTTAAAGGGCTCCGACAAGATTCCGAAAATATTAACTACCCAACAAGCCTGGCTCAAGAACTGACCTTAGCTGAGAAATCCTATAAGGCAAATATAACCCAGAGGCCACCTTCTGAGCTTGGAAAAAACCAACTGGTTACTTCCAAATTTACTCAAACAGAGGAGAGAGACAGCCATCTTCAGGACCAGTTCCACTTGATATGCACGGACCCTCCAGCATGAAAAAATTTATAACAGTAACAAATGGGCTACTTCTGACTCTAGTGGAAAATTTTACACCTCAAGAAAGAGGCACAGAGCCAAATGACACTGACCAAATTAAATTTGCCAACAAATGTGGAAAAAAGAATAATCTGGGATGCAAGTAAAGCTGTGATGAGAGGGTTTCTGATACAACAGAATGCATTAAAAAAGAGAAGGCAAAATGAGAAAAAAGATAAAATCTTGGAGAAAATTAAAGAAGGTGAGAAAAAATTGAGAGCCAAGCCGAAGTCACAAGAGATTCTGAGAGAAATAAAGATCTATCAAACACAATATATGGAATTGATGAATCAGGCAATAGAATGGAAAATTAAACAAATGAGACAGAAAACATTTGAATCGGTGGACAAATGTGGGAAGTTACTGGCTTGGCAACTGAAAAAAAGACAAAAATTAAATACAATTACAAACCTGGAAGTAGAAGGAAAAGACATAAACAATCCAAATGAGATTAGAAACTGTTTCCAGAAGTATTTCAAGCAACTATATGCACAAGGGCCACAGAACGAAAGGGACATCGATGGATTTTTGAAAACAAATGGATTACAAAAAATTTCACAGGAAAGTAAAATATTGTTGAACTGTAAAATAACAGACCAGGAGATAGAAGGTGCCATTTAAAATATGCAATTGGGCAAATCTCCGGGACCGGATGGGTTGACTTCCAAATACTATAGATCTTTGAAGGACTGTTTAATCCAACCTCTGAAGGAAGTCTGCAATGAGATTTTGGAAGGGAAAAGGACACCAGAATCGTGGAAAGAGGCCTACATTACACTTATACCGAAAACAGAGACTGAAAAGACTCAACTTAAAAACTACCGTCCCATATCCTTATTAAATGTGGATTACAAAATTTTTGCTGATATTTTGGCCAAGAGATTGAAAGGAGTATTGATTGAAGAGATACATAAGGACCAAGCGGGCTTTCTACCGGGAAGACATATATCTGATAACTTGAGGAATGTAATTGACATCTTGGAAAAGTTAGACGTGAACATAAATACTAAAGCTGTTTTGATATTTGTGGACGCGGAGAAAGCCTTTGACAACATTTCTTGGAGTTTTATGAAAAAGAACTTACAGGGTAAGGGGGTAGGCCAAGGCTTTGAAAATGGTATAAGTGCAATATACTCTGAACAAAAGGCTAAATTAATTGTAAATAATGTGGTTACGGAACAATTTAAGATAGAAAAAGGGACACGACAAGGATGCCCAATTTCCCCTTTACTTTTTATATCGGTCCTGGAGGTTTTGCTGAATATGATTAGAAGGGACCGGTTGGTTAAAGGCATATAGGTCGGAGCTAAACAGTATAAATTGAGAGCATTTGCAGATGACCTAGTTTTGACGTTACAGGAGCCAGAATCTAGTACCAAAAGAGTTTTAGAATTAATTCAAGAATTTGGTCAGATGGCAGGATTTAAACTGAACAAGTCCAAAACTATGGTTTTAGAGAAAAACTTAACATTGTTTGAAAAAGAGAAATTTCAGAATGAGACAGGTTTGACTGTGGCGAAGAAAGTGAAATATTTGGGGATTAATATGACAGCTAAAAATGGGAATTTATTTAAAAATAACTATGAGAAATGCTGGTTAGAAGTGAAAAAAGATCTCGAAATATGGTCAAACTTGAAGCTTTCCTTGATGGGTCGAATTGCAGCTATAAAGATGAATGTATTGCCTAAAATGTTGTTTTTGTTTCAAACATTGCAAATTGTGGACAAGATGGATTGTTTTAAGAAGTGGCAGAAAGACATTTCTAAATTTGTTTGGCAGGGCAAGAAGCCCAGGATAAAATATAAGATTTTAACTGATGTAAAAGAAAGGGGTGGATTTGCCCTGCCAGACTTTAAACTTTACTATGAATCAGCAGCATTCTGCTGGTTGAAAGACTGGCTGCTTCTTGAAAACACAGACATTTTGGATCTAGAAGGTTTTAACAACGTTTTTGGATGGCATGCATATTTGTGGTATGACAAGGTTAAAGCACATAAAGCATTTAAAAATCACATTGTTAGGAGATCTTTGTTTAATGTTTGGATTAGATACAAGGATTTACTGGAAAATAAGACCCCAAGGTGGTTGTCACCAATGGAAGCGAAAGCCCAGAAAAAGCTCAATATGGAGGCCAAATGGCCGAAATATTGGGAAATTTTGGAACAAGAAGGAGACAGATTGAAATTGCAGAGCTTTGAGAAACTAAAAAACAAAGTGCGAGACTGGCTTCATTATTTTCAGATAATGGAGGCTTACAATTTGGACAAGAAAATTGGCTTCCAGGTGGAAAAATCTAAGTTAGAAACAGAAGTGCTAGAACCTAAAACTAAGATCATGTCAAAAATGTATAACTTGCTGCTGAAATGGAATACACAGGATGAAACGGTTAAGTCAACTATGATTAAATGGGCACAAGATGTTGGACATAACATTATGTTTGCTGACTGGGAACAGTTATGGACCACCGGTATGAAATTTACGGCATGTAATGCCTTAAGAGAGAATATTATGAAAATGATATACAGGTGGTACATGACCCCAGTCAAGCTTGCAAAAATATATCATTTGCCCGATAATAAATGCTGGAAATGTAAGGAGGTTGAAGGTACATTCTTTCACCTTTGGTGGACGTGCCCAAAGATTAAAGCTTTCTGGGAAATGATTTATAATGAAATGAAAAAGGTATTTAAGTATACTGTGATGGGATGGTGAGCTGCTTGCGCGTAAAATCCTGATCCCTCAGAGTTTGGCTAAGTTCCCAAACCTCTGTCTGTGATGGAGCTCCTTAAGCATGGCTCCATCAATCGCTCGTTGAATCGGACAGTGGGCGTTTACGGAACTTCTTCCAGCATAAAAGCTCCTTAACGGAAACGCGTCTTCTGGACTCTCGGCGTGACAGTTTCCGCCGAGGAGTGGGTGTCCCTACGGGAGGTCCTGAAACCTCTCCACTGTTCTCGCTTGAAGTATCTCTGAGCCCTCCCTCCGACTCACTTTCCCTTGTAACTCCACTTCTCCCCCTGCTGGTCCCCTCCTCCGCTGAGTGGTCTCTCTCACCCTCCATGAGCCCTTTCACCTCCTTCGTCTCAGATGACAGTTCCCTGACATCCACCTCCCCTCTAGGGCCCCCTTCACCCCCTTCCCTCCCCTCCTCTGCGGGAGGCGAGGGAGCAAAACCCCTGAAGGAACCTCCCTCATCTTCCGAAGTTTCGAACACTTCCCTCCACCTTTTGCTGTTCCCGGTTTCCAAGTACTCCTCCTCCTCGGAGTCTGTACCCCCTTCCAACTCCGATTCCCTGAATCCCTCCAGTTCCTCCTCATCGTCGGTGGTGCCAAAGTACTCCCTCCGGAACCTCGCTACTGTCTGAGGTTTCCTGGGGAACCTTTGGTGGAACGTTTCGATCAAGACCTCGTCATGGACCTCCTCTGCCTTCACCCAGGTGTTTTCCGACTCCGGTTCCCCTTCCCACGCGACCAAATACTCCACCTGATTACCCTTCCACCTGGAGTCGATGATTTCCGCCACATAGTTGCGGCTTTCCCTTTCTTCTATGGCTGGCCCCCGTGTGGACACCCCTTCACCTTCCCCCCTGTATGGTGACAGTAATGACCTGTGGAATACTGGGTGCAGTTTCATGTGGTTCGGTAACCGGAGTCTGAAAGCCACTGGGTTGACCTGTTGGATGACCTCAAATGGTCCCAATCTTTTGGGTCTCAATTTCTTGCAACTCCCCTTGAACGGCAACCCTTGGGTTGATAGCCAGACCCGACTCCCCACCCTAATTGTTTCACCTTCCCTTCTGCTCTTGTCTGCCTGCCTCTTATATTCTTCTTTGGCCCTTTCTAAGTTGTGTTGGAGTTGACGATGGATCGCTTCCATTTCTTCTACAAAAAGTTCAGCGGCCGGAACACTCCATCTCTCTCCTCCTTCCCCTGGAAACGCCCTGGGGTGGCACCCATAATTAGCCAAAAAGGGGCTCATCCCTGTGGACACATTCTCTGCATTATTGTAAGCAAATTCCGCTAGTGCCAACTTTTCGACCCAATCGTTTTCTCTGTCATTGACATAACACCTCAGGTATTGTTGAAGGATACCGTTTGCCCTCTCCGCCTGCCCATTGGTCTCAGGGTGCCTGGCAGTCGAAAAGTTGACCTCTACGTGCAACAAGCTCATAAGCTTCCTCCAGAATCTGGACGTGAACTGTTTCCCTCTGTCGGAAACCAGCCTCAAGGGGGCGCCATGCAGCCTAAAAATATGTTCTACAAACAATTTTGCTGTCTCTTCCGCCGTGACTGCATGTGAGCAAGCTACAAAGTGACCCATCTTAGTTAACTGGTCTACCACGACTAGTATGGCGGTTTTCCCCTGGGATTTGGGCAGATCAGTCATAAAATCTATCGACACCGCCTCCCACGGTCGTTCTGGTGTGGGTAACGGTTCTAATAACCCCGCTGGTGCCCGCCTTTCTCCTTTGGCTCTCTGGCATTGGTCACACCTTCTCACATACTCCCGTACATCCTCCCTCACCTTGGGCCACCAAAACTCCCTGGTCACCAACCACATGGTCTTGTGTTGCCCAAAATGCCCCGCTGTGGGATTGTCGTGCAGCTGTTTGAGTACTCTCCCCCTCAATTCCCCTTCGGGTATATATAGCGCCCCTTTGTAATACAATGCCCCGTTTCTTTCTTCAAAACCTCCGGGGTCTTCTCCCTCTCTCCTTAAACCTCTGAGCTTCTCCTGGGCGTACTCATCATTTACCGTTCCCTCTACCAGTTCTCTTTGCCCCACCCAGGCCGCACCACACACCCAGTGGTCCTCTGGGATAATATGTCTCTCTTCTGGCGCTCCCTCCCCCTCCAAATATTCAGGTTTGCGAGAGAGAGCGTCCGCTCTGATGTTTTCTGGACCTGGCACATAGCAGATTTCAAAATGGAATTTGGAGAACTCCTGGGCCCATCTCACTTGTCGTTGGTTGAGCACTCGTGCCGTTCTCCAATACTCCAAATTCTTGTGGTCCGTACACACTTGCACCTTATGCTGTGCGCCAATTAGTAAGTGTCTCCATCTCCGGAACGCTTCGTGAATGGCGAGTAGTTCTCGGTCATATACCGTGTAATTCCTCTCGGATTTGTTCAGCTTACGCGAAAAGAAGGCACACGGTCTCCATTCCGACTTATTGCTCCCTGGCTGAAGCAGCACCGCCCCCACCGCCCGGTCTGAGGCATCAGTTTCCACTCTCATGGGTTTTTGTAAATCCACATGCAGGAGCTGTTCTTCCGAAGCGAATGCCTTTTTCAATTCCTCAAAAGCGTGCTCCGCCTCCGCCGTCCAAACGAATTTCTTCTTGCTGCTTAGACAGTCCGTGATGGGAGCCGTTAAGTGGGCAAAGTTCTTGATGAATTTACGGTAAAAGTTCCCAAACCCTAAGAACCTTTGCACATCTTTTTTCGTTTTCGGTGTCTTCCATTCCAGCACCGCCTGGACCTTGCCTGGATCCATGGCTAATCCCTTGTCTGATAAGCGGTACCCCAGGAAATCCACCTCCTTGGTGTGGAACTGACACTTCTCCAATTTCACCCACAACTGGTTTGCTTGCAGCTGGCTCAGCACTTCCCTGACATCCTTTACATGCTGCTCCTCATTCTCTGAATATATCAGCACGTCATCGAGGAAGGCCACGCAATTCTTGTAGAGCAAAGGTCCCAGTACATGGTTCATGAGCGATTGAAAACAGGCGGAGCCTGCTTGTAATCCAAAGGGCATAACGAGATATTCGAAAGCCCCTAGGGGGGTGAACATCGTTGTCTTCCATTCATCCCCCTTCTTTATTCGTATCAGGTTGTACGCTCCTCTCAGGTCCAGTTTCGTGAATATCTTTCCCTTCCTCACCCTGGTCAAAATGTCATCAATCCTGGGCATGGGGAAAGTCACTGGTTCTGACACGGCATTTAGCCGCCGGTAGTCCACGATCAATCTCGGTTTATCCGTGTTTTTTTTGTCCACAAAAAACACTGGGCTGCCCCCCACCGCTCTGGACTCTCTGATGAAACCTCTCTTCAGGTTTTTGTCAATAAACTCCCTCAACTCCTGCATTTCCCTGTCTGACATGGCGTACAGCTTGCCCACGGGGAGCTGGGCCCCAGGGACCAGGTTAATTTGGCAGTCAAAGTCTCTATGCGGTGGTAGTTTATCTGCTTCCCTTTCGCTGAAGACCTTGCTCAGGTCAGCGTATTGTTTGGGCACCTTCCCTTTGTCCGCCACTTCCATCCCTGCTAGGGAGGCTTTTGCCCCTTCTGGCACCTTTCCCTCTTTGCAGTGTTCCAGGCAATGTGCTGACCCAAAGGAGACCACTCTCTGATGCCAGCCCACTAGCGGGTCATGCAACGCTAGCCAGCTCATTCCCAAAATGACTGGCGCCCCTCCCAGGGTGGCTACATTGAACGCTATCCTTTCAGTGTGCCTTGCCACCCTCATAACCATTGGGACGGTCTGTAGGCTAACTTCTCCCCCCAACAGCTCCCTCCCATCGATCGTGGTGACCTGCAGGGGGTTGCTTAAAGGGAGTGTCTGTATCTGGTGTTCAGCTGCAAACTCCTTGCTCATAAAATTACAGGAGCTGCCTGAGTCCAACAGCGCCTTGGTCTTTAGTGGGTATCCGTTTGCCAGCTCTAGCAGCACCTCTATTACTAGAGCTGGTCTTGGAGGTTCCGGAGTGGGCACTTTTACTGCTCCTTGGCCTGTCTGCAGTGCCCTGACAGAGGCAGACAGGCGTTGGCTTTTACTGGCTCCTGGACTTCCTCCTCCTTCCCCCCAACAGCTCCCGCCATCCCTTGCCATTCCTTTCTTTGCGGGCAGACTCTGGCAAAGTGACCTGGCTGCTGGCAGAGGTAACATTTCTTGGCGCTCTTTCCCTCCTTCTTCCTCCCTTCACTGGGATTTGAAACTGCGCGCGCGCGCGCTGTTCCAACTTCCATCGGCTCTCCGGGCGGGAAACTGGGTTCTGGAATCTCTGGAATGCGGAAATCCCTCCAACGCTCTCCTTTCCCCTCCCGCTTCTCCAAGGCTCTTGCCTCCTGGCGCGCTCCAATGGTCAGCGCTGATTTGGTCAGCTGGTCCATAGACTCCGCCCTGGGCGCCCGGGAAAGTTCGTCTTTCACCGCCGAAGAAAGCCCCTCTTCAAAGAGCATTTGAATGGGTTCCGCCGATAGGTCCCACCCCAATTTATGTATCAACATTGTAAACTCAGTCCAGTACTCACGAACCGATCGGCTCCCCTGTTTGCAAGCCATCAATTGTCTGCGCACCAGTCCCTGTTCAATCTCGCTGGAAAACATCAAATCCATGGAGCGAAAAAACTTCCTCGCGTCCTTCAGCATGTCACTATTCCCTGCCATCAGGGGCCGGACCCAGTCTCTCGCCCCCCCTTCGAGATGGCCAATCACAAACGCCACTCGCGATGCCTCATCGGGAAAGTCGTTAAACTGCAGTTCGAGAGCATACTGCATCTCTGTCCTAAAGGCTTGGTAGTTCCTGGGGTCCCCCCCAAACTTCTGCACCATTCCTGGCATCTTTCTTGCTAGTGTAGCGCCTTTTGCCTTTTCTGCATCCTGCGCCCTCCTTTCTTCTAGCCTCGCCGTTTGCATTGCTAGCTGGAGTTCCAAAACTCTGTACCTTTCTTCCAGAGTTGGACCTTCTCCAGCTCCTGCTGCTCCTCCGGCTCCGGCTGGGTTGCTCATGATGCCTCTCTGCACAAGCTGCTTTCAGGGACTGTCCGATTGCTGTGATGGGATGGTGAGCTGCTTGCACGTAAAATCCTGATCCCTCAGAGTTTGGCTAAGTTCCCAAACCTCTGTCTGTGATGGAGCTCCTTAAGCATGGCTCCATCAATCGCTCGTTGAATCGGACAGTGGGCGTTTACGGAACTTCTTCCAGCATAAAAGCTCCTTAACGGAAACGCGTCTTCTGGACTCTCGGCGTGACAGTTTCCGCCGAGGAGTGGGTGTCCCTACGGGAGGTCCTGAAACCTCTCCACTGTTCTCGCTTGAAGTATCTCTGAGCCCTCCCTCCAACTCACTTTCCCTTGTAACTCCACTTCTCCCCCTGCTGGTCCCCTCCTCCGCTGAGTGGTCTCTCTCACCCTCCATGAGCCCTTTCACCTCCTTCGTCTCAGATGACAGTTCCCTGACATATACCTTCTTGAAGAAACCAGAGGCCTTTCTCTTGGGCATAGTTGGCCATTTGGTGCCAAAGAAGGACAGAACTTTTTTTATGTATGCTACAACGGCAGCAAGAATACTTATAGCAAAGCACTGGAAGACGCAAGATCTACCCACTCTGGAAGAATGGCAGATGAAGTTGATTGACTGTATGGGACTGGCAGAAATGACTGGCAGAATCCGCGACCAGGGAGAAGAGTCGGCAGAAGAAGATTGGAAGAAATTCAAGGACTATTTACAGAAATACTATAAAATTAATGAACTTTGAAAGATGCTGGATCGAACTTATGTGGTCTCTAGCTGTTATGATAAAAATAATTGGGATTAAAATTGTTTAAGTCATAAAATTTAAAAAGTTGATTGGAGAATAAGGTGTTAGTTAAAAGGAATGTTAAGAGATTAGGATTTGCTGGATTAACAATTTGAACTAGAAAACAAGAAGGGGAGGTATGAGGAAGTCAAAGAAACATGTTATTGAAAAACTGTGGTTGAAATTGATTTGTTTTTAATATTTTTCTTTTTCATTTTTCTTTTGTGTTTCTATAAAACTGGAAAATTTAATAAATATTTATTAAAAAAAAAATACTTATAGCAAAGCACTGGAAGACGCAAGATCTACCCACTCTGGAAGAATGGCAGATGAAGTTGATTGACTGTATGGGTTTGGCAGAAATGACCGGCAGAATCCGTGACCAGGGAGAAGAATCGGCAGAAGAAGACTGGAAGAAATTTAAGGACTATTTACAGAAATATTGCAAAATTAATGAACTTTGAAAGATGCTGGATTGAATTCATGTGGTCTCTAGCTGTTATGATAAAAAGAAATGGGATTAATATTGTTTAAGTTATAAAATTTTAAAAAGTTGATTGGAAAATAAGGTGTTAGTTAAAAGGAAAGTTAAGAGATTAGGATTTGCTGGATAATCATTTTGAACTAGAAAACAAGAAGGGGAGGCATGAGGAAGTCAAAGAAACATGTTATTGAAAAATTGATATCGAAATTGATTTGTTTTTAATATTTTTCTTTTTCTTTTTCTTTATTGTTTGTATAAAATTGGAAAACTGAATAAATATTTATAAAAAAAAAGACACTGACCAAATGAGCAACCTACCCGAACCAGCACATATGAATCACCCAGTAACCAGCAAGAAGTCACAAAGATATAAACCAGAAGCAAAAAAAAGAAAAGCAAAAATATCAAAACACTAAGGAAATCAAAGATAACCCATCGCACTCGCAAAAAACAATGGCAGAAACTTTACAACCTACTTCCACCATCCTCTACACCAGGCTTAAATAAATCTGCCCCACGGGGCAGTAAAGAGAAAGACAAAGTTGGGATTAAACAAGGCAAAACCCCAGTTAACACCTGAGGAGGAAATCTCGAATCAGAGCCCTGAAACAAAGGTAATAACAGAAGTAACATCTCAGAGCCCTGGAAGGAAACCAATTAGAAATACAGGTATTAAATAGGACATGGCCCACAATATTGATGGTGACATACTACAGGACTGGCAAGTTCCAATCTAGAAAAAAGGTTGGAACCTGATACTAATCCCTCAAAAACTTGTATATGTTAATGTCAGGGAACTGCCATCGGGAGAACAGGAGGTGAAGGGACTCCCAGAGGTTGAGAGAGACTTATCAGCTGAGGAAGGAACCAGCAGGGGGAGGGAAGGAGCTCCTAGGGAAAGTGAGTCGGGAGGATGGCTCAGAGACACTTCCAGCGAAAACAGTGGGGAGGTTTCAGGACCTCCTATAGGGACACCCACTCCTCGCCGGAAACTGTCACGCCGAGAGTCCAGAAGGCGGGTTTCCGTTAAGGATTAGCCATGGATCCAGGCAAGGTCCAGGCGGTGCTGGAATGGAAGACACCGAAAACGAAAAAGGATGTGCAAAGATTTTTAGGATTTGGGAACTTTTATCGTAAGTTCATCAAGAACTTTGCCCACTTAACGGCTCCCATTACGGACTGTCTCAGTAGCAAGAAGAAATTTGCTTGGACGGCGGAGGCGGAGCAAGCATTTGAAGAATTGAAAAGGGCATTCGCTTTGCAAGAACAGCTCCTGCATGTGGATCTACAAAAACCGATGAGAGTGGAAACTGATGCATCAGACCGGGCGGTGGGGGCGGTGCTTCTTCAGCCGGGGAAGAGTAAGTCGGAGTGGAGACCGTGTGCCTTCTTCTCGCGTAAGCTAAACAAATCCGAGAGGAACTACACGGTATATGACCGAGAACTACTTGCCATTCACGAAGCGTTCCGGAGATGGAGACACTTACTAATTGGTGCGCAACATAAGGTGCAAGTGTGCACGGATCACAAGAATTTAGAGTATTGGAGAATGGCACGAGTGCTCAACCAACGACAAGTGAGATGGGCCCAGGAGTTCTCCAAGTTTAATTTTGAAATTTGCTATGTGCCAGGTCCGGAAAACGTCAGGGCGGACGCTCTCTCACGTAAATGCTGGGATGCTGGATGCAATAATCCTATACACGACTGTGACATGTTTGGGAAAGTCTTGCTCTTAAGTTTCGCTCCTGCACACAATACTGCACAAACAGTACTAAGACACTCACCACCCCAGAATGTTCAGTCCACATTCAGTTCATGAAACACCGTAACGTACCTGACTTGTTCTTAATGCATAGTTGACCACATCTACGGATGAATGCTATATCAATCACTAGTAAAAGTTTAATAAGGAGGTCTTCATGCCTGTGTAATTCTGTGTTCCCTTTCCCACCCTGTAATCCATTGGTGATTAATGTAAACTTTGCTTTGTACTTGTGTTAACCAATCAGCAATAAGCACATGTGTGGCAATGCTGTAATACTCAATAAAAGAGGCTCCTTGAGACTTGCTCAGGAGATGCCTCCCAGATGACACTCGCTACCTGTCTGTCGTTATTTCAACCCAACACGTAAACCTGAATATTTGGAGGGGGAGGGAGCACCCGAAGAGAGACATATCATCCCAGAGGACCGCTGGGTGTGTGGGGCGGCATTGGTGGGGCAAAGGGAACTGGTGGAGGAAACGGAGAATGATGAATACGCCCAGAATAAGCTCAGATGTCTAAGGGGAGAGGGAGAAAACCTCGGAGGTTTTGAGGAAAGAAACGGGGCATTGTATTACAAAGGGGCACTATATATACCCGAAGGGGAATTGAGAGGGAGAGTACTCAGACAGCTGCACGACAGCCCCACAGCGGGGCATTTTGGGCAACACAAGACCATGTGGTTGGTTACCAGGGAATTTTGGTGGCCCAAGGTGAGGGAAGATGTACGGGAATATGTAAGAGGGTGTGACCAATGCCAGCGAGCCAAAGGAGAAAGGCGGGCGCCGGCAGGGTTATTAGAACCGTTACCCACACCAGAACGACCATGGGAGGCGGTATCGATAGATTTTATGACTGACCTGCCAAAATCCAAGGGGAAAACCGCCATCCTGGTCGTAGTAGACCTGTTAACTAAGATGGGCCACTTTGTAGCTTGCTCACATGCAGTCACGGCGGAGGAGACAGCGAAATTGTTTGTAGAACATATTTTTAGGCTGCATGGCGCCCCCTTGAGGCTGGTCTCAGACAGAGGCAAACAATTTACGTCCAGGTTCTGGAGGAAGCTCATGAGCTTACTGCACGTAGAGGTCAATTTTTCGACTGCCCGACACCCTGAAACTAACGGGCAGGCGGAAAGAGCAAACGGTAT